>NC_139326.1:33064297-33811797 GCF_056507025.1 Lutjanus erythropterus | reverse complement strand
TCTTAGCTTGGCAGTACGATGGTACATCAGGCTATGACACGATAACACACCCAGTTTTCAATGTTCAAGTCATATTCCTCCCAAGGTTATGTCCCGTCTGCCTATCCTACTTCATTTGTTTTGATATTATAGACCCTCAAAATGCTGTTAAATATAACGAACAGTGAACACTCAGATCAAATCACACTCAAATCTGGAGCTTAGTAATTAAACACAGTATATATTTGTTTAACTCATACAAAAACAAATTTTACACGCGTTATGTCATGGACTGGTCTTGTCCTTGAATTGCCTTGTGTATGAATGAAAGAAGAAGAAGAAATATCACCTGTAAAACCTCAACTTGTTTCTTTTACACTTTGGTGGACAGAGACAGACGAGCTGTTACCTCCTGTCACCAGGCAACTAAGCTAAGCTAAACCAACCAGGCTGTAACTTCACTGTGAGACAAGATAGGAAGGTAGGAAATAACATGGGGAGGAATTTGGTTTGAATGTTGAAAAGCGGGTGTCATATCATGCTGTTGCTAGCTAGCTAATGAATCTTAGCTCTGTGCCACTAAAAGCTGAAGATTGATTGATTGGTGGATATCATGATATTGGTAATTGAAAATGGTTGGTTCAAACCCATGAAGAAAACTTGACTTGATTTAGATATAAGAATACAAAAAATTGAATCTTTTTGAAATTTGTTTCTGATATATATTGTCATATTTGTGCACAATAGAATAGGAGTTATCTAAATGGGTTAAAAAATTTGCATTTTTCATTTAATCTCAGCTTTAATGATAGACACAAGTAGTATTGACCTTATCTAATGTTAGCTCTCTGCTAATATTTTCCTAAAAGTATATTTATTCTGCCAATGGTAAAGCCAATGTAAAGCTACATATATATAAAAATAGCTTAATGTATGATGCATAAACAAAGTGTTAATCGGTAAACACACTACATCATTCCTCAGACTAACAGCAGGGAAAGAAATTCCTTAAGAAACGATGTTGAGCTGCGCTTGATACAAGGTAATGATGTATTAACAAAGGAGCTCTTATTTCTATTCAGTTTTATTCTTTTTTATTGTGCTGCATTGTATTTAGTGTTACTGGAGTCAAAAAGCCTCAGCGTCAGTCTTTTTCACATATGAGATTCTTTCTCGTCCTGCACTTCACTTTTTGTTGCTCAAGACAAAACACTTCCTGAATCGAACCACCTTAAAAGTTGCTGATGCTGACCCTGTCTGGGAGATGCACTGTGTGCTAATGTAATGACTGGAAGGTTTCCAGTTTGAAACCCCACACTGACTTGACAAAATGTAATTGAGCAGAGTGAAGTGAGTAATGTTGCTCTAATAAACTACTGTGTTAAGAAAAATTACTGCCACGGTGCCGCTGAGCACGGCAGGTAACCCCAGCAACCCTCGCACTCCGTCAGCTGGAATCCATCTCACCTGGTTGCTCTTCCCCTTGGCAACACACTCTCTCTTCTTATCCTGCGGAGCCGGCCAGTCGATCTGGAGAAAAGAAAGAGGCGGATATAATGCGGGAAACATGTCATCTCCAGGAACGATGTTTTCTGCTTTTGGCAGCAAGAATGTATCAATATACCATTTTCATCCCTTGGCATAGACCATGAAAACATTATTCACACTGTAAATAGACATGTAAATGACATCACCTCATTTCTTTTTAATGGTGCACATCGTGGCAAAAAAACTTTCACACTTTCCTTGTTTCCATTTTGCTGAACTCGATCTGAAGACTCTGCACTTTTGACCACTAGCTGCTGTAACTATGGCAACAACCACAGATTCACAAAAACACTTCATCTTACAAGTGTATTTTGGTAATGAAAAAATGTACACTTTCTGTAGATAACAGGCACACTATGAGAGATGGTGCACACTTTCTTTTATCCTCCAAAGAATTATAAAGTGGGTGAAACTAAAACTAAAACTGACTGTCCAACTTACTGACGATGAGTGTAAAGTAATGGGTGGCAATCTGGGAAGACCTGAGGCACTCTGATAATATATTTAAACATCCTTTATTAAATCATGGATGTGCCAGCATGTTTTGACTCCACCACGTCTTCGTCAGGGCGTTGAGGGAACAATAAGGCACTGGTGTTGTATTTAAAACTACAACAACAACAACAAAAACTAATTAGGAGGTCATGTGACCTAGTCGACCCAACACTGCCAAACATACAAAAAGTGTCAACTCATACTATACAAGCAAAACCCATGGATCATTCCAGACCGCCATCTATTACTTTACACTTTTATCATCAGTAAGTTGTACAGTTTTAGTTTTATTTCCATCTATTTTTTTTTGGCCCCATCCTTGAAGAGCACCTGATTTTTTCATCTTTTGCATTGCCATTACTACTTTTCTGACCCTGCGCAGCACTCCCCATTTTTTCTTCATAGGTACAAAGTGCTTTCTGAATAATCAGAGTATAGTTTTACACAGTTTAGTCAGTAAAAATGGTCCAAGGATGGAGCTGCCCAGGGTAAAAGCTCCACCGCAGAGACCAGGTTCAGTCCCTGGCAGCGGTGCTTATTTGGCCCCAACAAATGCACTGTTAGTGGTAGGTATGCCGGCAAAAGCCCCTAATGATTGCACCATTGTTTGAAGGATCAAAGACAGACTGGCAGCAAAGTGCCCCATAATGTACTTGTAGAAGGCACTACTGCACTGACAAGCTTTTGTCCTCCAAAAGACACAATTGTGCTGAAACACGTAGCATGGAAGCAAATAAAAAAAAGAAATGTGCATATTCTTCCACACTTCATGTCCACGCTTCCTTCAGCCGGTGCTATTTACGTAGTATTATTTACAGTAGCTGCTTTTTTTAATGACTGTGTGACACATGGCTGAACTTTGCTCCGTGGACAGAGGTCCAAAATATGAACTGTGTTTACTGAGAGGTTTCCACACCATTAGAAATAATTACACCGGTCATTACAGGCAGAGAGCTGCTGCAAATCCAGTATTAAACTCCAACTTACTTCACTTGTTTTAAACCAGCAGCAGTCAAACAATAGGTTACTGCCATATACTGTACTAGTAGGTAAACCACACTCATAATACTGACTTTAGTATCTTAATGATCTATATAAGTCAAGACACTACAGGTGAGGAGGGTAAAAACAGGGTTAATTGCTCACGTTGAGGCAATTATTTTTTTTTATTACATTTTATGTTTAAATGAGTGAGGCATTATCTGATTAGATATGCACTGATCTGCATTCATTTTTACATATATAGGAAAAAGTTTTCACAAGGGGAATGTTGAATATCTCTTTTTATCACACCATGAATCAGAAATATGCTTTTAGGAATAAAATGTTGTACAAATCAGCCTCTGAATGATATATGAATAATCCCCTCTATAAAAGCCTTCAGTATATAGATAGGAATAAAACTGGGAAGTTTGATATATGTGAGTGCTACTGAAGTAGAGAGTCTTGGCTCAGAGTATGAGAGAAAAAAATAGCCTTTAAAGTTTTGTATTGTAAAATCCCTACATTTTAGACTAAAAGTAAGACGCCACAAATGAATAAAACATGATCACAATGAAACTTCCCCAAGCGATTACCTACAGTAAGACAATTACGTTTAAATATGCTATATTTATGTATTTATTTTACATTTTTACATATTAGGGTCAAAGGTTCTCACAGAGATCACAAAATATCGTCAACATCCATGTTTTTAGGAGTAAAATGTTTTATAAATTAGGTTATGAATGATATGTACATGAATAAACCCCTCTGTAAGAAACTTCAGGATATAGATAATTTGCATACTTCTTTTTAAAATGACATATTAGGGCCAAAGGTTTTCACATAAGAATTTTGCATATTTCTTTTTATCACTCCAAATACTATCAACAGCAATAAAAAATTAATTAAAAAAAATAAAATTTTTACCATGTTTTTATGAGTAAAATCTTTTGGAAATTGAGCTGTAAATGATATTTGGACAAAGCCCTCAGTAAAAACCTGTAGAGTAAATATAGGTGTAAAACTGGACAGTGATGTATGTCAGGGCTACTGAAGATTTCTGGCTCAGTGTATGAGAGAAAAAAAAGTTTTGAAACTGTACATTTAAATATGCAAATGATTCATCATCTAATTACACATCAATTTGCACACATTTCCAGGACATAAACCTGAACTAAAATAAACACATAAATGTGTATTTTGGATGTTTTCCACTGATTTGAAAGAAGACGTTATGGGAGCAAAATCAACCAGTGCCTGAAAAAATGATGTTTTTGCCTATAGTGTACAGAATATCCACTTTTAAATCTTAATCATAATCCCCCTGCTCAACCGCAGAGATGATGGAGTTAAAATGTTTAACATTTAATAACTGAATTAATTGGATCGGCGGGAGTGAAACAGTACCTGTATGACCTCTGGTTTTAACTCATGCACTTTAGCTTTTACAGGAAGGTAAGACAAAATGAAGCATAGCAACACCAGCAGTTCATTGTTACGTCTTGTTCCCTGGAGACTCTCATTAGTCACTGGGGACTGTCTACGTTATTATCTTATTTTCTAATCCATTGCTCCACACGGATCAGGTACCGAACAATAAAATATCAGGCAGGAGTAAGTTGACAAGTAGTAGTAGCTCTCAGTGTTAATGACTAATGGCCCAGAAGACACATCTGCCAAAATAAATGTCCTCTGCCTCACATTAATGCACAATACTAATAATAAGCAACAGCTTTTAGACACATTTTTCAGCTCTCTTCACATTAGTGTCTTGCATCATGGAGTTTTAAATAGTCTGATTAATAGGTATCTTACATAGTCAGTGAAAAGATCTCAGACTTTGGAGATGAAGTACTGTTCCACAGCCTATTTGTTTCAGCTTTGTCAAAAAAAAAAAAAAAAAAAAAAAAAACTAGCTAGTTTATGTGTGATGTTTTGTCTCATACATGCAGATAATTCACTATAATGCACTTTGGCCATTAGCTCATGAAAAGAAGACCATAAATTCAACACTAGCTCTTAAGTAACTCAAAGTGTTGGTTGAAACTGTAATATAAAATACACTGATGGGCACTGTAAAAAAAAATAAAAAGTTATTTGTTTCAAATTAAAAAAGTTACTGTCCATGCCTCCTACTACTGACTGCTGCATTATTTTTGTTTTGCATTTTCCAATAAAAATCACAATTTATGCAAATTTTTTGCATAAATTCATTAAAAAAGAAAAAATTAAAAAAGTTACTGTCCATGCCTCCTACTACTGACTGCTGCATTATTTTTGTTTTGCATTTTCCAATAAAAATCACAATTTATGCAATTTTTTTGCATAAATTCCTTTGTCCTTTTAACTGACTTGTTTTATCTGCTTTCACAGAGAATCCGACTCGGTGGAGTAACTGTAGAAGAAGAATAACTTTAGAGAAATTGCTCATCTTATTGCTTATGGTCTGGTTTACTTATGTAGGTCATTGGCATTAAATTAAGATTTTATAACCAGTTAAAAACTCTTTGTAGTGGCTTTAAATTAATGGTAAAAAATAGTTGACTCCACTAAAGTCCAGGGTGTGTTTTACAGTGTAAAAATAAAATACATCTGTAGACCAAAGATAGGTGGATATGTGAATCAAATTTCATGTAATTTGAGTAACATTTGGAACATTTTGTACTTGTTAAAAAAAGGCTGAAGCAAGGAGAAAGTGCGATACTGCAGCAAATATATTCAAAATTGTATCAGTGGCGTTTTTTGGAGAGAACATAACTAAATAATGTAGAAGGAAGGAGGCAGTTCAGACAGAAATGAGAGCTGTGTATCAAAAAAAAAAAAAAAAAGTCAAAATCCTGAGAAAAATATCTCTAGAAGATGTTCACTCAGGAAAGGACAGACATGGCAGTAATGAATAAAGACAGCGAGGGAGACAGCAGCAGAGAAAGAAAAGAGTATCAGTTAGAGGAAGGAAGAGGGAGGAGGGGTGAGAGAATGATGGGCAGATGGTGACAGAGGGGATGGGCTATTCCCCCGTCCTCGTGCAGTCATTTCTCTGTGTTGGCTCCTTCCCTCTGCATTGCACACTGGGGGCCGACAACAGGTGGTCTTATCATTACTGTAAGACTCATAACCCTCACTCAAACAGCTTGCGCCTGTGTTGCGTGTGACAGTGTGTGTGTGTGTGCGTGTGTGTGCATCTAATAACTGCTCATTATGGCGGTAAATCAGATAACAATCCCCAAACCGCTGCAGGCTGCTCACTACGCATTCATTGGACTGCTGTAATTGTATTGATCGCAATATGGACCAATTATTGAGGGAGCAAAGCAAAACCAGATTGAGTCTCTGAGGCTTTCGCATTTCTCTATATGTGTAAGTGTGTGTGTATCAGGTCAAGTCAAGGGTATTTATGGGGCTCTTTGAACAAACAAGTTTGCCCCAGAGTGCTGCGCAGAAAAACAAGACACACAAATTAAAACAAGGACGATAAAAAAGCATGATTGAATAAGTGCATCATAAACTCAGAGATACAGGACCATATCTGTAAGTGTATGTGTGTGTGTGAGAGAGCCTGTTTACTCCCACATATTCACAATGATTTGTGCTGATAAAAGAAACACTGGAGCCAATAACCACACATATTACGATCTTAATATCTGGCAGCTTACTCGCACTATTACTGTTGGAGGCTTTTAGCAACAGATAACATAAATAACTTCCAAATAAACTAATAACTTTGTCATAAAATATCTGAACTGAGTCCAAAATACATAAAAACTGATAATGTAAAAATCTCTTTCCTGATTAGCAGGTTATTAATCCACAGGGTTAATTTATAGGCCATTTTACAACGCATGATGGGAATAATAATGAGATGCTGGGTGTAGTTCTCTTAATGCTGAAAAATATATACAGTAAATGGGTGAATAAATAATAAATCATAAGATAAAAACTATTTTTTGTGGTGGAATGCTGAGGGTGGATTTAGGTGTCTGATGCAGTCTGAGGAAAGACGCTGTGGACAGGCTGTGACTGGGGTGGGCTGCCTTTTAGTGTTTTTTTTTTTCTCATTAAATTATAAGAAATGTAAGTTTATTTGTGACAATACATTTATCTAAAGAAAAACTCTCCTTCTGCTTCTTTTTAACTGGCTAATGTACAACTCACTGTAACTTTAAGAACAACTTTATAGAAACATTTTCTCACGGATGGTCTTGTTAGGTCATATACAGGCATCAGCATTGAACTTAATAACCAGTTAAAAACTCCTTGTAGTCGGTTTAAATAAATTTGAATAGATAAAATGTTCATATTCTGTTAAGTTTATGAGAAAAGATTAGTTGATTTCACTAAATTACCATATGAGTTTTTATAGTATAGGCCTACATGCTTTTCTCTGGTTAAATAAAATGGTGTAACACTTGTGGTTTTTGGTTCAGCCTCTTAAAAAACAATGTATTAAACACAAAAACTACACATGGGTCAAACCAAAAGCACGGCTGTTTTCTGCTTTGGAAAAGCTGACACACTGGAGGGTTCGTAGCTAACAGCGGCAATTAATAAATTTATATTTATTATATTTTTGACCCTTCAAGGAGCGCACTTTAATACATTTTGAAAAGGTATTAAATTGCTTGACAGTTCGTACATTATTAGCTTCTACAAGGCCTGAAGATTTAATAAAAGAAGTACAAGCCAGACCAATAAAATACTAAACAACTAGCATGACTCAGTCGACTTTATTATGGTCTTATTTGGCTCTTTGATTATCTGCCAAATTTTTTTGCGTGTGTGTGCGCTCGCAAATGTCCTTGAGTCCAAAATGAGCAACAAAGAGAACAAAATAAGGTCATTCTGGATGTTAATAGGCAGCAAAGAAGTGTGGCAGAGGCAGAGATTGTGCTTCTTTCCTTGTTTTCTCTCCTCTCCTGCGTATCCAAGCTGAACCTCTGTAATATTTAAGCCTTTCTATGATAATTATATCGCAGTTAATATCATAATTGAATTCTGTGTATTTAAATGGAGTATTTGAAATGCATGTTTATCTCTGCAGTAGCTCAGTAATCAGGCCGTGTGGAGGAAATGGTGCTTTTTGTTCTTGAACTGTCCATCATGAAACTCTGTGATATAAAATCTTATGTGTTATCATTTAATTTCTCGCATTTCTACAAAAGCCTTTCAGAATGTGTGGGTGGCTGCAGTGACTGTTAGTCAGACACCGTTGTGAGAATATAATTGTTTTTCTTGAAATCCTTCCTCTCCAATATTGAACTATTGCACATTTTAATCCCCTTGAGTGCTAGAAAATAAAGCCTTTAAAACGTGTGTCACTGTGTGTGTGTGTGTGTGTTTACGTGTGTGTTACCTGTGGCCGTAGCTGTTTGCTGATGTCGTTGGGGTCCAGGGCGAACAACGCCTCCCGTGCTCCGACGTACAGAACCCTCTCGTGGTCGGGCAGAGTGAGCATGCTGTAGTTGAACACTCCCTGAACGCTGAACCTCGCCATGCTGTCCAACACATCTGGATGAAGACACACACACACACACACGTCTCGTTACATCACTGATATAATATAATACAAACAGTAGCTGCAAAATAGCTCATCTTTCCTTCCTTTCAGCTGCTGTGTTGACAGATGACCGGATAAAACCCGAGAAGAACATTTCACACCTCCCTTGTTGAAATTTTGTTGATGTCTCAGCTTATTCACACCACCCAGCCTCGCCCACTCCACCACCTATAGCCTAATGTCACGCATTCTGTTAATACCGTGCATGGTACATCTCACCCACAGCTTTGCTTTTCATCAGGAACCGTGTGTCGTGTTGCACAATTTTCAGATTTTCCTGCACATTTTAACCTCATGAACTTCAGCCACCTCGGCTAATCTACCTGTCAAGACTTCTGCAATCCATTATCTAGTTTCTAGCTCTGTTTAATCCTCAAAGCCGCTCCAATCAACCGTTTGTATTAAAAAAAAAAGACTGTGTAATGTGAAAGAGGTCACTCAAAGAGACAAATCAACATAAGATCGCCACACTTTTTGAGTTCCCTTCAGCTCTACAGAGCATTTTAGCATCTTTCAGCTCATTGTTTTGGTTTTATGGCCTGCAACAACCTGATCCACTGTCTACAACACTGCAAATCAAAAAGAATGCACCACCCTTAACTTACCTTAACTTGCCCCGTGCACTCCAAGACAGGCCTACTATCGTTTTACTTATTTCACCCATGATATACAAGATATTCAGGATAAACAAATCAAAACCATTTCTAATGGGTCAGAGAATCCTCACTTGTAGGATGGTAAATGCACAGTAAGTAGGGCCACAGTTTAAAGGTGGGTGGACGGCTACTGTGCCATTCGCTTTCATCAAGTTTGTTAGCCAGCTGGCTTGCATTTGCGCTGATCTAGCATAACAACTTGGATAGCTTATTTCAGTTCAGTGACTAATGCTGATGCTGACACGTCATTTCACAAGAAAAAGTTAGAAAAGAAAATTCTATCTAATTATAGTTGGCTCTTTCGCACATCTGATTTGTTCTCTTACCACAGCCAGTGAGTGACAGAAGCACCATTTCTAAATGCACACACATACTTTACTGGCTTAATCTGACC
This sequence comes from Lutjanus erythropterus, assembly GCF_056507025.1. Lineage (NCBI taxonomy): Eukaryota > Metazoa > Chordata > Actinopteri > Lutjaniformes > Lutjanidae > Lutjanus > Lutjanus erythropterus. The sequence continues at coordinate 33,802,187 of NC_139326.1, read as the reverse complement.
TGACCAGTAGGTTTTCATGTAAGGTGAAATCTCACTTTGATTCATTAATAACTAGCCAGGAAAGAAAAGGTGGCAGTTGAATATAGCATTTAGCAGATAAAGAACATTTCCTTCAGTAGATGATGGAAAATAAAAACTAACAGCTAAAAGGAGAATGAATATTGGACTTAAATTTGTAAGGTAGCCAAAAAACATGAAGTAAATGGAATGCTAATGTTTGTGTGTGTAATTTGTCATATCTGCTTTATAAAGGTGATAATTCGACATTCTTGTGTTTACAGCTTGTTGCACTGCCCCCCAAAAATGCAGGGTTAAAAACAATACTTGCTGGAATATTCGTTATTAGTTTATAGTGTTTTCCAGACCAGCAGACAGTGGAACTATTACTTTCTCATTTCATTTTAAGCTTATGAAACAGTCTCAATCTAACAGTGATGTCTCTATATGACTTACTTAAGTAAACACACCCTTTGTGAGAAAATCAGTTATTTCTGCATGGTTATTTGTAATGCCTGCCAGTGGGTCAGTTTCTCCTTAAATCAGATGAAAAAAGCAAAAAAAAGTTTGCATTTTCACAGGCAAAGTTACAGTGAGTAGTATGTAAGACAGTTAAAAAGAAGCTTTTTATTCAGATTTATTTCTTTTTATTTTTGATGTTATATTCTGTGGTTATGGCAGTGGAAATACTACCACGTTTGTCCTCAATCAACAAAATAGAAAAGTTCCTTGTAGTAGCTTTAAGTGGCCAGACCTCATGTCCTCAACCGCCAGACTGAAGTACCACAGTGTGTTTACAGTCTTCCACAATTTATACACACTGAGAAATTGTCCTCCATTTTATGAATAAACACTTCAAATAAACAGCGACAATGAGTGTAACATCAACACGACATAAACATAACTGAAGCTATGAAAAAAAACAAAAAAAAGCTGCTCTCACGGTTATAACTCATCAGCTCATAATTAGTTTGCTGAGACTAACCACAGTATCTGGCTTCACGATCTGTTGTAAACTCTTCCTGCAGGATGGAACTCTGCGCTGAGAGCTTCCCAAGCTCTGTATTTACTTTAAAAACCTCGAGCACAAGCCAACGTCTTGAGGGCCAGTATGATAAGTTCCAGATCTGCATGTCAGAAGTGAGATAAGGTGCTCGTCTATTTAGAAAAGCTGCGCAAATAAACAAGAAGCAATGATGCTCTCGCCCCATACCAGCCCTTGTTTAGATGAAGAGTGCAGGGGTCATTACATTACAGCCAGCGGTTATGAATCTAACGGCAGAGTGAAGGCAGCATCTAGAGCTTTTAAAGTACAGTGATGAATACAGATGATATCACCCTCATCTTGGACTGATAAAAAAGCTGCACAATCTGCAGAATCACTTTTTTTCATCTATAAAAGAAACCGAGCCTTCGACAGCTTCAATCAGCCAAAGCTTTAAAGCGAGTTTTAAAAGTGAAGCAGATGCCAGGAGGTTTGCATTCATACACTTGTTCAATACAAATACCATTAAGACTGGTAATTTTCAAATTGAGAAAATCAGCTAATCTTGTTTTGCAACCTAAATTGTGTTTTGCCTCAATTTAACGCAGCCGTTAGATAATGATTGTTAAAAGACTCGTACACTCTGCCGGCATTAAGAAGAGAAGCTTAATCTGGGCTAGACTGAGCACCTACACACCACAATGCAGGGATTTAAAGCCAGACCATGAGGCATTATTGGGGAATGGAAAATGAGACAACGTGGACAGAATGCAGAGTTTAAGATTGCTTATAAATGCTCACTAATAATGGGAGTAAATCTGCAGGTGTGATTAGATGGTTCATTATCAGGGCTGCACATCCAGATGCCAATTGCATTTTAATACAACCCCTAAATGAGGCCTTTTCTTCTCATTAAGCTATCGCTCACAGTATTAAGAGAATATTAGCCTCCTTGTAAACCAGAGATGGGACCTGGAGATGCCACAGTCCACTTCTTTTAGTTCCAATCCTGTTCTGATATCAGAATTTGGTTGCTGATACCAATAATATACCAATTCCAGACCTTGTTTTTCTGTATCGTAATTTTTCTAATTATTGGTCTTATGTGTTATATGAGGCTCAAACTGAAAGTTTCGTGGTGAAAACTTCTGCGTTGGTCGATGCTGATGGACTGTATTTGGTCATTCTCCAGAGCCTAAGACTTGTGGAATGGCGTCTTCCAACCATTGTGGGGCGCTGTGGGATTTTGGCTTTGTGACATTCACGTGCTGCAGATAGTGCTGAGAGATGGCCCTTGTTTCCCATGATGCATTGCTAAGAGTTTCTTGAGTTTGCTATTTTATGTTCTAAAATGCACATATTACTTTTTGTTGGTGTTTGTAATGTGTTTGTTCAGAACATAGCGGTTTATTTTTATCTAAGTAATTATTGTTTTGTGCTGCTGTATTGCTCCTTTAAGACGTGTTTCCCCTAACTTTAGTGCTCAAGTTTAAGATGACCTAAAGTATGATGTTAATCTCTTAGTTGCACTGTGTAGCACATTATTTATAAATATATAACACATCGGTCTGCAGAATTTAGATCGAAACATGGATCTGTGACGTATCTGATATCTGAAAAGTGAAATATGTCAATATCTTCCCCCTCCCCCCAACAAAATATTATACATGATATTCACGATAAGAATAATAATGATAAGGAAAACAAAGTCTCCAATTTCAGATATTCGAATTGGTTTGGAACTAAAAAAAAGTGAATCAGTGCATCTCTATTGTAAACTAAATTATACTAAATTATAGTTTGGTAAAACCTGCCAAAAAGGCGACTGACCGCTTTCTTATTGCCAGTAGATGAGTTTGCCTTTATGTTTTTTTCTCATGGGTGCTGGAAAGCCAAGACTCAGCTCATGTGTGCAGGAGAACAGAGAAAAACAGGGTTTTAATAGTTTACGTATGTTCATCTCTCAGTACTTTTGTAGCTGCTAACTGAATTTCTGTGGTTTGAAGTTTAGTCCCATTCCTGTGTCGCTGTTTTGACTTCCAAGTTTCGGCTTTATTTTACAGTTTTATGCTTACTTTCAGTTGATAGGAGTGATGTTAGGTTTACTGATGATGAAAACCCAACATCTCCTGATTATGCTTCTTCATAACAAAAGCTAATAACAAAACACACACACCGTCAAGCAGGTACAAACTCCGCTGTGCTGGCTGAATCAAACCGAATCAAGCCAAGCAGCACATGTGTATGAAAAAGGAGGAAAAGGAGTGAATATTTACAGACATCTTCATTGTCTACACAGGAAAATGGGTGAAAATAGCGTGTCTACCCAGGTGTCATGTTTCCATCGTTGCCCGATTGGAGATAAAGTCGATGAAAACCCATGACTACTAAAGAGTCATTTGTCCCGCTGAAGACAAAAGCCAGATGTTAGTGGGTGTTAGTGAGTTTTTGTCTAGTGTAAAATGGGCTTTATTGATAAAATAGCTGGATCGATGTGTTTTATCTCAGGACTGTCTCATTTGTTTAAGGATTGCCCATATCTTTTGGGTTGTTCCTCATTTTGCTGCTCGCGCACTGACACAAACAATCTCCAGAAGATTATGAGAAAATCACAAAATGTTCTCTCCACGGTCCCATCTGTGGGGCGTGCTGAAAAACCAGAGCCGACTTTTTTCATCAAAATTTTAAAAAGATGCACCCACTGTTTTGCTGTTCGCTGTCTCACAAACACACATATAAACACACCCAAACACACACACACACACACACACACACACACACACACACACACACACACACACACACACACACACACACACACACACCATTCAAATCTCCTGACTAGCATACAGACAAACTAGTGGTGCAGAGCAGATGAGAAAGCAAGACAGAGACAGCAGGAACGAGAGAAAGGATGGTGTTTAGTTTTCATTATCCACACTCTTGTTGCTTGTAGTGTCACCTTGTTCTCCTTCTCTTCTTCCTCCTCTTCTTCTTTCTCACTTTATCTGGGGCTGATAGTACGAGTGCAAAACGCAAAGAGACGACAGCCCGCGCCGCACGTAATGCGATCTCATAAATTGAATAAGAATATTTCTCTTTTTTGTTTTCTACAGCATGAATATTTTCACTTCTTTCGACGTTTTTCCCGACTGAAAATAGCAGCTGAAATCCAGGGAGGGAACAGCAGGAACTGGTGTGATTTATGGTGTGACTAACTGCTCATGTGACGCTGTGGCCTAGTTGGGACTAAATAGACTTATATACACGGAGCACGCTGTACTGGATGAAGGGGCTGTGTGTGTGTGTGTGTGTGTGTGTGTGTATGTGGGTGAAACAAAAGATGGGAAGGATAAAAAAGTGAGGCTTGTTACTGAAACCTTGATGGTGTAACTATTTAAGTGTTAAGACGCCCTTGATGTTCCTGAACTGTTTTTCGCAGAAGGTCAGCTTTAGTTCTTGGAAGATTTTGTTTTTGTTGCTACAAATACAAGGTGATCCCTTTCTACACTTGCTGCATATGAAGTGATGCCTTTTCTTTTCACAGCCTTTGCAGTGAGTTCAATCACATCAAAGACACCGACCATTTTACACCAAATATGACGAGGACATCAAGAAAACAATCCTGAAAGTGCTCAGAACAATGGAAAGTAAGAAGATCCTCAGTGACATGACACCTGGGTAAACCACATCTGCTAATGAAGACCATGTGACACGGACAAAAGCTCCAGCAGAGTAAGTGGACCTGAAGTGGAAATTGCCTCGTCTAGATTTGTCCAGCAAGACAATTTCAAAGTGCCATCCATATGTTTATATATCACTGTAGAGTATTCATATAATTAACTAGCAAGGCTGCATACAGAGAAGCTTAATACTGAGCTTTTATTTCACATGCATCATTTATTACGTTTCCCTTAAGAGCATTATGTTTTTACTTTTATGGTCAACAACAACATTTACTGCTATGTAACACTGAAAATGTGTCTTTCTGTCTTCTGTTTTTTTTTTTTTTTTTGCTCTGCAAAAGTAGACACTCCAATAGCAATAAGAAAACTGTTTAATAAAATGTTCAATAGTTTCACTTTAGTGCATTAAATGCAAACCGCTTCATAAGCTCATAAACAGCCCATCATATCCCTTCATTGTGTAGCATTTGAAAGGTGTGTTGAGTGTTGTGCAGTTGCACCATCAACATGTGACACAACAACAGAAACAGTGTACAATGAGAAGTGCAGATGGTGAGGAAACTGTTAATAAGAAGAACAGGTCACTTCACCACTATGGCAGTTTTTTGTTTTATATTAAAATCTATTAAGACTATTACCTGTGTTCCTTGACAAATAAAGTGCTGAAATGCAAAGTAATGAAGTTCAATCCAAAACAAATGCCAAAATCAAGAAAAACAAGAATCATGTAATTATTGTTTTGCTGCCTGTGAGCCAGACCTGCCATGTGACTACCTCAATTTCAATTTCCTCCCAAAATTAATTTTTAAACTGTTTTTGCGATTCTGTCTTCCCTCAGTGTCCTGCTTTGGTTTTATCTTCAGTAATAATTTAATTTTCTGGCAAGGCTGTAAAACTGGAATAGTAAATTGGCTTTTATTTCACATTTAACATTTGAGCCAAGTTGAGCCTAGAACTGCACAACTTGCCTGCAACAGCAGTAACATGAAACCAAACTGTGTCATTCTAGACCCTAAAAGATGTAGGTATTTGTACCCACACAATGTTTAAGTAAACCCCCCTGGCTGGGTGATATGGACAAAATCAAGTACCTCAATATTGATGACTACTGGAGCCTTCACAAAATTACCCCAATGAGATTTTTGATAAATAATCATCAGTAATGTGGATATAATCACTAAGTCGCATCACGTAAGTTCAGAAAATTACATCACTTTACTGTAATACAGATTTTAAAACCAGGCAAAGACAACATTTATGCCATATCACAATATGATAATATCTCAAATCTACTTTAAATGTGACTGTTTACATACATAATGATACCCAATATTGCATTTTTGAACTGTTGACTGCAGATTAATTCTGTGAAGTCTAAAAGTATTTTGACCATCATGGTAAATTATAGAAAAAACATGGTCAGTCATAAGTTAAAAAAGGGGACATGTTGTCAGAAGGATGCTACAGAAGGATGGAAGGAGGGGGATAGAAGAGGGGAGGGAATAAGCAGCCAAAGGAAGGAAGCAGGATAAGTACTGAAGTCAGCTTATTATCTGAAGAGCAGCGGTGTATAAACATTGGAGGGTATGTACGGATGAGGGAGCCTGATGAGACTGAGTGAAGGGAGGGAGAGAGAGAGGGAGAGAGAGAGAGGGAGAGGGAGGCGGCATCCTCAGGGGAGAGCTGAGCACATCTGCTGTGTTCCACACAGCCGGGCAAAAAAACTCCAGAGCTGACACACTTCTACCGACTCACACACACACACACACACACACGCTCACACTTGTGTGGATGTACGTGTGGTGGCTACGCAAGCAAATCAGTGCATGTCTGCACACATGAACACCCAGAATATACAGTTTATGTGTAAGCTAAAAGACACATTGCATTTGCACAAACGCACACACTCGCGCACACACAGCCCCCGATGGTTCTCCAGGGTACCTGCTCAGTGACTTGAACGTCTCTCCACCAACAGAGGGAAAGTTTTGCTCCGAGTGGCTTGTTTGAAGTGATCAGCGGCTCTGTCATTAAGAGGTGATACGGGCAGACGCACTTACCATCTGCAGCCACACTGTGGCAGCCCTGAGGCTACCTGCTGTGTGTGATGTGTCTCTGTAACACACACACACCTGTGGTTAATCACTCTATATGTGCAAATGAATAAGGGTGTGTGTTTTTTTCAAATATATGTAAATAGCATCAGTATGTTTAAAGTTACTTGTTATGTTTGAGACATCTGATAGCAATATTGTTCAATGAATTCATCAAAAAATAGAAAGTTTGCCAGTGCTTGAGCAGTATTCCTGCTTTTTTTTAAAAAAACCAGGAAGTGAGACAGGGGTCCTTAGGGTATAGCTAACTCTTTTGATGCCTGATTAAATAATGGTTTGTAAAAATCTGACAAAGTTGATGAGTAAGCTCTGCTTGTATTTCCTTACGTTCTCATATTTTGCTGTGCTTGGGACACATCACCAACCCAAAACATCAGCATTTGACGTCCTGGCATCTTTCAGCTGCTTTTACAAACAGTTCGGACAAATCATAGTGATTCTCCTTCAAGAGAAATCTGACTTTTTTCTTTGTAATGTTTTTACAGCTTTGGAAGGAAAAAAAGAAGCAATGTTCTGTTCCAATAATGACTTAGCAGAGCAAAAATGGAACTAAACAGCAAGAGTATATTACTATAAGATCAATACACTCTGAAGCACAAAAGAAACATATTGTACAACTAACCTTGTGCTGCACGATAATGCCACTGTTTACTGAAAAAAATCAACTCTGTTTTGGGTGTGGAAGAGCTTAAACTAGGATTGTTTTGAGACTTTTCCATCATTTGAAGGACCTGATGTGTATGTCTGTGTGTGTGTCTGTAAAGGCAGTTTGGGTTAAATTACAAGCCCTTTGATGCTCGGGGACAACAGTTTGTGGAGAACAGAAGAAAAGGGAGATTATAAATAAAAGAGTGTGAATAAAAAATGGAGGGCAGAGACGAGGGGAGGCATAATGAGTCCAACAGATGACGACGGGAGAAATACAAACAGGAGGGCAAAAATAGAAAGCCGGAGTGGAATACAGGGAGAATACAAAAGATAAACAACTCAGAGGGCCTGACCGAGGTCAACACCAGTGGAAACAGAGGTGATCAGAGATTACTGCTCTACAAGACCTCTTCACTGCCTCTGTGTGTGTGTTCGTCTCTAGATGTGTGTGACGCTGTGATAAAAAGGGGAATAAAAAGAGACAAAGACTCTGTTTACACCTGGTATTAATATGTGTCTTGGGTGAACCACTCACAAGTGGACAGCTCTAAGTACACATGGTCACATTATTTTAGCATCGTGTATGTGAATTTGTCCTGGGCAGCGTACAAAACTGGCATCCTTTGCATGAGTGGAAGTATGCAGGCTACTCAGTCATGTGCCAACAGTGACATATTTAAGTGCAAAACAACAAGAAGAAGCCACAACAGCAGATTCTTGTGGATGGAGTATACACGATACACGCTTTCTTATGTCCTCCGGCTGCTCTGCCACAACTTTCCGTGATTTACTGAGTTTCCTGATGGACAGATAGCTTTGCATATTTCTATAATGGCTCCCAACTATTGCTAACTGTAGTGGCTATTAGATAGTTAGCTCAGGTGCTAGCACAAGAGCTTTGACCATAGGGAGGAGGAGTTTTAATAAAACTTTATTTAAGTTTCAAAGCTAATAGGACTGCTAGCTGCAAGGCTAACAGTTTGCAGAGAACAGAAGGGAAAAGGGAGATTATAAATAAAAGAGTGTGAATAAGAAATGGAGGGCAGAGACAAGGGGAGGCATAATGGGTCCAACAGATGAGGACGGGAGAAATACAAACAGCAGGGCAAAAATAGTTTAAAGCTGGTGTAGAACACAGTGTGAATACAAAAGATAAACAACTCAGAGGAGCTGACCGAGGTCAGCACCAATGGAAACTGAGGTGATCAGAGATCACTGCAATACAAGACCTCTTCACTGCCTCTGTGTGTGTGTGTGTGTGTGTGTGTGTGTGTGTGTGTGTGTGTGTGTGTTTGTCTGTAGGTGGGTGAGATGCTAAGATAAAAACGATAATAAAAAGAGGCAAAGGCCCTCTTTACACCTGGAATTCAGATGCATCTTGGGTGATCCCATCAAAAGTGGACAGCTCTAAGCACAAGTGTCAATGCACCCAAGACAATTTGACGACATATCGAGATCCGTTATATAATATGGGCCAAATGCTACTCAGACCACATATTGCTACATTATTTTAGCAGTGTGTATGTGAATCTGTCCTGATGTGAACTGATGTCCTCTGCATGAGCGGATGTATATACTTATTCAAGTGTCAACAGAGTCAAATTGAAAATCAACAAAAAGAAGCCACAACAACAGACAAAATGTGATTCTCATGGATGGAGTACACATGAAATGTACCATCTGATGTCCTCCATCTGCTCTGCCTCAACTCTCAGCGAATTACAAGAATGTAACCACTAAGTTTTGCTAACTGCAGCTGCCGTTAGCTACTTAGCTCAGCCAACTGCACAGGAGATTTGGATTGTTAAGAAGAGGAGGTTTAATAAAGCTAATAAAGCTTTATTTAAGCTTGGGAAGTAATAGAACTGCTAGCTGAATGGGTAACTGAATTAACTAGCAAACAGCAGCTGCACTTAGCAGTAATAAGAGATTCCTTGAGCAACAAGTAAAGCTATTTGTCCATCAGGAAACTCCATAAATAAGAGAGTTGAGGCGGAGAAACCGGCGGACATCAGAGGGAAAATATTTTCTCCATAAAATATGATCCAGTTTCACCAAAATTAGTGAATAAAATTAAAAAGTTGTGTTTTGAATAGTAATCACTGAAGCCCGCCCTCAGAAGTACTCAGTTCTGGCACTGCCTATCTGTCTTGCAACTCAATTCTTGCCTCATTTGTGGTCTAATAAACAGAAAATTCAGGTTAAAAGCACACAAACACAAACCCACTTGATCTATGCAAACAGAAATTATGTACATGTTTATTTGCATATGGAGTGAGTAAGTGAGATATAATCACAAGTGGTCACTTGAGACACATGGAGATGCATAATGCCAGGTATAAACAGGGCCAAAGTGAGTATACAGGCTTTTGGATCTGTATGTATGTGGGTGGATTATATATCAATAATACATACACACTAAACTGATTTAAATAAGAAGACATGAGTGCTTCTTAAAATTCCATACCAGGGCTGCATATTTAAACATTTCTATTGCAATACCTAAAATGTATGTAGGCTATACTTAATTCTTCTGACCATTTTAAAAGGCATACCATATGTTCCAAGCTGCCATTAGTCTATATTATGTGCATTTCATTTCAACTTGCAGAGACAGGAAACACACTTGGGAAAACCATCACAGTGAGTTTGTAACTTCATATTTTTTATTTAGTCCTGGCTAGTTTTATAAGTGCTGAAAGAAGTTCTCAGATCCTCCAACTGCAGCTGGTTAGCTTAGCATAAAGACTACAAACAGGGGAAACAGTTAGCCTGATGTGTAGTGTAAAAACTTTCTTGCTCAGTATGCCTAGTTCTTCTCTAAAATGCAGTGGTGTGAAAATATAAAGTAGTATGAAATGGAGGTGCTTTCAAAAAGCAACTTAAAACTGCACTTGTTGACTATTGGAAATAACTCCCTATTTGTGTCATGACAGTAAACTGACACTTGAGTGTGGGTAGCTACTGCCTGAAACTACCAATTTCACATTAGCTGCCTCTCATTGATTTTTATTCTTTATACTTGTTGTTTGTCTTGTGCATTTGATGTTCGGCAGACTAAATGCTTGAATTTTGGATGTCTGAGTGTCCTTGAGTGCACCACTGGGGAGGAACTTCACTGTACTTATCATGCAGCAATAATCCAGCTTCAGACAAAACATCTTATCTAGTGGATGGTACAATGTAGCAAACAATAATACAACCATAGTTGTTATGAAAAGCATATTGGAAATTTGCTCGTTCTTTGCAATAAAAGGCAGCCGACTGTCATGTAGTGAATGTGTTTTGCTCTTTGAAAAGCAGCATAAAGGACAAAACATGCTCACTTTAATGGATTAGCCATCATAAACTCGTGTCAAGGTTGTGTGAGATGATTTCATAGTCTGCTAAAATAAAATGAAACCAAAGGCTGTCTCACTAGAAAAAGAAAAATTGAGAAAACTTTAAAAGTACAGAAATCAGCTGCAAAGCTTTCTTGAGTTTCCCCTACTAAGGGCTGGTTTGTTGCATCAATTTAGGTTAAGAAGTTCAGTCAGTGTGCCATCTCAAGTTTGTCAGACTTAACATTACTACTGAGATCAACTCAGGTACGTAAGTTAGGAAAAAATATTACTTTTGATGAACTTGAAACTGTGTTCTTTTACCATATACTACAGTATAAGTCAATCTATGTCTCAAAGAAATAGCCAAAGTTTATAACTTACACATGTGTATACCATTTATACAACATATTTCATCATGACATGCTAACACAACAGATAAACTCCTGCTTAAATCATCAGAAGAAATAGAAAATCAGTGATAGGATGTGATTATTTAAAAGGTGATAAATAGTAATGTAACTATACACAAATGTGCTTAATGGGTTGAAATATGTAACACTAGACCAACACCAGTACGACATTTTCACTATGAAGCCTCAAGGATTTTTTTTTTAGTTAAAAATGGAAGTCTGTTTAAAAAAAATGTTGAAAAACCTCAACCAAATAAAAACTAAACTACAAACTATACTCTGAGTCATAGGCACCCCTAAAATTTGTATGTCAAAAATTGTGGTGCTTGAAAATTACATGGTTGCAACAGAAAACATTAAAATAATAATCATTATTCATTTTCACTTCAAAGAGTTATCTCAACAATTTTTGAAATACAAATTCTTCTGGGTTTCTAAAACTCAAAAATTCAAGTTTATCTAATGAGGAATAGTAAATTATTTCAACAAAACATCATTAGTTGGTAAGCGTGAGAGATTAGTTAAGTTTCTGCTCAAAACTAAAAAATCTATTGAAATTTTTGTGATTTTAATTCTCAGCTTTTTCGTTTTACAGTGAAGGTGTTTGCTTTATGGTGACATTAACTAATGTGACTCCATGGAAACTGTCTCTCTCTTTGCTGGTACGGTGTTACGTGTAATGTGTCTGTGTCTGTGCTTGTATGTCTTCATGTATGCGTGTGCACATTTCATTGTAGGGTATGTCAGGGTCATGTCCAGCCCTGCCCAAATCAAGCCAAGCCAGACCGAGCCAGACCAAACAGAACTCCCATGCGGGGCGGATGAGAAGGGGGGAGCGCCTGTTGCTTCACGGCCGGCTGCAAAGGTCCCGATCCGGGCCTGGCCTCTGTAATCTGCCTCCATCAGCCTTCCAGCAGAGCTGCAGCCTCCCTCTGCCTGTCTGCTATAAATACATCCAGCCTCTGCTTATAGCTTCTAACCGCACACACCAAACTATGATTAAAGGCCTATTTTGGGGAGAGCTTTGAAGCAGTGACAAACACCGAATGAGAGGCAGAGACAGACAGACAGAGGAGGGAGAGACGTTGTGCAGCGCCCACACAAACAGGCAGATATGCCCAAGCGTGCGCACGGAGCGTCGTCAGACCTTCATCTGAGCAGGTACCCTCTTTGAAGGAAGAAACAACAGAGCGCACACAAAGGCGCACACACTCCCACGTGGATGTTTGGGCTTTGTCTGCTGAACAGACGACAGGTTCACAGGAGAGTCAGGTGTACGACAGAATGAGAGCATGAAGACAGAGACAAGAATGGGAAAGATACACATGATTTTACTCACTAGATCCGCAAAAATATCTCTTGTCAATTGTTAGCTGACTTTAGGTTATTATAGGTAGATTATATTCTATTGTAAATCAAGGGATTTATAGGATTATTCGCACTGCAACATAAGAAATACATGTATTTAAAGGAGAAACCCATAATATATTTACTGTAATAAATAAATATTGTAAAATGCTGATATGTAGATTTTGAAATCTGTGTGCATCACACACTTCAGGAGACACTTCACACTCTGTAATCTCAAACACCCACACACTACAAGATTAGAAAATAATGGCACATCACACATTACAGGATATTATGAATATTATCGTTCCACGTTGCTGTAATAACGTCACGCTTTGTAGAAGTTAAACAAGTCTGGATGACAGAATGTTTTGGGATGCATGGTCGAACTGTTTACTGTTGCTTGGCGACACCTCTATTTTACGTCCATACTGATGTGATCCTCAAGATCTTATATGCCAAACGTTTGAAATTGTTGGGGCGATGATTCTAAGCACAGCTCGTAGGGGGGAAGAATAAATCTGTAAACCCCTCCCATTAATAGATAATCTGGGTCAAACATTGGTACCCTACAATTCTTGTGAGGGGTGAATCTCAACTAATCCAGAATAGTCACAGAATGAGATATTGTCTGTTTAAGAGTTGTAAGAAATCAGAAGGAGCAGATGTTTTTAACGGTTAAATTGAGCAAGATGTTAATGGAGTTCACTGAACTTAAATTCTAGAGTGTGTATTTTCAGAGCAACTAGCTTTTGTTTTCAGGATAACAGCATTAGCTTTACATCAACACACACTTGACAGTTATAAATAGCTAATAAACTTGCAGTATATAACTCACTGTCGCTTGTTACAGGTACATTGATGAATACATAATTTTGGTGCACATTGACATGACTTAAATCCATAAGCCCTTGGTTATCAGTTATATAACATTTGTATTTCCTATAAAGCTTTAATATTATTGTTTTCAATAAAGAGTCATGGCAACAGAGTGACTGAATTCAACGGACTTGGATGATGAGATGAAGGGATCAAGGAGCGGGAGGAGAGGAAGTGGTAAAAGTGGATTAACACAACAACGGAACAAGTGAGCCCAGTGGGGGGATGGTTTTGGAGGGGGGGTTAAAGGCAGTAGATGAAAGCGGGAGTGGTGGGTTGGGGGGCTGAAACAGCCCATGCTCGGTGGGGGGTCGCCATTGCAATCCACAACAAGCAGAACAAATCAAGAGCTGGTTGATGCCACAAGTGAGTTTTTTTTCCATTCCGGCGTCATGGTTCAGCATGTATGACTGGTGCAGCGGCAGCGGCAGCAGCAGCGAGCACCAGCTGGAGAGAGTTAGGCCTTTTTGTACAAAACGCTGTGGTGATGACACACACACACACACACACACACACACACACACACACACACACACACACACACACACACACACAAAGAGAGATAGAAGGGAGCTCGACGGGTGCAGGATGGCACTGCTGTACTTCTGGAATTTGACTCACTGAATGATTTACACGCCAAAAATTACAAATATTTTGTGATTCACAAGAAGGGGAAATCTTGCTGAAAAGCCTTTAAGACTATGGAACACAAAGCCCAGCTTAATAATGATGAAACATCCTCCCACTGTAGATACTTGTATGGAAGTCTGTCAAAAAGAGTATGAGTAAGATAGAAGAAGAATCTGTGGAGGCACATGCAGCTCTGAAGTACAACATGTGGTCTGGTTCATTCAAAAGCTCAGAGAGAAAGTTCTTCTGTCCATAAATGGATTGTGCAGGAATATTGACAATACCATATTTGCTGATTTTATTTAGGATTTGGCAAGATAGATACAGCAGCTGGGGGCAGGGGTATTATGTGGCCATGTACTTATAAACATTCTTATTTATGCTGATGATATTTTGTTGTTGTTGCAAGTTGCGAGCATGCTGTAAGTTATGCATTTTCAAAAATAGGTAGACAAAAGAGGAGTTTTACATTGATGAGAAACATCACAAGTTTACAGATAAATTCAAGTGTTTTGTTTTCTTTCTAAATGAAAGTATGTCTTTCTTTTACACATTGCATCAGTTTCCACCTGACTCTATGAGTAAGGGACTGGCAGGTGTAGGTAAAGCAGTGTTTTCACAATCATTGTCTTGTCTTGCAGGGGGGAGAGGACTCCCAACAGGACCCCTCACCCCCCTGTAGAAAACAAAATGTTTTAATTATTTTATGCCATGGATTCTTCACATTCAGGCATTTAGACTCTAGACTATTACTTTGAATTTTTGTTTCTAAATTACACATTTGTTTCCACTTCCTTGTCTCTCTGCTTTTATGTTATGTTTCTGCCGTTGTTATGGTGCTGTCAGGTTCATGTAGTGACTCGATTGCCCCGTCGCTGTACACATGACTTACTTTGATTATTTTGCATTGTACCATGGTTTGTTTTGCTCTAAACGTAAGTTTTCTTGCACACTATTTGTATCCACAAATAGCTGCATGTACGTGATAACAATCTCTAGCTTGTTGATCTGAGAACTGACACCTTATTTAATTTGAATTCAAGAGCTAGATGAAATTTTCAGATCATTTACTCCACAAAATACCACTGCAAATTACATTAAATTTTCCATCACGATTTCCTCAAATCAAATCAGTGAATCCTCACAATTGAGATGCATGAAACAACAAATGTTAAATGACTTCAACAGTTATTTGACTTTCAGAATTAGTGATTATTTTCCTTTTGGTCTTCTTTAGCATTGTGTTATTCTGCCAGGGGTTCTCAGTCTTTTTTCAGTAATGTGCTCACTTTGAAAAAATTTTCAGTCAAGTACCCCCTGGCAGTGACACTGGCAGCTCAGTTGAGGTAGATCTCATTAAAACATATTCTTCTTTTCTCCATGGGGGTACTAGTACTCCCATGGAGAAATATTGATTTAGGCATTCATTTAAAATGCATATTTAAGAAAAAAATATGCTTTACCTGGGCTTTAACTAACAATTATCCTCATTGTTGATTAATCTTTTTTTTTTTTTCTATTAATGGATTATTTTTTTGGTCCATAAAATGTCAGAAAACAGTGATAAATGTGGATCAGTGTTTCTTAAGCTCAAGATAGCGTCCTCAAATGTCTTGTTTTGTCGACAACCCAAAGATATTCAGTTAAGTGTCATAAAGGAGTAAAGAAAACTAATAGTGATTAACTAAAGATGAACTAATTATCAACCAATTAACCAATTATCAATAGCTCATTTCATAATCAGTTAATTGTTGCAACTTAATTTGCTAAAACCAAGCATACATGGACTGTATCATGTTATCTCTTTCCCCATGTTAAATGTTTCCAAACCCCACCATGTGCCCTGCATGTGAAGTCATGCATGTAAAATGCTGTTTCACATGTGATCAACCATGTGCGCCTTCATCAGGTGTCATCACATGTGAAATGTCAAAACAACCGCATAATTGAATCCATTACAAGTGGCATTGTCGTTTTCACACGTTAGGTCTTTCATTTCACATGTGAAATATCTGAATAATCACTCATGTGTCTGTGACTTTTATCACGTGAAGTGTCAGAAAGCCCCGTGCGCTTCTGTGTGAAACGTTCACTGTTGTTTTAAGGATGAGGATAACGGCTGGCAGTGATTTTTTAATGTAATGCCAGTCGTGGTAAAGCAGGGCATTTGTTCAGCTGTCGCACTGCTACCACAAGAAGGTGCCTCAGATGAGAGCAGCCTTCGAGTGGCATTTTCATTTTAATCCACATGCCCACTTGCCCCCACATCAGCTCTCACAAAGTCTGTATGACAACAGAGAGCACTCCAGGTCCCGACATCTGGTCCCGGCTGTTAATCTTCACTGACCAATCAGCATGAGGTCAGGGGATGAGTGACACTCATAGCAGATAAAAAGCAGTGATGAATCTCCTTCCTTCCATCCCTCCCACCTTCTCTCACTCCCACCACCCCACCCCCCCACCATCTTTCCTCCCAGTCACGCACAGCCTCTCTCTGCCTCCTCCTCTGCCTCGCTCTCAACCACTCATTACTGTAATTGGAGGGTTTGGGGAGATACGGCAGGAAGACAGAAAGAAGGGAGAAAAAAAGAGAAAGGTTGAGAGAAAAAGAGGGAGAGAGGTTTCTGGAGGTCAGAGGCCCGGCCCTTTTCCACTCTCCCTCTGCTCGCCTTTTTTTTTTTTTTTTTTTTTTTTTTTTACCATCAGCCCTCCTTCTGCCTTTCTTTTTTTTCTAAATCAAGAGGCATACATTTGCTTTGGCTTTTCTTTCAAAATGCAGGGCTCATTTGCTGCATCAAAGCAGGCTAGATTTTCAAACCAAATATCAGGTTTCTAAGGCCTCTTTTTCTCCTGCTTCTTCACCTCCCTCTTTCTTTTCTTTCTTCCTTCCTTTCTTCCTTTCTTTGTTTAACCACAGCTGCTGCGTTTTGTCATAGTTTTGGCTTACCGGCCTCTGTCATTGCACTGGGCTAAGGAGGGTAGCTGCGTGCGTGTGAGTGTGAATGTGTGTGGGTGTATGAAACCAACAGGAGAAACCCAAAAAGAGAAGAGAGGGAATTCAGACAGAAAGGAGAAGGAGAAGACAGTGGTGTTATCAGCTGAAGTGTTTTCTGTGGAGGTTAAGGGCATGAAAATAGCTTAAAACAACATAATGGATGCTCCAATCAGCTGTGGCCAATCCAGGAACAAAGGATAAAGGACAAAGCAGGTCAGACAAGGTGAAACAGAAAAAAAAACATGAAAAAGAGGACATAAAATCTATTCCTTAAAAGGGCCGCTACATTCTATATCTTTCTTTATATGCCAACAAATCCCATGAAAAGAATCGTGAACACTTAAATTGATCATTCCAGAGGTGTATACTTGAAAAATGAAAAAGTTTTGAATACTTGACTATGAAAGGAGGAATATGTTATTCTTCATACAAATGTTAAATTAAAAAGTAATAAAAGGAAGCCTTGCTCTATTCAATACACTTTGGGCTTTTACACTACTGGTCAAAAGTTTTAGAACACCACAATTTTCCCAGTTATTTATTGAAATTCAAGCAGTGCAAGTCCAATGAATAGCTTGAAATGGTACAAAGGTAAGTGGTGAAGAGGTTAAAAAAAATGGTAAGGCTACCCAAAACTGAAAAATAATGTACATTTCAGAATTATACAACAAGGCCTTTATCAGGGAATAAGAAATGGGTTAACAACTCTAAGGTGTGCAGCAATGGAGGTTGATCAAACCTTGAAAGTTGGTGCTACCAATTCCTACAGGTGTCCCAACGTTTCTTGATTCCGTACAACCCCCTCTGTCTGCTTAAAAGTAGTACCGGAACACACCATGGTACCATACAGAGGTATGCAGAAAGTGGTGTGTTGCTATAAAAATGGCGAGAAAAAGGCAATTATCAATGGAAGAGAGACAGACCATCACAACACTTAAAAATGTAGGTCTTTCCTACAGAGAAATAGCGAAGAAAGTCAAGGTGTCAGTGAGTACAGTTTCCTTCAGCATCAAAAGGCACTCAGAAACTGGGGGAAACTCTGACAGGAAGGGGTTTCTGAGAGTCAACAGCTTGTTTGATAGGTGGCTCACAGGAGCAACAGCTTCGAGCACAGCTTAATAGTGGTCATAATAAACAAGTCTCAGTTTCAACTGTGAAGAGAAGACTTCGAGTTGCAGGTTTGACAGGTCGAGTTGCAGCAAGAAAGCCATTGCTAAGACGTCAGAATAAGAAAAAGAGGCTTGCCTTGGCCATGATATACTGTCAGTGGACTACTGAAGACTGGAAGGTGTTATGGACTGATGAATCAAAATTTGAACTCTTCAGTTCATCACACAGGATTTTTGTACGCCGTCGAGTAGGCGAAAGGATGGTTCCTCAGTGTGTGACATCAACTGTCAAATATGGAGGAGGAAGTGTGATTGTCAATCAATACACTAGGAGGGACTAATGGCATGTAGTAGCGTGGTTTTAGCTGTGACGACATCAAGAGGTATCCATGGAAGGGACTTGACAATGGCAACTCCTGAAGAGGTCATCATAGATACTGCGATAGCATCAATTATATTGGTTGTGGAGAGTATTAAAAGATGTTTTCACTCTTGCCCCGATGGGCTTCAACAAGAATTTGATCTGATTGGTTGAAGTTAGTCTGTCTCAGATGTGATAGATCGATGGTTCATCTAATCACCTAGCAAGTATTTTTTTGGAAAGTACTTGCCCCTTTCAGCTTCTAAGGACAAGTTCCCAGATGTGCCTGTGTAACAAACGATGAGGCGTGTCAGGTAGGCTACATGTATGCTTTGAACATAAAGTTACAGGCAAAACATAAGCTTCAGCACCAATGGCTCTTGACCTAACCAGGACTTAAGTCTCTCAATTTGACTCAATAGCCTCTTCAAGCTCAAATATGAAAATATGTGTTAAAGAAACTCATTATCTTGACAATAGATACTTTGAATCACCCAACAGCAGCGAATCACATTGCATAAGCAGGAGGGAAAGCCTTTGATTATCATATTTAGATATAAAGACAGTGCTGTGGTCAACACAAAATGGACAGCAATATGCAAAACATGTGGGTCAAAAATCACAGATTTAACTTTGTTCAACATCCAAGACTGCTCAAAAATGGTAAGCTGAGGCTAGACTTGATGTTCTTTGGCCAGCTATAACTAGCTAACTTTAGCTAACCCTAACTCTAACCCTATAAGGCTGGAGAGCACGAAAGACCAGTGGAGGCGGGTTGCAGATTTTGTGGTCAAACCAACCACAAGACTCCTGAGACACACAGGAGTTTGAGAGCGGTCCCTACAGCAAGCTACAAGGTCAGTGTTGGAGGCAGCTTTATCTAGCAGCAGTTGGTTGTGTGTGAAGAGGAAGGACCTGACCTGGGCTGTAAGGCAACAAGCAAACTCTAGGTAGGGGTAAAAGCAGGGGGAGGCATGACAGAAGGTACCCACCTGAAACCCCACACTGTCACTGAAGAATCAAGTTTTTCTTGATGACCCAAATGAAGCCATTACCCCAAGAATGAAATCAAGAAGGTGCTGATGATTTAAAGTGGTATTTACAACAAGGCCTATGCGCTAAACTGAACCAGCTAAGGTTAGCTAAGACCTATTATTCCAAATGTGTATTAATCTGCAGCTAAAAACAGTTTTTAACAAATGTACTATTTTCTTTTATTTGAATGATGCTTGCTGAAAACTATTAGGTACTACTGGCTGCCAGATAATTTTAAAAATTATTTTGCAGTGAACCAGTAGACTTGGGTCTGAGTGCCACAGACAGGAAAGGCAGAAAGTAGATTCAAATAGTGTTGGTTTAGGTCTTTTTATGGGATTTGTTGAAAATTAGAAACATCAGCCATCTCCCTTAACACTAAATCAAAATGTAGGGACGATAAGACCTTTAGCAAGATGTGATGAATGAGAACTTTGTACAATATGACATAAATGTGACATATAAAACACATAAAAAGGGGAAAGAAATCAAAATACTTGCACAGTGTCAGTGATTAGAAAAGAAAAGAATGCAAATTTACAGCACTCATTAGCAGCTCTACGATGGCCATACATAACGTGGACATAAATGTCTCATTAGGAGACAAAAATGATTTTTTTCCCCCCTCCATAAATGTGATGAGAGGCTGGTGTGGAATAACAACAGCCTAAAATTTAAAATGTCAACATGTGACTTTTAAAAAATAAAAGAAGAAGATGTGAATGGATAGCAATGGAAGAAAAACACACAGAGGATGTTAGTGTTTCTTCCTCTGTGTAAGCCTCGTGTAATTGCCTAATGAGGGTGTTGGTGTTGGTGTGTGTGTGAGTGTTGTGTGTGTTATCTCTGCAACCATCTCTGCCCCACCATAACCCACCCAACTCACACACACAGGCACACACACCCCTCCTTCACTGCCCGGAGCTCCAAATCCCTCAGACTGCCAGCCTAAGCAAGTGCACACACTCACACACACATATAAACAAAGGGGGATTAGATAGACAGAGAGACAGCTACACACACACACACACACACACTCTATACAAATAGGTATAAACACACACGCCCTCTGTGCCCTCACAGTTTCTCTCACTCTGGTGTTTCATTGCCTTTCCTCTTGTCTCTGTCTTGTGAACTCAAACTGCATGCAAACAGCAAACACACACACACACACAGAGTTGTGTTCCCTCACTTCAGAGGACATTACGTTGACTTACATTCATTTCCTGGAGACTTCCTGTTACACTGCTCATTATGACTGCTTTCCTAACCCTAACCCCAAGTCTTCACCCTAAAATGTAATGGGTTGACCCTGGTGTTATTTGGCCAAGTGGAACTTAAAGCTAACGTTAAAAGTCAGCTAAAAGTTAGCTAACGTCAACTTAACTTTAAATGAGCCTTAGACACAGTTAGTGGTCCAAAGTGTGGAAACAACATTTTTAAATTCAGGATTTGATTGTCTAAATGTTGCCTGTTAACATCAATAATCAAAGGACATTGTCTCTGAGGAGGCAGCAGTCAGATTAGCCTAATGAACTTAGACTTGAACTGGCCCTTTGCTAAACCCCTCCTGCAAAGCTTTACATTTGTTTTAATGTGGAAGTGTTTTACATGGGGCCCTAATAAGAGTGATACTCTGTGCTTCATAAGTTTGGACAATGGTGTCTTTTTTTGTAGTCTTTAAAAAACTTGAAATACAAGAAAACACGTGTCGAGACAGAATTATTAGAGAATTAGCTGCTCTAACGTACACTGTGAATCGTAGGATGTCTGGATAACAAATACTAGCTTATTACCTGCAGTAACATTACCTCAAGCCAAACTTGAGTTGGGTATCACTGGATCTGCATTTGTTATGTGGGGTTTTGAGCCGGAGTATGTAAGCTGATGCAGAATCAAAGTGGGCCAATGACAATGCATCTCTCTCTGGCTTGCTCTCAGGTCTAAGCCAGGTTATTTTAGCTCTTATGTGTAAACAGCAACACACACACAGTCATGTTTCTATCACTTTAGGGGACATTATACTGGAGACTTACCCCACCCAATCCCATGACGACTACTTGCCTCAGCCTAACCCTCACCTGAGCTTAACCTAAACCTTACCTTGTCCTAACCCTAATTCTAACCAAGTCTTCACCCTAAATTTCATGTTTTGCATTATGGGGACTTGCAGTTTGCCCCCAAGAGGAAGGCAAGTCCCCACAATGTAGATGTGTAAACAGATTTATACCCCCACAATATGAGTAATAGTCCACACACACAAACACACACACACACACACACACACACACACACACACACACACACACACACACACACACGGTAATATGGATGTTGTGTATTACTCTTGTGTGGTTTACACACTCACATGGTGGGGACTCACCTTCCTTGTGGGGGACAAAAACGCAAGTCTCCATAAGGAAGGTGAGTCTCCACTATGCAGGTGTGTTAACAGATGTCCCCAAGACATGAGTAATCTGCCCACACACACACACATTAAAACAGATGCTCTATGTGTGTGCAGGGAGATGCTTCCATGGAAAATGAAACACAGGGTGAATGTCCTGCAAAGTGTGTGTGTGTGTGTGTGTGTGTGTGTGTGTGTTTTCTTTTCTCTCTGTCATTCTCTGAAGCTACTTTCTGTCCTTTTAAGGCAGTTAGTGACTAGCCTTTCTCTCCCAGTCTTTCTCTATGTCTCTCTACTTTCTCTTGCTTTCTTTCCATTATATATCTCCTCTCTCTCTCTCTTCATTTCTCCCCTCCGATCCCTCCCTCCCTCCCTCTTTCTTTGTGCAGCTTTGTTTTTCCATTTCGTCTCTCCTATCTCCTCCTCAGCACTGTAGCAAGAACCCATCCATATAAGTCATTTAACCCAGTATTGAGCCTGAAAATCTCATTTTTCTTTAACCAAGTGGAGAAATCTGTCAACGGGGTAAGATAATCCCACTTGTTTCCAATGCAAATCAATTTGCGTCAAGAATCTTGCTGCACTCAAGTGCCACACTCGAATCAAGTATGACAGAAGTGACGTGATCAGCCTTCTCCCGCGATTCATGATGAGGCTTTCATTTCCAAGACCTTCATGACAAAAAAAGTGAAGCTGCACCAGGAGCGGCGGGAGTTATCTTGTCTCTACAGGCAGATTTATTCACCCATTTTTCAGAAAAATACTTTTTTTGGGAGCGCATTTTCTTTTTGCTGCTGCCATATAAGAGCATGTGTTTGCAGCTGTCCCTGTTTGCCCTGCCTGGTGTGTCTTTACCACAAGTGTGTTCTGGCCAAAGTGCAGCAGAGATCTGGGCCGCTCTGTGCCAATCCTGGCTTTGGCTCTGTCACATGGGAGCATTTCACCAGAAAGTATCGACGCACTATCGACTGTTTCCCCCCCTCATCCTCTGTGTTCACATCTCGCCACAACACTGGTGACGACTGTAGCACGGAGGGATGAGAGGAGGGAAGAGGGCTGCATGGAAAAAAAAGGAGAGGGGGAGGAGGGGGGTGCAAGATAGCGGCATGAGAAAGCAGCTTTTGAAATATCCCCACACTCCACCACCACCGCCACCAAGCGCCATTCTCCTCGAGAGCGGCTGAAATCGGAGCTCTTTGTGAAAACGCCATAAGAGCATTTCGGGTTCATACGATGAGCTGCAGCATACAAAGCAAAAAAGGGGAGTGGAGGGATAAAAGGCAGAAAGAAAGAGGAGGAGGAGAAGGGAAAGGAGAGATAGATAAGGGATGAAAGGTGGAATAGGTGCTACAGAGAGGTGAGAAAATATAGCTTTTTTTGCCATTTCCCCCCCCATCTTTATAGTATTTCCCTAATCCCCAAGAGAGAGAATACAGCACTTCCCCTTTGAGGGATTAAAAAAGACTATTTCTCAGCTTGCAACAATTGGCATTGTTCAGTGAAGAAAACTGGGCCTGGCTGCAGAGGAGGGCTGAGATAAAGAGTGCAAATACAGTTGAGCACTCGGATTAGACTGATGTATTGTTTTACTGAGGGTCAATGTCAGCCTCTTAACAAAATCAGAAATCATCCAGCTCTGATACAATGGAAAATCCTCCCTGATTGCTGTAATGGAATACATTTTGGCAATTATTGGTTTTGTATGAGATGTCCAACCAGATAAATCAATCCAGCGCCAACTTGGAGGATTCTACCAGCAGCTGTCAGTCCATAAAATCTGTCTTATGGTCTGGCCTCAGAGGATTTGGTCACAGGAAGCAAAGTAAATCTGTGCAATTTTTTATTTCTGTCAAGTTCAACTTTGGCAAACTCTGACGTGAATAAGTTCTGATCTTTAAGACAACGGAAAGCTGGAGAGAAGCCGGAGAGAGAAGCTACCCCCTCATCAGAGAATAAACAGCTCCAACATAGAGGGATAGTCTGAGACAGTTCCTCAGACATTGATGGTGTAATACATCTTTTAAATGAACTGTGTGAACTTGTTGTCCTGTTAGTGAGCAAGCTAACAGGCTTGTAACTGACATTCATAGCCCACACACACAGAAAACAGGAAGAAATGTAGTGAACTACAAGTATTAGTGTATTCCCAGCTGGCTGATGTGTTAGCGGTTAGCAGGCCGCGTGGCTACAGTAGTTCCCCAACTAGTCTTGCAACTAGGACCACTTACTACTGCACCACACCTTAAGAATCATAAATCCTGTGCCACTTTTTTTTTTTTTTTTTACTGTCAATTGGGCTGTAAAGACACAATGAAAGAAAAATACAACTTCTGATTTTGTGTCTCTGTGGTAATTGTTCAGTTATTTCTTGATATATACCAAATATATGTTAAAAAATATTTTGAGTACTTTTCTTCCTGTAAAATTTTCCTGTAATATGTGATTACTCATTTTGAAATCTGAGTTGTATACTTAAATGGATCAAATCAAAAGCAGCTAACTAGCCAACTCCCCCCATTATTTAAAACCACGCTTGACTGTAGCACCTAGCACGTAGGTAGCTAGCAGAGCAATATCATAGGAGGTATGTGTGAGGATACCAGTTACCAAAAATCTACACAAGCCCAAGAGTGGTTTTAAAGTGATGGCATGGGCGGGGTTCATGATGAGTCACCAATAATATTTGAGGTTCAAGGCTGGACCAGGGACACTGGGGTTTGAGTCTCACATTAACATAAAAGGCATTATTGATTTTATATTTATTTATTTTTGACTAATTATTCCACTTTATTTAAAAAATATATATATTATTATCAGTTTTCAGTCTCAGTTTGGTAAGGTCTAGACAACAAAACTACTTGATAAGGTTTAGGAGAAGATCAGGGGTTGTTTTTGCAATAATAGCCACATTGGCTTTTTAAACCCCAGATACAAATATCATTGTTGGTTACTGACACCCTGGGGGTGGATAACATCTGCCATAAAAACAGGCTTTAGGACACATACCTGGCAGGTATCAAAAGATAAATGAACAATTAACACAGGAAAACAGGATTTAAATTAAAAACAACATTCTTCTCATTCATACAGAACCTCTACCTAAAGGAATTCTTTAAATCTGACTTTCAGTGGAAAGTTTCAGTGCACCATAACTCTTCTATCAGCTGGTAGACTCACCCTGGTATCGAACAGTCTTGCGTGGGACTGGGTTCCAGTTGAGACCCAGCGACTTCTCCCATCCAACCAGAAACACCAGGAGCAAGACCTTTGTCCCGCCCATGGCTCCCATGTCCGCTCCCATTCGCTGGAACTGGCAGTGAGTGATGGATCTAGGGATCAATCAGTTGATCGGCAAGGGGGAGGGGGGGACTCGAGAGAGCAGCCCGGCTCCTGGCAGCCTGCCGAGAGAAAGAAAAACCAACACATCAGCTGGAAGCAGCAACTCACTTCTTTTATTGGCTCGGTTGTTTATCAGAAACAATTTAGTCACAACAGAATTTACAACTTGCACATTTTTCAAAAAGCCACACAAAACAGTTCACACATTCAAGCTGCACGGAAAGATAAATTTCTCACTTTGAAAACATGTACTATAAAATTGAACATTGTCATCAAAATCCACAATAATGTAAAACAGAAATGAGTTATGCAAATGATTAAAGCCAACAAGGACATAGCTGCAATAAGTGTGTCTGTCTTTGTGTGCGTGTGTATGCCAACAAAAACAAACCAACATTTTAATGACTTTTGGCTGGGGGGGGGTTATGCAGGAAAGTTCTCCCTGTCCCACCCTCTCACTCTGAGCGATAATCCAGCTATCACCACTCAAAAAGCTCAGAAAAAGCTTATCGCCGCACTCTTGTCAAGCCAATTCAGCAGCAGTATATTAAACTGGGGCTGAGTTATCAAAGTTAATTGGCGCTGGCAACGCATCAAACGCCAATGTGTTGGGAAATGAATGTCGAGGCAAGGACAATCCAATAGCACTGTGTTGTAAATGAATTGGTTTATACCTAATGAACATGTCAAGTGTGCAGCTACACAGCGGCATTACAGTCCAATAACAGCACAGAATGATTGACTTGTTACGCTGCTGCAGGTGAGACTGATGCACAGGGTGAGAGAAGGAATATCCCATTAAAATTATATGTACACACACGCTCTGAAGTCTGTTTCAGTATGCTTGCGAGGACCTCCCAGCTCTTAAACCTTTACCATCTGTGATACTGCCATTTTGTATGAACACAATGGCATCAATTAGTGGTATAAATGTGTTAAGCACATTCAAATCCAAGACGAAAAGCATCATTTATTAATAATTGACTGTAAAATCAACTGAGAGCACCCCTTGATAAATAATTTTCCTTTTCAGTAGTAGCTTCCTTTCATTAGTAGAGTGAGAAAATAACCTTAAATATATTTTAAGTATATTTTTCTAATAATGTTGGGCTGCTGTCAACAGCAGATTTGTTGCAGCCACCTGTGCTGGCAAACCTCTACTATCAACAATGCCAAAGGAGAGATAGCACAGCTACGAAAGAAATCACATGTTCAGCTTGTTCTACAAAACTACTACTGGATGATTTTATTTTCTAAAAAAAAAAAAAAAACAAACAAACAAAAAAAACCCCACTACACTGATTTATTGGTTAAAACATTATCTCACTTACCTAGTGATAACTACTCAAGCCGATGGCTTTATTTGTCCAAATTGTGAGAAATCTCTCTTGCTATGATTTCTGCTGCTATGCTCCACAATTGAACTCAATGAAATATTGCTCACGTTGCTCACAGCAGCATAATTCAAATGCAACATCCACAAAATGTCCCTGTTACTAAGGGTTGCAGTATCCTTCAGCCAAGTTGTACAACATGTCATTTGACTGTGTGTTATGGTAAAACTGTTTGTAGCTATTCTTATTACCCACACTCAAAGGCATGGAGCTAATCCTGCCATCACAGCCTCGTGTATCCCTGATGTTTCTGTGTCTTTGGCCAGTCACTGCTAGTCTTGCAATATACCAGACAAATGCAGGTCAGCCTACAAACCAATTGTCTGAGGATTGCTAAATACAAAGCTTATATGGCAAAGCATACAGGTGCTAACAAACCTATCCCTCTTGCATTTTTTCAAGGACACGACTTAGCATGTCACTGTCCCAACATGAAGTGGCCACCCTGAGGACTTTGGATTGTTTCAGCTATTCAGATTCTTTTTTTACACTCTCGATATGTTGCCACCCACTTTGAACAACAAAAGCTTGGAGATCGTCTCCACTGAGTGAAGCTTTTAAAGACTAACTTGTGAGCCTGAGTCACTGCATTTAGTCAGTATAATTGCCTGACTATTTTTGAAAGGTTACAAAAAATGCAAGAATTTAACAAATCATGATTACAGCGCTGGAAATTGGTTGCAAAATATATATATTATAATCTGATAAGTACTTTGTTTGAAGCCCACTAAAATCTTGAGGAGAACCAATAAAACATTCAGTACATAGTTTTCATGGAGAGCTTGTTTTCTCAGTAAAAAGTAGTTCCAGTCTTAAACAGTTTGGTGAGAGGAAAGTTCAGGTGTGCCTTGGGATACTGTGACATGCATACATTATTATTGGAATATGCAATGATACAAAACGTTATGAATGAATTTTCAATTACCTTGCCTACTATATCAGTACTCGCTCACTTCCCAATACAGAGGCAAATTCTATACCCTAATTAAAATAATTCTGTCAAAGTGAACCCCAATTTTGCCATCTGCAAAGTTGCTAGATGGTGATAGGCTAGTACTCTGCTTGTTGCCTCCACTGGTTAGGTTGGCTATAGAGGCTATTTTGCATGAATATAAATAGAGGTGTGCCCTGAGATTTAGGCTTGCCATTTGGTGTGCCTTGGGCAGAACTCTACAGTAAATGGACCGCTGTCTGGAGAACAGATCTGTTGTATTCAAAGGGAAGCAGAAATCTCTTTTTAAACTGATTTGAGTGAACTGACCCGATGGTAAACCCACTGCATCTCCAACTCACTAACCACAACTCATTGACCAAGTCTAATTAGCCTAATACTAAACCAATTACTGAACTTTAACCTGACCACTGCAGATATAAGGAAGGATGGTTTGTTCTTAATGTTTGTATTCTAATGGGGACCAAATATTCTCATAAGATTTAAACACAAAGACGCACACTGAAACACAAAGAAATGCACCGACCAGCTGTGCGCTTGCCCCTCTGCACCTGCCTCTGGATATCAGTGAGTGGAATAGTGCCTTTGATGATTCATGCTTATTGGAGAAGGAAACCCACAGACTTTTAAACAGGCACAAAATGTCAAACTGTATTTACTTTAACCCAGGACAAAGACAGAAAACACCTCTGTATAGCACATTTTATGTCACCTACTCCCTCATCCAGTCCCACACGTGAATATTAAATTCCAATGCTGGCAAACACACATCTATTTGGTGGATTGGCAGGGGAGGTAATTGAGATTTGGAGATGTGTGTGTGTGTGTTTGTGCGCCCACGTCCAGCCAATGTGACGGTTATTGATTACACTTTTGAGAGGAAAATAAGTAGAGGCTGAAAGAAGAGAAAAAAAAAAAAAAAAATCAAACACCCACCCCACAGTCCCCCGCCGCCCTCCACCCCAGATCAGATCATGGCGACGTGCTGTTAAATGAGCGTGCTTAAACGAAGCTCTTCAGGCCTCGCGGTGCCGGCTACCAGCTTTATTGGATCGATGCTGGAGGCCTCGCCGGCCAACGCTTGAGTGAGCTGAGATTGAGATTGAGATGGACGGAGCGAGGGAGGGGAGTGAGGGATGAAGGGCTGAAAGGATGAGAGAAACGCAGGGAGAGTTATGAAGAAAGAAAATACATGTTCGGAGCAGTTGCAGGAGGCTTGCATTTTTTCTTTTTCTTTTTTCTCCCTCAACATCCACTTTTCCATCTCTGTGCTGAGAGGTAACGAAGTGAAGTGGGCATCCTGAAGGCCGGATTAAGTGAAGAGGCAGCGTGTAAACACTACAGGGGAAGATGCAGAGGAAGAGGATGGTGGAGGAGAAGGAGATTCAAGGCTTCTGCCTGAGAAAAAGCTTAAAAATGTACACACCGCTTTCATTTACACTTCTTCTTTTTCTATTTGCTGTTTCTTTCATTCCGTCTCCCTCTCATTCCTCCTCTCTGCCAGTCAAACAGCACAACAGATTGTCACTCATATTATTGCCAAATACTAAATGTTGATTTTCAAACCCATGAAAAAAAATGGTTTATAAAATCCTAGTGAAATATCATCAATGTGGTCAATTTTGTCTGTTGAGGACATCTCCTTTTTACCCACTGCATGCTGGGACAGACTGCAAACTGGTCACATGACAGTGGGGTACTTTATAGTACAGCATTTATAGTTAAAGGAAGGGGTTACCAGAAGTGCCTAAGGTGTACGTTTCAGCATCAGATTTCACCTACTGATAGCAAAACTACACCATATGGATGTATTGTACAGGATCAGGCCCTATTGCAATAACAAGGATTAATTCGATATAAATTACTTTCCAATTTCTGTCAACGTTGTATCATCAGAGTGGAATTTTCTGGCACAACTTCACCTACTTTCAACATTTATGGAGAAGTATATAACAACCGTGTTGGTCTAACACTACAGTTGTATATATTACAAGTGTTACTACAGTATTATCACAGGATTAATGTGTGGGTCTGTCACACAATAAACCCTGTTCAGAATGTGAGTCTGGGAAAAAAGATAATGAGTAAAGAATGGCTCGATGCCATTCTAGTAAAACGACAACTAACAAAGCAATGTAATACATCAAATTCCTACTGAAATGGGTCCATTAAAAAATATCACAAAGCAACACTGCAACTCACTGTCACTGTAGTTAATAAGCAGTGGTAGAAGAGGTTCACAGTATTATCTGTACTCAGTACTCAGTATGCAATAGTGTTACACTGTGATGCTTAGCCTACATTTAGATATGTTCATAGCGTTTTATTGTATTTGTTTCATTTTTAATTGAGCAATTAAATTTCACTTTTAACTCAGTCATTAGGAAATAAAATAATGTGGTAGGAACAAAGGTAATAGGTAATAAAAAACAAAGTGCAGAACATGTAATACAAAAAAGGTAAACATGTAAAATGAACAAAAAATAAAAAATGAAAAATAAACAACAAAACAAAAACAAGAAGTTGACCAGGATCTCCCTCACTCTTACGTCTAGCCTCCCACACCCACCCCACTGACCTTCCCTTCCTCCTCCCCACTTCACAGCATTTTAAAATTGGCGACATTCGTTTTGGGGATTTTAAGGTTTTTATATCACTCTGTAGCTTCCCAGTAGTGTTCCTCGTGTATACAGGTCTAGAACGTTCACATTTTGGTTGAAATACAAAGGTTGATGGATCAAAATGAAAATTTTCCGGGCCATTCTAAAAATGTTTTCCCCACATGATGTGATGCCGTGGATTAAGAATTTATTTTATATTAAGCCACTGCATTCAAACGTCTTTTAATATAACAGGCTGCACAGCCAACAGTGGTCAGCAGGCTGTAAACGTGTTAGCGGATTACCATGCTAACAGTAGTGCTGTCTTTGAGATCATGTAGCCGTACACTCCATTCAAAACCCATCAAAGTCGTACTCCTCGGTTCAGTTTGACTCATTTAGCTGCTTTAATGGTGCAAAGCAGAGGGATTCCATACGGTGCCAATACAGAAAATTGAGCCATTCACCACAGAGCAATAACAATCAACTAAAAATGTATTAGCTAGCTGCAATATTGTTCTCTATTCACTGTTGTTGACTACTTCTCTCCACTTGACACCACTCTGCTACAAAAATTGCACACTGAATCTTCAAGCCACATGTGCTGGGAACTTGATGAACGCCGGGGGAAAAGGCTCAAGTCAGCCTATGATGTATTTTTCTTTTTCTTTCTATCAAACCCACTCTTATGATCCCTGGCTGTGTCATAAGAAGCGAGATTCAGCCTCTTTCTCCCCTGGTGACCAAATTAACTCACTTGCTCCGTCTCTCACCACGGCCTCTTTAAGGTCCTGCGGTGTCACATAACTCTGCAGGCGGTATCAAATCATCTTTTAGCTGCTGGTGTTGTTGTTGAGCCTGGTTTAGCTAATGAGCTGAGACATGGCAGCCTAATAATATCAGTCAGCACTCCACAATGGAGAGCTCATTAAAACATACAGAGAAATAGGCCGCATGTTCTGATTAGGTTGCTCAAGCTCCTGTGTGTGTTTTGGCTGCGCTTGTCAATTTGTACGTGCACGTGTGTGTTTCTTTTGCCTAAATGTGTGCTTGCGTGTTTCTTGTCAAAGTGTGTTTGGAGGTAAGATGAGTCCCTGTTGGGAGAAGCAAAGCAGGATCGTTTCTTCGAAGTGAGCGGATGTTGAGGGAGAAAAAAGGGAAGCGAAGAACGTTTTTGACCCCCATCTGTCTGTCCTCTTTTCTTCACCGCTGTACGTCTGTGTTTTCCATTGTCCTCTTCCTGCCCTTCATTTTCCCCACCTCTCCTTTCCTGGCAACCTTTCCCTACCCTTCCTTCTACGCGCACACACACACACAAACACACACACACACACACACACACACACACACACACACACACACACACACACACACACACACAGAGTTGTGTTTCCATCACTTCAGAGAACACTGACATTCACCTGACTTATACACACTTCTCGTAGACCTGTCCGAACCCTAACCCTAAAATTTACTGGCAATATGAGTTTATAAACAGATTTATGTCCCCACTACATGAGTAATACATGTATACACACACACATACACACACACACACACACACACACCCACACAGAGCTGATTGCTAGTCTTTCCAGGCATTGTTTGACTTTTAACCCCGACCTCTGACCCTTTTGTGGGTTACAGAGAGCCAGGGCACATCACTCGCTGCCCTCCACTCCGACTGTCACACAGGGACAGACTTAATGTCCATTAACCCGTAACGGCCCCTATACACACACACACACACACACATACATGGATGAACTAAAGGACAGCTCCCACCCTTCATCTCCCCCCTCCTTGCAAAACAAACACAGCGGCTACCGTCAGCCCTCTTCCTGCCTTCCTTCCTTCCTTCCTTCCTGCAGTCCCGTTCCCCTCCCATCTCCCTCCACCTTTTAGTGCTCAGTTTAAAAACACACACACACAAATACGCACAAGTGCAAACTCTCACGCACACAAAAGCTGCTTCACCTAAATAGAACAAACTGGATCAAACGATTTCACACCTTGTGGTCGGAGGGATGAGAGTGGCTCCAGGACTTTTATGCTGCGTTCCCCTCGCTTTGAAATCAGTATAGAGGGAAGCTGGAGCAGCGCTTGTGCATAAATGGTTGGACATGTGTGGGTTTCTGAGGCTACTGGTTTTCAATATCAGATAATACGGAAAAGTAACAAATCAGGCCTGTGCCAACAATAAGAAAAACAGCAATGAGAGCATCATCAGACACTGAAAGCTGCTACTGTCTAGACTGATCTAGAACAGATTATTGTGAAAATATTGACAATTACTTGGAAAAACTGGATAGATTGCCTTAACATTTTGCACTGAAAGTTAACAGTTAGCCTATAGTAATATGAACAACGTGCTGTGGAAGGACGAAACCTGACTTGATGAAAAATTCCACACTGTACAGCTTTTGTATTTTGGAGCCGCCAAACAAGCTGCTGCAGTCACCAGAATAAAGAAAAATCTTCAAATGAGGGAACCCCTGATTAAATTATCAATTTGTCTTCATGAATAAATAGATCAATAGTTTCTTTTACTCTCTAAACCTGTGAAAATATTCTGATCAAAACTCTTATGTAGGGAAGGATTTTTTCTTTTAGCTTTTTAAAAATGTCCTGTCTGTTTCATAAAATATGTAAGAATATTATTGTGTTTGCACTTGTCTATTTCACTGATTAGGCTACCATAAATAATTGATTGTTAATGCAATTCAACCTGTTTTAAACCAGTGCAGCCACCACAGTGGAAAAACTTTCTATAAATGTGTTCATAAGCTCCCACAGCTTCATGACAAACCTAGCTGCTGAAAATGTTTAAAAATACTGTACCACACCTGTCACTTGTGCGTAATGGTTTATGCATTTTGGTGCATCTTGAAAACATTAATTATTCTTTACATTTTAATCTCTATGAAATGGCACACCAACCCCAGACTCCACTGTTCAGAATTTCATCCATTCTCATCTGGTCACCTCATTCTGAGGGGATATGAATCCTATTGACTTTGGCGATCCCCCGACCTTTCCTCAAACACCACCATGAGGTTGACATTTGTCGTTTTGAGTGAAATATCTTGGCAATTATTTAATTGACTGACATGAAATTTGGTAAAAACACACATGTTCCACACAGGATGAATAGTAAGAATTTTGGTGATCCTCAGACTTTTCATCTAGCACCATCATCAGGTCAAAGTTTTAGTTCAATCAGTATTTTTGTTTATGGACTCCTGCAAATACTGATGCCAAAGATCTTTTTTATTGCACTGATACAAAGCAGTAGGATAAACACAGGTGTTAATAATGATACTAATTAAGAGCCCATTTTGTTTAGTTGTAGTGGAGCCTTTCCAGTGAGTCAACGTGCACAACAGCAGCACCCTGACACTGTTTGACCTGAATGGAACTGAACCTTAATTAGTATCACTGGTAACACCTGTGTTTACCCTCCTATTTCTTGTAAAAAAATGGCTGCTTTGAAAAAGGCCTCTTCCTATATGTCCATACAAAATACCTACAAAACTAATGACATACCAGCAGCCTCAGCTGTAGTTTGTGATGCTAGTAAGAAAATGTTAGCATGGTAGCTAAAACAAAAATGAACATGGTGAACATGCTATACCTGCATGTTAGCATTGTCATAGTGAGCATGCTAGCATGCTGAGGTTCGCATTTAGCCTCTAAGAGCTGCTGATATGGGTGATCTGAAGCTGGTTCCCATTCAAATGAGCTTGTTTCAAGAACTTTTTGGACATGAGTGTTGGTATGTTGAAATGACAAAGAATAAGGCAGCACTCTCGAAAAATCTTTTTAAGACTCATTAGACAAGAAGAGACATTTTTCTTACAGCTATATTTATATGAAATAGGAGGATAAACAGGTTTTACCAGTGATCCCATTCTATTCTCGACCTAAAGGAACAGAACCTAATTAGTACCACTGGTTAGACCTGTGTTTACCCTCCTATTTATTTTCCTGTTCAATCTTTTCAATAGCTGCTGTGAAAATGTTCTGTAGTTTTACAGCTTGATGGAATTTTACCACCTGTGACCACGGAGGAAGTGGATGTCACTGAAAAAGAAAAATGTGGGTCCTACAAGAGGCACAGTTTGATTGGTGGCATGGTTCATCTTTTTGAACTTTACTTTCAGAGACAGCCTCTAAAGATAAATTGTTGAAAGCATGATCTTTTTCCACACAGAGAGGTACATTGGCAAATGATAATTTGTGACCAGAGTTCACCTAGTTTCATCTTTGTAATTCAAATGTATTCAGGGGGGGTTCAGAAATGTTATCTATGAGTCTGTGAACCCACCAGAGAGCCTTGGGACAAGATGTATCATATGATAATTCCACCAATTTAGACAAATTTTTACATCTGGAACGTTTTGATCAGAGATCAGACCTTAAAAACACAGAGCTCCCATACAGAAACAGTTTTGGGTGTTTTGAATCAGACGCTGTTAAGTCACTCTGTATGACGGCTTTAGCTAATGCCTTGAATATAAATGTAAAAATATACATCGGCTTCAGTCGTGGCGACGCATCAAAGAAGAGATTTCAAGGTTCTGGGTTCAAGTCCAGAGCAAAATGGCTATGAAATCAGAGTGAAGCAAGATCGTCTTACAGCCCTCCCTGCAAAATTGATGACTTGTGAGATGTGAGAGAAGTCAACATGGACTTCTGAATTTTTTTTTTGTTGCTATTTCTTCTCACTTATTCATACAAGAAGAGCCATGCGTGCAACAAGGCCGAAAAAACTCAGCTCTACATTGAAGTGAGAAGCTTTTGCCTACATAGTGACAGGACAGATGAAGGCAACACTGTGTTTATTCAGAGTGTGGAGCTAATGGAGCAGACAGGGACACTCCACTGACACTGAAACACACGCACACCCACCCACACCATGCATGCTCAGCGTCTGAGAGTCTTTGTACAAAGACACAGGTGGACACTTAAAACCAGGTAGAGTTTGTGTGTTGTGTGTGAGAGTCTGCATGGTTTGAATGGCTTAAAGCAATATCAGGCATGAGCGAGTCTGCATCTAAGTGATAGCATTAAATACCATATCTGTGAATATAGGTGTGAAAACACTATGCTGACCGGCTCACATGAAAGAGTGTGTTCATGGCTGTGTGTGTGTGTGTGTGTGTGTGTGTGTGGGTGATGTGCTGGCAATGTGTTCATGTTGAGCTGGCACACATGAAAGACTGATAATCAAAGGGGGGTTTGATCGGCTCCATGCAGTGTGTGTATCAATGCAGAAGATGAATGCGAAAGATTTGTGATCGTGCTTGCCGTAGTGTCCTTCTGAATCATCCAACACGATGTTAACACACGCTAAAAAGTGTCTGAAATCCTCCTTTAAACCTACCGTCAATATGTGAGCCGCCCAATTGATTTTCATGCACCTGAACACATGATTTCCCATATTTGCAATCAATTAATGATTTGCTAACCAGCGGCGGGGGCATCAAGCAATTCATCTGCAACTCAAGTTAATGTCATTGACTTTCCCCTCACATTGTGATTGGAATTCACTTCCCATCCTAATTACCTCAAATTGAAGCGGAACTGAGCACCACATTTGACTTTAAACAACCTATTTCCACTTGATGGAAATGTCAAAAAAAAAAAAAAAAAGAAAAAAGAAAAACTCCCATGAGAGCTTGCAGAGTAACATCTTAGCCTCCCTGCTGCCTCCCCCCACAGCACCCTGCTCTTTCATGTCTCTCCCCTGGGAGATTCTGCAGGCCTTCAAATCTCCATCTTCTCTCCTTTCATCCCATGCTGTAACTCTTGCCCCGCTCGCCTGCACCACTCCCCCGCCCCCCACCTCCCCCTCAAACCCTCGCCGCCTTGTCCATGTCATGGTCGGCTGGTCAGGCGTGGTCGGCTTATAATTCTTTGATCGCACTCTGATCTCTTCCATCAGTGCCAGGGGCTCCAGCTGATTACAGATGAAATGGATCTGATTTGGACTCTGACTGCAGGCCAAACACCTGCTCAGGCCCGAGGAAGTGATAGAAGAGGAGGTGCAGGCGAGATGAAGCTGGAGAGACTGACGTCCAGCTAATCGGGCAGTGAGGCCATCTGTGCCTTTGGTTTGTGGCGGTTGATGCACGTCTGATGGAAGCACATCTTACTCCAAGGACCTGGGGTGTGGAAATATTTCACAACTATTGAACTCAACAATAGTTGATCCCCAGTTTGACTGATGCGGCTATTTGTGATGCAGAAACCAGGAGCCTCTAGAATTACAGGATAATATTACCAGGATGAAATGATAACCCTTGAATTTTGACAAGTTGGTAACGCTTCTGATCAGATCTTTCAGATCGCTGTTATGGTTTTACAGCCCACAGTTTTAATTAATGTTTTGGTTCACTCTAACCACTCTCATCAACACTGTTGCCAGGCACAGCAGGCAGCTGTTTTCAATGAAAGAGCTCTGATAATTTCACTGTACTCTTCTCGCCCAGCACCAAACAGCAAAGTGGAGGATTTGGTGTCGAAAGAACTGCATACGTCCCTCAAGAAGGTGGAGACCACAACAGAGCTAAAAGGAGAATGAATATTGGGATTACATTCATCACCAGTCTAAATAAATGCTAATGTTGCTTCACATCTGCTGTATGTGTACAGAGGCATGTTTTTTTTTTTTTTTTTGCCAATCAACAGTAGAATATCAATACCAATATCAGTCATATCAAAATCATATCAACAATATTTGAGGGGTTTCTGGCTGATTTTTTTTTTTTTTTTTTTTTTTTTTGCAGCCATCATTATCTACCTCAAGGAGCTGAAAACCAACCCCAAAGAAATTCAGTAGCTGGAGTTTGAGTGGAGAGTTTTTACTGTTCATAGCTGATTCTAATCACTGGTTTTCAGCCCTGTGCCCAGGAGGTCTGTGGTTTTAATTCCATCCAATTACTACAGCAGCCAATTTCACTCAGTGATAGAAGGAATAAAATGAACAGACTGCTTCTTGTAAAATTCTGAAACTTTCCACTCTGATAAAATATAAAATTCAATGCTTTATAATACTTAGGTGTAAAAACAAAAATGCATTTATCTCACATTTATTTATTAACAGAGCTGAACTGATTTAAAAATTTTCAAAGCAGTTTGATTTAAAAAGCATCCCAGACCGGACAATAATTCTGAAGTGACTCAGCCGCTCCAGAGCTGCAAGTAAGTTACCACAACACATTCCTGCTAATGTTTCACAATAAAAGACTTGTTAAGGAATGAAGGGGTTCTGTCCAATGAAATGCCTTAGGGCTTTTAAGTTGAAACAGATACAGGAAGTGTTGAGTTTGTATTAACAACATAATACAGTAACTGTAACAAGGCAAATGGTAGCAGATTAAAATGAGGAAAAATGCCCCCCGGGCCAGCAGTTTCAGCCCCCTGCTGTAAACTTGAAAATAATCACAAATATGGGAATTCAATCTGTTTATCAAGGAAATTTATTGTGTCATTTTTAGGATGAATCACTGTATAATAATTTAAAGATAATGGATTTCTAAACTGGACTTTGGGTTAATTGGTTATTTGTCTGTGTTGCTGATTGTTCTCAGTGTAATAGATCTTTTTCATGGCAGTCATATTGATATGAAACAGTATGGTAAACACGTGTGTTACCAATGATACTAATTAAATCCCTGTTTTGTTAGTGTAGCAGAGCCTTTCCAGTGAGCACAACAGTAGCACCCTGACTCTGGTTGACCTGAATGGAATGAAACCTTAATTAATATTATGGGTAACTCCTGTGTTTACCTACTATTTCATGTCATCATGTCGGCTGTGAAAAAGGTCTATTATATGGGATATGGACTATTGAAAACTATAATAAGAACACATTTACATCAGGAAGAGGTTCACAATACAGCTACATTATCTTATTTAAACCTTTAACCTGATTGTGGAAAACAGGTTTTTTGGTTTACATGAGATTTAAGAAATCAGATTACTTCAGAAAGCCAACAATAACCAGGTTAGTGGTGCGTGAGCAGACACCCTGTCTGTGTTTTCCTCTCCATCTCTCCATCTCTCCATCAGGAGCTCCCTCTTGCTCTGTTCTCTGGTCGACCTTGTGCTGTCAGCGTATGTTGTTTCTGATGAGCACACACGAGCGCAGCGAGAAATGGTAAAAACCCACGTGCACTCCGCCCTACCTCGACCCGCCTGGCCCCTTTTGCTGGCCCTGGGGGGATGCTGGGACAGCGCTCTGACCTGTCATCAATGCACATACGTAAGTGTGTGTGTGCGAGGTCATGATCACCGTGTAGTCGCAGGTCGATCAGCCTCGCTCAAAGCAATGGACTGGCTGATGAACAACAGCAGCCAAACACACACACACAGACACACACACACAGACACACACAAATCCATTCAGACTGACACTGTGTTTTAGTGCTTATTTACATATTGATTATAAATGCTGCACACGTATGATTACGGACAACTACTTAGACACATGCACATAGAACCTATATTTCTGTGGATGATAAATGAAAATACTCCGTACACAAAACATAAAAGCAATGCTTTCTCACGTGTCATATGCACAGATGCACATACACATCCTGCAACCTGCTCCTCACACACCAGCGCACTAATAAAATCACTCCTGCAAATATGCTCTTTTCACCCGCCAGCCACAGTCAGACAAACAAAAAGGCTGACAAACTTTCTCTGTTGTATTTCAAAGCTCATTAAAAAGTATTCACTGCTGTACGATTTAGCGCTGTAATCAGCTCTGAATAATAGAAATGGTCGTATTGACGCCTGCAGGCACCCGACGTACTGTCTCATTTCGGAACAACAACCGCTGGGCGTGTGAATGCAAAACACTATGACACACACACACACCCACGCACACACTAGCTCCCTCTCGGCCGCTTTGGTTTCTCCCTCTATGGCTGCCAGTCTGTGAAACTAACACACACGGTGCGCTCTGGCTTGGGGAGGCCGCCTACTACGCTCCTAGGGGGGCTAATTGTCCGGTAGCGCTCTTTCCCTCGCCCTCCCACTCTCTGTGTCCTCTTCCCTCTCCTCGGCTCCACTCTTTCAGCATTTCTATAAGGAAGAGTTCACGAGTTCACGCTGAGCCCAGGGCTCTGGATCCCAGTGAGGTGCCACAGGGCAGAAAGGTTACACCTAGCTGGACTCCTGTGGAAGCAGCCTACACACTTCAGTGGCAGGCAGGTGGGGTGGGTTGGGGGGGTTACACGGACAAGGAGATGAACAGAGTGACAGCCGACAGAGGAAAAACAGGACTGAAAGGGAGAGACTTGACTGTAGTGAAAATGTTGAGTGTTAGAGCGACTTTGTGGGCTGAGACTTTCATGGTCAAGTTTCTTATTTCATGGACAATTTTTTATATTTAACTAGTTTTGCAGTTTTCCAAAGAGATGCAGTAGCTGAAGTTTCATTTTGCAGGGGTGTGGACTTGAATTCGAGTCAAACTTGAAGTGCAAATTTGATGACTTAAGACTCGACTTGAGAAAAGAAAGAAGACTTGCAACTTGACTTTGACTTTAAGACCAGTGTCTCCTGACTTCATTTAGATTTGAACCTTGTGACTACTTGAGTTATGTTATTTAAATTTTATTTTAAAAGTGTGAATCAGCTTTCTGATTCAACTAAAATTAATGCTATAGACCCTAATGGTATTCATCAAGATGTTTTTTGTGGGTGGACGCAGAAAATTTCCTTATTAGCTAATGCTAGCTAGCAGGTTTTGTTGGCTTGTTTTTTAATGGCTGAATAAAATCCAAGTTTTCCTTAATACATACAGTCACTCATGCTCTAGGAGCCTGAGTGTTACTTGAAAAAGTTAATGTTAATCAGGGTTGGCAGACTAGCCAACCTGCACAAGCTAACTCAGTGGACAGATCATCTTTCTACAACTGCCATACAGTTGGGTGATTGGACAGCTATATCAACGATTGGCTGAGTACATCTCTAGTTGTGTTTCTGGGACACTTTTGTCATTTTATTTTGCCAATTTAATGGTGTGTGGATGCTGCTCTGGCTCAGGACGCTGCTGTTGGCTGGAGTACGGTGTACTATTTTGACCAAACCAGAGTTGTTGAGGAATAAAAACTGGACAAGACCGTTATGGTGAGTTAACTTTGTTTCTGTCTGTCGAGTTTAAATTAAGTGCATTTTATGGAGTTAATGAGGTAATTTAAGCTTGTCTTAGTTTGGTCAAAGAGAGAATTTTGAATTTGTTTATTTTTGTCTATATTTGACTGGCAGTGGCAGCTGATATGTGATAAAACTTCAATTTTGAGCCATTACTACTTCAATTCTGGCTCATACAACACAGCAAGATGGCATTAGTTATGTGGTCTATTACTCAGGGCATTCACTTCCTAAGATTATCCACTGATTGTTAAAGCACAGGGTCAAAACTTTGTTTGAATAAATCAAACACCATCCAATCAATTTGCAGGAGAGAGCCATGAAGACTTAGTGTGGCATTACTGGTCTCCAGTTGGAAAAAAATGATCCCCAAGATAATTTTGTTTGAGTAAAAAAATTATGTGGTGGTCATTAAGAAAAGAACTGCAGTAAGCTGTGCAAAACATGCATGTCTAAAAGTTAGAGATGGAGACACAACTATCAACTTCTTTCAACATTTGAAGTTCCACAAAGAACGGTAAGTTGAGATTGTGTTGTTAAAATGGCGCTTCATTTGGTGAAGAGCGCTTTATGCCTTGAAACTCAAAGTTTAGGGGTTGGGACTTTAGACTTTAGACTTACCTGTGACTTACCTGCCTCTGACATGATCCATAATCTCATCCAAACATAAAGGAGCACTACATATCTACTAGACTGTCAATATAAAGCCTCATTCTGCATGAATCCACACTGAGCTTTGCAATCTTGCTGTTGCACCACAACCTGCTTTCAGCATATTTAACTCCTTCCACCTCCCCAGAGCTGCCTCCTGTATTAGCATTTAGATTTAGCTGAATTTAGAACGTTTCTCTCAGTATGTGCTCATGATCATCAAAAGTTGTGTATCTCAGGCTCTGCAGTGGATTTTTTTGAGCTCAGGGTCAGTATGTGTCAAGCTTACATGAGCAGAGCCACTTCCCAAAAACTCAAATATGTATTATTTTTGAAGTATGGGGTCAAAAACTTGACCTGAAGTGCGTGAGCATGACAGCTAACATGCACACAATGAATAACCATGCATCCCAGTTTACAGACCGACCCTCTGCTTCAACTTTGACCTACTTGTGTGTTATTATGAACATTTAGTTAAGTTAAACCAATAAAAGAAAAAAAAACTGAAGAAGGCAGTTTAACACCAGCTCTAGTTTAACACACAGGTATTGTCTGTGTTCTTAAAATTTCATCAAGAAAGTCATCTGAATAATAAAAGCTCTTAACATTTTGCCAGACGAGAGCCTTCAACCTTTTCTTTTCTGAACTTTTGTGTTCCCTACCAAAGAGCACCTTCATTACACTTGTTTGAACTTCTGAGCACTCCAGACCTTTTCTTTTCTGAAACCAAAAATATATTTTTTGAAAACCAGAAAGAATTTAAAAAAAAAAAATTACATAACATTTTTTTGTGGTGCTAGATGGAGGAACAATGTTATTTCCTTTCTGAAAAGTTACTTGATTTCACTGTCAGATTCCTCTGTGGTTAAATTGATGGGTAATGTTAGCATGTGAACTATTAGCACACATGTGTATCGAGTGGCGGACAGCAACTAAGTATATTTACTCAAGTGTTGTATTTAAGTACAACTTTTAACAGCACTTTACTGTAGTATTCCCATTTTATGTTACATTAAACCTCCACCCTGCTACATTTCAGAGGGAAATATTGTGCTCCTCTACATTTATTTGACAGCTTTAGTTACTCATAACTTTTAAGATGAAGATTTGACACAATGGGTAATATGAAAACTTTTGAAATATAACACATCGTTAAAAGCCAAACCAGTGGATTCCACTCATTTTGGCTATTGACATCTTAGCAAAAGCTGTGTAGTCGGGGTCACATTTTAGATGTGTGAGTTATTAACACCTCCAGCAAATAGTGATTTTTCCCACCTCTAAACTTAATTTCAGTAAATGTTCAAATGATCCAGTATTTCACCAAAATTGAAAGAATGGAGGAAGAAAGTACAAAACTTGCAACACCTTCAGCAGCTACAACAGTAACATGCAGCTGACACATTGATACTTCAGTATTAAAAGTGACATGACATCATATACAATAATATATCAGTACGAGGGTAAAACCAGTACTTTTACTTCATACCTAGGTACTTAAATTTGTTTTTTCATGACTTTGACTTGTATTTTTAATTAGTGAATACTGTGTGTATCAGTGATGCTGCAGATAGACTGTTTTATTTGCACCATGGACCTTAAAACATGGCCTGATAC
Source organism: Lutjanus erythropterus (assembly GCF_056507025.1). NCBI lineage: Eukaryota > Metazoa > Chordata > Actinopteri > Lutjaniformes > Lutjanidae > Lutjanus > Lutjanus erythropterus. Next base: position 33,759,538 of record NC_139326.1, on the reverse strand, counting down.
ACTGGATTTTTGGGGCAAATACTGATACTGTTATTAGGGAGTAGGGGAATTCTGATACTGAGTATAGTAGCCAGTATTCTTTATACAGAATAGAATATGCAGAGTATAGCATATGTACATTAGGCACATATCAGACTATATATGCTGATACCAATATTGGCCTGATAATATCAATCAACCAATATATCTACCTGTGAATCATCAACCATACATGGTGCACGCAGGTTACAGAAGGACCAAAAATCTTGGCACACGTCCACAAGCTGTGCACACAGTTGTTGTGCTCGCTGTGGATGGTTGATGTGAACCAACATGAAGGGATGAGTTCAGGGATCATCCAGTGTGTTTTAGAGTTGGTTCAACACTGAATATTGAGGTTAGAATGATTGTCATTATCATATTTTGGGGTACAAATTTACATTTTTTGTATATTCACCCCCTCCAACCCCTGTGGCGATTGGGCGCTTGCACTTTTATTCTTTTACTTTGGTGTTTTACTTTTCATTCATAATCCATTCAAATGCCTGGAGGGCAAGCTGAATCTGTAAGGGAAAAAATGTGAGACACTTTCCCCTGACTCAACAACTAGTGACAATGAAAGCTCCCTTGAGCAAGGCACTTAACCCAGCTGGATTCAAAGTGCTCAGTGACTGAGAGACGTCTAGACACAATCAAAGACTTGACTCTGGTACTGGGCACTTCCCAGTGGCCAAAATTAGCCGACTGTGGTCATACTGGGCAGCTCTCAGGAATGAATGTGCGTTACTGTAAAAAAATGCACAGCAGGACATTTCTGAAGAAGTGTGTGCATACTCAGCAGAAGCAAATCCTTCCCTGGATGAATAAATGTATATAAAAAAATGTGCAAACGACAGCTATCGGATCAGTTAGCGAAATCAACGGTCATCAGCTGAAAATGCACCTGGCAGACGTACAGTGCAGACAGATATTTGTTGAGAGGCGAAGTGAAAGGTGAGAGGAGTGAGAAGAGAGTGGTGGGCCTTGACGCTCTAACCCAGGGTCTATTAGAGCCTGATTGAGCCCATTAGGAGGGAAAGGCGATCCGTGAACCACGAGCAGCGCTCCTCCAGCCCCGGCTCTGCATTAACCACTGCCTGCTCTCTACTTTGTTGAACACACAGGCTGATCGATAGCAATGAGGAGGGGGGAGGGGAGGGGAGGTGAGGTTGGGAGAGGAGGGGGGCGCGAGGCGAGGAGGAGAGAAGAGAGGTCCAGGTTTACGGGAAGATAAGCTGGGATCGATAGGGAGACAAGGACTGCTGCTGCGTGGAGAGGGAGGACGGAGGAATGCGAGATGCGGCAGGTTCACACTCGTTCACCTCATCAAAGCAGACGGAGGGGAACCTGCGTGTGTGTGTGTGTGTGTGTCAGGACATTCGGGCAAGCATAATCTCTTGTTTGTGTGTATATGCATGTGTGTGTGTGTGTGTGTGCCAATATACTTGGTATTGGCAGCAGAGGCCTTTTGCAAGTTTACCGCACCAAAGGTAATATATTGTAATTCTCAGAGGGAAGCCATTACTCAAATCAGGGCCAATGTGATAAACAATCCTGAAAGCATTTCAACATAATGCACATTAGCACAGCGCTAATTCCATCAGTACATGGAACATGTCATGCTCATCAATCTGCTGCCCTGGGGTTCTTCTCTTTTCTTTTGTTTTTACAGACAAGCTGTTCTCATTCACTACATAATTCAATCTCTTCTACTTTGCAGATTCTTTTGTTCGGAATAATGTGAGTGAAACTCAGCATTTCCTGCTGATGCTTCACTTTTAATGTGAAGCATCCACCATGAATCTACCATCTAACAGGAAGAGCAGGATTACCCTTCTGGGCTGCTGGAAGGCTTTTAATGTGAAACACTGTTGCAGGAACTGTTCTATATATTAGCATGGAATATGTTTCCCAACGCTGGACAGATCAGAAAGATATTATTTCAGAAAGTCACTAAAAGTAAAACTGATGAAGCTCATCTAAATGTTGTTATTGCAGTATTGGAACATTTTTGTTAATGTTATTAATTTATTTATTCACAAATTTGTTTGTATTTTAATTACAGCATACTGTCAGTTATTGCTTCATGTGCCATGAGCCATTTCATTTATTTTCTGATCTTAATTTTGGGTTTTTTTGTCTTTCTGACACTGCATGATTTCTAAATTGTTGTCTTTTTATTGCTTTTTTTAGTGACCACTTTGTGGAGGCTAATGGAGACCTAAATAAAGAATTAAAAAAAATAAAGAAATACTTTATTGATCCCCAGTGTATTAAATCTCACTATTTTTGTTTGGTGGTTTATGTGCTTATTTTTTATTTTTTTTTAGTTAGGAGCAGTGACTTCCTCACTCAGCACTTCCTGCAGAAGATTTTAGTTCCTGTGAAGTCAAAATCGATGTTTAGGTATTTTTTATCACATATATCTTGAACTATACATCACCTGTCCATCAAAGACAAGAGGTCATTTTGTTGGTATTCTAAATGGTATTTTAGAGCTTGTCATGTCCAGGAAAATGCTAAAAAAATGTTGATGACTCATCCTGCACTCGGGGGGTATACTGATTCTGCATCAAATAAATTTGCATTCAGCACTACTGGCTACAGTAAATGCCAGTCAATATCTATGACAAATTCCACACAGGCAACACTTAAATATGTGGAAGCAAAAAGCCCATCAGGACAGACTTCCTGAATGTCCTTTGAAGTACCATCATTGCACAGTGTTTCATGACAGTAGCTAATTAATTAAATGAATTCTTATTGAAATATAATAAAATATACTTCTTTAAAAATGAATAAAGGCCTGTCTCAAATAAAGACCTGAATAAAGGTCTTGGCTGTTTGAGCATTCGTGGTAGTAGCTTGTTTTGTATAACATGTACTATTCATGTATCATAATGTTCAGGTTGTGTTCGAGTGCATAAAGACAGCAGTTGTTGCTGATGTGTGTACCAGTGCAGTAAATTTATATGTGCATACCTGACACCTGTCAAGCTGCTTTGATGCACATAACCTTCACCTCCATCTTTCTTCCATTTTCCTTTTCCTCCCTCTATCGCTCTCTCTATCTCTCTCACCTCACTGTCATGCCCCGCCCCCCACTCGCTACTTCCCCTTCCTCCCCCTCTTCCTCCCCAAGCTCTCGGTGTCTGCGATGGCACCCTGTCAGAAAAAGCTATTTATGATCGGCAACCAATATCCTCACAGAGATAAACACACACTGTGAGAAACACAGATATAGAGAGAGAGGGGGGAGAGAGATATCCAGCATTATTAGAGAGAACGAGGGATAAGTGCATTGTGACAGTAAGAGAGAGAGAAACACACACACACTCGCAGAGAAAATATGGATTGAGGAATAGAGCAATGTTGCCTCAGGCTGTTTTTTTCACGCCTTGTGTGTTTTTGTGTGTGAGTGTGTGTGTGCATGGCTTGGTCAGTGTTGTTGTCACAGTGTATGTGTATGTGTGTGTGTGCGTATGTGTGTTTAAGTACACTCCTCTCCTGCCTGTGTGTCTTTACTCTGGAGGTGGAAGTTAGGATACAAATGACTTTTTTTTTTTATCTGAGGCAATTTACTCAAGTCTGCTGGAGCTCCCAGTCGCTCGATCAAACAAACAACTGACTGTAAATGAGAGAGTCCTTCATCACACTCTACTAACTTACACACTCGTAGCCATACAATATCACACAAGGTGATATCCACCATTCTATCATGACAAGGCAGCGTTTCCCCGAAGTCGACCTCTTTTGGGCTGCAGGAAAAGTATGACTATGTGAGGGTTCCGGTCAGAGAACACAGTCATCAGTTGGATGTATTGACTGAAAGCGTTTAAGGACTGTAAAATAAGATCAGCTTACTCTCTGAAACTGTAGCTGTGTCCATGTTTCACCGTGTTCACAGTAATGCAGAGCAAGCTAGCTGGACCAGCCAATTAACTTATCACTTGGCGAGGCTAATTTCGGAACAGGCTGTGATTGTGCTACATGAACCTGGGGATTATGTTTTATTTTGACAAACGTTTGCCGATCATTCTATTGGGTTCCATATGAGCCAAAAACCACTCAGGGCCATTTGTATGTTGCCTGAGAGACAAAACCCAGGGCAATTTTTTTTTTAACCAAGCCCTCTCCTGTTCTTACAAAGCTTATTATGAGTGCATGGTAAGAACTGAAGGCTACATTTTTATCAACCTCGCTCATCTAAATTTAAGCAGCTGGACAGTCAGACACTGTTTAGAGAAATTTTAGTGACTACATCAAACTAAAACCGAAATAGTGGGAAATTAAGGCCTCGCACTTTGATGCATTTAGACTAAAACTTTTGATTACGATGGAAATTACGATTAAGTGCATGAATCACGAAACACACAATTTAAAATTCTGTGCCGGGTCAGTCAGATTCACTTTACTAGCGGCAGTGCTGCAATTCCTACATTCCTCTTTTCTCCCTCTCTTTCTTTCTTTCCTCGTTTTCCGCTTTAACGCTTCAGGTGGAACGTGGCCGCCTCACTTTCACTGACACATACATGATCAGGAAAAGGTGTCAGCTCCCCACGTACACACACACACACACACACACACACACCCACACACACACAACTCATAACCTTCAGCGTCCTCCTTTACAGAACGCTCTGAAATCCAATATCTTACCCAAATTCAACTTTTTTATTTCTTTCTCCCTTTTCTTTCTGTTTGCTTTTTTCTTATCTCCCAGCCCATGCATCTCGCTCCTCTTTCTCTTTGTCTCGCTTCAGAATAATGTCTTTCTGGGAGTACCTGAAAATGCCTGTAATTTCCACATCCTGTTTTGACAACCACCCCCCCACATGCGGTTTTTCCTTTTCCTCATATTCACTTTCTTATTTCTTTTGATTCTTCGCTCATTTTACATGCCCCCCAATTCCTCCTCCTTTTTTCTTCCCTCTGTTTTCCCCCCGCATTTACGCTGCCACTCGTACTGTTTGCTGAGGAAGGTTTTAGAGGAGGTAGAAAAGATGCTGCTGTGTTTTTATTCTCCGCCCTTTGTTCTGTTTTTTTTGGTTCCTTACTTGCTTTTCTTCTCCTCTCTCACGCGTCTGTGTGCTTTCTTCTTAATCTGCTTCAGTTTTTTCGCTTGTCTTCCTCGTGAATGTTGAATGGAGACACTCGACTCAGATGAAGGTCATATTGGCCTGAAGGAGAGAAAGAGAAGAAGAAGAAGAGAGGCGTGATGAGTGACGGGGGTGGAAGTTTATATGTTTGAGTGGGTGCACACCTGTATCTCAATGTGAGACTGGTTAGGAGGCTTTAATCGTTTTAATGTCTCTCTTAGAGAAGCACTGCACTCAGTCTGCACACCCTCAGAAGTACTCATAAGTACACATACAAATAACTGTGCTACTCAGCTGTACACAGACAGATATACATACATGTACATGCACACACACACACACACATAGAAACATGAAGGCCTCCACACACCACAGTGTAGCACGGTGAAATTCATCTGCAGTCTGCGTGTAATATGTAGTTTCACGGGGCACTGAAAGTAACATTTGCAGTGATATTAAAAAGTAATAAACATACCTGATAACATAATATTGCACATGGTATCAAATGTAGTGTTAATGGTAAATGTAGTCAATTAAGGCAATTACAGCTACTATATAGAGCGAGAAAGCTGAAAAATCTGCCTGCACCAGTGATGTCACAGTGATGTCACTGGATGTGGGAAGAACTGCAGCTTGAATTTCTAGTCTTTGCCTCTGGGTAGCCAGGGGGCATGCTAGATGAGTATTTTTTGTCACCTAACACTATGTTTTGGCCAACAAAGTAATAGCTATAGGCTAGGGTGGTGATGCCAACAACATAGGCGTGGGAGTCAAAAGCTTACGTGCAGTGCATCCTGGTACATGCAGGCTATGAGATCTCAGCTTTCTCAGTCATTATAGCACGCACTGAGGAATTTATTGCTTCAAGTTGCTACATTTAACATCAGCATTGACCGGACAACCACATAAAAAGTGAATTTGTCCTTTAATACGCACGAGAAACACACAAAGCCATATCGACACACACACACACACACACCTGAGCCCTTAAGGCTCACATTCATTGGATCCTGGGGTTCACAGTGCAGATCACATAACTGCCGAGTCTCAGCCTGTATGTGTGTGTGTGTGTGTGTGTGTGTGTGTGTGTGTGTGTGTGTGTGCGTGGTTCAGGTGAGTGTAGAAGATTCATGTCAACATCAATGGCTCACTAATCACAGTGAGAGCGCTGAGGGCCAAGCAGACGCTGTCAGTAACGTATGGGCCGGCTAGTGTTACACAGAGGGAGCGCACAAAGGCAACACCAAAACCTCTGACACCATCATAGTTCACTCACTGCTGTCAATAAACTAGACACTGGAAACTCAGCTACACTGTGCTGCACTATATTGACTGGAAAAGCTGTGATGTTCATCAGGCTTTATTGACTGAGCACAAACACCCACACACACAAACTGTGCACAGAACCTTGACAAAACTGTCACACAAAAAGAATCAAAAATCTTTGAAAAACGTATCTAGTTTACACTTTTAGGCACGTTTAAGCTGTTTAAATTCTGTGCATAATGTATGTGGGGAAAAAAAAAAATCCATATCAGCAAAATATATATTTTTCATGAGCCAAGAAAAGCTGCTGTTTTAATCTTTATAACAATGCATTTTTCAAACGACTCAATGGGTTTTTAAATGGCTTCTTTGTGCAAACATTTTCTCAACCCATATAAGAAAATTTAATCCTTCATGGTTTTCACTGGGCAGCGACAGCATGAAACCTGCTATTGACTTGCTTTTCTAAAAGAAGAGAACGCCCAAAGACGGAATAAATCCTCTTCTGATGGTCGCGAGAAAATTAAAAGCAGGTTACGTAAAAATCTGAAACTCTATTTGACGGCAGGTCCTCTAAAATTGAGTTACTTTAATTAAATGCACCGGAAAGTGAATTTAGACTTAATGAGGAACCTCACGGCTATGAGTAACCCACCATACGAGAGAGATGTGTGTGTATGTGTGTGTGTTAACTGCTTCTGGTAGAGCGTTTAACCCTTCGCTGAGTGTCTCCACCTGGGACTGAACCGGCGGCGTGTCTGCTGAAGCTTTAACAGCAGCAGAATAACTTTAAAGGCTGTTAGGAAAGAAAGCTCCGCGAAATGAAATATATTGCTGCTACTGAGGCCACTGGCTGGGTTACCTACCTATAGGGCTGGTTGAACTCACACACACATACACACACGACTATGTGACAGCACAGCAGCATACCGGCCATCTCTGGTGGATTTTTCCTAAATAAGTAAGTCATCCAAACCTCAGCTTTCCACTGGCTTCATCCAGGAGAACACAGCAGCCAAGAGCCTGCAAGGCTCCACACAAACACACACACACACACATAAATATGCAGGCAAGGCCACACGCTTAGAAATAAAGGTGCTAATTAGAACCATAAAGGGTTCTTTGGCTCGTAAATGGTAGGAAAACACTTTCTGGTTCCAGTAAAACCTTTCCAAATGGAGCCCTTTCAGTGAGTTCTACCTAGAACCCAACATAAAGAGTTGCACCTAGATCCATCTCTACAGAGAACCCTTCTATGATGTAATGGGTCCACCCAGAACCCTCTCTGGGGAGGACCAGAACCTTTCTAAGGGTGCTAACAAGAACCTACCCAAGGGGTTCTACCAAGAATCCTTATATATTCCAAGGCTTTTACCCAAAACCCACTGAGGGGGTTCTACTGGGAGACCTTTTATATTCCAAGGGGTTTACCTAGGGGCCCACCAAATTGGCACTATCAGGAACCTTTTTATATTCCAGGTGTTTTATCTACAACCCACCCATAGGGTTCTACTGAGATCCCTTCTATATTCTGGTGCAAAGATCCTTTACGAAAATAAATGTTCAAGGATGAAAAATGAATTTTGATGAGAAGGGTTCTTAATTGAACCCATGATCTTACAAAGAACCCTTGACAAACCCTTAATTTAAAAAAAGGGTTCTTCAGAAGCAGATGGTTCTGGGTGAAACCTCAGCCTTTCAGAAGGAACCCTAATTTCTTAGAGTGTACACACAAAACCGATGCACACACATATTCTTCCACAACACGTACACAGACACACGCGAGGCCAGAGAGGGGCGGAGAGGAGGGGGAGCAGAGGGCTCTGGTTAAAAAGCAGGATTTCAAGAACACCTGCACACACACACACACACACACACACACACACACACACACACACACACACACACACACACACACACACACACACAGTAAGACACACATACACACCTCCAGCTGCTGGCTGCCTGTGTGTTTGACAGGCAGCACAGTGAGTAGCTGTGTGGAAGCCAGCCAGCCGCTTGTGAATCAGCAATGACTAACACTTTAAACCTGCACTTTCTCAGCTAATCGCCTGCATGCTTATTGTAAATGCATGTGTGTGCGTGTGTGGGTGGATGTGTTGTATACCCACGTGTGTGAGCATGACAAGAGTGTGTACCCCTGCCTGACTGTGTGGCGTGCCGCCACTATATGAGACTTCCCTATCAGGCCCCATTGTGACAGCCCAGGCCTTTAATTGCTTTGCACCAAATTTGACATTGTCTAAGCTGACAGCACCCTGATGAGCGGAATAAAAGTGGAGTGACGATGTACCCGTCACTTCCTCCAATCTGCCTCGACAAGAGCACAACTTTGTGCTCCGTTTGATCGCTGCACAAGACAACGCAATGGGATGCTAATCACATGCAAAGGCCCGAGCTTTGAGCGGGTGCCAAAGTGTGTGGGTCTGCCTTGTAAGAGTGCGCGCATGTGTGTCTGTGTGTGTGTGTGTGCCAGTAATGGCAGCTCTAATCAGCAGCAGGATTGGAAGAGGCATGTGGCAATAAAGCCCAACAAAATGCCTGCCAGTCCCTATTAGAGCCGAGCACTCTCCGAAAAACCTGGCTGACGACGCGCACACACACGCGCACACACACACACTTTCTCCATCTTGGTGGACATCTGGCCAAGGTCAGAGCGAGATCTGAGTGATGAATGCCAACTTCCAAACCCCCTCATCACTCCACCCACACCTCCACCACTCACACACACCCTTCACAAAAAGAGTTTAAGAAAAAAAAAAAAGATGGAGCTGCAAAGCTTGACTTTACAGTCTTTGTCGTCCAGAGCGATTCAGTCATAAACTCTGACCCTTCTAAGTGCAGCACCATTACTCGCAGGTTGTGATTTACAAGCTAAAATTAGAGGTGGCTGCCATTTGCTGGGGCCATTATCAGCGCGGAGGCACGACAAAGTCAATTCTCGCTGAGATCTCTCATGAGAGTCGTCAATCCATATTCAACTGAAAGATCGATTATTCAGTGTACCATAGAAATGACTGATATACACAAAGGACAGCTCAGCATTTGTCTTCTTCATGCTTTGCCCTAAATGTGAAATATCGTGTCTGCTCTATTACTCCTGTTATAGAGTCTGAGAGATGTGCGGCCTTGAGATATCTGAAGATCAATATTGTCATTTCAACAGAGATGTCATTCTGTATGTTTATTTTGAATGAGATAATTGGACTCAATTCATTTTTATATTCATAATGTTATATAGCACCAACTCACAACAGGGAGGTTTTCTAAGGGAACTTTTCATATAGAGCAGGCACTTGATGCCAGTTGTGAGGAAAAAGCAACAATTTTATAAGAAACTTGTAAGTACAGCATTTATTAAAACTTTATATAATAGAAAAATCCCTTTGACTGATTAGACTCTAAACTTATATTGCAATTATATTGACAGATAATTCAATAGTAATTAATTAGCGGGAATGATTTTTGCATCCAAATTTTAATTTTTACTGATAAAACTACAATAATAATTGTGATTCTTTTTCGTTTTCTTACATCTGGAGAACAATCTCTGCAGCACTACAGTACTTCATAATAAAGCTATTTAGTCACAGTTCCTTTATTGAAAAATTGCAGTCTCTGCATTTTAGATATTGCACTTGGGCATGTTATAGTTTTGATACAGTTTGGTTAATTTATATTTCCTTAAGCTTACTTATTTTTTGCAATTTAGCAGCATTGGTTCTGGAAGGCAATCTCAAATTGATATGGATTGATCAAAAGTTGCTATATTTATTATTTATTAGAAAACTATTTACAGATCAGCCTCAAAATTGAGCTTCAGATCAACATTTTTGAGTACAAGAGTCAGAGAGCTTGGATATGGCTATGGATTGACACATTTTACTCACGTTTGTACTTGTACTGTTAAAAAGTACATCATCTAACTTGACTCAGACCTCTTTGAGCTGGTACTACCCTAGAAAGTGGTGCCTATAATTTTCATGATTAAAAATGAAAAATATTTCTCCTGCATTAATAAGCCTGTACAGATGTAAAGGCTTCTGAAACAAAGACACTGAGGCTCTAAAACTCTCTGAAGAAAATCATTACAGAAAGGAATAAATGGCTAAAATGAAGACTTGCTTATTGGCCTTCTTCATTTCTCTACAGCTATCTGTCAGCGAGAAAATGGAGAATGGTTGCACTCATTGTTGAGATGGATAACATTACCAGCACCAGGGGAAAATAACTGCTTCGCCAGCTGCGAACTTTGTAAATGCAGCCCGCAGCACAGATGCTATCAAAGCCTCTGGCACTGCGGCCGGTATGAACGCACCCACCAAGTTCTTGGCAGTGTGAACGAGCCGGTTTGAAGTCCTATTGTCTCCACACCGAGACAAAAAATAAAACCCTCTGCTTTGGTGGTGTCGACAGATAAAGCGATTGTGATTTTGATTCTTTCAGTGAAGTGGGACCTTTCCACTATCATCCACTCATTTCCTGTGTGAGGCGCGGAGCCTCCGTTTGGGTGCTTTTGGCAACAGATATTGGTTTGAGCTGAGGAGCTGTGATTGTTATTCTCACTGTGCCAGAACACACAGGAGCCGTGGTGGACACGAAATACTGAGCAACACCTGGTGTGTGAACTAAACTGAGGAAAAACGCTCACATTTGTCAATATATCCGCAACATAAGCACAATAATATCACAGGCACACACTCCACAAGGTTGTATCTGTTCTGAAAGTTAAAAGGGATGAAATTAAACCATGTAGGGAACTGAATGAACTCTATTTATGAGGTGCATGAGAAGAGGAAAGCCCTGCAAAATGAGTGGGGAGAGTGTATGGGTTGGGAGGTTAGGCTGTGTGCATGCATGTGTGTTGTATAAGACATCTGTTTACGTAAGTGGGAGGATGTGATGGCAAAGCTCTGGCTTTGGCCCTGGCCTTCTCACAACAAGGCCAAGTCCCAATATTTGTCTCATAAAGGAGAAAAGCCGAACAAATCCCACCTGCTGAGGTGCCCTCTGATAAAACCTACAACGTTCCGTTCTGCGGCCTCACAAGTTTCCATCCAGTGAAATGTCAGATAATGATGAGAATGCTAAAAAATTGCTGCTGTCTATACAAAAGCCAGCAAGTAAATAGGCTGTTTTGAAGCCAAAAAGCAATGTCAAATGCAGAATGTCACCTTGCTTGTCTGAAAAGTCTTTGTTAAAGTTTTGTTAAAGCTGCACTGGTAAAATATTTTTGTATTAGACATGCATTGAATAACAGACCTTTTTCACAGCAGCCATTCTGGCATGAAATAGTAGGGTAAACACAGGTGTTACTGATGATACTAATTAAGGTTTTGTTCCATTCAGGTCAAACAGAGACATTGTGCTGCTATTGTACACGGTGGCACACTGGAAAGCCTCTGCTACACTAAATTGAGTGGAAAATATATGTAATGTGAAAGGGTAGTAATGACCCAACAAAGAATTATTTTGTGACTTTGTAGTTTCCCTTAGCTAAAGTAAGGGAAACAGCTTATTAAGTTAGCAACTAGCTGGTGAGCACAGTGGAGCATTTAGCAGCTAAAGAGTCAGATATCTTTTTATAAAGAAATATCTTTGGTGGTGGAGACCAAAACCGAGCTACAACAACTTGAATATGACTTGCATTATTTAGGCAGCCCAAAACACAACTCCAAACAAATGCTATTGCTGCTCCGTGTCTGCTGGATATGGAAATCTGTAAAAAGATGTTTGCTGGATGTTTGTTTATGCATGATAATATGTCAAGATTGTGTTTTACAAAAATACTACTCTAAAATGTCATTTTAACTAAAACTCTCGTTAGTATTTGTAGTATTTTGTTCAGAACAATGGATATTTGACCTCTTTATCTACTTTTGTGGAACTTTGACAACCATCTATAGTAAAAAAAAAGAAATAAAGAAATCAGAAAAGAACAACAACAAAAAAAACTTTTTCTGTTTGAGACTTACTGTTCAAAAGTTACAGACCAAAATGTAAAGTTTGTTCTTATTGGTAAGAATGAATATTGTATTTTGCAAAAAATATTTAGAAAAGTTGGTAAAATGTTGATTTTATATGTCTTGTATTTTAAATCATTTATATTCCCATGCAAAGTCACATGACTGATTGATTAGCTTTATATAACGATACCTTCAGATGCACTCTGAAAGCCACAGACAGCTAAAAACGTATGGGGAATAAAGTGTGGTATATTGGAGAACAGCTGTGTGAAACTTTGATGGACTTGTGGGAAGCACAGAAACAGTCACTTGCCTTTTTCTTGCCTTCATTTCCAGTTGATGCCATATCCCTGCCATCATTAAATACCTTCACAAATTCACATACTTTCCTTCGCTTCTTTAGCTGCGAGTTGACACACACATTTATGCATCTGCTAAGTTTCATGACCTTTGGGCCCGTCAGACAAAAACATCTTTATTTTCATACATTAATCGCTGCCAATGAGAAAAGAAACATCCATTAAAGTTTTCTTGAAAAGGTTTTCTGTTCATAATTTCAATGGTCCTGACATTATATGTGACTGAACCCGTCTGAGTCAGTGTCTCCCTGAAGGAGACCCTGAACCATTACGGGGGAGTATGCTGCATTTCAGGTCTTGCGTGGGCCCAGAAAGAACAATGGCGCCTGGGTGAATAAGTAAACCGGATAAACATACAGCCGTTCGCTGCATACTCTGTGATTTTATAGACTCGTTCAAGGTCAAAAGGAGTGTGGTTTTTCTTCTTCTTCTCCTGTGGAATAACCAGAGGCAGGGATATCCTGTTTCATTAGCTTTCCTCTCACTGCTGCTGCCGTCTGTCCAACAAAATGTAACCGGCTGAGGGTCAGAGCTGCAGCTGAAATAGCAAACAGCCAGGGAACCCTACATGGGTGGAGGATTATTGACAGAGAGGAAGGTTAAAGAGTAATATATGTGAGCGGACGGATCAATTCATGCACCTACTCCTGTGAGTGTGTGTGGGTGGGGGTGTACGCGCACGCGCCACGTGCATATTTCCACTGGGTGTTAAGTGTTTGTGAAGCTTAATTTGTGCATGTGTGCATACTTACATCCCTGCATGTGCGTGTGTGTGTATATATATTTGTGCGTGTGTAGGTGACAGTAACAGCGGGAGCTCCATGCATTATCTCATTATGAGGCTCTCCCCGGCTGCAGGAGGACCTAGTCCCTAATGGCCCTCTGCGCTCAGCGTGGTGAGGCAGACAGAGGGCAAACCGAGGGCCTTCCTCCCCCCCTCCATGGTAACTGCTGGACCCCTGGGGGCCCATTGCTTGGCTGGCTGTCCCGCTCAGGCTCCAGCTCCAGCCCTGGGGGACGGGCGCAGAGGGGAGCTCGACAGCTAAACAAATGAGATCACCTCCCACTAGTGACCACGTGCGCCTCAACCTTACCTCACTCCACACACAGTTTATCAACCTCAACTAACTTTGCTAAGTTCTTTAAAGGGCCAGTTCACCTAAATAAGGCAGATACATTTTGTTATATTTTGCTCAGGTTCGCCAAAGTAAAGTAGTAGAGTGTTTGAAGGCTGTGTTTGAACTTGAGTACTTAGTTCAGGCCAGAGAAACTTTCCAAACCATCACAATGGGACATTATGTGAAATATCATGGGAAACCACCAGGCGAGCTCGTGCTGCTTGATAAAATTGAATTAATATCTATTTTGAGTCAGAGTGGTTGAGAGGTTAAGTAAAAGAAATTGGAACAAGGATGTTGAGTGGTGATCCTGGATGTTTTGGTGTGATAAGGGATATTTTGTAATAAAAAAACATTTGTTTTTAAAAGGTCTAGTTTTTAAAGGGATAGTTCAGATTTTTGAAGTGGGGTTGCATTGGGTACTTATCCATAGTGAGTGTTTGGAGAAGCAACAGGAATACCCATAATGGAAGCTAAGCAATCTACAGCTGTGAATAGCAGCAACACATATTTTAGCCACCCAAAGCAAGGCCCACCTACAAAAAATCAACATTAGTTTAAGTGTATGCTATGTTTAGAATATCTGCAGAAAAGTTGCTCATTGCTAGTCAATTGGTTAGATTGTTTATGAAAAGGCATGTTTTAAATGGTTAGTTTAAATTCACACAATAACACAAACAAACTAAGTGATTGCTGCAGCAGTAGACCAGCAACTCTCATGTTCTAAATGGTAAAATTACTGTTTTTGTCAAAGGAGTTTGGAAGTTTTGGACCTGTCTTATACTGTATAATGGCATTCCAAACATAAAGACTTCAACTACTATTGATTTTTTGGTAGCTAAAAAATGTTGTGTACTCTGCTACTCCTGCTGCTTCTACTGTAGATAATACACTGACTATGGATAAGAACCTCATACAACCCCACTTTAAAAAAATCAGAACTATCCCTTTAATGAATGCTTGTACTGGCAGCATCATCCTTAGTTTGAAAGTTCAAGAGGTGATGCAAAATAACATATATTTGTATTACTGCATAACATTCATCAACTGAACCACAGTCATCTTCATGTCTAGATACCATGAGGGGTGATTGACTTTTTGTAATTTGAGTGAACCGACCCTTTAACTTTTAACTAATTCATACTTCTGATGGAGAGTTGGAGTGATGACAGGCAGATATGTCCTGCGCTATTCAATCAATTACTCATCTTTCTGTTCTTGTGAGGACATCTGCGCGTCCTTACACACACACACTCACAGCAGGTGACTGACGTCTGCACACACGCATGCACGCAATGGACTCAACCTGTTTAGCCCGACATAATGAAGCACATAATCACATCCACGACGCTGAGACACAAAGGAGTTATATCAAGAAGGATTATCCCTGTTACACCCACACACACACACATACACACACAGATCAGTCTGCATGCATGCACGCAAAGACACATTATGGGTCTACACAAACACAGTGCAACAACCTCAGACTGCTGCCACAAAATGACAAAGGAGAAACAGAGAAGACGGGAGAAAGCATTGAAATTTATGTATGAATACATAAAAATGGGATTCGTCTTCTCAAAATAATAATAATTTGACTAGATCAAGGAGTCACAGAGACAGAAAGAAAGAAAGGAAGAAAAAAACACACACACGCCCTCTGAGCAGCTCTGGCTGAGGTCATCTTTATTAATAAACCCTCTGACAACAAACACACTCGCATCAAGGCCCTCACACTCCCTCCATCCTTACTCCACACTCCCTCCCTTCCTTAGCTCCTTGAGAAATGGCAATTGCCAGACAGACACAGTAGGGGGGTTGTCTGTAAGCACACACGCGCAGACACACACACACACACGCACACACACACACACACACACAGTGCAGCATGGCCTAGAGACAGCATGTCAGTGATCTGTCAGAGGGTAACAGTGCAGAACAGGTGTGTGTCTGTGTGTGTGTGTGTTTTTGTGTGCGTTTTGGGGAGGAAGCAAAAGCGAGGAAGGCTGGGCCGACAGGAAGTTTGCCCTGCACACACGTACAGACACACACTAAGAAACATGCCCCGGCTCATTTGTTCCCACTGACAGGAGAAGAGAGGGATGGCTCTCCACAAGATGTGCCTCAGGAAGGAGGACAGGTGTGTGTGTTGAGTGTGTGTGAGGGAGTCGGAGAAAGAGAAGCAGAGGGAGGGAACTAAAATCTGCATCCAAACCTAAGTATATCTGCTTATGTGGGAGTTTGCATGTGTGTGTGTGTTGGTTTTGATTGATCTGCTTATGTATGTTTACCTCTCGGTGTTTGTGTTTGCTTCTGGTGACTGTATCTGTGCTTTGCAGGGCTTACGGTGGAACATTAGACCTGGGAATACTGCAGTATATCAGCCATTTGGCATGCTGGAGTGCCCTTGAGCAGGAATCTCTGGGTAACAGCATCAGGGCAGGTGGATTTCATCTGTTTGCGAGCAGGTGTTCAGATGGTAAACAGGGCTCAGTTAAAACAATACAGGTGGCTGTATGAAATATGATCAAGAAAGGGTTGATCAAACTTCAAAACACTGCACAAGGGTTTATAATACTATGTGACAGGATTTCATAACTCTCACGCAGTGCTTTGCTGAATGTTATTGCATTGCTTCCATTCATCCATTTATCTATTTCCTGCTGCTTATACAAGTCCAGATCATGGTGCAGTCTGTTCTCATTCTCAATTTAACAAATACCAAAGTTTGATAAGGCACTTCAATGTCTCATACAGATGTGCAAGCCCCTCAGTGTCTGCATAAGTTTCACCAAGCTTTCAAGTGCAATTTCAATGTAAACCCACTGGCTTCAGGTGGTGTGGAAAGTCTGCATAAGGAGGAGGCGGGGTGGATGGTTAGGTCAAACAAACACAAGACTTCCACCCAGAAAACAGGGGTTTTTGTCCCATGTGAAACCAAAAGTAAGGTAACGTAAGGGTACGGTAGGGTAAAGTTAGGTGGGGTAAGGTTAGATAAGGTAAGGTAAGGTAAAGAAAGATAAGGTAACGTAAGGTACAATAAGATAAGGAAATGTAAGGCAGGGTAAGGTAAGGTACGGAAAGTAAGGAAAAGTATGGTAAGGTAATGAAATGTAAGGTAAAGTAAAATAAAGTAAGGTAGGGTATGGAAAGGTAAGGTACAGTAGGTAAGGGTAAAATAAGGTAAGCTAAAGCAGTAGTAGTAAGGAAAGCTAAAGGTGAAGTAACACAATGTAATGTAACGTAATGCAACGCAACGCAACACAACGCAATGCAACATCATTATTTTAACCCAAACCATATCTTTTCCTAAACTAATTCAAGTAGTTTTGGTGCCAAACAGCAATCGTTTTACAAAATTAATCATGTGTTATATATCATGTGACTTGAATAAAACATCCACTTTTGTGCTTTCCGTCTTAACTCAAAACTGAACATGGGTGAAGTCTTTGAACCTGACTGAACCTGTAAATCAAGAGTGCCTCCTTCAGGTTAAGCTCCCTCTTCAGCCTGGTGGAAACGACCATTCATCTTTTTAGCTGGAGCCTCTGCATCCAGACCCCTGCTGTGCTAAAGCAGTATTCTCATCTAAATAAATGAAGAGGCTGTGTTTTTCCATGCAGCGCTAATGCCCATCTGAACTCAGCCTAATTGGAATCCTGTTTAGTACAATAATTGGCTAATATGATATTGCTTTGCTTGGGTATTCTGTTGGTGAAGTTCAGGCTTCTGTAGGTGGCACCCTTTTTCCTTTCAAGCCAGAGGAGCTGTCATTGTCATGCTAAACAAGATACATCTTCTCCTACTTATCCCAAACAAACTGCTGTTGCTGCTGCCAAATACAAGACACAGTACTTCCCATGATGCTTCTTGTTCCAGAGTATTCTTCATGGGAATGAATTACGTAACACTGAGTGTTTTCTACAGCAATGCCCCAGTAAAACAAACAAATGAAAGCTTTATGGACTGAGTATACGTTTAATCTCTAGTGTGTTGTATCAAGGGCGTGGCAGATTATCATATTAATAAATCCCACCATGGAACTAGGTTTTTTTTTCCCCGTGTTATATGCAGCTAAGTTATATATTACATGATGTACATTCTGTGACAAGACAAATTACAAGTCATGCCACATCTTCAAGGGAGTTGGGGAACAGAGCATGTGACACATTTCAACCTCAGCAGATCTTCTTGCACAGTAAATGCAGAACAGCTGGTGAATCTCACCATTCGTTTTGGTTAGGCTGCATTTAACATTTGGTTAAAATGCAATTTCTTTTTCCACCTCAACGAAGCTGTTTTATGGTATTTGTGCTTCTTTTGGATGCCGCAGAGTGGAGAGATGGCAAAGACAGTGAGGGTGCAAACACAAACGATGCCAGCTGGGTTTGAGCACACTGAGTTGTTGGTTTGAGTTATTCAGCTTAGACTTCTGAAGCCCTGGGACATCCCGAAAACATTATTTC
This sequence comes from Lutjanus erythropterus, assembly GCF_056507025.1. Lineage (NCBI taxonomy): Eukaryota > Metazoa > Chordata > Actinopteri > Lutjaniformes > Lutjanidae > Lutjanus > Lutjanus erythropterus. The sequence continues at coordinate 33,741,222 of NC_139326.1, read as the reverse complement.
TACAGTGTGGGCCCATTTTCTGGTATATCCTCGCAGGAAAACAGAACTGAAGTGTCCTCTTGAGGGAGACAATTTTTGATATTTTGTACCTTGTGCTTGGATATGTTCTTGCAAGTATGTATAAATAGATGTAAATTGAATGACTCTTCAGAAATAGACGTGAAGAGACGCCAGACATTTGCATTCATCTCACTCCTCTGCGGCTCACTAAATGGTAAACAACTGGCAGCCCAGACACCATGACCAACAAGGATTATATCACCTCGTCATGAGATCACAGCGGGCCTGGAGCCAATTGCTCGATGTGCTTTCAACTGTCAGGAGCAGCGGAGACGAGATGAAACTCTCCTCTCAAACCCTCGGCTCACTTACATTTTATCCATTTCCAATGTGAGCCTAACTGGAATCAATGGTGCGGTAATGGACAGTGAGAAACCGTGTTAAAGTGTAATGCTACCTGTTAAATGCAGTCACTGGCTGTTCGATGCGGGCAGAACGCTTGCCTTAATGTTGTAAGGATAAACTCGCTCTTTCAACTAGGAGTGGGAAAAGGGAGAGGTGATCGATGGGAGATGGGGTTTGATTTGGATGTCTAAAGGTTGATGTGTTTGAAAAGAAGCTCCAGATTGTCTATGGCTAGATGTTCAGGATTTACACTCAGCAAAAATATTTAAAAAATTGTTTTTTGCTAAGGCTTCTTCTGCGCAGGTTTATTTATCTCAAATTTTGTCCCCAAATTCATTAAAATCTGTTGTAGTGAGCACCTCATTTGCCAAGATAATCCATCCACCTGATAGGTGTGGTATATAGAGATGCGGATGAAGCAGCATTCAGGGTGATTGTAAGACTCTTTCAATAAAAGACCACTCCAAAATTTACTGTTTTATCTTGCAAAAATACACTGAAATATGGCTATTTGACAAAGCGCTACAGATTTGCAGATTTTTCCTAGGAGGGCAAAGTCATTAACCCACCCTACTCTGCCTCTGATTGGCTAGTATTCATTGACCTCATTAGTTGTGTTGGCTAGGTTTAGGCATACGGAGTGATTGGTTAGGGTTATGGTAAGAATGTCAGGGTAAAATCAGGGTAAGCCAATCAGAGGCAGAGATTTTGCATTCAAAATTCTGTACTTTTTCTTTTTCTTTTTAGTATGTACTGCAGCTCCCCTTACAAGGTATGTAGTGTTGAATGCAGTATGCATATAAATGGGACATACTATTTCCTCATAACATGGCGCCTTAAACTTTTATCCTCTTGCTCATACTCACATCCAAAAGGATTGTGAGTCAGAATAGCCAGAAAAGCATGCTGGCTTGCATAGTACATACACAGTACAGCCAGACGTAGCAGGACATCTTGGTATTTTTGGCATACTGCATTTGACATACTATGTATTGGGACAGGCTAAATCAAATTGTATGGAAGTATGGGTATTGGAACAAATAAATTAAATAGCTATTTTTCAATGCCTATTTCTTTCAAGGTAAAAGTGCACATTTTAGATAAGAGCTGCCACAATACAAAAAATGACACCTGATACCTCTTTTGATATCACAGCAAAAGTAAAAAAAAAAAAAAAAGCCCTGGGCACAAAAAATAGGATTTTTGTTCCTTTTAAAGAATTAACAACCTGCACACAGTGCTAGTACAGAAGAAGCCTGTGAACACTTTCTGTTATTGCTACGCCAAACACCAAATTTTTAGCACTTAGATCTTTTTTTTTGAAATAGCTTTGATACTTTTGATACTGCATTGAATTCTTTTTAATCACATGGTATAAAAAAGGTATTGGCCCTTACATACTGTTGACAACTTTATTTTAGAGTAGTCTTTTGTTGTGACCAGTCCAAGGTACACTGTGCAGTAATCATGCTGCTTAATCAGCATGCTCACTAACCTGGATTTAAAAAAAACAAAATTTGAGAAAGCCCTTTGTGTGCATAGAGGAGGTCTTAGGTCTTTTACTTCAGCTCATGACAAATGGGAGCAAAAACAAAAGTTCTGCATTTATATCCTTGTTGAGTATAGAAATTTGACTTAAGCAGAACAACTTGGATGAATTGCTCTCTTCGCAGTTTATTCTTCAGGCTGGAAAACTCTGAAGCTGCTTTTACACCATCATGTGACGTCCAATAAAAGCCATACAAACAAATTCTTTAAGGTGGGTTAGCAGCTCCTTAAGGCAAGTTTCACTGCAGAGTTTTCCAGGCTGACAGCTTCTGTCCCGCCTCCAGGGGAAAGTCATTACTTCACCTATATCACAATCACAGACGGAGACTCAGTAAAAAATCAGCTTGATATTATTCTAAGCAAAACATAAAGATCAGCTTTTGGAACCCGTAATTTATTCATACAAACTGTCACCGCATGCCGCTTTGTCATTGGGAAGCTTTTTCAACTTTCCATCAGCCGTCACTAATTGCAGGCCATTTTGAATAATATCAACATAAACAAACCTGCCTCCGAATAAATGCGAGGCTCACTGGTGGCTGACACACGCTGTCAGCCCTTGAATCAAAAGCTCAGCAGTCAGTTTGAGATGGAAAAATGTCTTCAGCCTGGTAAATTGAAGCCACATCTGCATGTAACCAAAACCATTGGTGGGCTGACTGTTTAGACAGACTGGCAGCATGCAAATACAAATTGGTACGTTTAAAAAGGATGCGTCAAATTCAAGACACATCTATCATCCTTTTCTATGGCATTAAATAAAAATTAGGACACATGCTGAGACATTCAGAGGAAGATATCTTCTGACGTCCGCTAATTTGAACAGTAAAAGTGGCTGAGGTAAATTTAAAAGTAAAACCTTTAAAACCGACCACAGCGCTTCAGTCAACAGTTGTTCACAGAAACTGTTATTTTATAAAAATTCACAAAAGCACCAGGAGGAGTGAAAGAGGGTTCCCTGGCCCTTTAAGTCAAGGTTAGAGGAAAGAACTAGGCCATTTTGTTGCTGCAATGGAAAAACAAAAGTGGCAGGGTGTCTGGGTGGCAAACAGGGAGGGGGGGAAAATGACAGCGGTACAAAGAAATCAAATAAAGACTGACAATAAATGAAGTGCAGAGGAGGCCTGTGGTCACCGAGCAGAAGTCAGGGAGCTGCTGACGACAACAATCACACACTCTGCTTCTATCGCTTTTTTTTATCTGCAGTGTTTGCCGCTTTCCTATTCTTGTCTGCATCACTCTATCTCACTTTTTCTGATTCTCTTTCATCATCTCAGACACTTCTGCGGCTCCCATTCGCTCTATATGAGTTTTTCTCCATTCTTTCATTTATTTCAGCCTCCATTTTCTCTTTTTCACAGCTCTCTGTGGCACTTTCTGACTTTTTCTTTTTGTTTGTGTCTATTGGACTGCCTCTTCTTCCTTGTTACTCCAGTTTCCAGTCTACGTAGCTGCCTGACACTATATCTGTCTCTATTCAGTCACTTTTCTTTGACAGAATAATGACACATTTTGGTAAATACAGTTGTTAGCTTTCTTCCAAAGACTGAGTTAAAAAGATTGATAACACTCTGTCTGTATGCTGAATTTGAAACTACAGCTAGGATATGGCTAGCCTAGCTTAGCATAAAGACTTGAAACTTGCAGAAATAAGTAGCCTGACTCTGTCTTAAGGTATAATGTTATTTTTTCAAAAAAGAACTGTGAGTGGTAAGAAACTACTAATATTGAATGAGTAGTCCAAAGGACTACAACAGGAAATAAAACCTGGAAATCAGTTAGCATATTTGCACATTCTGTTGTCTCCAAATCAGTGGGTTTTTGGTTAGATGCCTGAATAAGGTCTGTGGTTAACACAAGCCTTTCACCTTTTGCTGTCCGACTTAAATGTGTCACTAACTATCCTACTAGTGAATTTTAAATTTGTTAGTGCCTTACATTAAAAAAAAAAAACATTTGCTAGCAAGTGGCTAAATGAGACTACAGAAGTTGTCAGGGACATTAAATGTCATCACACCAAACACACAAGATCATCTTGCCACATGCACACACTTATTTTCTGCACTGATCCAAAATTCAGTGGAAAAAAATCCAATTACCTTTTTGTGACAAAGAAACCATAGCGATGCTAATTTCCATATTGGCCTACAAAAAATCTGTCAGTACCTGCAGTACTCCGATATTGCTTCCTTTCACAGAGAGAAACGATAAGTTTGAAAACACTGTTTAGTGCAGGCTTGGAGCCGGGATGTGTTTAGCCTAGCTTAGCATAAAGAACCAATCTGGCTCTGTCAAAAGTTAAAAAACACATTTAACCTAGTTTACAGTTTAACATGTTTTATCTTTTTTGTTTAATCTGTACATTAATTGAATAACCCTATATAAATATGGGATTTTATGAGGAGTTCTGTGCTGAAACTATTTCTTGGTGAACGACACTGTATATATAAGTCCACCAAGTATTTTTGTGCAGGGATATCTCCACATATAGCTGGTTTAAGAGATATAATGTTAGATTTTTTATTTTTATTTTTTTTTGCTTTAAACAGTTTAACTGTTTAAACTGTTTAATTACTCCCTTAACCTTTTCAGGTTGTTTCTCTAAGTCTTTTTCCCTCTCTGGGCTGAACAGTCTACCTGTGCAGTCCCTCCATTTGAATAAAGGATGAGAAATTGACCAATACCACTTTCCAATAGCTTGACAGACCCACTCCAAGTGCCGCCACTGCTCCAGGGAGCAAACGCACACACACACTGACAGAGATACACACTGATGTCTTCATAGTTTGGTAACAACACCCTGATGCACTTTCTCAGGCGTCGGATGTGTGCGCGCGTTTCATACTAAGTGCTGCAGCCCAGGTGAGAAGAGACCCACAAATAACTACACACATTTGATGCCTTCATCCTAATTACAAACTGCCTGTCTTTGTGTGTGTGTGTGTGTGTGATTAAGAGATGTGTGTGTATGCGTGGGAGATGTGACGCAGTATGTATGACAGAACAAGAATATGTGAGAACACAGTGTGTATGAATGTGTCGGAGTGCTACAGCGCATGTGTTTGTTGATTTTGCAAAGCTCGCCCCCTCACACACACAGACGCACACAGACACACACAGACTCTCCCTCTCCCCCCAAAACCCCTGGTGCCTTTGTGAGTCAGTGTCGTCAGTGTGTCAGAGTGGGTGTGTGTGTGTGTGTGTGTCTGTGTCTGTGTGTGTGTGTGCACATCTTAATCTCCCAGCTTAGACAAACCCAGCAGAGTTTCTAGTAAATGTTGTTAATAAAGTCTAGCGGGAGCTCTGTCTGTCATACAACTGTGGTAATGCACACTCACACACAGAGGCAGACACACACACACACACACACACAGACACACACACACAATATTTGGATATATATAATTAATAAGACTAAAAGAGGGGCAGACACAAAGCACTTAGAGAAAGACACACCCTCTTTCTCACACACACAAAGTCAAGGACACAAACACACACTGAAGCAGGTAAAAATACACACATACTACACACTTGCATTCAGACACAAAGGGATCAAGATGCACACAGGTTAGCACACACTCACAAAGATGCAGACACAAAAGAAACAGCCACACAGACTCAGAGAAACAAAGGCGAAAACACACACACAAAAAAACACACATTAATGTAGAAAAAGACACACACACACACACACACACACACACTGCGACAGACGGCGTGGGTCTGACAGCATGCAGCAGATCCAGCACACCGGCGGCCCACTGATGAGCGACACAATCCTCATATGCCACGAGCGCTGAGGCAGCACGGCTGTGAACGAAGCTCCAGATAGGACGGTTTTGTGCGCTACATAATACAGGAGACGTTCAGCGACACAGCAGCTCCATGGAACAAAGCGAGCGTCCATGCAGCTGCAAAAGAGAGAGAAATCACACACGCGCAAGAACACACAGAACACAGTGGAGCGCTCATGCCCTCACACAGAGACACTGGTTAATAATTATGAAGGAGTGAGAACACACATAGAGTTACCTGGAACAGCCCTCACATTAAAGTGGTTATGACTTCCCCGCCTATGATTTTTTTATGGCTGAATTTTAATTAGAGCAGGCTGGGGACAAAGAAATTCATCGAACTGCTAACTGTCTCCTTGCTAGAACCCCCCTCCGCTTTCATCTTACAAGCATCTCTGGCCTGATAGAGACACAATTTAAAATCACTTTAGTTAACGACAGCTTCTTCCTAAATCAAACAGTTGTTGCGGTCGCTGGAAAATGATTTAGTGCTGATACTATCCTTCCTAATCCTTCCCAATCCACTTTAAACTAGGCTGTGTCATAATAGTTGGCTAAATCCCAAGTCAGGGAGAAGAGACTTAGTTGACCAAGTTTCCATTCATCTGTTAGTCCCAGAAAAACACATCAGACAGAATTTGGGAGCTACTCCTTGTCAGGGGATTTTTGCAACACAGACTTTTTCTCTTGTAACACTGAAGTCACCGGCACACAGCAAAGCTATAACTGCTATTAGCTAATGAGCTCACTTAGCGCTCCTGTTAAGCTGGTATTATGCTTTCCATGTCTGCGAGGGTCCGCTGGGATGCGTGTAAATTTCAACGTAAATTTCGTCATCAGACTAGGCTCTGTGCAGACATCTGTGTACCCCCATTTGTTGCGACCACACAGACTTGTCAACGGACATTTCCATGCGGCAACCACAGATGATTGCACGTGTGTGGCGCATACTAACAGGCATCCATGGGGTCCGTGCTGTCCATATACCTGCCTGTTCAGGACTATAATGGGATATAATTATAATCTAATATTATAATTAAACTGGGATACAGCCTCTGAGACCAGTAGAGGTCAATTTGATGAAAGGGAATACAGTACCAAGGTGGTTTTAAGTGGCTCCAACCAGACTTGTGTGAAGTTACTAAGTGACTAACTGTTGAGTGTCCTTGCTGGTTGCCGACACATTCAGAATCATTACCACTTTTTCCATTAGCATTTAACAGGTGGCTCACTTCATGCCCAAAAATATATTTTTAGATAATTAAATTAATATTATAAACATGAGACGACTAATCGACTAATGGCTTGACTAAAAACTACAAGTCGACAAGGAACATTTTTAGTCAGGGGAAGCCCTACTTAAAATACAGCTTTCTGTTGTACTTCCTACATTTACAATGGTTAGCTACTGTGTAAAGTTACATGTGATACTTGGCCACTTCCTGCGTATTTCTGTGAAACCAGAAGACTTGACATTGACTTTTGCAGTCAGCTAACGTTGCATGGTGTAGACACATTTCCCTACATATTTAACAAAACTCGATCATGCAGAATGCCACTGATAATGAAGACTGACACCATAACAACAAAGTTTTAACAGCTGCAGTTGGAGCAGAAGCTACATTGTTTAGCAGATCGGTTTTGATCATGGAGGAAAGAGTCACACAGGTGAAGTGGTTTGGTGAAAAGATGTGGAAGCATGTAATTATCCTGAGGGAAGCCTTTTTCATGTAGTCTCTGATTATCATTTTATCACAGCAGCTCAGCGCTGTTTGTCAGGCCTGTATCTGTTCCACCAGTAATCCTACAGCTCGAACTGCAACTGTTGCATATATGTGATGGTGTCGTGGTGCATAAAGTAACAATTTAATGAACCTTATAAATAAAAGTTCACTACAGGTACTCTGTTACAGCCTATTGTTAGCTTGTTTCAGTAAGACACATAAATAAACCAATTATAACACAAATTCTATGAGTTGAGTTGATCTCAAGTGAAAGTCAGAAACCAGTTACTGATCCTAAATTCATAGTCTCTGTCTCTGTATGGACAGACACTCAGTTAACTGAGTGGAGCAACAGGTCAAATACTTATCTAATGGCTTTATTGTTTCCATACCTGACCTCAAACCCAGAATGTATCAGGCCATGACTTCCTGTTGTATCAATCATTATCAGCCAAGACTTATTACATCTTTATATAACGCAGTGAAAATAAATAGTGTGCAGTGCAGATGCCACAGTCTGGTGATATGCCAATCCTTCATATTAACTCTTGTGGAGAGCAGATCCATCGTCAAGTGACCGTCATTTTCATGGTGAAAAAAATAAACACATGGATGACTTTGTGAAACGGTCGCAGCTGGGTTAGGTTTAGGCAACAAAATCACGCGATGGATATAACATTATGTAACTTAAAACTTTAAATAAAGTTGACTTGGTTTCACACGAACCCTCCTGTGTGAAAGTCCTGTGTTTGTTTGACCCATCTAACCACCACACCACCTCCTGCTCCATACACAGACTTTCTTGTTCTCCTCACTACATCACCTGACATTATTTTAATGGGACGGATCGGCACATGATCTGTACACAAAATTGGACTTGGAAAGTTGTGTTATTCGTATGCAGATTGAAGAGAATGGTCTGATTGTTGAGCACTGACTTAACAAGATACTCTTAAGCCCTCTTGATGTTTTTCTTGTGCTTCCCACTGAGCACACACACATAAACTGTATAAAATTCATCTCTTGCCTCTTACACAGATTGAGAGTGAGATGAAAAGATCAAGACCTTTCTCACACTGTCCATTAAAGTGTAAATGCACCCCCTGGTCTAAGTGTAATTCCACTTACTGCGTAATTTGGACATTGATTGTAAGAGGTGTGGCCTTGTGGCTACGTAGCGTGTGGAGCAGGAGGTAACAGCGCTCTGTGTAGCAGTAACAGCTAGCAGTCAGAGCTAACCAACCGTGGACAGCTGCTGTCAGACCCTCTGAGTCTATGGAGACACCCTGGAAACACAGAGTCTGCTGGAGCTTTGACAGTCACTAGAAGCCCATTTGTGGCCCTTTTTGAAAAAGTTTCTGTGCTGTAGCTAGCCGAGCTATTGCTAGCTTCCCAGAGAGCTGAGAGACTCAGTGGGGGAGTGTCAGTGGCCATAGCCCTGCTGTTTTTCATCATCAAGAGAACAAATGCAGTCCAGTGAAGCTTCAACAGTCATCAAAGGCACAAAAATCAACGAATATGAAGTAGAGGGTTTGCAAATCTGGTGTTAACAATGTTTCTCGATTAGGGTGGCCAGGTGGCTTTTTATGTGGGATTGAACAGCATTTTTATCCATTGTCTCATGTCCCACATTTTGAGACCATGTTTGATTGGCTGCAGGACAGATGCTTTTCTGGAAGCTGCAAATCTGCAGGTTTAGGCAGAATCTGATGGAAACTACAGCAAATAAATGGAAATACAGCCATAACAAAAGACTGGGAAACTTCTATCTATTTTCTGTTGTTGCTACTGAACCAACCAAGGAGGGCAAGGCATACAGATGTTACAAGTTAATGGGTGGAATAGGAATATAATTTTTTTTTCATTTGAAATTTTTCAAAAAGCTCTCAGCATTGGTTATGTGTCCTATATTGTCCCACACAAACCTACTCTTTGTCCCACATTTGGTTTGTTGGGATCTGTCCACCCTCATCCCGATCAGCACATATTTGAAAATGAGCTGTTTCACAGACTCACACTCCTGAGTGGCCACTCAACTGTGAAATATAAATTTCATGACGTAGACTAGTTCCAAACAGTGGAGTCTGACTCAGCATTGGCCTTGCAAAAGACAGGGAATGACATTTTGAAACATTTTCAACCCATGAAAGGCCAGATTTTATACGTTTCTTGAGAAATGTCAATATTAACTCCAGCATTGATGTGTTGCATCACAGTATAGTTATTCAGTTAAGTTTAGAGCTCATAAAACATGTTTTCAGTGTGCTATTTAAATAAAAGGGCAGCCAAGAATTGCTTAGCTTAGCTTAGCACAAAGACAGGGAGAAACAGCTAGCCTGGCTCTGCCCTGAGGGAACAAAACCCGCCTAGCAGAACCTCTAAAGCTCCCTAATTACCACATTATATCTTGTTTGTTTAATCAGTACAAAACAAAAGTGTGAAGATGTTGAAACAGACCAGCACATAACCCCACATAAAACCACAAACTGTCGTTTTTACACGTCTGATTTACTGAAGACTTAGCATCGACATCCATCCCTTCAGTTCCTCCGACTATAGATAATCACAAAGGCACAGATAGGAATACAGGCACACACTCAGCAAAACACACATCCCCACCCCTCTGCTACCATGCTAAGCGTTGGGGGAAAAAGTGAAAGACACACTCCGCCTCAACCGCACACGCACACACACCCGGTTAACCGCGCAGACGCACGCGCACGTGCACCCTCGCACAGCAGCTAAGTTCATTTCAAAATCAATTAATTAAAAAGCACGGTCCTCTCCCACAGGGAGTGAAAGACAAATTTGAGGAATTTAATCCTGGTACACAAATCAGAGCTGTTCAGCCGCAGAGATATGAGAGGACGGGATGGATGGAGGGATGGAGGATGGACGGTCAATGAATTTTAAAAAGGGGGAGCGATTTAACTCAGTTGCTTCAATCTGACATGACTCCTCTTGCTTTTCCTAAACTTACTGTAACACTTCACATCTATCTATCTATCTATCTATCTATCTATCTATCTATCTATCTATCTATCTAAAGGGAAAAAATCAGCCAAGAAAGTGAGTAAGACGCAAGGAAAGTAAAAGTGTGTGTGTCTGTGTGTGTTCGAGTGTGTGTGTGTCAGTGGGGTTCATCAGCACCCCTCTCTCACTCTCTCACTGTCTCTTTCCATTAGTTTTCAGGCTTTTTTCAAGAGACTTGTTATTGATTTTTTGACGCGTAGCAGCAGAGGGGGGCTCAGAGTTTTTGTGTGTGTGTGTGTGTGTGTGTGCCTCTCTCTGCGTGTGTGAATGTGTGTGTGTTTGTTCTCCACGGCTGGTCTAACCTCGGGCAAAAAAAAAAAAATCATAATAAAGAGTTTGCCTTTCTCTCCTCCCTGGTGTTCCTAAAAAAGACTTTGCCTAATAGGTATGAAAAAAAAAATAACACTGCGAGATAAACTGTTCCATATGCCACAGGCCTGCGTGTGTGAGAGCGAGAGAGGAGATAGAGGTGATGTGTGAGTGCAAAAGTGTGTGTCTGTGCGTGTATGAAGGTGCGCGTGCAAATGTGTACATGTGTGAATGTGTTAGTACAGGTGAGAGTGTGAGTGTCTGTGAGAAAATTCACGTGGCCTTCCATATTTGTCTGATGATATGAGTGTGTGCTTGAGTCTGTGAACGAGTGTGTGTGTGTGTGTGTGTGTGTGTGTGTGTGTGTAGTAGAGGAAGTAATCAGATCCTTCCCTCAAGTCAAAGTAGCAAGCAACACTTATCTTTGCTCATTGAATTTTCTAGAAAATGTATGGTGATCTTTATTTTTTTCAGATAAACGGGAAAATAAAGGATAGATTTGAATATTTTTGATGCTTATCTTTATACGATCTTCTCATTCCAAAATTTAAGCCCATTTAAAACAATTGGTTGGTATAAACATTAATCTCAGTCCTCAAAAATGTGTTCCCAAATACAGCTGAAGCTAATATGAGGTTTCAGCAGGCTGTGTTCGACAAATAAACAGGGTTATATTTGTTGTTTTAGTTGCGTGTAGGTTTAGCAAAACCAACATATGACTACCAGTGTGTGTTCCTCCGCCTCGGCTCAGCAAAAAAAAAAAAAAAAAGTAAAAAAAAGCTCTGGGGAAACAGAACCAGAAAATGATGTTCAAGAAGACAGTGAATTGGAAACATATCTGCTCGATTTGGCTAAACCAGACCTCTGAAGCCTCAGCCTCAGCTGAACTTGAATGCACTTATCCACAGAACAGCAACTGGATTTTGTTGGAAATCTTTTACAGTTTTTGTAAGTAATTTCTGTCACTGGGTGTCTCTCAATCAAAATAAAAACAAAAGACGGACTTTGATAATGTTGTGAAGAAGAACAGGGTTGAGCACATTAAAATTTTCTAACCCACCAATGCTGGCCCAGCAACCGAAGATTGCCAATATATGCACACAGGTGTGTGTTATCAGAGTTTTCCTCTCGCTCATCCGTCGACCCTAGTGTGTACTGTGCTGCTGAATGAGTGTGTTGCAGAAAAGCTGCTGTCATTCATGCAAGACCACTAAATTAGCAAAATAGGGTTGCTAATTTAGCGATATGTAAAAATTGCTTGCAAAAAAAAGGTCGACGAAAGACTCAGCCAATACCTGATAGTCAATATATTCATCCAATCACCCAGCCCTAGCGTGGAATCATGGGAGCTGTTGTATTCTTTGTTAAATAGCCACTACAGCTGATGAAAACCTGTCATGTAAATGGATAAAGTAAAGTTTTATTCACATAACATCTAGTCACATTCGCTGCCTTCCTCACTCTCTGACATGAAATCTGGTCTTTCCCATGTTCCCCCAGAAGTTATAGACACTATGCCCCGTTACCTTGAATACCTTCTATGATTTACTACATCACTTTTGTTTAGCTGAACATGTTTTTGGTAAGTAAAATCTTGAAACTTATAATGTGGTGGAATGAAAGTATTAACTAAAATAAAATTACGATGCTCAAATAGAGAACAGGTACCACATAAATGTCCTGAAGTACAATGGTTGCGTAAATTTCATTCATGCTTGGAAAGCAAGAATGTGTGCATGTATGTGTCAGAGCATGTGTGAGTGTGTTTCTGTGTAACAGGCTGCACGTTGAGAGCTCTATTACAAAAATACACAGGGAGCTCAGCAGTGGGGACTAAAGGGGAGAGGAGAGAATAAGAGTGAGTACCATGAAGCAAAAGATGAGAAAGATTGAAAGAGAGAGAGAGAGAGAAGGAGGTGAAAGCCAGCCTGGAAATTGATGGTGTAATTGTTGACTGCTGGTCGGCTCTTATCTTGGATTTTCAGGGCTGTTGTCTGCGCGTGCTGGCTTCTTTCTCGCTTTCAGATCTGTCTCTTGCTAGGACTGGACCAAATCTGGCAACCCGTGCACTTTTTCCTATTTTTTTTTTTTTCTCTCCCCAGCTTTTGTATTCTCCCCAATCTCTGTTTTCTCTCCTCTTTTATCTCCATTCTGTCATAATATTGTGGCCTCATCCCATTGAGCATATTTCAGTCTTTTTTTCTCCTTCCATCCCTCCCTTCAGACGATCAGACAACATGCAGGGAGCAGTGGACTGGAAAAGAGCAGCAGGAGAGAGGGGGGGAGAGCAGCCAGCCGGGGGTCAGAGGTCAGTCTGCAGCAGGATAGGGGCGAGTGAGGGGGCAAACACAGGCTCTGGTTCTTTCTTTCACCCCCTCTCCAGCACGCAATCCAGACCGACACCTCAACAACAGCACTATTATAGCTGCAGCTGCTGATACAGCTGGGCTCAAAGTAGATCCTAGTACTGGGATCGAGGTGAGGCTAACCAGAGCTAGCGCTAATAACCTGGCACCGCTAAGCTAGCAGTGATGTTTCAATAAGGAACAGATCCGGGGAAGCGAATCAATAAAACTGGATTTATACTTGACGCAAGGGATTAAGAGGAATCCCTCTGCAGATACTACAAATATTCATAGTTCAGCCTTGGATTTCACCCGTTGATATCACCCCTCCAACACCAGAAAAATGTGTTGCACATCATCAGGGCACTTTTACCACAGTAATAAATGTGTTTACATTCAATAATGCATTAAGAGTTACAGAGGGCTACACACAAACTTATAGATCTGAGGCTTCAACTTCTATTTCACATTCAGAGTTCAAGGTTAATGTTGTACAATCTGTTTAATTTATGAACAAATATCAAATAACAACAAATACTCATTTAATCATATTCTAGGACTACAAAGTCTACAAAATGTCAAAAAATAGTGAAAAATGTCCATCTAATTTCAAAGCTAAGCTTTTCAAAATCCTAGGTTAGTTCTTTAAAAGTCTCATTTTGTCAGCATAAAACCCAAAGATATTCAGTTTAATATGATAATAAATGATGAAAAGTGGGAATATCTGTAAGGCTGAAAACAGTATTTTCTGCCATTTTGCATGAAAAATTACTTTAATAATGACTCGATTATTAAAATATTTCAAAAGTTTGATTCTATTTCACAACTTGCCTGATCAGGAGAGTGAGTTGCTTTATTGTTGAGCCCTGTCACTTTGTCTAATTGTGTAATCGAATATCACTGCTGTCCAACTGCCATGTTTATAGTGACGGTGACGAGAGGGTTTGTTGCAGAGATGTTTTTGTCTCTGAAAAGGAAAAGACTTGTAGCCTATAAAGAATAATAGTTAACAATAGTTGACCAAAGTACCAGGCTTCCTCAAATGTTATTGGAGGACAGAACAAAAAGGGGTGGGACTTAGAAAGCATCAGTTTACATTAACATGTAATTTTTTGACTATTGCAGCCATTTAAAAAACTAACAAGTTTCTGTTTTGAAATAATCCAGGTAAAATGCACGGTAGACACTGAAACTTTAGAATCAGTCCCATAAATCCTTAAAAATCTTACGTGCAAATTCAGTGCAGTGTATCTGCACAGTGGCCACCAGTAAATGCTGGCAGCTTTCGCAGCTGTGAAGATGCTGGTCATATCAGGATTAAAATTCCTCCTATACATTTACATTCAGTATTTACCGTATGTGTTTGTTGTCTGCAGGATCTCATCACATCAATCGTGGGCAATATGCAAAGCAGTGAAGCAGGTGGGGAGGTGGCACCGCCAACAGCAACAAACAGCAGGTTCAGGATATTTAGGCAGGGTACCGTACAGCCTGTATTTATTTTTTCATTCAAGGCAAAAAAAAAAAGGGGTTGTGTTTAGGAAATCTTTCAAACGAGACGACAGCAACAGTGACAGGTTAGCTCGCTGCAGTGGAGTTAGCAGCTGCTGCTGTGAACGCTGTATCACTTCCTGCTCTGCTACAGATGAAGAAAAGAAGCACTGACTCATGGGCTCAGTCATGCTGGAGTCATCACACCAGCATCCATGAGGCAAAAACCTGATCAGTCAGTCACTTCATCTCACTTTCAGTTATATTCCACCGGCTCTTTACTGTGACATGTCAAATGAAAGAAAAGAAATACACCTCAGCTGTGGAGATATTTAACACATTTTCCACCGTCCTCTCTACACTTCACCCCATGGAACTAGAAAGAAGTACTTGCTTAGCAGTAAGAGACACATTGGTCATTGATTTTTTAACAATAAAGGGTCGCATTGACCTCTTACTGAGACTTGATGAACTGAACTTCCATTAGGAAGTGCAACGCTAGGTTAACTTTCACTTTCCAATTAGAGGTGCTGCACTGGGTAAACACCTATGTTTTCATTTAGGAGTCTGTAACAACCAACTTTGATTTTCCCACACTGCCAACAGGAAATAAGTGAGGGTAGCTCTCAGTCTCCCAACAGCTACGAAAGCTAAGCTACTCTCACACAGGGAGATTTCATTTGTATATTCTGTACAAAAACCAAGGTGTAAAAACAGGGTTACATGATGGTAGCTGGATTTATTTAACCATTGGACAGAGTAAGGCTTGCTGCTTCCTACAGTTTTCCAATTTTCATTTAAGCTAAGCTAAGCTAACTAGCTGCTTGTTATAGCGTTACTTAAGAGAATGAGAGTGGTATCTAATTCTTGACAAGACACTTTTAACACATTTGAAATGAGCACAAGAGTAGCTTTAATCCATACAAAAAAAACAAAGTTTGAAAGTTGCAAGTCTTATGGGGGTTTAACTTTTCTTCCTGGGGTCTTATCATCACTGTGTGGTTGTCAAACAACCAGCGAAGACTCCAGGAATTTAGATAGCTAGCAACGAGCTGTTTTCCCCTGCTTTCAATCTTTATGCTAAGCTAAGATAACCATTCTTCACTCAAGCTCCATAACTTCATAATTATTCTTTTAAAGGACTAGAAATGGGATGTAATATTCATAATGTTTTCATTTGTGTATAACCACCTTTGCAGTGAAAGCTACCCTGGTCCATCATTGATTTTAGTTCACTTTGAATTTTCCAGTTAGAGGTGCTGCACTGAGTAAACATCTATGTTTCCATTTCGGGGTCTGTAATGACTAACCTTGATTTTCCCACACTGCCGACAGGAAAAAGTGAGGATAACTGTCATTCTCCCAACAGCTATGAAAGCTAAGCTACTCTCACATTTGTTTCTGTACTAAAACCAAAGTGTTAAAATAGGGTTACATGATAGTAGCTGAATATTTAAGCTTTGAACAGTGTTTCCCCTGATTCCGGTTTTTCTTTTAAGCTAAGATAAGCTATGCTAACCAACTGCTACAAGAAAACTGATCTTTATCTCATCCTCATAACTTCCTTATTATTCCTTTAAAGGGCCAGTCTGTAAGATTTAGAGGGATCCCTTTGTAGAATATGGCAAATATGGAATATAATATTCCTGCACTTTTCATTAGTGTATAATCACCTTAATAAAATTAAGTAATAAAAGCCACACTGGTCTCTCACAGATTTTGGGTAGCATTGATTTCTTCATAAGCCTTGTTTCCATTAGGAAGTAAAATGCTAAGTTAACTTAAGTTAACTAATTTCCAATTAGACATACTACACAGTGTTTTCATATCGGATTCTGTAATGACTCACTCAGCTCTTAGTCTTCAAACAGCTACAAAAGCTAAGCTACTCTCTCATAGTAACTCAGTTGAGTTCTCAGAGACCAACCATGTAGGGGCCCTCCCGCTGCTGATAAGCCTGCATGGGCCCCTCTGTAGTGCCTAGCCTGGAGAGAGGCCATTAGCCCGGCTGCAGCGCCTTCCTGGATAAGCTGCAGCTTACCAGCCTGCGAGCCGCGGGGCAACTTTTTATTGTCCTTTCAAAACTTTACGTGTGAGTGTGGGGCGATAGCATGGGAGGGGCCGTGTGTGTGTGTGTGTGTGCAATACAGTATGTGTGTATATGCCACGCTGCGCGCTCCCGGCACTTCCTGCCCACTAACGGCCAGTCCCACGGTAGGGAGGGTGAGCTCTATCGGACCAGAACAATGCCAAAAAAAGGGCTGTCATAAAAACAAACTACCATGCTCTGGTTAACACGGGGAAGAGGAGGGTAGGGGCCTACTTTCCTCCACACACAACCCCCTGCTGCCCACTGCATCTGCATCATTATTCACACGCACACATTAACACACACAATCTCATATATCCAGTCCATGAGCTGGGATTTTTTACTGTTATCTTTTGCTGGTAGCTCATACACATTTGCATTTGCGATCCAGGAAACAATGCAGGAGAACAGCAAGAAGCAAGAGCTGAATATGCATGGGCATATACTCTATGCAAAGTACACACACACACACACACAGCAATGTTGCCACTGACAGTAAACAATAGGAACCTCCGCATTCACACTGGGTCCAACACAGCTTTGACGTGTCACCAAAACCAAAACAACAAAAAAGAGAACAATTCCGGCGGTCCTCTGTACACAAAACACAGTGCGGACAACTGAGCTAGAAAACATCTGCTGAGTCGGAACAAACAAAACAACAAGCAGACGACGAACAGGCGCGCCGGGGGGCCTCAGAAAACATACTTAATACCTTACATGGTGCCCCCGAAACACAGTTGGCTCACTGACAGGGTTTTTGGCCGAGCATATTACAATCTCTCCCCAATCCAGCTTTACAATTTCAACCACAGCCAAGGACAGGCAGACCCAGGAAACAGGATGAAGGAGGGAAGATGAGTCCAGCTGCTATTTGAAGAGGAAATTACTGGACAAGTATCAAATATGATGAAGATTTCTCTCTCTGAGTCTGTCTGACTCTGCAAGAAAGACCAAAAAAAAAAAAGATACAGGAAATTGATGGACACTATAATATGATGATTTATACTATAATTTGATGATTTAGTGGAAGAAATGATGCAGCAACAGGTCATGAAATGAAAAGTATGCTATGCTAACTGTTCCCTCTCTCCAGCTTCATATCCACTTAATTATTCCAGTAAAGGTCCAGTGTGTCAGATTCAGGGGGACTTTTTTTTGCAAAAAATTTCATATAATATTTGGAAGTATGTTTTCATTAGTGAACAATACACTTAAAACAGGAACTGTGTTGTTGTTACCTAAGAATGAGCCCTTTATATCTGCAGATATAACACTACTCCTTTAAAGGAATCTGTCAACATTTTGGAAATGTGCTTATTTGCTACTGTGTCAATAGAAAGATGAGAAAATCATTACCATTATCATTATGCTCTCTAACACTATAATTTGTTTCTTTATTCTGTACAAAAAAACAAAATGTAAAACTAAGTTTGGTAAATTTGGGGCACTTGTATTTTCCAGATCCCAGAAAAAAAAAAAGATTAATCAATTGTTAGCATTTTCAATTATTATTCAGGAAAACAAACAAAATTTGCAGCCCAGGTTTGGAGAGCAGAGCAGAGAGAGCAAAAAGTAATTAATACACTAAGTAGTTTTTGCGAGTATTTTTACTTGAGTATTTTTCAAACACTGGTACTTTTCCTTGTAATTGAGCAATATTTTAGCGTATTTAACGTAACAGTACTTGTGCTTGAGTACAGACTTCCAGTACTCTTTCCACCACTGGCTGCTTCCCCCTGTGTCCAGTTTTTCCTCGATGCTAAGCTAAGCTAACCAGCTGTTGGCTGTAGCTGTAGTCTTTACTCTAACCTAAGCACTTTCCTCATTTCAGCTTCGCAACTTCTTAATTATCCCACTATAATACCAGCTACAATATTGAAAACAGAGAGACACCTTCACAGCTGCTCTCTGTCAAACCCTCAGTATGCTAATGTTTACTGAAATACTGCCTTGTCATCACTTTTTATGACATTGTTTTTACTGAACCCTGTTCAGGCTAAAGTAAGCAAAAAATCAGTTTAACCTTTCTTACTCTTATGTGTCCTGTTTTCCATAAAAACTTGGATGCAAACCCAGGTATTGATAGACAGATGCAGATGCACACACACAGAGCAGACAACAGAGATATGTAGTGAGATAGAGAGAGGTAGTGATAGATAGACAGACAGAGAGAGAGAGAGAGGGGGGAGGCTGGCGGGTAGCAGATGGCCAATAGTGGTCAGCTGGTAACAAACAAGCAGGTCAGGGCTCTCCTCCACCTCCATTCTACCGCTGATAAATAATGCAGACGAGCCGAGCCACCCGGAGCAGCTCCACCAAGCTTCTTCTAAAGGCCTCCACTAACTCTCTGAGCCCGTCGTCATAAAAGCGAGACAGAGAGTTCGCCGTGCAGGAGGAGAAACACGAACATTTACGTCATGGCGGGGAGCTATGGATTACTCTCCATCTGTTCGTTCATTTGTTTCAGACAACAGTGATTAGATTTGGGTGATGCCTCCCACCACTGCATTCTGACGTTTTTAAAATTGCATTGATCAGGCCGACGCGGGGGAAATTACAGGTCAGAATGAAAAGCCTCGATAAACAAAACTTCCACATTGCAGGAGCGGAGAGATTTGGTTCGTCCAGCTCTACTTGCTCGACAGATTCGCCTCCAGGAACGTCAGCATGCACCATATTGGATTTTCCACCACTCTGACTTTCCTGGAAACACTTTTCCTCCCTCAGGGCTTATTTATTTATTGATTGCCCCAAAGGGGGGCTGCATCATTCATAGAGAGTGACAAATATTTATTACTGCCTTGTGGTCTACATTCTGAGGGTATTGCTTTTTTGGCAATAATGTTAATTTTTGACAACAATGCCAATAAGAATTCATTTAATCTAACACAATTGATTTGAGAGGAAGAGAGAAAGATCCACAATGGCGGCATTCAGGGCGCTGGCACTACTATTACAGGATTATACTACTTTCCTCTGTACGGGCATAGTTTTCATTCACAATAGGCTGAATATGCACTTGTCTGTTCAATTAAAGTTGAGCTATTTAAGTGGTAAGTGCTTACACTTTGGCAATGCAAAAATGACCTCATTATGCTACTCGAATTGAGCCCGAAACCCCAGCGAGAAAGAGGAACGGGGAGAAAAAAAAAAAAATTATGTGTGCATAAGTGGGCGAGAGACAGAGGATGAGAGGGAGAGAGAGCTCAAAGGGAAGGGCTAAGTTGCAGAAGAGCAAAAGCTTCTCTCGTCTCGGAACAACTGCAATCACAGCCGCTGCCAAAACCCTCTGGATCCATCTCCACTGCCTGATGGAAACTTCACAACAGGCCTTAAAGCCACTGAGAGGGGGCTGGAGGTTGCGCATGTGTGTGTGTGTATGTGTGTTTCAGCATATGCACAGTTTGTGTTCTATATTAATAGCGCCTTTTGTAGCATTTTAACATCAATGAATTATAGCTGCATGACTTTTGAGGCACTTAAAACATTTCTGTAAACAAGCCAGGAGGAGCCAGAAGAGCTCAATGCACTGCAAATACAGGCATGCTGGGTCACAATTCCATACCTAATGCTAATTCTCAACAGGTATTTAGCACGTAGTGTGTTCACACTACAAATGCATAGTAAAGCACTTGATTTTTGAGTGTCTTGCTGTGTGTTGATGTAGGCCTACGCTACTGTCCCACAGAGAAAAAAGAGGTGTTACTTACAGCTCCAAAAAATGTAAATAAATTGCTGGGGGTGGTGAGACAGCTCCAGGGAATTACTGGAAAATGAAAAATAAGCATAACAAACTGGTCGCCATGTTTCAAAGATAATCGTCCATCTCGTTTTTCACTTCCCTTCCAAGCGTGTAGAAGAAAATATGGTGGCTGTGAAACTTGCACAAAACACAAATGGCTGGATGTAGTATGGAATTGGGACACAATACAAATCACCAAGTTTCTTGGGGACACTAAAAATGAATGAACAGCAATCATCTCTGAGAATGTTATCTCTAAAATAAACACTACTAGCTTACTTTAAAACATCATTGACTATTGGTCAACTTTAGCCAATCATCAGTTTTTAGCTCACCCATTAACAACCACTAACGTCTTGCTTTTTGTCTTTGGTGGGAAAGGGTACAATTGGCGGTAATTCCCGGGTCAAATGCCTCTGCAGTAGTCACAGGTATTTATCGACTCCAGCTCAGATTAGCAGTGATGGAAACATGGGTGACATGGGTGACAAAACCTGGAGGCTAATTTTCACCTGCTGCTCTGGCTTGATGCTGTGAGGACTTGTCAGCTCAATCGGTAACTTCTGCAACATTCGTCATCTTACCCACAAATTTCATCTCTCTCAAGCAGTGCTCGAACATCATCCTAAATAAGGTGGAGTTGAGTTCAAAAGAGGGATTGAATTAAAAAGTAGAAGAAATTGGGTACTTCTGATACTAATAACTGGAAAATGCTTCCAATATTTCTTAAAATATAGTGAGTACACAAGTCTATGAACCAATCTGGTACCACATAATGTATTAGTCCCAACTTTGGGACTTTGTTCCTTCCCAGCTACACCAAATGTTATGTGGTCAGTGGAGTAGCTAAACATCAGACTTCGCTCAGCATCAGATTGCATTGCAAAGTCTGAGTGATTATAGTGACCTTGTGGTAAGCAGAAGGTCTCTGGAGTCTGTATCAGGAGGGGGAATAAACCAGTGGATTGTGTATTTCCTAGTCGAGTTTCTCCAGGAGTTGCCAGTGTTTTAGCACGGCGAAGGCTAACACTGAAAACCTGACTAAGTTACTAACTGACTGACTCAGTACTGCAAGTATGTGGCGTGTATATTGTACATAATGATATTGTTATTTCAGTCTTTATTTCCTGATTTGTTTTTTTTTTTTTTAATTTTCTTTCACTTGTGATTGCAAAGTGGATTGTATTGAAGTGTTTTTGCGTTGTGGGGGAAACTACAGACTTGTATCAGATCGGTCCTTGGTATCGGCTGATGCACAGTTCAGTAAGTTCAGTTATCAGTATTGGAAGGAGAAAATTTATTGGAACATCTTTATGAAAAAGTAAATACTGCAACATTGTAATTACCCTCCATGCTGGCCAACTTTCTACTCTTTTACTGAGACTGTTTTCCGGCACATTTGTGACGTCGAATGTGACACATCGGAAAAAATAAACAGGGAGGCAAACTTGTCTACTGGTAATAGGAAAGGAGTCAATTGTTTATTTTTAGCAGGTGTAGCTGGGTTTAAAAAGCCTGCATATGCTCTAATTTTGGTGTAAAACTATATATAGTCTCTTTGTGCTGTGTGCAACTTTAAGCGTTTCTTAGCTTGTGTTTTTTTGCAATGCATTTCTTAACGTCCGCTATGTGCTGATGAAAGAGTCTCTTGATTTGCTCGCATTCTGTCCAGTTGTTTCCTTGCAGTTTTTCTTGTATCTTGGCCTCCCCAGATTTCCTCCTGGATTTATTTCCAGCACAAAGACATATCGCTTTAGGGAACAAAAGAAGTAGAGGGTGGAGAGATAAAACTTTTTCAAAGTAGCAGATGGTGGAAGGGGAGGAAGGTCAATGAAACAACCGAAAAAAGAGCCTCACATTTATCCTCGTCAGGAAAGACGAAGAGAAATACGGCAGCATCGCAGGACGCTGGGGAGGAAGGACGAGAAGCAACATCCTTGATAGAAGCAGCAACAAGGTTCAAGGTTTTTGGCCTTCATTTTGAGTAAAACTAAAACACAGAAATCTCATCATCTTTGATTGTGCTAATGACGTGCTAATGAGTAAAAATCCTTAATGTCAGAGTGTGTGAGTGTGACTGGATGAGTCAGACCTCCATTCTGGTGTCACTATGTCATTTTTAGTCCACATCTGTGCACATATCACACTTTCTGTCGACACACCCACATGCACACACATGTTATCTGGTCTCTATAGCTGAGAGGGTCCTTGATAATGAACGGATAGCAATAATAATGCATGCACATATGCAGTGAAAGCATGAAAACATGAGGTTTGTATCAGTTTGACCCTGCACCCTGCCAAAGCCCATTTACCATCATGGTCTTGTAAACAAGCCCCTTCCCTTCCTTCTTCTCTAAACATCAGCCTGTCCAGCCCTGCCCCACCCCCCGCTGTTCCCCTCCAGCACACACACACACATAAACACACACACACACGACCCATCTGCTTCTGCTCTCCAGACCTTGCATCTGGCCTGCCATGAACCATATCTCTGTGCAACGCACATTCAAACACGTGCACACACACACACACACACTGACAAACACACTCTGTGAAGCATCAAAAAAACGAGCCGGGGCGATTCTGTTCGTGTAGCATCAGAACACAGAGGGCATGGCCGGAGATGTGAACTCCCTTCAGCTCAGCAGGAAACACAGAGCGGTTTGAAACAACCAAAATAAAAGCAAATCTGCCTCTGAAAGAGAGTTTAGAGAGAAAAGAAAAGAGAATAGATAGCGCAGGAATTAAATCTTTGGTGGAATGAAAAGGATTGTTTGAAAAAAATGCCTCCTGTGGGAAGCTGGCACATCAACTGTTGCTCGGCGGAGGACGTGAAAAAAAAAAGAAGAAATCCTCTATCACCATTCAAAATACATTATCGTCAGCAAATTCACATCCATACACTCTCACAGCACCATAGCATGAACAGCGTGAGCGCCGACTGAATGATCTGTCTGTGTGTTCCTTTGCACAGAGCTGTTTGAGCTCCGCATTTAACAATCATCCCGTTATCACGGGGGGTTACTGCGCATTCAGCTGCTCACCATGTGGCCCACGGTATCTGTTGCACTGACGTGATGCACGTGACACAGAGATGACAATTAAACACATGCACATACACACACACAGCAGACAGGAGACATCTGGTGCAGTGACGATGTAACAGCTATGATGCAATGTTGGCCCATTGGTGTCAAAACACACAGTTTATGTCACATGTGCGCACACGCACAGAGATTGGCTGACACAGATTGTGAAGTACAACTGAAGTGATGGGTTGATTAAATGACTAATCAGAAAATGAATCAGGAATTATTTTGATGATTCATTCATCAATTGAATGGTTTTTCAAAGATAAATGACAAAAAATGTCTTTTTCCAGCTTCTCAAATGTAAGAATTGGCATCTTTTTCCGTTTTGTATGATAATAAATTTAACATCTTTGGGTTTAAGACTTCAAAGACATAATCTTGGGCTCTGGGAAACTTTGACTGGCATTTTCTAACACTAACTAACAACAGAAACTACAGCAGTGTATTGCTGCCACACCAGAAAAATGTAAACAGATCTGTATCATGTTATAACATAAAAAGTTCATTGATATAACAAGATGTTTTTCACATTATAACAAGATATTTTTATTTTATTCCAATGTTCAAACTATAAAATCATATTAAAATGTTCTTGTTATGACTTTTTAATGTTAATGTTTGACATCACATTATAACATGAAATGTTATAACATATAAAAAGTAAAGTAGATAAAAAGTATATTGTTAAAAACAAGTGTCTTGTTATAACATTATGAGTTTGTGATGTTGTAATAATGTGACTATATCCTGTCATAACTAGCTGTTATAACTAGGCATTGCGTGCGTGATTAGTCGACAGATTAAACGTCGCCATCCTCTCTAGTATGCGCCAGAAATACTAGTCGGTTAAACGATTTTCCGATATTTTATTCATGCACAATGTTGTAAGGAACAGTTATAACATGCAGCAAGCTTGTTATATGAAAATGTCTTGTTATAACATGCAAATATCTTGTTATAACATGAAAATGTCTTGTTAAACATTATGATATGTTGTTATAACATGAAGAGTGCTGTTAAAACATGGAAATATCTTGTTAGAACATGAAGATAGCTTGTCAGAACATAAACACATTTTGGTATAACAATAAACTTTTCAAGTAATGTGATACTGATGTGTTTTTATACTACTATACTATACTTCCATACAAAACAATGAATTGACTGATTGAGAAAAGTACTGGCAGATGAAGATATCCTTAAAGTAACGGTGAGTTGAAGGGCCACAACTAATGAATATTTTCATTATTGATGAATCTGTCAGTCATTTTCTCAATTAACTGATTAGTTATTTGGTCCATAAAATGGTGAAAAAGAGTTGATCACTGTTTCCAAAGTCCAGGTGGCGTCATCATTTGTCTTGTTTTGTCCACAAACCAAAGATATTAAGTTTACTAACCTAGATGACCAAAGAAACCAGAAAAAGACAAAACAACAGATTATCAGAATAATGGGCGAATAATTCAGTAGTTGACATCATTGATTAATCGACTAAGCGGTGCAGCTCTAGTTATTTGCAGCTCTTTCCTGAAGTGTCTGGTGGCAGAGACACATGTACACCAGAAATGAGCTTTTCCAGCTTCTCAGATTAAGAATTTGCAGCTTTTCGTGTACGTGGGATAAAACAAGACATCTAAAGACGTCATCTCGAGCTCTTGGAAACTTTGATGAGCATTTTTCTTTATTTTCTGACACCGTATAGACAAAACAATTCTTGACGGATTGAGAAAGTGGCAGATGAAGAACTGGCTGATGAGTAAATGTCAGATGAATATATCATGAAAACAACGTTTAGTAGCAGCTTGTGAAGTGGCCGGCACCAGCGGCACGTGCATGACACAATCAGAAAATTGATCAGAAAATTAATCATTCAATTATTTTGATAACTGAACCCAGAATTGAGTCACTTTTCAAACAAAAATGCCAAAAATAGCAACAATTTGCAGCTTTCCTTTGTTTTATATGCTATTAAATTTAACATCTTTGGGTTTAGGAGTGTGAGTCACACAAAATAAAACATCTGAAGACGTCATTTTAGGCTCTTAAAAACTTTGATGAGATTTTGCTTCATTTTCTGACATTTTATAGACAAAACAATTCATCAATCAATAGAGAAAATAACTGGCACTTGAACGTATCATGAAAGTGGTCATTAGTTTCAGGTCTATGGTGAAGTGGCCATTGGCAGGGACACATGTACAACACAATCAGAGAGTAAATCATAGATCATTGAGGCACTTCTCAAAGAAAAATACCAAAAAAAATAGTTCTCCAGCTAGTAAATGTGTCATCTTTGGGTTTAAGACCGGGAGTCGGACAAAACAAAACATCTGAAGACATCATCTTGGGCTCTTGGAAGCTTTGATGGAGATTTTTTCTTTATTGTCTGACACTTTATAGACAAAACAATTAATAAATCTGTTGAGAAAATAACTGAGTGTATCATGAAAGCAGTCATTAGTTACAGCTCTATGGTGAAGTGGCCGATGGAAGGGACATCGGTACAAAACAATCACAAAATTAATCATTGTTTGAGTCGCTTTTCAAACAAAAATCTTCTTCCAGCCTCTGAAATGTAAGAATTTGCAGCTTTTCTTTGTTTTGTGTGCTATTAAATTTAACATCTTTGGATTTAAGACTGTGAGCTGGGCAAACAAAACATTTGAAGACGTCATCTAAGGCTCTTGGAAACTTTGATGTAGATTTTTCTTCATTTTTTTGACACTTTATAGACAAAACACTTAATAAATCTATGGAGAAAGTAACTGAATGCATAATAAAAGTAGCCATTAGTTGCATCTCTATTGTGAAGTGGCCGGCGGCAGGGACACATGCTCAACACAACACCCGGAGGGGACATGAGCGCACATAAATACGAACACATGCTCTGAATAACAGATAAATTCCACATCTGTCCAACTTGTACTCCACAACAGAATATTAAAACACCACTGAATGGAGCTGTCATGTGAACCTGCACACGTGGACGCCTCTGCCCGACTGTAAAAGCATGCCTGCTCGCATGTATATGTATGATGCATGTGGTCCTTTGTCTGCACGACTGTGTGCTGTTTAATTGCGTGTGTGTGTGAGCAGCATGAGGAGTGTGTGAGGGGAAGACGGGGAAGGAGGCTGGCGGTCAGGATGTGGAGTCCATTGTCTGTCCGACAATGAAGAGATCGAGTCGGCAGGAGTCCTGTGGCTCTCTCAATGGAGGCATTAACATCTGGGGCCAGAGGGCTGCTCTGTGTGTGTGTGTGTGTGTGTGTGTGTGTGTGTGTATGTGTGTCTTTGTTGCAACTGCCCTGGATAAAACTGGATTTTCAAGGCTTTTTTTTTCAGGGAATAATGCAGATGTCAGGGGGAAAGCTTCACCAACCAAACTGGTTTTCAAATATATCTCCTTGCTCCAGTCGCATAATCTACTCAGTGTATTTAAATCGAGGATTACGTCTATTCTTAAAGGTCGGTGAACTTGATTTCACAAATTAAAAGGTGAGCGAAGTGAATTTTGGCTGGATTATCCACCGTAAATGTCAACTTGCTGCTCAATGCTAACACCGGATCCTACCACTATATTACTTTCATTAATCTTCGCAAATGACACGCTGACATCCACAAACACGCGAAAAGAAATCCTAAGATAAACTTAATGATAAAATTACACTAATATTAAAGCAGAAAGTGGATCCTCAAGCACGAATAAAGTCATCCTCGCCACCTCCTCCATCTCCATCCCACAAGGCAATAACACGACTCCGCTAACTTCCCCCACAAACCTTGCTGTCTTTATTCTGGAGGGCCGTACTCCACACGTAGTGTCTGTTAGTTAACTGGCACTGGCACCATCCAGCTTGTAAAAGAAAAACAGACAAGGAAAACCAGGCAGGCAGGCAGACCCCCCAGCCCCTACTCTTCCTCCTCCTCCTCTTCCTCTTCTCCCCAAACCACCACCTTTTTACACAAATCCTCGCTCACTGTCCAGCTTGCCCCCTCCCTTCAGTAATTACAATAATCACTCAACTGAAGCTAATACTTACTTCATTAAGGGGACAAAAAAAATCAGAGGGGGAATAAGGGGGGAAAGCACTCCAAAGTCATATCTCAAGGCGGTGGATTATTGTCAGCATAAGAGCTTAATTTTTGAGTGTCAGCTGAGCGAGCAGGAAAGAGAGGCAGCAACTGAAAGGACTTGATGCTTTTATGGTACAAGGGCTGTCACATATGAAACCTAGAACTGCTGTGTGAAAACCAACTATTAAAGTCTATACGTGTGTTTTCAGTGCTGTACAGCTCTAAAAACAATGCAGCTACAGCATGTGAGTGAAGAAGACTTTGTCATTTGCCTTTATAACACAGGGCTGCGCAGTATCGGATCACATGTAATCAGAATTATGTCATTAAATTACAAAAAGATAAATAACAATAGTCAGCCCAGATTACATTTCAGAATCGTGTAATCAGATTATAGTTAAATTGACAATGATTACTTGATTATATCTTAAGCTTTTTAAATTATGAAACTTTTTGATGATAATGACATGATAAACAATGCTTTATTAAATAGGGCATGATCGATATATTGTGCGATCAATATTTTTGCCATGATATTGGCCTATCACAGCTATATAGGTCTTTATCAATATTGTTATATAAGTTACTGATATGTGCCAATGTGAAAACCTTTATTTCTAAGAGCATAATGCAGATTGTTTTAAAATTTTAAGCTTTATCTGCAGCATTTTATGTATATTTGACCATTAACTCAAGTCTACTTTGTTTTGTTTTATTTATTTTTTATTTATAGTTCTTTATAATCATTAAAACTACCAACTGTAACTTTCTGTTTCAGTCCTCTCACATCATATTGGTCAATTTATGATTAAACTCTAGAATATCCTGCCTCCATTGCACATTATCTTTGTCACAAAGGTTTGACAAGCACATTAGAGGGATCATCGCAAAAAATATTGACCTATATATCAATATCAGATTGTATTACTCCCTAATATCAGCACAGGCATCACCTCCAAATATCCGATATTAGTCAGGCTCTTATTTACTGTTAAGTCATAAAAAGCCTGCAGGGTTTCTTAGACTGCGTCCAGTCTTTTTGGTGCAATGTGTGATTTTTTGTAATCCAATAGGTAACGTTTCTAATAACAGTGATTGTGTTTGAATTCAGTGACTACTTTTCAACCAAACCACGTCTATAAACTATAAAACCCTCTGTTCAGGCAGCTAGCAGAGGACACAAATTAATTTAGGAATAAATCCATAATACATACATGTATATGTATATGCATATGTATATATGTATTATAGAGAACAGCAGTTCTCAAACAGAGGTCTGGGGACCCCCAGGGGTCCTTGGCACTCTGCCAGGGGGTCCATCAAAAGTTTTCAGATTCATTCATTACATTTATCTTGTTATGAAAACTCATTAATTTTTTACAAAAGGCGTCACAGGCTTCAAAGTCTTCACAGCTGAACATATATTTTTACTTTTTAAATCTGAAATAGTTCATAGATTTTGTTCTAACGGTGGAAAGCAGCCCTCTCTTCTCTCTGTGTTGTCATGTCATTGTGTGTGTTAAGAGGTGTCAAATTATTCCAAGAGAAGTGCATGAAGGGGTTTCTGATATATTTAAGGGCCCTTGGCTGACAAAACAAAATTGAGAACCTCTGTATTAGAGGAGGGAAAACACTATGAAGCAAAGAAAGGTTCCTAAAAGTTCAACATAAGGCACCACAGGCACTCCAGACTTTGAAATGCTTCAACCAAATAACAGAATCTGAGCAGATTTTTCCCTCAGAGGTGGTGCATAACAATAATTCTGTCACGTTACAGCACAAACGGTGTATGATAGTAGAGATTTAAGGCTATAGTTTCCTGCCTGGGCTGTGATTGGAGCAGTGTATGCTGTAGATACACAGACTACAGTGAAAGCCTGGAGTTGATTCCCATCCAACTGCTCCTGACCGCAGTGCGCTGTGTTTACACTGCGCGAAACAGAGATAAAGTTGCACCACACTGAGCCCCAACAGACAACCTCCGACACCTCAATGACCTGTTCACACAGCGCTTTCTATCTGATCATATTCCCGAGAAAAAATAAAATAAAATGCTGCTTCTTCATGGCAACAGTTGGAGCTCCGGAGACTCCGGATCAGGATGTTTTCTACCTCTGCTTCCATCGTCTACTTTTAATCCACAGACAGACAGCACCGACGGCACCATCACGACAAATAACGGCCACAAACTTACCTTCTTATTCCGCTGATGGTGCTGATGATCACAGCCAACGCGCCCTGCATGCGCTTTCCTCTCCGTATTTCTCTGACGACAGATCCACTATCCGTTTCTCTTCTCTCTCCTCTCCTCTCTCCGTTATCTCGGGTTTGTTCTTGAATTGGAGTTATAAATTATTCCACATCCTCATCAGTTACAGATGAATTCGCCCACGGTTCCTTCTCTCTCCTCTTCTTCTTCTTGCCTCTGTTATTTAAAAAAATGTTGGGACTATAAGGCAAAAAAAATCAAGCCATATGATCCTGTCATTCAGTTTCTACACAGAGGAACTGGCTCTCCGCGCAACTCCCTCCCAAGGCTTTGTAACACGAAACCAGAGGAGGAGGAGGAGGAGGAGGAGAAAAAGAGGAGGAAAAAAAAGGAAAAGAAAGAAAAGAAAGCGTGAATTTAATCCGCTATCTGGGACGAGCTAGATGGATCTATCCGCCTCTCTGCGCAGAAGTTTCAGCAGTCCGTACACCACACGGACACAGCGGAGCGGTCGTGGCGCTGCGTCTCTGTGCCAGTCTCCACTGGAAATGATGTGTGTATGTGAGCGTGTGTGTGTGTGTGTGTGTGTGTGGCGCTGCAGCGTGTGTGCGCCCCCAGCCTACTTCTGCAGTACGCATCGCAGCAGGGACCTGGGAGGATTTCAAAAAAGGCACACTAACAGGTCTCCGCCCATTAGCCTCTCCGAACAAGGGCCCCGACACAGACGTAGGGGCCCCCAGCAGCCATTACACCGCCTGATTAAGACGAGTTTCATTGTGAGGAAAGTGGGGGTCTGTTTTGGCAAAGTGCTGCCCAACCTGGGGTCTGACCTGAGACGCTCCTTTTTTTTTCCTTTTTTTTTTTTTTGAAACGGGGGTTTGGTGGAGCAGGGTGGGCTGGATGTTAAAGAGAGCATTGTTAGACTGGAGGGTCTGGTTCTTCACCACTTCCTGCCCCGTCTGAGAGCCAGTGAGCAAGGCACGTGCTCTGTATCTCAGCCTGACTTTTGATCTCCTTCTATGGCAGAAAAAATGTTCCACAAGAGCCTTAATACAGAAATATTATCATTGCCTTCACTGTCATTGAGCTGAGCTGAGCTGAGAAAACATAATCTGTTATTTTTGAGTCTTTGATCTCTTTTCAGAAGAAGCCTTCAACCAAATCTAACTATTATAGTTTCTGGTTTTTCTATTAATTTTGTCTTTATCTCATGAAAATTTATAAATGGATGATTTGTAGTCATAGTAAGTAATATTTCCTGATAGACGATGCAAAAATATATGATCATTTGAAGCTATATATTTGTAGGGTTACTAATAGGGTTTTTTATAATACAATTATTATAATATACATTTAAAATGATATCACAGTTAGGGTTGGTAGTGAATTCTGTGCTTTAAAGGGTGCCAGCAAAATTATGTGACTATATACAGCACTGGGCAGTAATATATTACACAGTAACGTATCCTAACAATAATGTTATCCATAATAATATTATATTTTCCAGTAGTTATATTACAGTTAGTAATCCAAGTAACTGAGGTACTTTTTGACCTAGTTAGACTATCTTATGATGACGTGTGTGTGTGGCAGGTCATGTCAGTTGCTTGCCAAAAAGCTAAATGAAGGATGAAGGAGAAAAAAAACGCACTTTCCACAGGTGGAAATGTTGTTATTGTTATTTTGAGTTTGTTTTTGCTCCTCCAGAGAGAATATGTGGCGATGGAATCTAATTTGAAGGCCACACTCACAGAGGGCGACATTGTTTCCATCACAGTCGACATCTGGACAGCTAAAAGCAAAAGTTTTCTGGGTGTTAACAGCTCGCTGGATCAGCAGTTCAGCACAAGGCTACCAAGAGAGTACTAAAGTAATATAGTATTATAACAAGTAGTAAAACTAGCTAATTACTTTTGGTGCCAAATAATAAGTATAGTAATATTATTACTTTTTAAAGGAGTGATAATTAAAATATACACTTACGGACCCCCATGAACCATTAACATACAATATTGCACTAAAGTTACACAAGTTTCAAAATTATTACCTGAGTTTACATCATCATTTGTTTACATCATGCCAACCCAAGGAAGAGCCGCATGAGATAATTCATCCAATCAGCATAATCTAGTTGGCTACATCACTCTATTTGTTTATTCCCATAGTGCGGATATGCAATAAGTATATGTGAAGTTTGGAAACAGAAGGAAGAGGACAGCAAACACTGTGATCTCTGCAAGTGAAGTTGGGAAACTCAACCACTGCAATCAGAGTATTCTTGTGTTTTAAAGCATGTCTGGAGGGAATCTTTGTGATAGATCATTCCTATTAGAAAAGTGAAGGATTCTATTTTCACATGACTATGATTTGCAAATTCTGGCCTGATAAACAACAGCAATTATTGTCCTGACTGAGGACGAAAGAAAAAAAACATCAACTCTGAAGTTAATTCCCACTCTGCTCTTCAACCAAAGTCCCTCAACATCACTCATGTTGTATATTGCTTAGTACTCTT
The DNA here is from genome assembly GCF_056507025.1 of Lutjanus erythropterus. Lineage (NCBI taxonomy): Eukaryota > Metazoa > Chordata > Actinopteri > Lutjaniformes > Lutjanidae > Lutjanus > Lutjanus erythropterus. The sequence continues at coordinate 33,708,846 of NC_139326.1, read as the reverse complement.
AAAGGGGTACTCTAGAGATTTAGTATCGCACTCTAATAAAGTTGGACGATCAAAGCAGCAGAGGCTGAAACACAATGACTTTTAGTCCCTAATATGGGTCAAGTTCTAAAAATAGTGATGATGTCATCGGGGTTATTATTTCCGACTTTGAAAAGCTCCCTCCAAAGCCACAGGAGACTTTAGGCAACTGTTTTCACTGGCTGAACAGTGCTCATTGTGACTTGTACACTGAAGTTAACATGTAAAATCTGTGGAGTTCCCCTTTAGTAACTAACTGGATAACAACTCGTGCATTGTGGGAACAATGGAAACATTGTTGAACTCAATGTAAAAAACAATAACAGCAGTAAGAATGCAGAAACACACATGAAATGAGACTCTTGTCCATCAGTTTGTTGCTCCGGTACATGCTGGGGGGTTTCCCCTCAGTCTTACTCTGAGATACTTAAATGTAAACTGATTCAAACTTCTCATTTCAATTTGGATATGTTGTCTACAAAAATAAATGAATAATTTTAGGGCAGGTTCACAGCTTAATGTCTGGTTCCTGAAAAGAACCAATGTGACAATGATACACTGGTTCGGTTTTCAAACTGGTACAGCTTGTTTTCATGAAGGCAAAACTGAAATGGTTCAGAAATTGTAAACCCATACATCGACCCATACAGGATTTCCTGAGTCGAGCATCTGGATGTTTCATTTCCTATAAATTCTTCACAACAGAAGTTGTTGTTTTTTTTAACACATCTCCTATACAGCTGAAAATGAACATGAAACAGTAAATTAAAGCAGATACCTAAAACAGACAAACAGCAATGCAGGAGAAAAACTGCAAACTTCTAACCACAGAGATTCAGTTAGAAGCTACAAAAGTACTGAGAGCTGAACACACGGACTTGAAAACACCTGTCTAATTAAGCAGTCACCAAAACAGAAGAGAAAACTTTTTTTAAAAAAAGACGTCTGTAATATATTTCCTGTAATAAAGCATACAATGTCCATGATATTTCTCAGAGATCAAGGAAACCTGACTGTAATAACTGTTATGTATGTCCATTTCACATTAATTAGAGTTCAAATTAATGCAGAGTTATTGCTGAATGAGAAAGTGTTTGTTTATGAGTTGTAAGAAATCATTAAAAATCTTGTAAAAGGCGTAGCTAATTATAACTGTTAAATTGAGGAAAGTGTTAATAGAGTTTGGCAGGCAGTGAGACAAGCCACTTAACTTATCGTCCAGAGTAATAATAATAATAACAACACTAACTTAATTTACATAGCACCTTTAAAACTGAGTTTACAAAGTGCTTTGACAGACAGACAGAGTGAAAGAGCAGAAGAGCAGGATACCCAGGAAGCAAAATAACAACAGAAGGCCAAACAGGAGTAAAACGAAATTAAGGTAAAATTCAAGTAAAAGTAAGACACGAGCAAAAGACACTAAAAGATAGTAAAACATTACAAAACAGCAAAAAGGATAACAGTAAAACAAGAAAAACATGACAGTAAGAATAAATTAAAAATAGAGGGCGGAGATTACAGAGACATGATGTTGCAGAGTCAATATAAATAATAAAAGGAATGGAATAAGACAACATCATGTAATGTCAATATAAATAAGCACAAATAAAAGAATAAAATTAAATATATTAAAAAGAGACAACAACATCACATTAAAGCAAGTCTATAAAAATGGGTTTTAAGAAGTGATTTAAAAGATGTTACTGATTCTGCAGTCTTATCTCCTCAGGCAGGTCATTCCAAAGTTGAGCGGCCCTGATGGAGAAAGCGCAGTCACCTTTAGATTTAAGCCTCGACTTTGGAACAGCCAGGAGGATCCCACCTGAGGATCTTAGGCTGCGTACTGGCTCATAAGGGGTTAACATTTCAGCTATGTAGCTTGGGGCTGGACCCAGACTGGCTTTAGAGTGATCAGTAAAATCTTAAAATCAATTCTAAAAGGCACAGGGAGCCCATGAAGGGAAGCCAGGACTGGGGTGATGTGACGTCGTCTGTTAAAACCAGTAAGATTAAGAATAAGAGTATGTATTTTCAGAGCAGTGTGCTTTTGATTGCAGGATAACAAGCTTAACTTTACAGTGACCCACAGCTGACAGATATAAACAGCTGATCAACTAGAGCGGAGGACTCGTTCTTGTTTGTTATTATCAATTTGTGATGTTGCGTGCATCCTGCGCTGCTGCAGTCAGCAGGATTACAGCCTGTTTAATATACAGTCTGTGGCTCCAAGTCGCTATTTGGACTGCTGTCCTCATTTTTGCACATGCAATGGCTACATATTGCTCCTTTAACCAATGAAATGACACATACAGTGGTACGCTTCCTGTGATTTGTTCCCAACAGAAATGAATTGCTCCAGTTTACTTGACAGCGGTCCCCTTTGAGGTGGACCAGAGGTTCATTGTTTGGTCCGTACGAGAGTTCGAGTCTTACGTTCACACCAATGCAAACAAACCATACCAAGGGTGTGAACGCTCCAGGGGTCGGCTCAGCAGGACTAAACAAGGTGGGTCCCTTAGACTGTTGGAATACAAAACACACAATGAGTGAAGAGCAGCATCCTTTTGTCAGTATCTGATATTAAGATTAATAATCCTGAGCAGAGGACAAAAACAATAACACACAAGACACAGGATTATGATCCGAAGACTAAGTGTGCGGATTAGAAGGCAAATATTAGATAATCTCTATGGATTAACACAGAAAACATTGCAGATAATTTTTTGTCTCAGTGTCAGTATTGATGCAGCTGCAGACACCATGGGGCCTTTTAACCCAAGCACAAATCAATAAACCAAGACTGACATCCTGGCTATATTTCCCCCCTGATATTCCACTATGTATCTTTTCTTTCACTGCAGGAAGACATGCAGTAGTTAAACTACTGTGAGTGTGTGTCTGGCACCTCTCAGCCGTGCTCGATGCTTAAACTGCCTGAATTTACATGCCGCCTTATGGAAACGCTGTGAAGATAGTTGCCCAAATCCCCACACAGACAGATTACCAAATAAACAAGGCTGAATTATAATGCTCATAATCTCAAACACACATCAGGTTGTAGACGCTCTGGCACAGATTTGTTTGGTTTGAGTTAATGAGTTTGGATTTAGGACACTAATTTGCAGTCGGACCCTCATTCCGCAGTGTGTTAAAAACAGCTCAGTGATGAAAAGGAGAAGTAGCACGGCCTCGGGCCACATCAAGAGACACTGTTGAGAAAAAAATGTGGGTTTCATGCGAGAGAGTTGTGCTTAGTATGGCGGATACGGCCTTCTAGGAATTTAAATAAAAAAGAAAGCATTTTTTAAACAAGAAATAAGCAGACCTTGACCTTCTCTGGATGTTTTCAGTGTCTATCCCAGTCAATAACACTTTAAAATGAAAGACTATGATGAAAATTAATTTGCAGGGATTATTTGCACCCAAGGTTGGATAAAATAGACTTCAGATGTATTATGTGAAGACGCAGTCGTGTGTGAAGCTCCACGCCTGACCTCAACTTCAATTTGTTATTGATGCACCGTGCTGCCGATTCAGCAGCCGGCGTCAAATAAATAAGAGTTTCAGTGCACCAAACAACTTTATGTGGTGTTTTTACTCCTTCTTTTACTCAATTTCATATATGCTGAGCCAGTTTCATGGCCCTGAGGCCTGTGAAAGCCATTCAGATCTTACTTAAGAAATCCACGGTGCTGATCAGACTATATTGCAGTCTTTCTGCTATGCTTGAAATCTTTACATTTGTCCAAGAGGCAAGTCCAGCTTCTGTTTCTGGTAGAGGTGGCAAAAGTACACACATTCTTTACTAAAGCAGAAGTATAGATACCTGTGTTGAAAAAGAAAGGTAAAAGTGGAAGTACTGATTCAACTAATTTAGTTGAGTAAAAGTGAAAAAGTTCTGAAACCTGTTTTTCTCCACAGTCTCCTTCTGTCTGCTTCAGCTTGTTAGTCTTTCACATAGTTTTTTGTTTTCTTACATCTGTTTAGTCTTGTTATGTCTTTTACATATTTTTTCCTTTTGTTATTTTTTGTCGTGTGTAATTTTTTCATGACCCTTAACATTGTTGTTTGTCTTGTTATGTCATTTTTGCCTTGTTTGTATTTTTGTCTTGTTTTGTTCTTTTTACTGCATTTTTCATCTTGTTATTTGTCAACAGATCTTTCATCTTTTTTGTCTTGTAACATGCTTTATGACTTTTTTATGGGATTTTTGTTTGTTTACATCGTTTATGTCATTTTCTGTCTTGTTACATCTTTTATGTTTTTTTTTGTCTTCTTACGTCTTTTACATTGTTGTTCGTCTTGTTACATCATTTTTGGCTTGTTCAGTCTTTTGTATTGTTTTCTTTTTTACTGCTTTACTTAACATCTTTCATGTAATTTTTGGTTGTCACATCTTTCATGTTGTTTTTTGTCTTGTTGCATCTTTTACATCTTTTTTGTCTTGGTTACGTCTTTCTTGTTTTGTTACATCGTTTCTGTCACAAATGTCGTGCATGATATGCAGTGATGGACACACCAAGGAATCTTCTTTTCTGTCTTATTATTATCTAAATAAAAACAACCACGAATTACCCTCAAGTGCAGTAAAATTAGCCTTACTTTTGAAAATGTAAGAAGTAGAAAGTACAGATCCATGTGTAAAAATGTAGGGAGTAAAAGTAAAAAGTTGTCAGAAAAATAAATACTCAAGTAAAGTAGATACCTGAAAAATCTACTTTAGTAAAGCAACAAAGTGTTTGGACTTTGTTACTTCCCTCTGTTCTCGGGATCATATATCATCATTTTATTCATTCTTTGGTTTCAAGTTAGATGGTCAGAAATGTCTGTTTGAACTTCTCTCTCACACGAGCACATTCACAGTCTGTCTGACTGTCTAAGCTTTAAAAATGTATCACATTTCATGCCAAACTGCACTAGAGTTTAATTCACACCTCCACTCCACCTCCACGGGAGCTTCTTTATTTCCCCACTTTTTTTTTTTAGTTTTTTGTTCGAACACCTGCAGTGGGCGTGAAGGAGCACTCAATTTGTCAGCGTTTCTGTTTATCAGTCAATGTACAGCCGTCAACAGTCTGAAAGCGAAAACTTTCCTGCATACAGCAATGCCGTTGCTTTGAGCATAAGGCCTTGAGAGTGTGAAAGCATAAATTATAGGCTAATGGCTGACAGAGCGGCAAAGAAAGATAGCGCTGATAGCGAGTCAGCAGCTCGGAGCTCTCGCTTACTCTATTTCTCAAAGCATCTGATAAACAATAACAAGGATACGCTGGTAATTACAGCATTCCTGTAGCATATGTTTTTCTTTTTTCAGAAATTAATACAAGGCGAAAAAGGATGCAGATTTGCCTCTTACTTAAAAAGCGTTCAATAGATCATCTTGAGATTATAAAGCCTTTCAATAAATCACAGGTTTCTTTAGTCTGTGGGTCCTTGCCTGCACTGATCCAACCCTCCATATGATGAATGAGGCTCTATTGAAGACCTCGCCAACAGTACAGTGAGACATAAATATATAAATAAATGAAGAGCATAGGTCTTTGTGTCAGACAAGATTGTTTGGAGGACAGGGGACAGTCTTTGCTCCAGTTCCTCTCATCCTCCACACACCAGACTTCAGCTACAACACAGCAGACTGCCATCAACAAACACTTTCTGATGACTCAGTCATTGTCAGAAGCATCATTGATCACTGAACTTCAACTCAATGCAAACTCAACCAAAGTGCTGCTGGTTGATACATTTCACTCATTTGTTATTGGGGAGCTGCTGAAATGAGCAGAGCGGGACACAAATTAGACACACCTCTGGTTTACCTCCATGTCACCATATGATGTCTCTAAAACCCAACAGTCTTGTACTTACGCATGTGTTACCATGGTCTCGAAATGATACACAAAAATCACACGTTACATTGCTTATACAGATGTTACGATCACTTTCTTAACAATTCACAATCGTCAGATGGGTTTAAAGCTACGATATCTTAACATGTACAATACTTGTATTATCCCAAACATTTCCATCGAACCCAGACAAAATCCGGCTTGTTTCCTGCTCGCCGCTAGTTACTATTCAACATCCAAGATACGTCAAAGATTATGGAAGGAAGTCAGCAAACATGACTTAACATCATGTGAATACAGCCTTATCACATGATCTCAACCATGAACATGAATTTCGCCCAAATCACGTCAGGTGGATTTAAATCAGAAATCGTGTTTGTTTTTTTTAACAATTCATAGTTTTCACGTGACATCACGTCCATATGGGAACGCCCCCTTGAAGGGCAAAACAGACACCAGCTTACGAACTGAATGATTCCTGTTGTTTCGGATAGTTGTTGTTTGATCAGATGCACTAATCAATAAGGATACAAGCCTGGGCTGTGTTTCTATAGATTCCTGTCTGACAAAGAAAACCCACAAACAAGGAAATTGTAGATTTGTGCCACTAAACTGTCCCCGGGGAGGACAGCCATCAGAGATTACAGTGAACCAAAGTTTTGATTAGATTTATGCCATGAGATATTATGCTAACCTAACAAAATGATACTGCCTTGTTGTTACTGCTCTTTAACACTGATCACAATGACCCTGGAACTAACTAAAACTGTGGGTTAATGTTAGTTAGCTAATGTTAGCTAATTAGTACTTACCTTCGCTTTGACAATGAAGAGTTTCTTATCCTTTGCCTCCCAAACGGCAGCATTATTAACCCATCCAGATCAAAAATACATATAACTGTCTGTACTTTTCTATGTTTTCATCCAGCATGTATATGGATCACAAGTGCCCAAAACTTGCTGTTTGATTTCATATCTGTGTTTTTCAGTAGTTGAGATGTGAGCCAAATACTCTGGGCTTGAAACAGAGGGAAGTTTTAGTAGCTTGTGCTGCGTCTCTATGGAGAGTCTGGTGTGAGCCGTCATGTTGGCCCATAGTTTTTGCCCTCCAGGTCACCATGCATGTCACATGATTGACAACTATGAATAAAGTACATTACAACATCTTCAAACTACGTCTTTTGTTATTGTTTTAACGTGAGGGACTGCAAGTGGCAGAACTTACATATTGTGCATTTAATAGTTTTTAACTTTATGCCAAAATCATAGATACTCTGGTTCGGTCTGCTTCACTTTTGCACCACAAAACCTGTGTTTCCACCATGCAGTCCAGTTCATTTCATTTTGATACACATTACAGCAGTTATGTTTGTGTTTCCATTGGCAAAAGTTGCAGATGTTACCAATAGAATCACTCCATTCCATCCATTTTTCGTTACCCCTCTGTTGAGGTCCCAATCAAGGTGGAGTTAAAATACTGCAGACCACTGACTGACCAGAGAGAATCGGAGAAACCAGAGTCGTCTGATTGTCTGCTGCCTCCAGCCTTCTTGCCAACAAGGCTTTTCTCCTTGTTGTAATAAACAATCACATACCCAGAAGAAAGAACACAAAACGTGGGGGTAACAAGTTGTTAGCTGAGCAAGTGATAGAAAAGGGAGAAAGGTGAGGTGAATGTGAGTGGAGCAGGGGAAAATGTTAGCAGTAAGTTGTCAGAATGGTAGTAAATGCACAGCACAGGTTACAGTGTGTCAGTTAATAAATGCTGCAGCTTCTCAAGACCAAGAAAAACCTGTTTCACCATGAGTTAACCCAAGGTCCTCGTAATGACCTCACCTACATTTAGGAAGTACTGTCTGCGGTGGAAACACAAAACAGGTCTAGTATTGCGGTACACAAAAGGTACACTGTCCTGTTTTCTAGAAATAATCTTTGTTTGAAACTGAAATATGTTCTCTAGTAACATAGTGAGCAAAAGATAAATAATGTACCGGGGAAGTCACAAAAATGTTGACAGTGAATGAATCACAGTTGTAATCTTGCTACACAGTATTAAGTTGGAGTGACTACGGCATTAATCAAAAGTCAGCAGTGACTTGAGACATGAGATTTATGGATTAATATTTAACCAAAATGGTGGTTAACTAATGAATATGGACTGGTGTTTAAGTCTTGAACTTTGTACAGCCACCATCCACTGACCCCAAACTCAAGACATCACATATAATAGTTATTTCTAGGAGGTAATTTTGAGCTTCGGTTTGGGTGTCAAAGGTACTAAACTGACAGTGCAGCCAGCCTGGATGAACTGTACTAACCAGGCAAATGCACTAGGGTTTAATTGAACCAAACCCAGCATATTAGGCCTGAGATCGTCCTAAGGTCCATCGGAGTCTGCTTGGCACTCATGAAACCTTCCTGTGACTCTGTGGTGGCATCTGCCATCTCATATACAGTGGCCTCCTGGAGCGGTAGCGTCTCAGTAGTAGACAAAAAAAGACTCACTGATAAGGACGGTTAGCTCCGTTCAAGGATGCACTCTAGACTCTATTGAGAGAGAGAGATGGTGGCCATCATAGACAATGTCTCCCGCCCCCCTCCATGAAACACTGAATGCTCTGGACAGCTCCTTCAGTTGACAGACTGCTCCACATGCACAGATCTATCGTCCCCGCTGCTTGTCTTGACTCTTCGGCTGTTTTGAAGTAGACTAAAACTGCTACTGGAATACAAGTCAGTCACGCTACTAAGTGTAACCTTTTGCACTACTGTCTTGCTACACACTTTACAGACTGTGGTTTTGCTGCTGCAAGTGAAATAACTTCATTTAAAGCTTTTAACACTGCTATCTGCAGTCACAAGACACTTTACCCAACACCCCATTTAATTCATTCAAGTGTATTTTTTGTATTTAACTTTTTATTGCAACTTCATTGTCTCCCCACCTTATTACACTTGGACTTAGTTAGTATCCTTCTAATCTGTTCTTCTGCTGCTGTGACAATTGAATTGTCCTGTTCCCCGGCTGTCGCAGTTTAATTCAGCGACAGGACTGATTCAAAATAAAGACATGAAACATCTACAGTGTGCAAGCAGACACCAACCTGATGCAGAATGCGGCTTAATCCACACTGTTAGCTTCCAGGACTAACAGGACCGTACGAGGCCGGCTCAGGAAATCCTGCTCTTCATATAGTAAACGTAGGAGGGATTAACTCTAGTGATTCACAATTCAGGTCAATCTTCCCCGGCAACAACAGAGAAAGAGATTTTGCTGGTATTGATGGGAACTAAACCCTAAAGAGCTTCGGCTTCAAGGCAGGACAAAAAGGAAAAAAAAAAAAATCCATGCTTTATATCCTCAGCTGCTGGACTCAAAATGCTAAATCATTGTATGAGCTGCTCAGAACCGGGGGTACCGAGGTTGTGCGAGCAACAAGCAGCAACAGGAACATTATTTAGCACATGTCCGACAAATGTAGAAAGCAGGCCAGGTGGTGAGAAAGTGGGGTAAAGTCTCATTACGAGGCAGAGCACAGGTCAGCTCCCACGAGCCTCTGCTCTCTTTGCATCGCTCTTCTCCGTTTGCTCTGTTTGGACTTTTCCATCACAGTGAGACTCTGGGTTTACTTTGGCCGAGATTGATCCTGGGGAGCGGTTCGAGTTGGGAAACAGTTATTCTGGGCGATTACCTCATTTACCTTGTGTCACCTTTCTTTGTCTGAGTTCTTTTTTTAATTGTGCAGAGAAATTCACAGCTTTCTCAACATCACAGGTGCATGTTAAGATGTGTTAATGTGCACACAAGCCTATTATCACTTTTGCCTAAGATGCGTAAGCTACATTTGGAGCCTGTAATGTCTTTATTTAACTGATTGTCATCCAAATATTTCTGTAATAGATGTGTAAAAAAGACTATTTGTTTAAACTTAAAAAGTTAGTGTCCAGACTGCCTTAAAATTTTAAGTTGACTGAATTTGCATGTGGTCATGTTTTATCTAATACATGCAAATGATGCGCTATAATACACTTAGCTAATGAGTTAACTTAAATTGAACAGTGACTCTCAAGTACCTCAAAGTGCTGGTTGAAACTGTAAGATAAAGTACGCTGATGGACACTGCAAAATTGTGTTTTTACTTAAAAAAAGGTAGTGTCTGGGCTGCCTTAAAATTTTAAGTTGATTGAATTTGAAAGGACAGGTTGAGGTAATTTTCAATGATTCAAAAGAAATAAACTTTTCTAGTTAAATAAACTTTATTTTAATTCAGTTATACTTAAGAAAACATGTTCAGTAAGCTTAAGATATTAACCCTTCAGTCACACTGAAAGAAGTGTCTCGGGAGGGTTTTACCTTTCACACAGTGCATGCTGGGAAGTCTGCTAAAATGCTGATCATGTTTCTTCAGAAAATCACACACACATTCATTCAATTCATCATTTCAAGGCAAAACACTTTGAGTTTGAAGAACTCATAAGTTGTGAAGTGTTCAGAAAATAAAAAGTAGACATTCTGTGTTTAATTACCTTGAATAAATAAAACCTGCATATATGTTAAAGCAACTACAAGGAACTTTTGAAGGCCCTAGTAGACAAAAGCGGAAGTGTTTCCACTGTAATAACCACAAAATATAGTGTCAAAAATAAATCCATCAAAACAAAAATCTTGTGCGTCTTTTTATGCATCTTTTAGCTAACATGCTACGTACTGTAACTTTACATGTGAAAATATAAACTATGTATAATTTCTCTCATGTTTTTCAGCGTGTTTGTATATGCAGAGCTGCCGAAGAAGATTCATCAGGCAGACTTTGCAGCGGGGAGAGTGATCTGATTTTGATTAGACTCCAACCCGGTGGCAGGAAAGACCAACTATACATGAACAGTTCTCGCGGATGGTCTTGTTAATTTATGTAGGTCATATAGAGGCATCAGTATTATAGTTTCATAACCATTTTAAAACTCTTCCTAATGGCTTTAAGTTTATGAGAAAACATAAGTTGATTCCACTAAATTCTTGTATAATTATTTTTTTTTACAGTGTGTATTATCTACTCGACAGACATCAGTCCAATTAAAGTAGGCAGAAGTGACCTTATAACAGAATTAGGATTGTAGATCTTCAGCTGGATTGTAAAGAGATTGAAATGAAAAGTAATGAATGGTTTTAACACCCAGCAGTGGCAGTTTGATTCTAAACGGCGGAGAACTGGAGTTGTCATAATCAATCTAAAGGTCTTTTCGCAACGTTAGCTTTTTGACAGAAAACCGCTTTCAGCCGCTGCTGATCTGTCACATTTCATCTCATTGCAATTTCATGGGTAAACATTTGTGGAACGAAGTGGAGAAATCTCCTGTCTTCATCTGAAATGAATGGCCCAAATGTTTCATTGCCTCTGCAATCGCCTGGTGGTTAATATCTATTGAGATGAGTGTATTAAAGCATGCCCCATATGATGAGTAGCTCCCTCCTTCCCCCCGACGGAAGACGGAAATTACAGCTCAACAGAACATCATTTCATTCAACTTGTATATTCATTAAAGGGCGATAGGAAGCGACAAGCAAGGTTTTAATCAGAGCATTTTCAGGCAGGAAAAAAAAAATCGTCTAAGAATTGCTTTTCATTACCACTTTATAAACATTCCTCATCTTTCTGATCTGACCTGCAGTTGAAATTGGGGTGTTTGATTAGAAAGAAAAGAATAGGGCTTTCATCAGAGCAAGGTAGCTCAGTTAAGGAGTTCGTTTTTCCCACACCAGAAAGGAGCTTAATTTTCTTAAAAGTCGGGGTGATAGATCAGCCAGATGACAGAGATAAACCACTGGTTCAGCCCTAAGTTTCTTTCACTTAATTTCACAAAGTCGCCAAGCCTATAAATCAGTGTTGGATCTCTGCTGAATTTGGATATCCGCATAGATTGCCTCACTGCTGTACTTTTCTCTCTTGATGGGATAACAGCATGCTAATTTTCTGTCTTAAGTAAAGAGGAATAGTTTCAAGAGGTTATTAAATTTCGCAGGAGACTATAAAAGTGGGATTTCTCCAGTCCCTGAGCGAGAGCGTGCCGCCTGTCAGCGTGAGGGGAAAAACTGCTGAGGGAGGCAGGGTTGGGGCCCCTGGGATCCCTGTATCTCTCTCCACCTCTCCATCTTCTGCTGCGCCCCTGGCCCCTAGCTGGCTTATAAGTCTAATAAACAGCAGCCAGCGCCCTCGCTTCCCCTCAGCTCCATCACTCTCCTCTCTGCAAAGTCTGCCTGATGAATCTTCTTCGGCAGCTCTGCATATGCAAACACGCTGGCAAACATGAGAGAAATTATACATGGGCAGCTTACCTCCTACACTGTACTGTTCTTTTGCAGGAAGGCACACAGGAACAACTCTGGTTTACGCCTGCATTTTGATACTATCATTTGCGATGCCAAAAGTTCGCCCAGATTCTGAATAAAAACAACCCTTGTTTTAACAAAGTGGAACCGTTTTTTTTCTAAAGGCCATTTTCTGCCTCCGGCTTGTTGGTGGTTGGCTGTGAATGCACATCATTCGTGTCCACTTGTTTGCTTGGAGAAAGCTGCCGCGAATGTTGAATATGGCGAGCATTACCAGCCCCAGCATTGAGAATGTGTTTCTGTGACTGTGCATTTTTTATCCGCGGGTGGATTCCACATTGAATGCATGATCACATTTAACAAGACGGGCTGTGTCCCAAATTCATAATACATACTTAATCTAAGCAGGTTTTGATTAGGTAGTGTGACACTGAAAAAGTGACAAAATTGAGTATACTCCAAATAGTTTGGAACATAACCACCGATGGACACTATTCTTCCATGCAACGCACAAAGGAAATGGAGGAGCTGCTCTCTTTGCAAAAAACGTAAAACAAATTGTGGATGGTGGTAAAAAGAACTATGTGATCACCTCAGTAAACAAAAAATAACTAACAGATCCCTGTAAAAACATTTTGATGTCTATTTATGAAATATGAAGAGAAATTCACCACTTCTGGATATCCAATCAGTGTTGATGGTAATTAAAGCAATAACTTCCTCAGTGTGTGCTATTTGGACCCAGAAGGCTACTCAAGGAGCTGTTTTGGTGGTGAATACAAGTACCAGGATGCACTGCAGGCTTCTACTGTGTACTTTTTACTTACTTTTGTATAGTAATTGCAAAAACAGTAGGCTTACTAAGACACCCGACCCTTCCTAAGTCCCGCCCTCTTTTTGCTCAGTGCTCCACTAACAGTTGAACAAACCTGGTACCTCAGTCAACATTCTCCTTTTGCTGTAAAAGTGACATACTGTCATATCTTAAGTTAGCTTGTGTTAGTTAAATGAGAGCAAACAAGCCTGTAAATGATTGACGTAGATTATGTAGCTAGATAGCTAAGATTTTGCTGACATTAGGTAATTTAAAATGCTAATATACAATGCTTATGTAGGTCCCCTTGCAAAATCTTTTAAAATTTGGTTTTCTTTTCAGCATACCTAGGTACAGAAAACAGTAAGGAGCAACTGATATACCAAACTTGCACAACTGTAACAGGGAAAGACTTTTGTGTTTGGCAAGTTACTCAGGAAGTGTAATAAGTTCCCTTTTACTTATTACCCTATAAAAAGTCATACCAATTACTTGTTACTTGATATCAAAAGTAATTAGTTGCATTATTTGTTAGATTACTACATTCATTTTGTACCTTGTTGGTGGCTCCACAGTTGAACTGATACAACCAGAAAGATTTTATTTTGTTGTCAGCTGTCCAGGTGTCGGCTGCGTTGTCGACCTCTTTGATTGTGGCCTTCAGATTAGATTCCATCATCACAGATTCTCTGTCAAGGAGCCAGATGAACTCAAAATAATGTCAATACTTGCACCTGTGGAAAGTCTACCACTCTCTCTCTCCTTCATCCTTCATCCTCCATCCTTTGTTTCATTTTTTGCCTAGCAGCTGACGAGACCTGCCCTGACATGCTGCACGTACACATCATCATAAGATAGCTTGTCTCGGTCAAAAAGTAACTCAGTAACTTGGAGTTACTTGAGATAGTAAATGTCATATATTTACTGTTCTAGAACTTGTAATCCCTTACATCACTTATTACTGGAAAAGATTCTAATATAACAGTAATATTACTGAATAACATGATACTGCTCAACTCTGCTTAGGAAGGGTTAATTAGTATGTGGTATATAATGTATACAACTTTAATATGGAATAGGGAAACAGTGTTAGAGTCTGCAGTTGCACTATGACTCTGGGAGGCTGCTAACGTAAGCATACTAACATGCTCACAATTAGCAACATGCTTATGTTTAGTGAGATTTTTCAATATTTGCTGAGATATTTCATACACAAAGAAACTTAAAAAAGGCAATCACGTTGTGGCACCAGAGGAAAGTCAGAGGATCAACAAAGTTGAGATATTTCATCCTGGAACAAAGTGGTGAAACGAAACAGACCAAAAGGCATTGCCATCCCCAGAAGGCTAAAAACTACAAACTACTATGGATGAAATCAAAAGCAACATGTGTACATCACACAGATAGCTTTGAGCTACACTCTTGATCACTGAGGACAATGACCTGGTAAAGGCATCCATGTGCAAGCAACACAAAGGATTACTATCCTGACACATTGCTCAAATCGAGCTTGTTTTTCTCTGTATTTTTCCGCCCCAGTGTCATCTAATGCAATCATCCTTCAATCAGTGTACAACGGTGAAAATCTAATCACACTGGTTTGAGGTTTCAGAAAGCCATCTGCTTTAATCCAATTCTTGACAAATATCCCTGTCACGGCACTCCCTCTGCCAGCGTAACTACTACCCTTTTCAGCAGGCTAATTTTACAGGTTCATCTTGTTAGGGGATGAGACAGATACGAAGGGCTGACGGTGTTTGAATTCTGTAGACAGCCGCAACCACCTCCCACACCCTTGCCCATCCCACAGAGGGCATTTTCCGGCTGCTGTGACCCCGGGTGGCCCCCTCAGACGTCTGGACAATGACGGACAGACACTGAGCTTCTTTCTGTACTGCCAAAGCCCCCTGCCTTACACCACATCTTGCATTCTCTGGAGCCGGGGCGTAGGAATGCCTTTCCGAGGCATCTTTGCAATCCTAAAGGGCAACTCGCTCAGCCGTGAAAAACAGTCGAAATACTTACACTTGCCATAAATGCCTATAAGCTAGGCAATCTTTCATGCTTTATAATGTTGTCCCCGGCAACACGGCAACACTGAAGGCCTCTGATAGGGAAAACAAAAGACAAATGACTCACCGTGCCCTTTTCTAATCTATCAATTTCTTCTAGAGCCCTTTGTCCTTCAAGCCGAGTGCCGCATGTGGGCCTGGCAGCGCAGCTGTGATTGTATCGCCCTGAAAATGGCTTGGACAGTGTTTGAACTTGCTCAGACACATTTATTCAATGACCTTTCGCCAAAACCAACTTGACTGAGATGTTCCCAGGGTCCGACCTGACATATCTGCTTCCCCTGTTGCAAATAGGACTCGTCAAGTTTCTGAGGCAGACGCTCCTACACGAACAAAAATGAGCTGTATACGGGCAGATTTGGCATTTATATGGGGGGGTGACCGTATTCACATGGCGACCACTTTCCTCTGGCGTCATGCTCAGGGTGGGGAGCTGAAATGTCGTACTCTTCTCTTCCAGGCTGTCAGTCGTATTCGTAGGGAATCTGACAAATCATTGACATTCCATCAGATCAGACAAAAGGCAGTGAAAATCCAGAAGGCTATATTTCACAGTAAAACAGCACAGTTGATAATAGAGGCATTTTTTCAGGAATCTCTCAGGACATTGGATTCCTGTGGGATTCCCACAGGTTGGGAGTCAATTTTTGTATTCATCATGGGACTGGGACAGTGATGGGAGTGGGCAGGAGCAGAAAGCATGACGATGGGTCAGTTTTTTATGGAAAAAAAAAATTAGTGTAATGGGACAGGAGTATTTTTGTGGGAGTAGGACGGGACATGAGAAAAAATCCACTCCCCTGTCAACCTCTAGTTGATAACACAAATTGTCACATAATGTTACTGATTTAAGCAGAACATTTCTGAGGTCAGCTGAGAGCTAACATTACATTGTAAGCTTGATTACATCCACTGTGTTTTATTTCAAGTCTTAAATAACTGTGCATTTCAGAGTTAATTTATGCCTTAACTATTATATCATTGGTAACGTTAGCTAAGAAGTGGCTGAATGGTAACATTAGCTACAGTAGCTAACGGGATGAAATATGACCGATATCCTGCCAGATTTTCACTATCCATTGTCTTTTCAGTTGCTGATTAATCAGGACGTTGCAAAACCTAATGATTTGTCAGATTCCCTACGTTTATATGATTTGCAACCTGGAATAGAGAAGCATGACATTTGAACTTCCCACCCTCATCGTGACGTCTGAGGAAAATGACTGTGATGTGAATATGGTGAATAGGACCGTTTAGTAATATTTAGAATTTCCTGGCCCTCCGTAGAGTCATTGTGTCCATCAGAGTGTCTCCATCCTGCTGGGTAAGTGAGTGGACTGGTACCATTAGCAGACAGGCTGCGGGCACTGGCTTAGAGACTTAGGACCCATTGTTAAAGGAGCAGTTTAAATACCAGCATGTTGTTAATACCCCCACACGCTGATTCACATATTACTGCCTCTTCTCATGAACACGGAAAAGCACGTATATGTCAACACTCCCACCTTTGTGCTCTATCTCCAAGACATCACCATTTCCAATAGCTCCTCTGTCTCCCAGTGTGTGTGTGTGTGTGTGTGTGTGTGTGTGTGTGTGTGTGTGTGTGTGGAGTACTCAGTACAGTATATAACAGTGCAGTTCTTTCTAGTAAGAGGGGTGAATTGTGCTGTGTAACCATTTAACCCTCACCCCCCCAATGCCACCCTCCCATGGCAATCCCAATAAAACCCGGATTATTTTTATAACACAACGTATGGCTGCTGACTTTACAAGCTCCCCTCCAGCTCCTGGGTGAGAGAAAGAGAGGAAAAAGGAAAGAAAGGCCAGGTCAAAACCGCTCCGTGTCTCCAAAAGGGCAGCATATCCAAAACCATCAATGAAGGCCCTTTTCTGCTGGGAGGAAAAATAAATACCCTGACTGATCCTTTTTCTGCTGCTTTTGCTTCAGTCTGCTGCTACACAGGGCACCACTGTAGCTACAGTTCCCAACCAGACCTGCTGGCTGTCCTGTCCTGCCCACTATTATCTTTATGTTGTTTAAAGGTCAAGTTTAGATGTGTTTGTACAGTTAAAGAGCTCTTCCCTGTCTGCGAGGGTGGCAAAAAAAAAAAAAAAAAAAATGGAACCCTGGGAAACTGCTTGTCACAAATGTAACATTGTTTTAAATGTGCAAGATGTAATTTTGGTCACAGTGTGTCTCTCTCACATTAAAACAATAATAAAAGACATATAATTTGATGATGTATTGAAGTAGCGTGGAATCATGGGGGTTGTTTTTTTTTCACTTTTAAAGAACCACCAAAACCTAGGAAAATCTAGCTAGGCAGAAATCATGTTCACAGATTGAGTAATATTAAAGTTTTATTCACATTACATGTTGGTTTTAGCCCCACTTCCCCACATTACTTTATGCTATTTACCAGGTTCATTATTTGAAGGCAATTATTTTATTTGACTTATTCATGTTAAAGCTATAATATGTATATTTCTGCACTGAAATATCTAGAAACACTACATATCACATATTTTATTACATTGTGCACTTACATTATCCCAAATGTTTCCAACAATGTTCAAATGCAGAAAAATCCACATTTTAGTCAAAAAAAAAGGCTCATTATTTGTTAATTGCTATAACTCCCAGGAAAACAGATATGTCAGAAAATGGGGAAGGAAGTCGACAAATGTTGCTTAATATAACATGAATAAAACTTTAAGATTACGTCGTCCAAGAACATGATTTCTGCCTGAGTCATGTCAGATAGATGTTCATCAGATGGTTGTTAAAAGTAACCAACTCCCATGATCCCACACTACCTCATGATGTAATAACACTTAGCCTTTTCTTAATGTGTTCAAGTGAGAGAGCCCCGAGCAGCAGAACTTTTGTGTTTAATATATCCTCTAATGGGAGAAATGTAATATCAGTAATCTAATTTTGAATGTACAATTTTTACATTTCAAAATTCAGCCTTACTTGTGAAACTTATTATATATAAACAAGATCAAAATAGTTACATTAAATATGTATTTTTTAATAATTTGTTATATTTTTATATCTGCCAAAAAAAACCCTGTAGTCTATTGCATGCATGCTCTGCATCATAACAGAAAGCATAATCATAGTAAAGTTACATGTCAATAAAGTTAAAGGGACAGTTAACTCCTAAATGAAAAATACATATTTTTCCCCTTACATGTAGTTTTGTAGTTTTTAAAAAAAAAAATTGGTATGATTCTTGGAGGGATCAGCCGTAGTGATGTATACCTTCTCTCTAGTATAATGGGACTAAATGGCTTGTGGTTGCTCAAAGCGTGAAAAAATACAAAAATTCAAAACCAGTGTCAATTTCCAAAAGTTGTGACCCAGTTAAGTCTATAATGCAAGTTCAGCAACGCACATTGTTGATTGTTTTTAATAATCAGTGTACATTTTTTGTGTATTCATTTCCCTATGTGTAAAATAGTATATTACTGGTGGTGTAGTGTTTGTTAGCTCTTGTTTTACACTCAGAAAGTTGCTGGAAAAAAAACTTGACGGATCAATTCTTTATACTTTTTCCCTTTCAGTTACTTGTTGTTAAGGGGCTGTGCCAGCTCAGTAGTGTTATTTATATTGATTTATGATGATGTTGGGACGATTTTGCTGTTTTTCTGAAATTCAAGGGTAAAAAAAAATTGTGGAGGATCTATTTCCACAGTTGAACATATGGCTAGAAAAAAAAAAAAACTAGCTTGTGAACATAATGTCCGACTGCGCCCGAAGTGGTCACAGGTGGTAGAAGTGATAATCTTTTAAATATGCTGGTGATGGAACACATTTTCAATCAGTCTCTCCTGGACGACATTCATACCGTTGTACTCGGTTATTCACACCAAAGTGCCAGAAATAGTTGTCAGTAGTTGCCAGAAATTCACACTCTGGCTCCTTTCTCACCTCCGCACAAGGTGACTGTGAATGTTGGGTTGCCGCTTTCAGAAAGTCACAGAAACTGTTGCACAAACACTCCCTCCCTATACGATGCTGGAAACGTGTCAAAACCATCTGACAGGTGGGTCTGATGAAGCATACGGGCAGCTTAAAATTCAGCGCACTCCCCACCTGAATAATTTTCTTACATTCCCTAATTTTATTGAGTGAACATATTGCAATAATGTTGGTTGCCAAATCTGTTTGTTTTCCCTGAACACCGACAAGAGAGGCAGATGAGTTATTGGAGATTTTGACTGCCAAAGAGGAGTATGATTAATATGCCAGGTAATGTAACCCACAAATTCTTGGACTCATTTCAAAAAGTAATATATTAATTTGCTTATTGCCTCCTTGGAAAAGTATTTTTCCACCACTATATTACCTTGCTGTAAAATTGTCAGTGGCATCCTCTTATCCTCTAAAATTGGAACTCAACTTAATTTCCCTCTCTGTGCTCTGTGATAAAATCAAAGTTAGGAGAATATTTCCTCCAGGCAAAGCCAACTTTTCTGCCATTTCTCATCTGAGCTCAGCGCGATGTGCGAGCGGACGATGACTAATTCTATGAAAATTAATCAGGGCGGCTGGGGGTGGGATGTATTTCCTGGATAATTCAACTTTAATCTTATATTTAGAAGTGGTGATAACAAAAGTAGCGTCTTATTTCTGTGATTGGAAACTGTAATGTGGAATTACTTAAATTGAAATAGTAATTTGTTTCACTCCATTGTGGGTCGGCGCAAAAGGCTGGGACAGGGGTTGGGTTGGTGGGGTTGGGTTGAGGTGGGGGCGGCGAGGGCTGCGGGAGCTGCTGCATCAGCATGTGTGCAGTAATGTGATAGGGAGGCCTAGCCGCACAAAGAAAACACAACCAGCTCTCTAACAACCCTCCCAGTAAGACCCTGAGAGGGGTGGGCGGCGGGTAGACGGGGGGTGGGGGACTGGGCAGCAGTGCTTCTGTAATTATGCTGCCTTCAAATACCGGTGGAAATATTGTAGTTCTAAGTAAAGCACATATGAACAACATTAAACATTAAATGTGGTGGTGGAGATGTGACCTTTAGGGAATAATAAAGCAGTGAAGCTGAGCCAACACCTGCTGGCAAATATGATGTAGATTTTTTTATTTTTTAATCTCTTTTAGTGCCATATGTTCCTGGTTTTTATTTTAGTCTTTTATTACATATCATCAATTGTATTTTTGATGCATTTTATCTTCTGTCTTCTGTGGAAGTGTGTTTGAAGCTTACAGTGTCAGTTTTTTCTTCAACCAAAAGAACTTGACTGCTGTGGTACTATAAGTCATATTTATGACTGGAAGGGTTTAAGTGGAGCATCTGAAGGTAGGATTGGCCTCCTTAAAGGCAGACCTGTCCCACTTTCAGCATGGTGCATGCATAATTTTGGAAATAGGAGTTGGTTAGTAGGTGGCAGAGCACTGTTGCCCTCAGTTGCTCTGCATGATGGCACAGACAGTTCCAGAGATTCATATCATATCGTATGTCTAATACAAACATGGATAACTCAAAAGCACTGTGGAAACTGGTAAATACGACCCCAGTGCAGGCAGAATGCATGCAAATGCAGAAGTAGACAAGAGTCGACTTCGGAAGAGTCCAGAAACTGACTGGAAATGGCCTGAAAGAGCGAGTGAATCATAATAACTTTGGCAATCCTGACTTTTCACTGAAATATAATCGGTTATAATTTAGTTTATGATCAAATATCTGCAAAACTTTGACCATCCCAGCCAGCTGTACTTAGTGAGTTTTGTGATGATCAGCCACTGTTAACATAGACAGTAAACAGTAAACCCTGCTGAACATCAGTACGTAAGCATTGTCATGATGTGTTAGCATGCTTAAATTTGGCTATTATTTAGCTTGAAGCAACACCATGCCCAAGTCTGATGCAACATTTTTTTTTCCAATTTTGGTTTCAAATTACTGTTATACCTGTGCACTGAAGAACTGTGCATAACTTACCTACATTCTGTTGCCATGACCTACATGAGCTACGTCTGCTTATACTCGCAACTGACGGGTGTCCTGCCGACCTTGTATGTCATCATTCCATCGTCAATTCCTCTCTTTCACCCTCTTGAAAACTAATTAAAAAATATTTTCCGACTGACCTTTAAAACAGTTGTTCGATCAAATGTCAATTGGCTCACGGTTCTATCAATAGCCTGCCAGAATTTCCTGTAATTGGTCTGAAACTCTGAACCATCCGTGTAGAAACAAACCGAGACCGCCTTTTGCAGTCGGACGAAGATTTTTGGTCTAAGCTGTGGTCCAGGGGAGGTTTCGCACCTGTAATTTAGGTGCAGATCAAACTGGAAGGTCTGAAAGTCCAGACCAAATGAGGTAGGCGTGAAAGCAACCTCGATGCTCCAGAATTTTAAGCTTTCAAGCCAGCGGGTGCTGGTCCGATTGCATCCATCTGCCGTTGCTCACATTCTGCTATCAACACCAAAACTTGAGAAGGAGCCTAGTTTAGAACATAAACACGATGCACACATTTGCTTGAGTGGTTCCTAATCTGGGGCCTGGTCACCCCTTAGGAGTAGCGCCAAAGATCACAGGGGTCCCCAAGTCTGTGTCTGCTCTGAGGTTGCCAAAACTAGATTTCCAAATATTAAATGTATCACAATTTCTACAAATTTCTGTATACCAAACAATTTAAAAAAATGTTTTGGCTACTTAGTTGGCCACACCTCTGTGACGCCTCATGCTCTGTGATAATGAATCATTATGAGTGTGTATAAGTTTGCTCTCTTGGGTTGATAAAAGAGGAAGGAAAAAAGGCTGGGAACCACTGATCTAGTCCCTCCTAGTGTGCTCTATACACAACGACAAAAATTAGAAAAGTCACAGCTTTTTGCTCCTTCAAATAGAAAAATAACTGAGATGAGTTCTGCATACACATCTTTAAATAGTGATGTATTTTGTAGTGATTAAGCAGGTACTGTTGCTGACAGCGGTTGCCATGGTGTCTGTGCTCGCTACCTCTGTACATTACATGATCATATCAGCAGGCTCAGGCTGTGGAGTAAACTCTACCCCACTTTCTTTATCCCACTTTACAGTTTTCACATTCAATCTGTTTAATGTCTCCTAATCATATTTACCACAGTTTGCGTTGTCTTGAAAATCTGTTTAATCAAATCAAATTTGAATGTTTCTGTTGAAGTACTTGAAGGTGGCTCGAGGCTCCAGCTGTCAGGATATGGGAGTGGGGTGGGTGGTCAGGCCAGGACAGATGTGTTTAAGCTGGCAGGGAAAGTAAAATAGAAGAGGAGGAGGAGGGGTGGAGAAACCCCCCCCCACCTCCAGGGCCCTGCTGCTTTCATCGAAACACTTCCTGGTTCTGAACTTAAATCCCCCCTCTGTTACTCCCTGGGGTGGTATCCCCTGACCGGGTTCGGTTACACCACGTGACGGATGCACATTGTGCTGGTGTTTTTAAAAAGCGGGCTGCTATTATGGCTCGGTGAGCAGCGACTTGAATAATGCAGCACATATGGGACGAACAGGGACTTTTGACGCTGTGACATAACGGCTCCATGTGATTTTTTTTTCCACACTCATGTACACATTTTCATAGTTGTGTACAGTACACACAATCACACGTGTTCAGTCACTCTGCTGTGCTGTCATACACGCTCTGGTAGGATCAGGTGGTGATGGGAACAGAACACGCGGCTCTCATGGCGACCTGGATATGAACAATACACACACACACTGGGCATTTTGAGTTCAAATCTGTTTGAAATGCTATGATAAACACACACCGCACAGACGCACACACACCCCTGTGTTGTGTCTGTATTTGCCCCTGATCCAGTTGGGAAGAAAGAAAAAAAAATCCTTTTGAAACCTGAAACTCTGCTCCATCAGCAGCCCCTGTGCTCCCCTCCACCAGGCCAGGAACAGAGCGGCGGCGGCGGGAGAACACGGGCCTCTGTTGTCTCAGCCGGAGCCCTTTGGATACATTTTGAACCCCTTCTCCCAACGGACGTCGCAGCATAGAGGCCTTGTTGTGCTGAGGAGCATGTGAACGCACTGCTGACTGGAGTGTGGTGAGCAATGTGACTCGTTACAGTAACAAGGTCAGTCTGCGCTCACACAGCTCTGTGTGTGTGTCTGCACATATTCATGCTGTATATCTCCGCGTAGGCAGGCAAGGATGAATTAGAGACTTAAGCACAGTATGTGCCAATGGTGTGTGTCACCTCAATTGCCTTCTATAATAACTGCCCATAAATCTGATATCGAGGAGTTGTTTTGCTCTGTTCTGTAATGTATATACGGTTCTTCTAAAAAAACATTAAAACAAATGAATGTGTTTCCTCCATAATTGGTTTCCAGGTCTTTTATTACAGAGACTACAGCGTTCTGGTGCTGTTCAAGTTTTGTTTTTACAGCAGTACCCAGAGAAAAGAAAAGTTCATCTTTGTCTGTGAGCCCAATTTAAGACCAATATGAGACTTTGACCATTTAGGAGAAACAGATGAAACTCCAGTGAGCTCAGAATAAGAATCTCATTTATTTCTCATAGGTCAAAGAAAAGAGAGTTGTAAGAAACAAACTTTTCTTCTGGGTAATGCCTGTAAAAACAGACCTATATTTTCTTCTTTGAGCAGCGGAGAAACAAACAAAATGATTATTTTAAGCAATGCCAGCGGCATCGCTCAGCGGGGAATCCCAAACTTTTTCAGCTCAAGACCTAAAAGAGAAAATTGGTGCCTCTCTGGGACCCAAACTTGCAAAAGCACATCATGAATTGCAATGACATTTACATGTAACTGATAAAGAACTCAACAAATCATTGATTTAAATGTTAAAATGTATCTTACATCACCGCAGTAATCAAATTTTTTGATTGTAATTTTAAATTTTGTACTACCTCAGAATGAAGCTTCACCATCCCCTGGAATACCAGATGGCTTTTAATTTGAAAAACAGATACAGGAAGTGTTGAGCTTGGATTAACAGCATATATAGTCACTTTAAAGGGAGTGGTTAAACTACCTGTTTTATGTTACAAAATGCAAAGTAAACTTTTTGTTAGTTTTAAGTTAGGTTGGTAGCCTAATTGTCATTTTTGTGCTGTTTATAGTTTTAACCATTAGGTGGCCGTTTGTTGACACCAGCTGTGTTTTGGTATTATATTTTTTCTTTTCTTCTTGTTCTTGTTCCCTGTGTTGACATAGCTGATGGCTGCAATGCTTTCTGTCTCCAATTGTCTGAGGAAATGCGCTACACATTTAACCTGGTAACTGGCAACCCAATTAAAACAGGCCTGCAACCCATTCTGAGTCCAGAGGCTAAGTTTGGGAAACTCTGCTCTGTGGGGATGGTTATATTGGTGTATTAGTCCGTCTCTGAGACTTTCTGGCTTCGGTCCAGAGTGAAATATCCCAGCAGCTCCTGGATAGATTGGATTGAATTTTGGTACATTTTTGTTCTGTACCTTAGTGACTTTGGTAAAACTGTAACTTTGCACAAATCCCCCCCAAAACTCATTTCCACTAACCCCAACCTTCATAAACTTACTGTTTTGCTTTTCCTCAGTAATGTTAAAATGTTAACAAAGTAGCTTGGTTCCAGACCTTTGAGTTGCTGCCACTATCCTAGAGTGATTCATCAGTTGTAATTGGTCTGGTCTTGTGCCGAGTTACAGCTTTTTCCTGCAGACACTAATCAGAGATTTGTAGGTGGGACTAAGAATGGGGATGTCTCGGTCTGTCATGGTAACTATCTAATTACAATCACAAAAAAGTGAAATAAAGGAGATTTGCGCAGCTGTACAGTTGTACATTGACTTACAGAAATTAACTCATAAATTGTCAGATTTCTTTGATCAGTGTGAAAAAAGCCAACCGCTCTAAGCAACCACTGCAGTGGCCTCTGGAAATGATTAAGGCTGAATGTATACACCACTAACTTCTGACTGGTTAGAGCAAAACAAAACAGGAAATCAGCAATAATGAGCACAACATCCGGCTGAATGAACTGAAAGAAATACAGACAAAGTACATTTAAAACTGATGAAGTACAGTTTCAAATGACAAATGACCACTGAGGCCAGTGTTGCCATTTCTGTTTGACAAAACCAGTTGAATGACAGATCAAAACTAACCGAATGGACAACAAAGCTGGCACCAGCTTTTGACGTGCTGTGTGTGTGTGTGTGTGCGTGTGCATGTGTATGTATGTATTTGGGCATGTGTGTGATGTGTGCTATATCTGTGTGTATATGTGCTGATCTGGAGTCTGTTCAGTAGAATGTGGGTATAAAATAAATTATTTCATTTAAAATTATTATTATTATTTTTATATATTTACTTATAAACATTATATTTCCAATGTAATGTAATGTACAAAGCAGGTCAACCCAACGAGGGGGCAAAAAGTTCAGCCTGCAGCAACATTTCAAAAGTAGCCCAATTCTGTGGGAACATGATCTCAGTCTGGAACCTAATTTATAAAGATGAAGAGATACAGCATCATCATTTTATTAGTAGGATAATGAGCCCATTCATTGGTAATGTTGTTAAGCACAGAGACATTTTTATTATTTTAAAAAGTTTTATCTCTGACAGTGTAAACAGAGGGAGTTTAAGAGAGTCAAACACGATGAGAAAACAACAAGATAGTAACAGTTTCAAGGATTACAAAGGCTCTTTGTTTTTATCCCTGTACTGAGAGTTACTTTTCAAATTGTGAAAACTAATAAACTGGAGGAAAAAAACCTAACTTTTTGTCTTATTTTTGTTGTTTTGTGTTTATCTTTTTCTCTCTTCACTGTCGCCTGTTGACTTCTGTGTCCTGATATGTTTTTGTATTATTTATTAAGTATTATTAGTGTATTTGTATTGTCTATGTGTGTATGCACTAACTGATGAATGAAAGGGAAAAAAGAAAAAAGTAAAAAGGTGCTTTGAAATCCCTAACTTTATAGGTCGGACACAGGAAATGTCAGCGTCCAGCCCTTTGACACTTTTCTTTTATTTAAATCTGACCCTTCTGAAAAGGTAATTGAATATGCACGGTCCAGGCTGATGAAAGCTGAGCCAAAACTGACAACACTGACCTGAGTCTGAAAATGTCCTAAAATAATAAACGCTTTTGATTTGGGAGCCACAGAGGCTTTTTATGTGGCATCACCCTCAGGCCAAGCTTTACATTTGCCCCACTGGTGCTAATGACCTAAAAATAGTTGCATGGCCTCTAAATTTTCATCTGAGAATTCCATTTATAGTCTCACGCTCTGCTACATCGGCTGCAGGCTTAAAGGGACAGTTCACCACCAAATAAGTATTGCTTTGAGCGCCAAAAGCTGAGTGTCAGCTAGTTATATTCAAGAGAACGGCTGATATCTCCATAACTTACACCAAAACAATCTATATGGATAAATAACACTACAGTTAAGAAGAAAAATATGTGTTTTTGATTTTGGGGTGAACTGACCCTTTAACCATATTAATCTATATGTCACACTCGCTCTCACTGTCATCTGTGTATATGGATTTAGCTTTTAGCTTTAGTTTATGGCTAAACAACTGAGGACTGGGATGCACAATGCTGTATTAATTCACTGTGTTATCTCTGCTTGTGTACTGCACATGCCTGTGCATGTGTTTACACGCCATCTGCATGTCTGCATGTGTCTGCATGTCGACCACAGCCTAACTTTGAGAGTATCTTCAATATGTTTTTGCGCACTATGATCGTTTGTCGCATGTGGAGGTCCGCGGGGGCCCTCTGGAGCTGCAGCGATCTGCTTAATGCACGGCAGCTACTGGAATCTCACTCATCTGCTCTGGAGTGAGCGAGCATAAACAGGGGAGCCAGTAATATGTTAAACGATTTGACTCCAGTCCTGCTCAACCTTATCCAGCCGAGGCAATAAGAGATATGAGAGCGCGATGTGTGTGCTTGCGCATGTCGCTGCGACACGAGTGCCGTGTTTGTGTGGGTATTATGAGCACTGCCTTGAGATGAATGACACTAAGCCAAGAGAGAGAAAAAGGTGGAAAAAGACGAGAGCAGCTGGGAAAAAGGATGCAAATTACCAAGACAGAACTTGATGAAATCGACTGGAATTGCTCCTTTGGTGTGGCAGCGAGGGAGAGCTGCCTTTGTGTGAACAGTTCAAAGGCGGCGGATATATCTCTCCTGGCTGTAATGCAGACCCATATATACATAGATATGCTGTGATCCACATATATACACACAGATAACAGGAAAGGTGTGTTTCAACTAACGCTGGATCTGAGAGCAAATGATGGCTGCTGGTGAGGAAGTGTCAGACGGAGACTTATCAGCTTGTCCTCCACCTGTTCTGCTACACCGGAGGGAGCAGAGGCAGATAGAAAGAGCACAGGAGATATACACTCTGAGAAATAAAGATGTTAACTAGAACCCCAAAGGGCTCTTTGGCTCATCGCCATAGGAGAACCATTTCTGGGTCCTGGTAGATCCTTTACTTGGAACTCAACCCAAGAAAAAGGGGTTCTCTACTGAGAACCTTTTAATTTTCCAACAATCTTATCCAGCACCCAGTGAGGTCCACTGAGAACCTTTTTATATTCCAGAGGTTTTATCTGGAATCCACTCAAGAGATTCTCAAAAGAACCCTTCAATATTTAAAAAGTGTTATCTTGAATCCACCCAGGGGGTTCTACTGAGAACATGTTAATATCCCAAAGGTTTTATCTAGAATCCACCCACGGGGGGTTACTGAGAACCTTTTTTTAAATCCAAATATTTTATCTAGAACCCACTCACAGGGTTCTACTGAGAACCCTTTAAAATTACAAATGTTTTATCTAGAATCCATCCAAGCAGTTCTACTGAGAACCTTTTTACATTCGAAGGGTTTTACCTTGAACCCAAAAGGGGGTACTACAGAGAACCTTTTGATATTCCTAAGGTTTATCTATAACCAACTAAGAGGGTTCTACCCAGAACTTTTTTATATTCCAAAGGGTTTATCTAGAAGCTACCCAGGGGCCTCTACTGGGAACCCTCTTATTTTATGGTACAAAGAACCCTTGACAAACCTTTGATGGAAAGGTTCTTCAATCCTTGAAGAACTTTTTCTATAAGGCTTTTTTGGATGATAAGGTTCTTAATGGAACCTTGAGTCTTGCAAAGAACCCTTGACAAACCTTTACTTCAACAAAAGGGTTCTTCAAAAGCATATAATCTGGGTAGAACCTCAGCCCGTCAGGAAGAACCTTCTTGGAACCCTTATTCCTAAGAGTGTAGAGACAGAGAATGAGAGAATACGCTGATAAAAAGAGTGAGGAGGAGATATGAGGAGAGGAAGAATTAAACAGACGTGCAGAGGGAAGGAAAAAGGAAAAATCTGAGGTTTAAAGAGCGAGATGGAGAAAGAAGTCACACGGAGGGGAAAAACAGATAATGCTGCGGAGAGAAAGAGGTGGAAAGTGAATAAGAACACTATCTTCGAAGACGGAGAGAGGGCTAGAGGAGGAGATAGAGAAGGGAAAGAAAGCTCAAGAGGCAGAGAAAGAGAAAAAGGTCGAATGAACAAGAAAGATAGCAAGAGTGTGAGAGATAGACAGCGAGAGGAGGGTGGGTGGCAGCGAGACGGAGAAGTGGATGTCTCAGGCCATTTCCTGTGATGATAGCCAGAGGCTTATTTTTCACCTCCCTCCAATCACCACAACCCCCCTTCCAACTCCACCACACTCCCGCCTATCCTCTCCTCCGCCACCCACCCTCTCCCAGCCTATCGACAACACACTCACACACCGACTCACAGGCTGGCATACAATTTGATTGCGAAGCGTTAACCTCTGTCTGGCTACTGTAAAACGCACGGCGGCATGACAATAATGGAGTCCGGGAGCAACACATGTTTCTCAGCCCATTCAGGCTCGCTCAACAAGTGACTGCTTGAAAATAATTACATCTCATTTTATTCATTGTCACTGAATTACCTGCTTGAGTGGCCGCGCACAATGGCACCCCGAGATGTGGATACATGGGCGGGGCTGGAGCTGTGGGCTCTGGAGTGTGTGTGTGTGTGTGTGTTGTTAGCGTGTTTAAATGTATGTTTGTGTGAGTGCCTGCATACAAATTAAACTTGTTTGACACTTTGTGCTCTCTTGAGAGTGAGAGTGTGTAGTTATGTCTTTCTGTGTATGTTGTTAAGTGTACTCTATATTTAGAATATCTTCACTGCTTTACCTTGCCATCAGGCAGCCTCTTCCAACGGGAAACTGCTGTTATGTAATTCAAAAATTGCTCACTCCAAACCAACCAAACTCCTTAAGGAAAAATGTTAATTTTATCTTGCAAGACACAGGAGTTGCTGAGCTATCACTGCCTCTATCAGTTAGTTAGTTAGTGTTATTTAGCGACTTACATGTTTCAAAAAGTTAGTTCAGATTCACCAAAGACACACAATAACACAAGCAAACTAAATGATGGAGGCAGCGGTAGCTCAGCAACTCCTTTGTGCTGCATGGTAAAATTACAAATTTTCCCTAAGGAGTTTGGTTGCTTTGGAGAGAGTGATATTTGGCTTTCTTAAGTGCAGCATCCTGTTGTTAAAGGCAGTCTGACACCAAAGTACTCCTCTCTGCTTCTCCACACCGGGGGCATGTCAGCCAGCATCTACTGTAGGTAATACATTGACTATCAATAAGTACATCACAGAACCCCGCTTCAAAAACTCTGAACTATCCCTTTAACATATATTGTTTTTGTGTTAACAGATTTTTACCAGAGATACCTGGATGCTTCCAATAAATGGTTTGACATTTTGGGAATAAAGCTTGATCACTTTCTCACTAAAAGTTAGATGAGAAAATCAATAACACTGCCAAGTCTGTATATTACAGTAAATATGAAGCTGCAGCCAGAAAACGGTTATCTTATCTTACCATAAAGGCTGTTGCATGTTTTCAGGTGCAGATAACTCATCCTGTTTATCATCACATACTCACTCACTCTCCTGTCAGGCTCTTAGAAACAGCATTTTTCTGACTGTCTTTTAAGTTCCCCATCTTGATATTCTGTGACAGAGGTAATTCTCAGCTGCTTAACAGATGATTCAGTGTGGTCAGTATCTGCAGTAAAGATGTCAGCACATGCTTTCAATCTGTTTTCTCTTGCAGGAATATATAACCTTCTCAGTAAACATACAAACCGTCAGATTAAACTGGGATGGTGTAACACTTTTAGGTCTGACTAATCGTAAAAGACCAGCGGTGGACAAAGTACTCAAACCCAGTACTTGAGTCAAAGTTTAGATCCTCCTGGTCAAATATTACTCAACTACAAGTGAAAGTTGCTCAGTCAAAATTTTACTTGAGTTAAAGTACTAGAGTTCTTGCTTTTAAAAATACTTAAGTATTCAAGTACAAATTACAAAGTACATTTTCTAATATTAATACATCCTGTATTGTTTTCATGATGCATTTACAGAAGCTTGTAACTCTCTGAAACCATCTGATGATGCACTGATGCTTGTAGAACCACTCTGCTACACAAAGTCTATAGAAACACCTATAAAAACTTCAGTATAGAAATGCAATCAAAAACTAAAAGGACAGCTGTCGTCATTTTCTGATATAACTGTATTAAAATCACATAATAAAATTAGATTGAAGATAACTGTAAGGAGTTCTCCAAGTCTGTTAAATAACTGAGATTTCTTTCTGTCTTCAGGGGCAGTATATATACATGAATTATGTGGTATTTTTCACCCTGAGTTTCCAAAAAAACAAATAATTAAGTAAAGTACAGATACTCAAAAAATGTACTTAAGTACAGTACTCAAGTAAATGTACTTCACTACTGTCCACCACTGTAAAAGACACACTACGAAGGGGACTCTCACGCGTGACATGGTGTGGGATCATGGGAGTTGCTGTCTTTGCTTTTAAACAACCATCATAGCTGATGAAAATCTATCTGACATGACTCAGTCAGAAACTGTGTTCGCTGTCACAGTAGTTTTATTCACACTACATTTGCCAACTTCCTTCCTCACTTTCTGACTTTATCTGACGTAACTCGTGTTTTCCTGGAAGTCATAGCAACTAGCTAGTGATGGCTAGTGGGAAACATACCATTATCTTGAATAAATTGTGGATTTCTCTGCATTTAACATTGTTGGATTTGAAAAAAATTGCTAGCCTAGCAGCATTAAAGCATCATAATCTAACGGTCTCACAATATAGGCGCACTCTTTAAGGACTGGCTTTCTCCATTTAAAGAAAACATCTGCTGATCTGAATATGTACGTCTACACCTCCATAATAATACAACCACTATTTTTTTAAATGCAATTTCCAGAAAAAAGAAAAAGCCTTCTTTCGGGCTAATTCTTTATTTTTTGCAACAGCAGATACTTCCTGGAAACAGAGGTAGACTTTTTTTTACCTGTGTCTTTTGACAGAGCCAGGTTAGCTGTTCCCCCACAGCCTTTATGCTAAGCTAAGCTAACATGCTGCTAGTTTTAGCTTACTCTTTAACAGGCAGATATGAGAGTGCTATCATTTTCCTTATTTGTGACAAGAAAGGGAATAAGCCCATTTCTAAACGTCACAAAGGAGCTTGTTTAAAAAGAGCAGATTAGTTTTCACAAAGAGCTTTCAGATTTAATTTCCCTACACACCCGCATTTGTAAAGATTCCTGTTGCAAGAGGATTCAACCAACACAGTTTACAGTAAACATGGTGCTTTTGTGATATTGACAGCTCAAAAGAATAGGAAAATGCAAATGAGGTTTTGATTATATGTTCCTCTTTTAAGATTTACTTTTTTTTTTTACTATTCAAAATGAACTGCCAATAATTTTCTTTTTTCAATACACTCTCAGTCTAAATAGTGAGTCTTAATTGTCTGTCCTTTCATTTGTGCATGTGAGTGCACAGTAAGGGTTACCTTACAAGTGAGTGTGGGCGTACAATAGGCTCCAGGTCACATTACAAGTTAACCTTTCACTCGTACATGTGTGTGTGTGTCTGTGTGTGTATGAAGTATGTGTGTGCGAGTGAGCTGTTTGTCCAGACTATTGGCGAGCAGCTGACTGGAGAGAAGGGGAAGATGTAGCTGTAAATATTTAATGTCGTCCATGCGCTATCATTGCCCTGTATTAGACTGGAGGCAGGAATGAACACCTGACAGAGAGTGAGAGACAGAAACATACAGGGGAGACTAAATCTGGAAAATTGCTCTTTCTCCCTCTGGATTTATTTTGTTTGCAGGGCAGAGGCATAATGGTTCAATAAAGCGTGCAATAAAATGCCAGGAAGAGGTGTGGGCAGTAAGTTGACTAAAGCTATGGCAAAGTCCCTCCGTCTCGCCTGCAGCCACAACTTTTAGCTGTTGATATCTGACTGGAGAGCTTCTTTGTATACAGTTGAGAAATAACCTATCATCACTGACCAGATATTATTTGGTAAACACTATAAAAAGGTCATCAAAAGATCAGCTTTTAGGGAAAATAAGAAACCAACATTATTCAAATATTTATCTATAAATAAGCATTTGAAGAAAATGTGATTTCCTTCATTTGTATTGCAAGTTTATGGATACTAATAGACCCAGCCACAGCCTGTGGCAGGAGATACAGAAGTATCCACTGCTGACCACCTAACTAAAGAGTAGCTTATTCAGCACTCTGCCAATACTTTGTTTTAAACCAATCTACTGTATATAATTTTTTAAAAATGATTACCAAAGAGGGAACTATGTCTAAATGTCTGCTGGATAAGTAAATAGTTAACTGTTTGCCCACGTTGGCCATACAAATTTAAATGTCTATTTTACATTTATGTTTTTTTTTCAAAGCACTCAAGTGACCTGAAGAAATCAGTTAATGCTGGTTTAAATTAACCTACGTTAATTAAACAGAACTCCCTCTGCACAGCCAGTGTCAGGGATCAGGTGCTGGTCAGTCAAAGGAACATCTCAGGTAAAATCATCAAATTAAACCAACGCACACTGAACTGAGTTACTGTGATTTGATTAGGTTTGCTCCTAATAAAGTCACAGTTACTCAGTTCAGTGTGCTGTGGTTTAGTTAGATTTTAGTTATGCAATGACTGTCTGCTCTTAAGACCAAAGGCACAAGTGGTCTGATGTTATACCTCCACAAAATAAAAGTCCCATCTTAACAGTTTGAGTCAACTGTTAACATGGGATGTGACACAATACAGTTTGTCAAAGCATTGAATTGGAGCAGCAGCTAACATTTGGCTTGGCTAGCATTAGTTATCAAGGCCGTGTTGTAAGTTAAAGTCACCAGAAATGCTACCTTCAACATCATCCACAGTAACCTTAACAGTAATCACATGATTCATCCTCAAAACCCACATCTATGTCATGGTCAGTGATGTTTGCTAGTAGGTGTTGGCGGAGTTGGATCTAGTTTTGCGTATTGTTTTGTTTTGTTAGTCTCGAGATTTAGCCTAAACACTTTGGTCTATGCCAGCTTTGTTAGACATGACTGAATAGGCTGTTATTTCTTTTTATCTTACCTTCTAGGTGTCCATTAATGTTCAGATCTTTAAAATTTTGTATCCAAAACGAATTCTCTGCAGAGGTCGGGTTCAGCTTGGAAGCTGACATTGAATGGATGGGGAGGACTAGGATTCTTGCAACCATAATTAGGATTTCAGCTGCCTAAACCTGGCAACAGCTGTATCGCCATACAGGTGAAACATGCATGTGGTCATATGGCATACTTTGAAAGGCAATGAGCTACGTTGTCGTGTGGGTATGAGGCCCTGTTGTGATAACAAAAAAATGTCCATTTCAGTTGTGCCCAAGTCTATGTTTGACAAGTATTACTTGACATTTGCTATTTACAAAGAGTGTGAAGAAAAGGGTGGTCTTCTTCAACTTCTATTAATTAATTAATTCATTTTTTGGGGGAGCTGTGCAACAAACTGTAAATATAAGATCAACAAATTATCACTTGCTCTTTTTTGGTCTCCAACACTGGTGGTGCTGGATACGTAGTTGTTGTTTATCAGAGACCACCAACTCTGATAAGAGTGGTGATGGTGAATCAAAACAGTGAAGCTGCAGATTGAAATGCTCCATAAAGTGGAAGGGAACTGCAAACTGAGTGGGTATGTCTCTCACATTTTAATATAACTAATTAATCCCCATGCTTTTGTAGTTTTGTGTTTTGTGTGTGTGACTTGGCTTCTGCTGTGTTTTGAGCACACTTTCTTTTCAGAAAACTGAGCTTTAAAGCAACAATCATCTGTCAACACTATCAGTTTCATTTATTAAATTCTGTAAAAGAGACCGACTGAGCCTCAACTGCTGTCATTTTTCTTATTTAATTGTGAGCTGCTGGTTTTCTGAGCTGGTTGGAACTGATGTCTGCACAGCTGATTGTGGAACAACTCTCGTCACTTTTTCCCCCCGGGAGAAGCCTGGCTGTGTCATTCTCCATCTCTCCAGACCTCTGCTGCATCGATACGAGCCCTGCTGCCTTTTTCCCCCTCCCTCAGCTGCGGCAGTTTGGAAAAGATGTTTCTATACTTGGGTTTATACCAGCATCAATAGCAATATTATCACTCCCTCTCCTCCTCTTCTCCTCTCCTTTCCCCTCCCATGCCCTGCTTTCTGTTTTTTGGTAAATTGATATTGCTGATGTGATGTGAATATGATGAATTTCCTCTGTCGCCTTTGGGGTTTCTTGTCTGACCTAGCAGTTTTTTTTTTTATGTCCTATATCAAGTTGTCAGCCTTGGCTGTGCCACCATCCAGGATGCTTGCCCTCGCTTGTCCATCTGTCTCTGTCTCTCTTACTCTGTTAATCCTCCCCTTTTTCTTCGTTTTCATCAGTTTTAAACACTGGGGTATTAATCTACTTCTACAGCAACCAGCCAGCAGAATAAATGCTTATTTTACTGGCCAACCACACAAATAAAACAACCAAAATAACACAAATAGCCAATAAAATATCTCTTCTTCTTTCTTTTGTGAATAGTGTGTAAATAAACATGTTTTCAAACTTTTGACCTTTATAGGCTATTATCCATGTTTTTATGTTTCTATTTTAAAGCAGTTTTTCTCAACCTTTTCGAGTCACGACCCTCCAAAATAATCAGGGTGGTGAGCGTGACTCCGGTCTGCCCAAGAAACTCAAACACAAAGATCACTGCTTTGTTTCTCACAAACATACTCTAGAAAATATATTCTAAGGGAATGTAAAAACCATTCCCACTCTAAAATACAATACTCATTTCCCATCATGCCTTGTTCTGGACTGAGTGGTTTGTTAAGTTTGCTGTGTTATTTTTGTGCTAATTTTTTATTTTTTTTTGTTAGTTTGTTTGTTAGAACATGGTTATTTATGTTGGTAATTGTAATTTTTGTGCTGGTTTACAGTTTTAAAGGGACAGGTCACCCCAAAATCAGAAATGTATACCCCTGGCCTGTGTTGCTGTTTGTGAATCTAGATTTTTTGCGGTGTGAGTCGCAGAGTTTTGGAGATATCGGCTGTAGAGTTGTCTGCCTTCTCTTCAGTATAATGGGACTAAATGCATGCAGCTTGTGATGCTCAAAGCACCAAAAAGATACATTTGAAACCAGCGTCTCTTTCCAAAGATCCTAACCCAACTGTCAGCAGTTCCATGTCAGAACTACTTTGTGTCTATTAGAAAGGAAGTAGGTCAAGTAGATTCTATTGTATTGTAGAAAGATTGTGATTTCTGGAAAGAGACATTGCTGTTGTTTTCAAATGTATTTTTGGTGCTTTGAGCACCACAGGTTTGGTTCCATCTGGTTCTGTTATATTGAAGAGAAGGCAGACATCTCTACAGTCGATATCTCCAGAACTCTGCTATTCACTCCAAAACAATATGGATGAATTGCACTACATACCAGAAAAACTATATGTATTTTTGATTCTGGGGTGAACTGTACAGCATTAGTGAGGCCAGCTGTACATTGCTTATGTTTTGTGGGGGGATGTCTTTTATATTGAATGTCTTTAAGGGGCTGATGTCGATTTGAGCTGCTTCCTGTTTCTCATTTTATTTTTTCTCATTTTATTTTTTTCTCCACAATCATCTGGTGATCATCAGAAATTATCTCCCAATCCTCTTGAGGTTTGAGAACCACTGTTCTAAAAAATACAAACTAAACTAAACTAAACTGAACTGATATATTTAACCACTGTTACCACACAGAGCAGTGCTGGAATGGGCTCTAAAACCATTTTATATTATGCACAGTCATCTTTGACGTAACTTCAAAACTGTAATTTCTTCTTATTTTTCTACATTTTAGACTTTACATATTGTACCTTCAACACAGCTGGTGAAAACAGGTTTAAAATCATGCTATTAAATGAAAGACTAACACAGGTTTGAACTTCCATTATCAACAGGCAATAGAATTAAGATTTTCTCATATTTTTGAAGTGCCTCCATTATTTTTGAGGACTCTTGTGTCCAGTAACTCCACACAATGGCCGGCTGGCTGCTTTGCCTTTCTTTCTTCTCATTCTCTTATTTTCCTCTCTGCTCTCTCTTCATTCTGCCATTAGTTCAATCACATTATTGGCATTTCTGCCAAGGCGCCGCACAAAATGCAGTTTCAAACACCAGTAATCAACAATTCCTTCTCTCTTTTCTCAATCCTTGTCGTCCTCCTCCTTTTTTTTCCTCCCCTCTCCTTCTAGACAATAGCTGGCGTGGACAGACAATGTACAGCTGTCATCTCACCCCCCTCTCCGTCCCTTGACTCCACCTCCACTAACATCTGTTGTGTCCAGTCAGGCTTTTGGGCAGGGTGGTGGTGAGGGGGTGGATGCTGAGGTCAAACCAATCTCTATGTAGATTGTAATGACTTCCTGTGTTCACCCGCCCCCCCCTTCTCCCCCCCCAATCCACCCCCAGCTTCTTCTTCTCTCTCGGTGCAGCTCCCAGGGGGTTTGCCGGGAAGAACGTCTGAACTCTGAATGGGTCTCTGTTACCGACAAGCTGTTGTCCAGCCAGATTCCCACCATCATTACCACAGACGATGAGCCTGAAAATAATACCGTGCAAAGGCGAGCATTCATATACACATGAGGTTCATATGCAGAATATCAATGCATGATTTCCCTGTTTACAGACTCCTCACTGCCACAGACAGCGAGCCATATGGCCAGCACTGACAACATGAAGTATAACTATGTAATACACACGATGTTAGTTACTGCCTGATGGTCAAGACAAGCACTGGAAGCCACTTTGAACATGGATCAATTGGCACCAAACAGACTGAGTCTCCAGCACCTCAAAAACCTCCTGGGATTCTCACAGGATGTTTGCAGCTTGAAAATGCCACCAAAGCTCAGCAAGACTGCAGTGGAACATTTCCAAATTCATGACTCAGAGGCCTCATTTACACTTGTCAGTTCAAGCATCTCATACCCAGATAAAATACAGATGAGATTTAAGACATGCTCAGGAAACACTTCATTTGAAAGAGTGCACATAAGACTGCCATTACACAGTCATAACGTATCATGACACGTGTAATGACTATAAAGGAGTTTTTATAAATGTTTATGACTGTTGTCATTAAGTGTCAAATGGTCAATTATGTCATTTTTAATGCAACTTTGCCTATTATTATTTCAGATGTCTGTGTTATGACAACTTGACATTAACCAAGACAAAAATCTTCATGACAGCTTGACATTGACCAAGACAACATAACCTGTCAGTGTCTTTGTTATGACATCTGGACATTAACCAAGACAAAATGTCTGTGATATTACAGCTTGACATTGACCAAAACATAACATAATCATAACCTGTCATAACCTGTCTTTGTTATGACAACTTGACCTTATCAAACTTAAAGAAAATGTTTAGCTTCATGATTTAACATTACATTATACTGTCTTAAATGGTTGTTTTTGACACTGGCCATCACGAGACATCGTGTGTGTCATGAATATTTTCCTTGACCTGAACTGCTGAAGCTGGTCATTTTGGACTTGTCGTAAAGATATCATAAAGTTTCATAACACTTTCAAATGCTTTTGTAGCATTGTCATGAATAATTTGCTGGACTTCAACTAAAGTGGTACCATCTGGACTTGTCATAAAGATGTCATTAAATGTCATAAGCCAGTTTGACAACACAGTACAGTACCAAGATGTTTTAGCTTACAGAGTTAGCTGATTGGCAGATAATAGTTAGATAGTTTATGTGTTGCTGAAGTAGGGTAACTGCTCTCTGCTGTTATCTGTAGCTGGTGTTAGTTAGTTAGCTTGGTTAGCCATACAGCTAGCCACTTACAGCTAGCCCTCACAGCTGCAGACTCAGCCCCAGGGTGCCAGGAGCCAAACCCAACAACAAAACCACACTGGTACTATACTGCCTATTGTTAAACTGTGTTTGACCCGTGTCCGGCTAGGATCTAAATTTCAGCCAGACATGGCCAGACTAAGCTAGACATTGACATGCTGACAACGCTGATGACGCTGACGATGCTAACATACCGGGGGGAAAGTGCTGATCACAAATTTGATTGCAATCCGTACTGGATTTCTTGGACTGAATGCAAATCAGGGTCCTTACTCCTCCAGTCCACAAGGAGTTCAAGCAAGTTCAATTTAAATTTGTCACACACACACACACACACACACACACACACACACATTATCAGGAAAATGAGAAGTGAAATGTGTTCCCACTGTGCTCCCTCACCTCTGTGCAAAGAGATTAAAGAGTTGCAACAGGATAGAGGATTAAAAGGTCAAATAGTACAAAATTTAAGATTAAGAAAACCGTAAGAAGACTTAAAATATTATCAGACACTACAAATGTAATAAAAACATGTAATGTAAACATATACAACATAGACATATAAACCTGATATAAACATTAGGAAACAAGCATACAACAGATACATAATATAAATGTAAATAAATATTTAATAGAGACATACATATACAACATATAAATGGTAGACATAATAACATGATATAGGAAACATATAACACCCTACATTACTGTGTGAACTAGTTTGTTTGTGGACTGGTAGTCACTGGTGTCCTAGTTCAGCACCTGGACCGCCCAAGGGAAGAAATTCCTCCTGACCTTTACCACCCCAATGATGCCTGTGTCAAACCCTCCTGGGAGAGCCTGAACCTGGCTAGGAGGTACACAGAGTGGCGGTGACTGTACTTAAATCTCCTCCACTGGAGCCCCGTTGATGATGACAGGGTTGCAGTTCCTGGACTGGGTCCTGCCAGACTCCATAACCAGCTCTTTTGTTTTTCCAACATTCAAGAAGAGGTTGCTGGCCTGACACCATGACGTCAATTTTTCCAGCTTTTCCAGGCAGGGCCTCTCATTATTGTTTCTGATCAGGCCTGCCATCAACACCACCAGCAGCAGCACCACTGTGCCATCATTAAACTTGACCAGCCTGTTTGAGGTCGTAGTTTACCTCAGGCTCTTGGGTAAATGAGACACATCTCTGTAAGAAGAATAACTTCTGCATTTTAGCAAACAAACACATGCATCGATTGTGTTTCTTGTTCAGAAATGAAATGTGAGATAATACCTTCACAAGCTCTAACTCATGCTGCTTCCTCACCCACACATCATTCACTGATCACGATAAGCAAACATTGGTCAGATCGTGAAATACAACATGTTAATGTGTACAATAGATGACTGAGGTAAACTCATTAACATCAGAAAAGGAAGCACAGGGATTAATTTGTGCAGCGTCACCAAACCAGCTGGAGAGCAGTCGCTCCAGGAATACAGCCAGGATAAGACAGTGATGCGTCAACATCAGCCCACTTTGATTCTGCACCAGCCCACATCCTCAATCTCCAGCCCCCCATGTTACTGCAGCTAGTACGCCAATTATCATGTGAACATTTGCAGCGTACAAGCAGATATGACTTTCATCACAAATTTTGCGCTTGTGTATGAGGTTTTTG
Organism: Lutjanus erythropterus; assembly: GCF_056507025.1. Lineage (NCBI taxonomy): Eukaryota > Metazoa > Chordata > Actinopteri > Lutjaniformes > Lutjanidae > Lutjanus > Lutjanus erythropterus. The sequence goes on along the minus strand of NC_139326.1, from coordinate 33,668,822 downwards.
AAAGACTACAAAAAAACCCACCACTCTCCAAACTCATACAATGCAGGATATTGCTCTTCTTAGAGCTCCGTGCACACTTGACAGGCCTGCAGTGCCGAGATACGGATGCTGATCGATGATTAGGGGCTTAGCGAAGGGTCGGTTTGTCCATATGCATGCAAAAACTAATGATATTCCCATAAAAATCACTTTGTTTGTTCACCAAAAAATAATTTTAAAAAATCACAAAGTGCATTTAAATGAAGCCAATTTGTTTTTGGATAACTGCATAGGACATTAAGGGTCATTTGCATGTGCATAATTTTGCTTGAAACATGTAAATTGCTTACAAAGATGCATTAAGTAATGTGAGTTTTATCAGCCTCTAATGATGCTAAAACAACTTGAGGCGAAATTAATAGTCAATGTTTCCACGATAAAAGCAGGATAGTTAGAAGAGAACTGCAAAACAACAACATCGAGTGAGGAGATAAAACTTGTATATTAACCTGAAAATTACAGTTCTTTGCATATGCATATTTCCTGAAATGTTACTCAGATTTGCCAGAACTGTTAATGTGAGGAGAAAGAATCGACAGGAAAATCAGAGGTTTGTTTTTGCATATGCACAAGTTAATATCAAATCTGCTCAGCCCAGTGTTTCCTAAATGAGACCCAGCAAACACACAGTAAACACATCCAGGATCAACACCTTCCCAATCTGCTCCCATGGCATTCCCTCAGTCAGAGAGCGGGTGTTTTAGCTCAAACTGCCATCTAATTAAGACAGAAATGAGTGCGCCACGGGGTTCTGGCTCGACTTTGAACATTATCATCTCTCTTGCAGATACCCTTGGTCGCCTGTTCTCCTCTCGTCTTTGGTTGTAGCGATGCATGATCCCCCCCATTTGTCTGTCTGGCTAATCAGCCAGGCCATTCACGTGGAGATGGCAGCTATCCACCAAGGCGACCCAGGAAGGGCGACCCGCTCATTACCATGTCTCTTTCTTAATCAATCCTTCCCCCACTTCCTTTTATTTTACAGTTCTTTGCTGTCTTATAGCGCCTGCTTTTTTCTTTGGGTTCTTTCTCTTCATTTTCATTCTTCCTCTGGCTCCATTTCTCTGTCTGGCTGAAAACCACCGAGGACCTGCCAGTTCTTGAAGCCATTCGGCTGCATCTTATGTGTCTGCCTCCGAGTCCCAGCTTGGTGGGGGTGAAGCGGAGGACACCGTGTTACATTTGAGTTAACAGGCAACGCTTGCAGGACGCATTGCCACGGGCCCTTTCTACCGAGCGGCCGCGATTGCTTAAGCAGAACTCAGACAATGAATGACTGGTGACAACATGGAAATGATACCGCTGCGGATACTGGTTAGCCAGCTGTGAGGGCTGGCTGTAAGTGGTGTTATGTCTCATGTCTCTGCCACTGCTGCTATTAGCATGTCATGAAATATGCTGCTGCTGCTGCCGCTAATGGTGGGGTGGGGATGATGTGGATGTGAAGCCTGTTGAGTCACACGTGATGAATGTATATATACAAGCGTGCAGCTTTGCAACCACCTACAACAATGCCACATGGTGTGATTGTGTGTCCCTGGCTGTGTGGCCCTGGCACAGGGTTAAAGACGGCACGGATGCTTGGTGTCGCCCGAGGACTGGAGGCTGGCAGCCATGACTGTCAGAGAAAGCCAATTTGTCTGACATGTCCTCCTGTGTGACTAACTGTATATTACATTCATGTGTGTGTGCACATGTGTAATTATGTATGAGAGATGACAATGCTTTATCAGCCTCTATTGATGCTAAAAGTTCTCACTGTGGCGAACACTCACATTTTCACAGTACAGACAAACAGGCACGCTAATTAGAGCAGAGCTGCAATAAGAAATATCAAGTGAAAGGGAAGTATATTAGACTGAAAATTACAGTTCTTTAAAAATGTGTGCAAATAATTATTGAAATGATAATCCAGTTCTTCCAAGCTGTGAACATTAAACCAGAAACACACATGCATCAGACTGTTGACATAAAATGAAACCATCCACACATAATTTTGTGATCTTGTAAATATTTGCATGTAAATATATAAATGTAACTTTTATTTAATCAGGAAGACAGACAGCATCAAATATACAGATACTGCCACAATAAACAATTATAAGAGAATAGAATACAAAAACACAATATAAAATTTTCAGCCCGTCCTCACCAGAAAAGCAGGCATACAGGTTGTCTGTGCAAGCAGCTTATTACGACCCATTTTCATGTTTATTGTTACATGGCAATATGGAGACTACATAGGGAGAAGGACGTGGTGGCTGGATGGGTCAAACACAGAACATTCACCCAGGGTACCAGGCCTGTGTGAAACTTAATGTTCAAAGGTTTAACCTACTTGAGTAACGCAATGCGACGCAACAAAGTGTAACGCAACACAGCCTAGTGAAACATAGCGTAACCTCTCGTTGGTACTCTCCAACAGTCATTTTGGGAATGAATGGCAATGCATTTATTTTGTCATTTAGGTATGAGGATGTATTAAAAATAAAAAAGGAAACTATTGTTTGAGGGAATAAGACTTAGCTAAGCCATATTCACATAAACTAATTATATCATATATCAATAGTTTACATTGCTTTTGTACTGTACATTTGCTCACTTGCTTTGAAGAACAGTAATTGGATATTGATAAAACCCAGCTTTAGGGCTTACTGGTGGTCCCAATACTCTGTAGAGCTAGCCATAGCACAGCTGGCACACACAGGAATTTGAAAATGTAATAAATGCTTCAAATCAAAACTTTGGGAAATTCACTTATTTGCTTTCTTGCAGAAAGTTAAATGAGATGGGCCTATAGCTAGGAGGCAATTAGCATAGCTTACAGTAGCATAAAGGCTTATCTGTATAGGAGGCAATTCAGCATTATTTGCATGCATGTCCAATACACCTCTGTTTTAATCAACACAGCCATCTACACAGACTGGATAACAACTTCTGTTTGGCTCATAGCAGCCTTAGTACAAGTGTTTTTGGGCATTTTTCTTCCATTTTACAGTGTATTGTATTTGATTCTGAGCAGTACCAAAATCAAAATAATAGCTGCTGTTCTGCTGATGTGCTGCTTTCACTTGGCTGCCTGGGAACATGCAGAGCTAACAGCTAGCCTTGATCTCACTGGAGTTCAAAAATAACTCTAAAAACATCTTTAAAGCTTGTGTAAAGAAATACAAATATCTTCTGAACACATTTTACGTTAGAACAATGTTCCTGACTATGAAGTACTGAATTATGGAATTAGACAATCTAATAAAGTAGCTGGACAGAGCATCCAGGTTTGACCATGTTTTTTTCAGTGTTGCCATGTTTGACACTGAGACAGCGGAGCAGACACTCCCTCAGTGTTTCAGAGCAGAGAAAAAAGCTATTGTTTAAAATGTTTTTGAGAGCTAATTTTACAGACTATAATTTGTAATCATTCAAAACTGGCTGCTTAATAACACGTTTCTGTGATACGACAAACTCAGGACACACATTTATTGTTGCGTTACTCGATCTTTAAAGGTTACAATTTATTTTGTATTCAACCTTTAATTACTCAGGAGTGAAAGACACATTGAGATGAAAAATATCTTTTTCAAGAGTGTCCTGACCAAAGCAGGCAGCGACAGATAAAGGAACAATCACAGTATTATAAGATATCAAAACGTTCTTCAACATTCAAAACATCCACAGCCAGATGTAAATGTTTCCACGTCCTTTAGAATCACTTCAAAAGCATCCACTGAGACCAGCTCCTGAAGATTTAGGTAATTTTGCGACTGATTCCAAGCCGAGAGAGCTGCAAACTTAAACACCCTTTTTCCCATTTCAGTGCAGACCTTTAGTAGAAATATGTCCCGGGAGCAAAGACAATAACTTAACACACCTTTTAATCATATGTAGATCTGTAGGTAAGAAGGAAGCAGTCCAACAATAGCCTTATAAATAATGTGCTAATGATTAAGTCTATGGAGCAGACATCAGCTCGATTATATAGAGAAGACAAGAGTGAAAGCTTCATGAGTTGTGATAAATCTGTGCTCCATGGTCGACTGTATCCAGTGTGTGTAGGCACTGTGATGATGCATACATATAATCCCCATTGTCCAACACAGACATAGAAGTGGCAATAACAGATCTCTTTGTGTCCTCACAGGGAAAGCAGGACTTCTTTCTAAAGAGAAAAAAAAACAAAACTATTTTTGCTTAGATTTTTTTTCACCAGTTGCTGAATGGGAGGCTGAAATGAGAGAGAATTGTCAATTCTAATTACAAGATACTTGTATTGAGATTGTAGGCTCAGTTTCAAAGCCCTGCAAATTCATAGTAGATGGAAGATTCAGAGGCTTTGATTTCGCATCTGAAAACATCATGAGTTTTATTTTGTCAGTATTCAAAACAGGTTTTAGATCAGTCGAAATTGACAAAGAGCCTGGTTTGGTGTAGACACAGATTAGTATATCACAGCATCGTCGGCATAAAAATGAAAATTTGCACTTGAAACACTCTGAACGAGACGTTTGATCACTGATTCTTGAGAATAGGGATGAAATCATATTTTGAGGGGTTTTGATTTTTACTCTTCAATTATTCTGAGAAAATATATTTTAAAAGATCAAACTCTTGGCTATTAAACCTTGTAAAGGGCCAACCCGCTATGATTAAATTTTCTATTAAATGTAGATGTCAGCGTCAAGTTTACATGAAGTTTATGTCATGTTCACATCTTCCGGAGCTGTTACGTTACTTTTTTTTTCATTTCACAGCAGAGTCGTAGTGAGTAGCCATTTTATGTTTTAAAGCTGTTAAGAGTTCTTGCAATGCTTTTCAAAATACACATTTTTATTTCTTACTTGGATTTGATTTAGAAGGGTTACAGAGCTGACACACCTGACAGAAATATTATTTAATTTATTTGTCAAAAAAAACCCCAAAAATACATACCAGTGCTTGAGCAGTACTTCCACCTTTTTTAAACCAGAAAGTAAAACAGAGGTTTTTAGGGTAAAGCTAACCCTTTTAATGCCTGATTAAATCATGTTTTGTAAAAATCTGAAGAATCTGAAGTTGTTGGAAATCTGGGACACAACTTTAAAGGACCATTTTAATTTAAAAATTATTATAATAGTGCATGTTACATGTCTGTTGTCAGTATGTATTGTTAGCTTTAGATTTTAAAGGCTTTTTAAAAACTGTTTTAAGTTGTGAATTCTGTCTGTGGTGATAAGGGTGTTTTCTGACACAGAGCAATGGAATCGGAATTGGAGTTTTTTATCAATATTTTTTTAAACTATTTTGCGATTGGACATGATTTGTCCTAATTTTCAAGGATGGATGAACTATTTCTGAGCCAAGGCAGAGTAGATCTTCACTGGTTGCCTGACTACACTAACTGCCTCCTGGCTGTAGCTCAATCATTGACGCACAGAGAGTGGTATCAGTGTTCTCATCTAACTCTCCGCAAGCAAGCTAATTTTCCGAAAGATCAAGCCATACAGTTTAGTCAGCTCCAGGAAAATTATTTGCACACGCAGCAAGGAGTTGCGATTATATAAAACTTTTTGTGATATACATTAATACAGAGATGCTCTGTGACTCACTTCTCCACTGCAATTATAATGACATTTTTTATGATGAAAAGAGTAGAAAGATACAGTCTCAATGTGATAAATAACATATTGTTTTTCTTAAAGGAGTCATATGTAGCCATTCACTCTGGAAGATGAGTTAAGTGGCTGCCTGTGTCAGTGCCCACCAAACTCCATTAATATTTTGCTCAGTTTAACAGTTATAAACATTTACTCCTTCTCTGACATTATTTATGACTTCTTGTGACTCTTGTGACAGATACTCAGTCAGTAAAAAATCTGCAATAATTTGAACTCTGATTCATGTGAAATAGACATACAAAACAATTATTAGTATTTCAACATAACATTTTTACTTAATTTCTGATTTAACATCATGGTCATTTTCTGATTTATTACAGTAAATGTATTACAGATTTCTCCTTTAGAATCATACTGAAATTACTCAGAAAAATGACTCAAAATTCTGGTATCTTCTTGGGAATTTGTCAGACAGAATCCAGCCAGATGATATAACCAGCATTTCATATGCAGCCTCCCACAAGTCTTCACTCATTTGTCCCTGTGTTATTGCTGCACAGCTGGTTGAAAATTAATCTCAGTCTGTTTAGCATCGGTCAAGGCCTTCTCACCATTCTTCATAACTGAACAAGATCCTGGTGAGGCCTCTCTGCTTTCGTAATGATGGGTGTTTTGCTTGCAGAAACAGCACCGGAATATGATTACAAGAAAAAACACATAATTTTTGGGAATCAAATTTGTTATGACACCTGTCATTCACGCGTGTTCTCTCCTGGAAGTAAAGAAAAACAGATATGTAGCCACACGGCTGAGAACAAACTAAAATTTGATCATTTTTCGGCAGGTGTTACAGGATGTCTGACATGTGTGTGTTCTGGTGTGCGTGTTAAGCGGGCTGTCACAGTGGGCTGGCAGGCAGCGGCAGCAGAGCAGAATAGAGGAGACTCACAGTTGTTTACTCCAGGAGAAAAAAGGGGACTGAGAAGTGTCGAGGGCGGATAAGCAGCCGTCTCCTTAATTCCTCGCTGAGAAAAGTGTGTTTGCTTCTCTGAAACTTCTTGTCAAAAGCCTCCCTTAACCGCCCCTCTGGCCAGCCATGACTTTGTTGTGTCAGAAGAGGAGAAAAAAGAAGATTACAGGAGGAGAGGAATGATGAGACGGGAGGAGATGAGGAGATGGAAGTAGGAGAAGATGCGAGGAGAGAAGGAGACAAAAGGTGAGGCGTGGAGAAATGTGGGGGAGGCCTCTGCAACTGTATCAGTGCTATTCTTCCCTACAAGCAGTTAAAGTGTAAAGGGGGATTAGAGGAAAGCAGAAAACTAGGTTGGAGGATGAGTACTGAATTAGAACAGGACCCCTGAGAAGGAGCAGAGAGACGAGAGAGAGAGGGGAGGTGGGGAGGAGGAGGAGGGGGAGGAGGAGAAAAGGGGAGACATGGAGCAGGACAGAAATAGAAGACAGGAAAAGACACCAGTCAGCCAGGCGGAAGAGGAAAGACAGAAATAGAGAAGGGGAGAACAGATGAATGGAGGGAGGGGGGGTGAGGACGGAGGGGAGGCAGCGGTGTGAGCGATGAGGAAGGTGAAGAGGAGGGAGGGTTAGGGTTAGAGACAGAGAGAGTGAGAGGGAGAAGTAGCTAACCCTTACATGGCACACACAGATGTGAAATGAGTTATAGCTCTGAGACATGGACTCACACAGCTTCCACTGTGTGTGTGTGCGTGTGTGTGCGTGTGCTTGTGTTACTCATGCTGTGAGGACAAAGATCTGTTCACACAGTGATGTCATGGAGACTCACCTCCCATCTGAGGACAGAAAGCTGGTCCACACACAGGCAAACTATTGTTCCTAAAGTTCTTATGCAGGCATTATGCTTTCGAGTTGTTTGTGTATCCATCTGTCCCACGATGTCTTAAGGATGCCTTGAAGGACTGTCTTTAAACTTGACACAGATGTCCACTTGGAGCAAAGGATGCACTGATTAGGTTCAAGGGTCAAAGGTCACTGTGCCTTTGCAAAACACGTTTTAGGCCTTAACTCAAAAATTCATGCACTAAGTAGGAGGAAGTCACTCAGTAGAGTGCAGATCCCCTTCAGGCAACAGATGGTGAAGCACCTACTGCAATGCCACCACAACTGCCAGATACAACCAACAAAGGTTTGCAAAATTTGAAATACAATGTTTTTGTACAGTAAAGTCTCAGTTGTCTTAAATTAAGCAATAAACAGGATGCTAATTCCAAACTTTTGAAATGAAATCTTGTTGTTCAGTGTTTCCATTGATCAGCTGTCATGAAAAGGTGAAAAGGAGGAGAGGGCACAGATACATGATGAGCAGCATGACCATAAAACTAAAAATAAACAAGAAAATTGCTGTTGACCTCTGACTTTTTGGATAAAACAATGTCACCACCTTATCATTTCATCCTATTGGATATGTGTGAATTATTTGTTTGTGAGGACACATCTGTTCACACAGTGATGTCATGGAGACTCACCTCCCATCTGAGGACTAAAAGCTGTTTCACACACAGGCAAACGATTGTTTCTGAAGTTCTAAAGTTTGTATGCAGGCACTATGTTTTCAGCTTGTCTGTCTGTTCATCTGTCCCTCGATATCTCAAGGTTGCCTCGAAGGTCTTTCTTCAAACTCGGTACAAATGTTCACTTGGACCCAAGGATGAACTGATTAGGTTCAAAGGTCAGAGACTAGAAGAGTTCACTCAACAAAATCCAGATCCCTGCCAGGCAACAGATGGTGGAGCACCTGCTGCAATGCCACCACAACTGCCAGATGTAACTAGTGGAGATTTGCAAGTTCTGCCAACATTAACATGACACTGTCCTGAGCTGAAACAACATTTCAAACTGAAGCAGCCGTTGATCACTTGCAGCCCCCAGCGGTTTTTCAAGGTTTTTCCAAAAATTCTGAATTGCAGAGGTCCTTCAGCTTATGGTCATGAATGTGCACACAAAAAATTAGGCTGATCAGTCTGATAGTATGAGAAATAAGCTGTGGACAAGCTGCAGGTCTGTTAAGTGCAGATATGTGCACGCACATATATAATAATCATTTTGACAAAATTTCACAAAAACTTATGAATGAGGTGATGACATTTTATATACAAAAGGTCAAAGGTCAACTTAGCTGTGACATCATAATGTTCAGTTTTCTATCAGTCCTCTGTGCTTCACTGGAATCATGTCGAAATGATGATAACTTCCATTGTGCCAAAAAATAAACTTAAGTGTGTCAGATTTATTGGAAAAAATATGGCAATAATGAAATATTCATTAGAATATTATTCAGTATGTGTTCATTAGAATATAATCACCTGGCCACGAGTTGATGGTGCCTGTCCTACATGGTTGGAAGGGGAGGGCAAAGCAAAATGTTTCCAATCTAAAAACACTAAATCCCACACACTGGTCCTTTAATATAGTTTACTGAATCCCTCTTGGCTACATTTACTGTATGAGTCTGGACAGACATGGATGTAAAATGCAACTTGACCGGTCAGTAAAAGCAAACAACTTGTTTTTTTTTGGTTGAGGGACTACTCCACTAATTTTACACATGATGATCTGTTAACTTGACTGTTGAGGAGTATCTCTCATCCTGTGAAAAAAAAAATGTATTAAGTTATCTCTGGTGGATGCTCTCTTATATCGCAGAAAATTACCTTAATAATGTCATCAGGGTTTACCTGGGATTGCGCTTGAGACTTCAAATTTATCCAAAAAAGCTTTTCCTCTGTAGCTTTTTTTTTTTTTCTTTTCATCCCGTCACTGTCAGGCTGTAAGAACAATTCTTTTTGTTGCTGCTGTCAGTTTTGATTTCAGTGTCAGGCCACCTCTACCCCATTTACCTCCAGTTTCATCAGACCCAGCTGTCCACTGGGTCTCTCCAGTGAGCTCAAAGTAATCCTTCTTCACATCACATCCATCCACACCTTCAGCCAGACTGTTCCTAACTCTTTACCACCAACCGTGTGGTCGCATTCTTGTATGGATTATGTCCTGAACTACCTCCATAAAATTACTTCACAATGGAATCTAGCCAGTAAAATTCAACATAATGATGGGGTATAATTGCCAAAGACTCCTCACATATGTCTTCAGCTTTCTCTGTGTTGCATACTATATCAAAGAAATTCTGTTCATAATAACTTTAAACCCCTTCTTTCAATTAGTCTCTCTTGATTTGAATGGTTTCTGAATGACAAAAGAAAAAAGACTCAGACTGACAGATGATGCAAAATGATGATGACTTGCTATATCAGTGTCCAAAATCTCATTTTACTGCTTATAATAGTGTGAATAGTGAGTGAGTGGAAGGGAGACATTTTAATAATAATTTCAAACACAGCCACAACGACTCCATCAACTAATCAAAGACTTTCATTGAATTCAGCTACCACTGCACCTGTTGCTAACATCAGTTTCTAAGTGCAGGGAAAATCACACCCAGGCTGCAGGTGGTTTTCTATCTGTGGTATTACCCTTCATGGTCACACACTGATGCATGTTTGAAGATTGCGTTTAATTTGCCTTCACTGCTGGAAATAAGTTTCCAGTTTCTCCAAAACTAAGTCCCTGCTTCTGTGGCTGTCCTTTTCACTGAAGGCCAATTGAATGAACAGTATTTGAGATTTGCAGGAATTTCATTAGTATATAACTGTGTTTTTGTGACTTTTGTGACCGCTGTGTTGCACTACTATGTTTGTACAGCAGCTCAGAAGTGCTAAACCAAATCCTAGCTCTAGAGATGGTCTCTGTAGGTCCTCCTACACACTTGGGAGTGGTGAGCATGACCAGTTGCTCGTTGATCAGCAATACAGATGCTATAGATGCCACCACATTCTATACACTGGTCCTTTAATGACATAGGCCTATTTTTAATCAGTTGATGTTGATGCATAGTTGCAAAAATATATTTATGTGAACATTTCATACAGCACCTGCAGATAGATAGAAATACTTTTAACATGTGACGTACAGACGTCATTCCAGGATATGTAATCTAAGATGAAATCCACATGCTGTGCAACTGCTTGGTCATATTACTGGCAAGCACAGGATTTAGGTTACATAGACAGTTTGCAAACTCAAAAAACACATTTTTCCTCTGGCCTGTAATGCTATTAGTCCATCTAGAGCCTTTCTACCGTAGAAGAAAGTAGTTCCTGCATGAAACTGCTCACAACAAGGTCTGTTGCTTATCTCAAGTAACCAGTTCTGGAAAGAGACATTGCTTTTGAGTTTGAGTGCCAAAGCTGAGTGACAAGGCTCTCCATAACTCTGCAACTCACACCAAAACTATCTAGATGGATAAATAGCACAACATGCCTGAGGGAAAATGTGTATTTTTGATTTTGGAGGGAACTGTCCCTTTAAAGTTAGGGTCAAGGTTGGGGCTGAGCATGTAATGTCTATGATGAAGGTTAGGGTACAGTAAGTCTCCGGAGAATTAATGTAAGTCTCCTAAGTAACGTAATGTGTGTGTGTGTGTGTGTGTGTGTGTGTGTGTGTGTGTGTGTTTGTGTGTGTACAAAGAGGAAGGAAGATAGAGGCATACAGAGGCAGTCGAGCTGCAGTGGGTGTCTGAAACCACCGCTGTGTATGTGTGTGTGCGTGTTGGCCCACAAACACACTCTTTTGTGCACACAGACGGTGAGTGGCCTTTTGCAGCAGAAAGCGCAGCGCTCTCGGCTTTTAAAGCCATTAACTGTCGGTGAAAGACAAGGTCAAACTGGGATAGTTTGTTGCAGAGCACACTGCAAAGTGAACGCTAATTGTGATTTGGAGCACAGGTACAGGAACTTACACGCTTCCACAGAGGGAGGGAAAGTTATCTCCTGTCTCTGCCATCATTTTCACATACACCCATACACACCGCCCCAAAAATAAAACTGGTGGTTGCTAGAGTGGTGATCATGGATCACTGGGGGATCTCCAGCGGGATTCAAAGTGTTTTCATCCTGCTGGAAAAGCTCCAAGTTAAATTTCACTGTGCAAGAAAGGGTTTAAATCCGAGGAGCCAAAAGAAAGCAGCAAATAGTGTGATGTAAAGCCAGTAAATATAGTGACAGTGTGACTGTTCAGACAGCACCTGTGGTTTTCTATGTCAGTCAAACCAAGAAAATGTTAAATGGATGACAAATTTTTAAAAATCTTACATAAAAACAAGGACTGATAAATGTTTTAACACAGAAATTGTTGTCAACTGAGTGGGAGATTTTACATGTGAAAAATAAACTCTGGTGTGTGCTCTGCGGACGAACTGTGTAGCAGCAGTCTGTTCTCACGGGTCAAACGCGACAGCTTGGCCAGCGCCCTAATTCTTCAAAATATGATACTATAGGTATCCCTCTAGTGTCCTATCTAATGGCATCCTGCTAGCACTGTCCTTTAATATGCCATCAAAATCAGGTGATGTAGTATAAATTCTCCGGTAGGTGAGGGGTGGATGGATGACTCAGACTAACAGGATCTACACCCAGGGGACCAGGGTTCTAATCCACTGTGAAATATGAATGCATTTTTTGGGAAAGCACAAGTAATGCAACTGAAACATATTTCTTCTAGCTGAAAATGTTATTGTTAAAATTTTATCGAGGAAAAACTTATTTCCAAAATCTAACACAGTAACATTAAAAGCACTACTTTCTACTCTTATCAGAGTACATTTTTACACAGGTACTTAATTTTTATATTTCTATATTATTAGATAAAGACATGTCTGTGCACCTCTATTATTTAGTTCCTTTGTGTATAATGTAAGCTATGTAACATTATGTTATGTTACATGACCTAACACACTTATTTAACTCAATACATGATATTTTCCTTTCCATTTCCATTTAGGAAAAAAGAGCTTTTATTTTGAAGATCTACCCAGATATTGCATTTTTACTGTCATTTCTACACTGTAATGTGTAACTGTTTCTGTAAATGAGTTGAGGTTTTGACCCAGGCTTATTAATCATATGAAATCAGTTCTAATATATCTGTCATGTAAGGGATAATGTACGGTGAACAGGTCATTATTCACAAATAAATCCCAACAGGATGATATAGGACCAGGTCTTGAATCATCCTGAAGAGGTTTATTTCACAATAATGACCTGTTCACTTTACATTAGCCCGCTTATTACATGGTTATCTACACCCTAAAAACAATATCTGGCACACATTTATGTGACACAAATTATTAATTTCAAACTGATTTTATTGCCTTATTTTGCAGTAGTGACCTGCTCATTGTACATTATTCTGCTCATTACATGATTATGTACCACAAATTATAATAATAAGAATGAATCATTTGATACAAAATATTAATTTTAAAATGATTTTAGTGATTTAAAGGAGAAGTGTGTGATTTCCAGTGGCATCTAGCGTTCAAACCTTAGATTGCAACTAAGAGGATTTACCCTGACACCGCCCCTCTCTCACCAAGAGTACGGTGGCCATCAGCGGACAAAATGGCGAGTGAAAGTTAACTCACAACAAACTACAATTATGTGTGTAGGATGAATTACCTGTCCAGCAGAAAACAGGCAACCTCGGCGTCACTGTGAAAACGTTTGTCCTCCATCAGCGATTTCCATCGTGTAAACGCTATGCCGATGTTGATTCGCTCTGCGCTGCCGTAGACGGTGCAGGATGATGATCTCCGTAAGTCGACCTGACAGTATGTAACTATAAATGGCTATTTCTAAAGTAACGGGAACATATAGATTATGAGTTTACGTTGATTGATAATAATAAATAACATACTTATATATAATATATCTCATTTATGTACATAAATTCCTGTAATTATTACACACTGGTCCTTTAACAATGATTTTATTGTTCCTCCAGAGTCTATTATCAGAACTGTGTCCCTGCAACGCTCTGTTCTTCATAACAACGGTCTGTTATACAGAAATAACAGACCTTTCAATGCTATGCATTACGCCTTACTCAGCAAGAGTGTTGGTCTAGCTAATAGCTTTAGAAAATGTTGATGTCAGACAGATATTTGTGGGTGTGGGTGTGCAGGTGTCAAGGTTCAAAAACTTGTGTCACTTTTTAGAAACAGAACACAGTTAGGTCTCTATAGTTAGTTACTAGTTGGCATTTTTCACTCGCCTGCAGCAGCTCCCACCTTATTCTTTAAATGTTAAGATGTCATATCCTGTCAACCTATGATAGCCTATGATTCAAGTTCTGCATCACACGCTGTTTATATTTTCTACTAATGTGTGAAACATGCTGACTGCGGCTGTTTATCATTTGAAATGTTAAAATGACTGATCACTTAATAATGGAGCCCGTGATCTTCAGTCCACAAGTGATCTGAACTCACACACTTCATCATCTGTTCTTCTACTGTTCTCCAACTATTACAGCTTTGTTCTCCCCCTTTTGAACCATTTAACAAAGGTAATGTAAGAGTTGTTTTGATATATAACAGTCCCCTCAGTCTCCAACATGCCTGCAGCCTGGACTCATTGTTCAGTTACAACATACACATGTCAGGTTATAATATCATCTTTCTCATTCATCTTTATATTTATTACTTGAAACTCTGTGGCTCTGCTCCTCATGTGTATCCTGAAAAAGGCTTTGAAGATCAATAAATAAAACAAGTACATTTGGAAAATATTAATTCTTATTAAAACTATGGTCTGAGTCTGTAAAAAGACCTGCCGGAGGACCTGAGGGGAGCAGAAAGTGTGGATATCTTTAAAAGAACACTTTTATCTGGTGTGTCTCGAATTCAACTTTGATGTTTACTATTACTTTTGTCTCTTATTTTATTAGTTTCATTATATTATGCTGACAAAACCATCAATCTTCAATTATGCTGGGACAATATTTTAAAAGATCAAACTCTTGGTTATTAAGCCATGATAAAATGTTTTATTAAATGTAGACGTCAACTCCGTCAGATAGACAGTATGATGGAGTTGATATTTTATGGAATGGAGAAAATCTTAGTTTTTAATTTCACAGCAGTAATAGTGAGTAGCCATTTAATTTTCTAAAGTTGCTGGACAGTGGCTGTAATCCCGCCCCCTTGGCACTGATTAGATAATTATTAGTCCGATGATTGGTCCAGTTATATTTTTTTTTTCAAGGAACTGGTGTTACACGTCACAATGCCAGACCAGAGAAAGAGCAGGCGGAGCCAACTTAGTAGAGTGGGCGGATTCAAAGGTCTGGACCCGTCCTACTTCAGCAGTACTCCAGCGTTTTTTAAACCAGGAAGTGAAACAGGTCTTTAGGGTTTAGGTAACCGTTTTTTATGCCTGATTAAGATATATTTTTGTAAAAATCTGCTGATGGAAATCTGGGACACAACTTTAAAGGGCCAACATTTTCATATCTACAATAAGTTCTAAAACAAACATGATTACAATAGCACATTTTTACATCCATGTTATCAGTAGGTGTTGTTAATTGTAGATTACGAAGCCTTTTAAGACATTTTTAAATTGTCTGCAAAACTCTGCAACTGACACTAACACAAGCTAGATGTATAAGCAGCACTACAGGTGAGAGGAAACGTACATACTTTGAACTTCCCTTCCAGCTTTTTATGTGTTTAAAAGTTCTTATTTAAAGTTATGCTCTCTGTAACTCTTCTTGTGTTAAGCACTTGAAGTTGCATTTTGTGTTATATAAAAGTTTTAGCAATCCATTTATTGATTAATTGAAGTCCTTCACAGTTTTACCAAAATAGAAAAGTGGGTTTGGAGGAGCACACAAGGTCAGTAACAGCAAAATCCATGTGTCTGTCAAAAAGAATTTCAAACTTTAGTAAAGGTATCCAGCTGTGTGCTAAGTGTCCTGGACTTTGGAGAGGTTTGTGATCGTCTGCCCACGAGCTGGTCTGAACAAGTCAATATGTTTGCAGCAGCTGCTCACTGAAAGCGTTTGATGCTGGAACCCACATTTCTTTCTTATTGATCTCCGCCATTATGTAGACTATCACCCCAGAATAAGTGCAGATAGTTATGCTCTTGACTCAACGTAAATCGCCTTGGACAAACTCTTATCAAATTAAAGTGTGAAGCCAAATGTGGATCAATGTGGAGTGTGTCTGGGGAGACCAGCTGAGAGGCTCTTTCTGAGAGGTGATGGCTGGACTTTCCTTTGACTGTAACTATCCAGATAAAAACCCCTCAGGCTACGTTCTTAGTGCGTTTGTGGCGCTGAGATAAAAACACATCTTGATGAAAAATCAATATAAGACTCCTCTAGTTTATTTGTGAACTTCTAATGTGTTTTCACTTAAAGGGACAGTTCACCCCAAAATCAAAAACACATATTTTTTCCCCTGGCTTGTTGTGCAGTTTTTCCATCCAGATAGTTCTGGTGTGAGCTGCAGAGTTTTGAGATGTCTGCCTGCTATCTGATATAATGGGACTAAATGACACACAATGTGTGGTGCCAACAATATATTTGAAAAATTCAAAATCAGTGTCTCTTTCCAAAAATCGTGACCTGGTTACTCAAGATAATCCATAGGCCTTAATGTGAGCCGTTTCATATAGGAACTACTTTCTTCTACGATAGAAATAATGTAAATGAATAAATACCACTACAGGCAAGAGAAAGTATATATTTTTTGATTTTGGGGTGAACTGAGTCTTTAACCTAAACCTAGCACTTGAATTCAGGGAAGAGTTGCCAGTATAGTGACCAAGTAGCTACACAGCATGTGGTTTTCATCTTAGATAACAGTTCATGGTATGACTTTGTATTTCTGTCTGAAAATACACTTAATTCATAAGGAGCATTTGTCCATGTAAATATTTTTAATCAACAATAATGATACAAATATATGATACCTACAGTAGATGCTGATGGACAAGCCTCCATTTAGGAAAAGCAGAGAGGAGTAAGAGCATGGAAGTGAAGCAACAAACTGCAGCGGACAGGACCAGCAAAAATATTTAAAAAAATATTTTAGCAACTTGAAAAAAGTCCACCTAAAGAATTAATTGGTTGAAGTGTATGTTATATTTAAAATGAAACGACGCTATATAAGCCAAATCAATCCAGACCAACTCCATAGACGAATTTTACCTTGCAGAACATGGGAGTTTGTTGGTCCACTGCTGCCTCAATCTGTCAGTTTGTATTACTTTGTGACTTAGATCAATCCTAACTATACTTTTAAAACAGTAACACAAACAAACTAACCAGTCATGGCAGCAGTAGACTAGCAACTCTTGTTTTCTGCAAGTTAAAATGACTGATTTCGCTTATGGAGTCTGGTTGGTTTGAACGACATTTGACAGCAAAGTAAAGCAGTGGAAATATAATTAAAATATAATTAATAAAATATAGTTTGCCATCGTCTTTAGTCATCATCATTAGTCGGTCAATTCTAAAGTAGATCCAGTAGATTCTACTGCAGAAAGAAAATAATCCCTACATGACACTGCTAACAAGAAGGTCTGTGGATTATTTTGAGCAACTGATTCCCGGTGAGAGGCTGGTTTTGAATTTTTCAAATGTATTCTTTTGGTGCTTTGAGCACCACGAGCTGAGTGCCATTATATTGGAAAGAAGACAGTCATGTTTACACCTGATGTCTGCAAAACTCTGAAACACTCAAAAAAAAACCACAAAAAAATCTTAAATGGATAAATAGCTCTGCACGTAAGAGGAAAAATATGGATTTTTGATTTTGGGGGGCAGCTATCCCTTTAATAGTGAGTTTATAATGACCTAGTTTATGGTCTTTTTAAAATGATTATCATAATTGTGGCTTCTAGGTGTGATTATTGTGTTATTCTTCTGTTTATAAGGAAATTGGAAATAAAAAGTTTCTAAGCACAAAATATCAAGGTGGCACACAAAACCACAGCTGAGTTGGATAGCGCTGCAGTCTGAAAACTCGCAGAGGAAAGATAAAGACACACACACACACACACGCTCACAGTCATACACACACTCACACACACACAGACACAAAGAAATCACAAGCCTTTTCCCTTTCCAAAACAAACTGGCAACATGACAACAAAGAATCAAAAGGAAATAAATAATGAGAATGCTGCTGGATTTAGTTGATGAATGCCAAAATGTACAATTACCGCAGCGAAATAACTCCCCGCCACCTACTGAGAACTAGAGAGGAACAGAAGACTGCGCCGCCATTTTTTTTCATTTAATTACACATATTGGACTTGCTTTACTTATTTCCGAATTCATCTTTCCATATTGTGCATTGTTTCAGCTCAGGACCTTAGCCTGTCACTTGCGTTCTATTGGAAATCTCAACTTTTTCGTTGAGCCTGTGCCAAATTGATTCTACCAAATTAATGTAATTAAACCGATTATGGAAGTCAAATGAACTGGATTCAATTTAACCGGGAAGTGGAAGAAGAGAGAGGGGCCGAGATAACCGGAAAATGCTAAACAGAAATAGAAACCCAGAGAGAGGGAAAAAGCTCCGTAATAACTGTTGGCGAGAGCATTTAGGGTGCTAACACCCTATTTCTGGTCCTCGTCTTGAATGTGAGTCATGTTGTCACCCTCGACAGACGAGTCGCTGTGTGAAATTGACCCAGCCCTGTCTCTAGCACATGAAGAGACAACCACTTGTGAGGCGTTACCATCTATTATGAGGGAACTGGTCAGGATGATGATTGACGGCTTCACTCGAGGGATTTTCCCAAGATTCAAAGTCTGTACATTGTGTGTGTGTGTGTGCGAAGCCATTTCTCACATTGTTTAGCATATATTAGACATTTTCCGCTTGAGCCGATGATCTCATCTGTGGCACCTTTAAATAAGTGAGCAGGCAGGGCTCGTGTCTCCGGCACAGCCACAAGTTGTGCATCTCTGTTGAAGGCATTTCTTTTTCTCTGGATCATACAGCTCAGAAAGGACAAGAGTCAGCGGGCAACGCACGACAAAAGTCATGAGTCAACACTGCAAGTACACGGCCTTTAGATGACCTGACCTGCCTGGCCTGCAGGGGATCATCCGCTTGTAAAGTAAAGTTGGAAAAAAGAGGAGGGTTCAGCAGCAGCCACGGCAGTATTACTCTTCTGTCTAGTGGCGTCTCAGACCTTCTATTTTTATCTGTTTTCTGTCAGGTTTTGTATTATTTGAAATTTATACTATAGCTCCTGTGCTGGTCCAGTAGCCTGTTTTCTGTACTCAGGCCAACGTGACAGCTTTTTCAACACTTTATCCTTGAGGACATTTTTTGATTAATTAATTTATATCCTTTCACTGTTAAACTTTTAACTGAAAATTCACAATAATTAACTGGCAGCAGTTTTGCCTGCAAAGCAGTAGATTTTTGTAGTTTCTTACTTTATTTTAGAATGAAAGTGTATTACTAGAAATAAATGTGCAGTTCATTACTATATTCCATGCTGTTGTACTGTAATACTGAACACAGTAAATTAGTATATATTTACTTATATCTATTTATGTATGTCAATCTACAGTGATACCCTGATTTAATGATTAAGGAATGTTAAAACAATATCACTACTAATAAAAATGATGATAAGAATAAGAATGATAAAATGACAAATGGACAATCTATATTACTATATTTATTAAAATATAAATCTGTGTCACTGGACCTGAAAAAATATAACAGAATAGAAACATAACAATTACTGTAATAAAAATATAACAAAAAAAATAATGTAATCAGTCTCTTCTGTTTGATTATGTTATGTCTGAAAATATATGCAAGTCATTTATTTCAAGTCTGACAATATGAAAAAGAACATGTTTGATCAGTAATATTGATTCAATAAGATAATGCAGCAGTTTTACTTCAGACTATATAAAAGTTGTTATTTTTTTAACTTCCTTGATGAGGACAATGGCCGAACATTTACTAACATTTGAATTATGACATTACTGGAGGTTTTGAGGTTATCAATGCAGCACATGTGACAAAAGGCTGAGTAGATTATATTGTGGCCGTGTCTTTGTGGACACTCACAGGCCAGCAGAAGTGCTCCAAATTTAGACAGTCAGTCTTTCAATTTTCCCACTTTTTTTCCAGCTGATTTTCAGGAAAAATTACAATAAATTACTATAAATAGTAGCATTCTCTTTAAGTATTGTCATCATGTTATTTTTCTCTCAGTTTGCCTTGCAGGTTACAGTAAAACACGTTATGACATTAATACAGCAGAATAGTGTTCAGATTTCACTGTAAATTCACATCAAACATTGTTTTCAGCAAAAGAAGCTTATGGGATCAATTTTTTAAACATTTTGCAAAGAGACTTTTTCACTCTCTTGTCAAGTTGTATTTAGAAGAGGAGAAAATACCACTTCCTGTATGTTATAAAGCCAGCAGCCGGTTGGCTTAGGTTAGCATAAAGAGGGCTGCCAACTTCAGTGTATAAAAATAAGGGACACCTTGCAAACATTGTCATGCTCAGGGGACACAAATCAAGCAGGGGCTCTGGGGAACGTCTCCCATGAGATTTTGACTGTCACACACTTTGTTTCCTGCATTTTGGTAAATGAAAAGCACTAATTTGTGTTTTTTATACATCAACTTACTTTCTGATACTCTCAACATCAGACAGATCCATTTTTACTTTAAATAGTTATCATTAAATGACACGTGTCCTCAGACTTTCAGACATATATATTCTCTGATCTGTAGAAACAAACTAATGACTTCACTACAACTGTCACCAGCGTGGAGCCAGAAAAAAAAAGGTGTTTTCAAGGTTTTTCCAGAATTGTAAACCACAGAGGTCTTTCAGCATACAGTCATGAATGTGCACAAAAAAAAGTTTGGATGGGTTCAGCAGTATGCAAATTTAGCTGCGGGCGAGCTCCAGGTCTGCTGATCACACACGCAGGCGTTCGTATGATCCGCTCCAGATTGCATCAGTTCTATGAGGATTAAAACATCAGATCATAGACAAGGGATAGCAAACAGCCTGATAGACCAGAGAGACCACTATGGTGAATGAGTGAACAGTACATTTAATTTTGAATTTTCCCTCCAACTTCAACATACAACAATCATCACGTTGGAGAAAAAAATAAGACTCATATGACCGACTTACTGATTTTATTTCTCAACTTCTAAATGATACGGGGGACGTAGCTACATAAGAAGAGTTGAGCCGACAGACAGGATGATGTAGTATCTCAAAATAATGACTTGTATGTAAGGTTTCTCATTATTTTAAGTCACTCTATTCATCTCAATATTTTCAAAATACTAAATCATTAATTTAAATTTTAAGTCATAATTTTGACAAAGTTTATTTAATCAATCAATCATTATAATGATTTACAGGATCTTTTTTCCATCATATTGACAGAAATGGGCCTCTGTAGGATACAGATGTTTCTTTTTTTTTTTTTTTTTCCAAAAATCATGAATCTCAGAGGTTCTTCAGCAGACAGTCATGGATGTGCACAAAAATATTAGGCTGATGGGTCCAGTAATATGCAAGATTAGCTGCAGACAGTAGCTTCAGCTATGCTGTGCACGCACACACGCACACACACACACACCTGATTGTACGCTCACCCCCAGCGGAAATAAAAACAAGACGTTGAATCTGACCAGACATTTGATACCACCTCTCACTACAATGGACACCTTTTGGCTGTCACCAAAAAAAGGTAATGAAATGAAAACTGACTGAGATACTGAATTTAATCTATTTGATTATGTATTCCATGTGTGCAGAGCTTGCAGAAACACTTGCAGATATGCAATGCAGTCATTGGTGCATAAAATTGTAAATATGGCAAAAAAAAATACGTGAGAATAAATGTGATCTGCCATGTGAATGTGTATTTTGCAAAATACCTCTGAACACAGTACACATGTATATTTTGCATTAATGAATTTATTAATCATTCCTTGAAGTGAGTGGAGGAGTGCAATGACACAGCTGATTAATATTATAGAAACCAGTGAAGCGTCAGCGTGGCCCAGCTCTCCACTGCCACAGCAACTGCTGCCATGGCAGCCGCTCACTGACAAATGATAGATGCACTTAGCTGATATGGTGTTAATATGATGAATGCATCTGTGAACAGTATGAGGAATACATAGATACACAAACTGTAAAGGTGACTCAATCTTTCTATCTACAAACACTCTCAGGGACTGGCAGACAGCTCTGTTGGGTCCACTTCCCAATCGCTGGCCGTCAGTTTGATGAATAGCACAGGGAGTAGTCATAAGTGGCCCCCAGAGCCTGACTGATCAGAGGTCAGTTGTGCATTTCACTCTTGGTGATCAAGGCTCAGATTTGGGGAGTGTAAGTTGATTCTGGGTCTGTCCCTCAGGGGGAGGCTGATGCACCACGCTGTCTGTCAAAGCTACAGCTACATTTCAATTTACCAGATCTTCCACCGCACACAGACCAGGACTCCCTTCTCTCAAAAAACATCAGGATCAACACTTTACACTTTTACACTTTACATACTTTTAATTACACTTTTAATTCTCAGGAAATAATACAGAATAGGTCTCCCTTTAGCCATGAACTCAGGTTTCTTTCATGCATTTATTTTTTTGCCCTGCCCCTATAAAAGAAAACTGAAGTGGCAGATTATACAAGATGTATGCCTCTTTCCTTTAAGACTGTCTTGAAGAAATTTTTCTCAGTCTGCTTAGGTTAAGCTGGGTCGTCTGGGTGGAAACAGTAGGCTTTTTAAGTCCGAAGGGTTATACAATCTGTACAGTGCCAGACATTTGATAACGCTGTGATGTTGTGGCAATGAAAAGGAAAAAAGGTGTGAAAATTTGTCAGAAATCAGGACAAATACAGAGGAATTGTGATCCGTGGTTTTAGTTATTCAAGTTAATTAAATTTGAAATTTCTAGTTTTTGTTTTCAGAAAACTTCAGAACTTATAAAAATGAGCTCTCCTAACTTGAGGTCTCTTAACTCGAAATGATTAATTCACTAAAACTTATCTTGTCATGGTTGCTGGTTTTCACAAAGTGTGCCAATGCTGGAGGAGCTCCATCAGGAGCAGCTGCAGCTGTAAGATCTGATTCTCCAAACTGAGAAAATGTGAAAAAAAAAAATCTAATTTGTTTGTAATGTCTGTCAGGGTGACTGAAGACTTGCTTGTTCAACTTAATATCTTAAGTGTCAGGAATCCCAGCTCTGAGTTTGTTTTCATCTGGTTTTTGTTTTCATGTCTCATCACTAACTCTCCTGTCATTTCAGATCACGCCTCCCTCTCAGCCCATGCATTTCCTCATTGCCTCTAACTGGTGTTCCCTGCCCATCTCCACACCTGTGGCTCATTCTCCCATTAGTCCTTCAGTATATATACCAGTCCATTTTCTCTTGTTCTCTGCCAGATTGTCTTGTGTTCCTGCCAAGCTGTCCAGCATTTTTCCCTTTTTTTTTCTGCCCAATCACCTGTTTTTGGACTCTGAATTCCCTGCCTGCCCCTTGTTGGATTTGTTTGCTTATTTGTCTGATTTCCTGGTTTTGACTCTGCCTGAACTGACTAAGTAAAGTTAACTTTGCCTGCAACTCTATTGCCTTCGTCGTGCATTTGGGCTCAAACCTGTACTGGTGATTCTCACATTAAGCTTATTGAACATGTTTTCTCAAATACAAATGAAAGGATATCAAATTTATTTGACAAAAAAGTTGTGAATCATTACAAAATTACCTCAACTTGTTGTTTCAACTTCAGTCAACTGAACTTTTTAGGCATCCCGGTCTTTAACTTTTTTAAGTTACAACAAAGTGTTGGCTACTGGAAGACACACAGTATGAGCAATCATCCAGCTAATATCTAGGATTATAGTAAGTGTCAGTATGTTTGAAAGTCACAGTGAGGCAGAAATCAACAAGAAAACTTGTAAAAGTTAGCTGACTTGCATTAGAAACAAGTGATCTGACCCTGCTGACAAACTGACTGACTGATTTCCATAAAAGACTTTTAATGGTGGACATATTAAATCTTTCAAATCATAATGCTCCTGTGAGAGCAGGTTAAAGAGCACCACAATCACTCAGTGCTGCCTTGTAATTACCATGACCAAACCAACAGAGTTGAGTCAGAGCAGACAGCTGATCAAACTCAGAGTTTTCTTTGATAGAATTATTTTATTCCTGTCAACAATTATTGCTGTAATTATTGCTTGTTTACCAGTGATTGCTGGTGCTCATGATGTCTTCAGGGCTTTCTTGGTTTGAGTTTGAGAGTAACAAGTTTTAATTAAAAGTCTTCCTCACAAACTGGGAATATGTTGTTCGAAATGAGCATTCAGAAGGCAGGAAAGATGCCACTGAGTTGCATTATGGGAATTATTTCCGTATGGAGCTCTAGAGTTAGCAATGGTGTCATACAAGGGGGGATTTTGTCCTCATTGCTTTTTAATTTATATATTAACGATCTGTTCAAGCAAATGAAAGCCTGTAATATTGGGTGCATGACTGTTAATCATCATCTGTCATTTCTTCATTAATGAAATGTCCCAGATACTCTATCTTATTAAAGACACCAGGATCGTTTTCAGACAATTTGAAGTCTGGAAAACTTAGACGAATGTCCCTCTTCATTCTGCAGATCAAGACTAGACTCTAGACCACCTGTCTCAAACGCAAGCAAGTCAGACATGTTTTCCACTGACACTTCTCTCCAATCAGAAACACTTTGATTTCATCAGTGCAACATGCGTCTCATGTCCCAGGTACATCCCAAACCTGAAGCATTTATTTAGACTTCACAAGCTTATTTTTTTGTTTGACAATATGCATGTAAATGCCAGGCTAGTGCTTAAAAAAAGGCATTGAAAACAAATTTTATCAACATTTTGTAGCTTAGGTGGAGCAGGGCTTCTTGGACTTTTTCTCTAATGTTTTCATAGGCAAACTGTACATTTAATGCCACTAGACAACTTTACTGCTAAACTTAAATCCCTCTGCCCTGATTGCCAACACCACTCTCATCCACATCCAGTGCACGCACACACAATCACTGCAGTGCTTATGCAACGTGTTCATGGAAAAATAGAACAGAACAAAGGAAAACTGCAGATTGCACAGAAGGTTTGACTGTTCATTTGCTGCTGGATGCTTTGAAATAAGCAGACAATTACAGAGCCTATATAGACAGATGCTTGAGTGAGGCATGAACGTGATGCTTATGTGATGTTTGCGGTCTAGACAATGCTCGTAAGAGTGAAGTCTTGGTCTGTTGCTGTCTTCAGAGCAACAGTCTACACCACTGTAAACTGCACGTTTGTGGTTAGATGACAAAAAAGTGAGATTACAGAGACTTCAAGCAGTGTATTATGATGCAATATTACTCTAAAAGACAGAGATGTCGCAGTGCAAGTGAAATGTTTGTGTTTTCAGGAGTAAATACTGCTCAACCTCTCTTAAGAAATCTCATGTATAAATTTATATGCCGGCTGAGTGACTCTGAGAATTAAATAATCTTATGGTTGCCTAACATAAGATTTAGTACACACAGTACCAGTCACAGCTGTGGAGGCCTTGGTATAGTTGTTTTGTTATGTCTTGTTTTTTATCTGGACCTTGAGTCTAATAAAGTTTGTATTAACCATACTGCGGACTGAAAGCCGGGCTAGATTGGCCTCTGCTGCTTGAATTTTGACCATTCCTCTTTTAACAAGTCTCTAAGTGAGCAGATAGCTGAACAAATTCAAAATTTGTTTTGGCCTTTATATGCAACCATCAAGCTATTACTTCTCGGAAAGGGGGCTCATTTCAACATTTACTGATGCTGATGGAAATTCTTTATTTTTTCTTGCTTGCTATTTATTTTTGTAGTCTGTTAGGCTCATTTTTGCATTGCATTATGGGTATTAGTAGAAACATAACAGCACTGTAAACCTTGGTAAATTCAGGTGCTATGACAGGATTAGATTAAATATAAAGGACAATTTATTAATCATGAAAAAGAAATAATAGAATTTCTTACTTGGACATTTGTAATACATTTAAGTGTCCTATTATAGCTTTACAGGAAACATGAGAGTGTATCTAATTTCCATTTTATATGATAGAGTGAATTTCATGGCTCATCATACAGCAGAAGGCACTGTGTGCATGAATAAACACTCAATTTTCCCAAGGATTCAAATTTAAAAAGGGCTGCATGCGTTATTATGTTACATGTCTGCCTAATCTGAAAATGTTACAGGCCTGTTTCATATTGCCAGTTTGAGTTCAGCAGAACATCAAGACAAATCACAGACCAGTGCAACCAAACAAGACAAAAGACAAGATGAAAGTGAAATGTCTACAAGGACAGCAATGAAAAATAAGAGAGAGCATTTCAAAAAGAATAAAAGAACAAGGGGACTTCAGTGTGAGTTGATAAAGATTTTATGAAAGAAGACGACTTTAATTGACATCTACAAGCCTGATCTTGAAGCTTGTCTTTTTTGTATACATTCTTAATGTAAAAGAGAAGAAATTGCTCTTAAATATAGAATCTGATAACTGAAATATTTGTGTTCTTATGGAAGGATAAGATATACTTCTGAATTCAGGTTTCTTTCTTTTATTGAACCAATATAAGGTTTAATTGCCCTGTTTATTCCATTGAAAACACTTCATTAAAAGTTGACAGACATATAAAATAACTCATCAAAACTGTATTGGTCAGCCTCCCCACTTTTATAACAATCACCAACTCTGGTTTGGTCAAAATAAATCCTTAATTCACTGCATTAGATGTGAATTTTGCTTGACTTGACAGACTGTTTTTCTCTCACTCATCCTCTGGCCCAGTGGGTGTGCACCATGTCACTGCAGACCAATGAATTAGAAAATAAAATGACAACAAGTGACAATAGATAAGATAGATACTGTCGATAATATTCTTCCAATCGCCCAACCCTTTGGCCTTTACAGAAAGGTGGTCCATCTGTTGACTGAGTGTGTACAGGTCAGCCGGTCTGCTCCCACTGATTAATGTGAAATGTTTCAAGTAACACTCGCAGTCCTGGACAGTGAGTGACCACACATATTCAGACATATCAACAACAAAACAGACCAACGAAACGTGCTAGCTGGTGTTAGCTAACATGTTTTGTCTCCACTAAAGCTATGCCTACAAAAAAATGTTTTGCACAGAAAAGTAATCTAACATCTGTAATAATGCAATGAAACGTCCAGAGAGAAAAAAAGGGACAGAGGAAGTCTGACATGTACAGTTTTTTTAAGGACTGTTATGAAGCTATTGGTTATTTGTGTCATGGGGATTTCTGAATGAGCTTCTTCTTAAGGTAAAAGGAGGATATATTTAGAGTATAGGATGCAAGTCAAGATACAAACTGAGATTATTCATAATGGCTAAGAAATTAAAGGAGAAAAGTGCAAAATATGGCCAATGAAATTGAAAATGTTCAACATTATCAACAGAGTGTGAAGAAATGAAGCTCAGTGTGAGTTCAATCAGGTGACCTCCTTTGCTCATTCATTCTCGCTTATTCACAATCTTCTGTCTCTCTCACTCAACCCGCCTCCACTTTTTCAACTGATCATGGGTGTTCACCTTTCGACCTTGTCAGACCAATCAGAGTTTGCCTCGTTCCCAATCAGACAATCACGCTGCCGTGTCCAGACTTCAAATTCTGTTCTCTTCTCGTTGTCAGCTGTCATTGTGGACAAACGTCACAACCCTCTTCCTCAACTTTCTCCTCCAGATCATCATATGGGTGCAAGACCAGTTTGTCAAGTCATTGCCCTTCGTCTCCAGTCTCCAGGATCATCTGCATCTCCAACCACCACCGGTGTCCACACCCCTGTGGGTTCCCTATACCACTTGGCTTCATCACCCCCTTTTAATAGTCCATGTGATTTCAACAACAGGGTGTAATCTGCAAAAACTTACATTCCTCATTCTTGGTGCTCACGTCAAATAAATTATATTCATTCTAAGGAGAAGTCTTTCCTGCCTGAAGTCACATTTATGACGGTATGTCACAGGCACCTATGCATTGTGTTGCAGAGATATCTCCTGAGCTTGGCATGCTAATCAGCTATCCATGGCCCGTCTTGTCTGGGCACTTTGTGCCTCAAGAGGCAGTGCCTCAGTAGTTTAGCTGTAGATGTATGCAAGCAGCGAGGCTGCTATTTCACAATAAATTAACAAGATAAATTGAAAAAAAAGACAAGAAAGGATAGTTCAAAGAAGGCTCTTGGCCTCTAGCTACAGGTAGAAACTAAATAATATATCTTCTGATAGGCATTTGCTAATGGAAAACAAGGCTTATGCATTATGTTTCGTGGAGGTCCAGTAAGTGGAGAGTTTAGACTGAATAATATTATCAAGGTTGTGGCATAGCTAAGACCAAAATTTATGTAGAAGTGGAAATTTTGCAGATATAATGAAGGTAATTTATAATCTGAACAAAAAACATGAAGGACCCGATTCGCAGCCCTGTGGAACCCTAAAATTACATGGTGGTGGAGGGCCAGGGTCTTACTTAGTAACAAGAAAGCATATTAACAACAGAATAGAGACATTGGCTTGAACTATAGGAATATGGTAGAACAAGGTAACTGATGGTTTAATTGTTGGGTGTAGTGCACAAGCATTCAGTTCTGTAAAGAAAAAAAAACAATACTATCCAGCATAATAATAAAGTGATTAGAATAAACACCATGAGCATAAACAACCTTCAGACAGTGAAGGATGTTCACACCTTTTCAAGTTATGTAGAAATGTGCCATTAAGTTTAAAAGCAACAATTTAATTATGTTGTAAGAAGAGAGTTATGTTCCATATCTCATTAAGAAGAAAAGGCGAGTTAATTTTATGGCAACTTTCGACAGCAGGGCAATTCAAAGTGCTTTACATAAGACAATATAAGGCATTAAGGTGATATATAAAAGAAAAACAAAGCAATATAAAAATACACGTAATATGATTTATAAAGAGTAAAATAAAATGTGAGAAATATTAAAATCGAATAAAACAAATTAAGCAGGAGAGAAAAAAAACATGGTGCAGTTACAGTAAAGTGCAAAATATGGATGAATTGTCACATATTTAACTGACTAAAATGCTGCAGCAAACAGAAAAGTTTTGAGCCTTGATTTAACACCGAGATTGGAAACAGCAAAGTTTTCTGGGAGTGGGAGAAAGAACTATTTATTTGTTTAACCTTTAATTTTATGAATTCACTCACTCATTCATTTTCATTACCTGCATCATCCTGTTCAGAGAAACACTCTTGGCTGTCCCCTCCTGCATTTACATGGCCTTCATTACTATGAATAACCACACCAAGGTAACATTTCAATTAGCACATTCATACAATTTGCACTGACACCAGAGTTTATGTAGTCGTAGGAAGCGGAGACCTCCAGATCTGAAGCACTGTTGATAAAACATAGATTAGATTTTTGGCATTACTTCCTCTGGGGCTAATGCCCGATTACAGGGATGAACCCTGTAATCCTTCAGCCATATTACCCCTCTGCTTGGCTGTCATCACGCTGATTCTGAATGGAGGCTTAATGCCGTCGGTGCTGGCATCGGTATCAGTCGAGCTGAAAGGCTACAGGTGCAGCTAATTAGGTTAATAACAAGCACACTGATTAGTGATTAGCTCCTTAGCGGGTAAAAAAAGAGGAGTTTTAGGTTTACTTGACTGGATTATGTGAACCAGGAGGGAGTCGCCTCTTGAACTTTAAGCTGATGAAATTGAAAAATCTAAATGTGTGACTTTTCCTTCATTGCTACGCTAATTACCGTCTTAATGGCAATTAGTGTAATAATAATAACGACTTAATCTGATTATAATTGTAACGTTTGGGTGCCTATCTGCACGCAGGATGCAGTTCATTAAATGTAGGTTCACAGCAGCAGACATCATGGTGATGCCGCGTTGGACAAAGCCATTAAATAGCAAATGTATCTTCCTGTGGAGACGAAGCACAGCGTTTTATTTAATGAGCCTCACAGTTCAAGGTCCATCTGACATACGTACCTCACAATATAGATATAGAGTATGAACCCATATAGTGTGAACAAGGTCTGGTACTTTTACCACTTTGCAGAGGAATTATGTCTCTATTAAACCATTCTGTGACATAATTAACATCTAATGCCAACGTCAGTCCTTTATTATAAACCAGTGTGGACGGTCACTCTTGTATGAAGCAGGCTGGACTTCCTGCTTTGTATTTCATGTCTCACCTACACAAACACTGCCCACTGAGTTGTTTTAACGCAGAGCTGTTTTCTCAGAGGGCGTGGGTAAGTGCCCAGCAAGCAATATTTGGTTCTCAAAATGTTCTGGGAATGTTTCTGCATTATGTCCCCTGGATGTTAAAGAGGCAAGTTTTTCTGGCATAAAACTAATGTTATTGTTGTGGTCCGAGAACGTTCTGGGAGGGTTAGATGAAGCCAGGGAGGTTATTTTCCTTCGGAACGCTGTTAGGATTCTTAAGGAAAGGAGGTTCTTAAGGAGGGTTACGCAAAAGACAACCAGCAGGGAATGTTAGAGCAACATTACAAAATTTGACCTGAAAATGTTACCTCGTGTGGTTATTAGAAAGTTCTGGGAGTGTTTCTTTAAAGGGACAGTTCACCCCAAAATCCAAAATGTATATTTTTTCCTCTGGCCTGTAAAGTGCTATTTATCCATCTGTACTATTTTTGTGAAAGTTGCAGAGTTTTGGTGAGATCAGCTGTAGAGATTTTTGCCTTCTGTCCAGTATAATAGAACTAGATTCCTGTGATGCTAAAAGTGCCAAAAAAATACCTCAGCAGCAGTGTCCATTTCCAGAGATCATCACTCAGTTGGCAAAAATAATCCACACTTTGATATGAGCAGTTTGATAGGAACTACGTTATTTCTGCAGTTTAGAATCTAATGGTTCTTTCTTTCTAATAGAAAGAAAATAGTTCCTACATGAAACTACTTACAATAAGGTCTGTGGATTATGCTGAATAACCAGCATATGTATTGTTTTTCTATTATATTTCTATTATTATCTATAATATTGAAGAGGAGGAAGACATCTCTATGGCTCATATCTTGCACAACTCTGCAACTCACCACCAAAAAAAATCTAGCTGAATAAATTGCTCTACAGACCAGGGAAAAATTTGTATGTTTGATTTTGGGACAAACTGTCTCTTTAAATAAAAACATTTGCGCAACATCTGTATAAATACAAGGATTACTTAAAAGGCTACTATCAGGGAAACTCAGGGGAACATTAAAAAAATTATATCTAAAATTATTTTCTTTATGTGGTTATTGTAACGTTTTGGGAATGGTACAGTCACTCTACACTCTAACAATATTGTGGGAGGGTTACCTGTCAGGCAATATCCGGGAATGTTATGGGAACGTTATGTGTTAGCTGGGTGAAAACGTGTGACTCTCTTGCAGGAGTATGGAGTCATGTCCCGTCTGTTAAAATATGTGATGGTAATAATTAGGGATGCACTGATACCTATGCCAGCATTGGGTATCAGTCCGATACTGTCCTCACATACTCATACTCACACTCATAAAACAACTAGCACCTCTAACGCTCACTGATTATCTCAGTGGTTCCCAAACTGGGGGTCCCCCCTGGGGGAGCCTGGAGCGGCTGCAGGGTGGGGCATGGATGACCATGGCTGAAATATATAGTGAAACAAAGTTAAATGAATATGACTTATGTGGGGATAGTAAAGAACTTGCTGATGCTATCATACTGACTTTTATTTCATTAGAATTCAACTTGAGTCCTTACTTATGTGCTTCCCAATTATTGTTAATGTGTGATAATAATTGTTATTGCTAATGCTGAGTTATAATAATAATATTTTTAGCTTCTGAAGGGGAGCATGAGAGAAAGTTTTTTGAATCACTGGATTACCACATTATATGTTGTTTATTTGATCTGTATGAAAACCAATGTCTTTATGCTAAGCTAAACTAACTGGCTATAGCTCTTGGCAAGGAACCAAAAAAGTACATTTCACAAAATATCGAACTTGTTATTTAACTGCAGCCACAATCTTTCCAATCCTTGCAGGTTCCCAAAGTCTGTTTTAGAACAATAGTCAGATACATGACCATCAAAATAGTTTTAGCTTGCTGAAACACTGATAGACTGATTGTGTGTATGGCAAAGGAAATATTCCCCTCATTCACACTGGCCATAAAAAGATCCCTTTCTAATGCACTTTCAACAGAAGACACACTGTAAAAAAGTTAATAAGAGGCTACAGCAGTCTGACTTAGACACATTAAATAAATATCATAATACAAAATTCCATCTTTGTGCTTCTACATATCCACTAGATTTGATTTGAAAATGTGAACTTAACCCTTAACATAATGTTTTAGTTGCGTAACCCTAAAATACCATAACCGTAGTTTATTTAACATAAGCATGGTCATTCCTTAAACTTAACCACACTATAGTTACCATGTACAGATATGGCAGAAAGGGAGAATTTAAAAGGACACTGGATATGAAAAATACCACTGAACAGAATCTCAGTTTTGCACAGTTGCCTCAATTAACGTTCTTGTCTGGTGATGAGATCGGCTTTTACAGATTCGTTCTTTCATTATCAACACCACATATTTTTCTGTTAAATTGGAGGTTCATAAATATGTCTGAAAGAAGTTTCAATAGTGGACTGACTTGCATAAGAAACACGTGAAACGATCTGATCCCGCTGACCTATTGACTCACTGATTTGCACAATATGTTCTGACTTTTTTGGGCGGATGTATTAGCACAGCGTGGAGGTTGTTTTTTGGCAAGATTGCACTTACATAAATTTAGAAAATCATAATGACCTTGAGGCAGCGTGTTAAAGAGCAACATCATCTCCTGGTACTGCCTTGCAATGGAGTCAGAGCAGAATGCTGAACTTGAACTTGAATTACTCAATTCATGTCAGCAGTGACTGCTTAATTACCACATTTCATTACCGAACTGATGCAACGGAGTCAGAGTGGACAGCTGAACAAATTCTAAAATGCTTTGGTGCCTGAGGAGTAGTCTAGTGGATCTTTCACTTGTGCTGCCCTCAAAGTCGCTCTGTGCTTTGCTCGCCTGGAGGAAGTCGAAGGACTATCAGTATGCACTGTGGAGAAGTACACTGGGAAGGCAGTGGGCTGCTGAGAAGCAGTGTGTGCTGAAGAAGGGTGTTTACTGATCAGAGGATTAGGGCGGCGGCAGGCGGAGAGATAGAAGAGACGACAGCAGGGGTGTCGGAGAATGATTAGACTGCCACTAAGCCAATTGGGGAAATGGGACCGTAGCCAAAAAGACATGAAGAAAGGCGGGAGGGAGGGAGACGTCGGCACGGCAATGGGTGAGGAAGAGTAGGGGTTGAGAAAGGACGAGCGACCAGACGGGGAGATGGGAGGGAGGAAAAGAGCTGGATTAGGCAAGAGAAAGAGAAAGAGAACGAAAACAATAACAAGCGAAGATGAAGGAGTGAATGAAAGGCAACAAGAGAGGCCAGCCCAAAGGAGAAAGAGAATACACCGTCGAGGGAAGGAGACAGTTTGAGGTGTCAAGGTGGAAGAAGAGAGCAGAGCTTCCATTCCTTGTTTTTCCACTTTGTTCTCGCCAAAACACCAGGCGCCGCGGTCACCTTTCCGACACAATTTCCTCTCATGCCTCCAGAAATATAGCTGCATGAGGAGGATGAAAAGACTGATTGTGGCCTGGTTTTTAAGGCGGACCAGCTCGCCTTTGCTTGCTCGTCGAGGTCAGAGAGCCTCCACATCCCATCTGTCATTTTGTCAGCGGGGGGGTCAACTGTAAGAACAGTTTGAGTCTGAGGAGAGGGGGCAGGCAGGTTTGGGTGAGCAGCCATGGATTTGGGTGCAAAAATGAGGGTCTGTAGTCAAACAAGTGCTGAAATGATTACAATAAGAAATATACAATACCAGTCATTCCAATACCTGATTGACAACTTTTTAAATTTATGTTTATCTAGATATACAGGCTCTCGCCCAAGCGGTGTAGCTGCAGCAAAGAAATGATGCTCCTCTTCTATGTCGAAGTCCTCAGACATTTTATTCTTTGTTGAAAGTCAACTGTGTGCATAACAAGTCACTATTTCTGAGCAGATCTCTCTTGTTGTCTGAGTCACTTCCAGGTAGCATGTAAACACAGATGTGAAGGTATCTCATATATCTTGTGTCATGTCGCTTGGGCGAGAGCCTGTGTACCTGCTTCAGGCGTGTGCATGCGGATCAGGTCTCAGAGGCTACAGTTGACATTTAGGCTAAAAAACACGGTGTAAATGGCATCTTTTTGGGTCAAATTTTAATTTAGCAAATTATGGACACTTGGATTACACCACACAAGTAGTATGGAGCAGTGGTGGACAAAGTACTCAACCCCAGTACTTGAGTCAAAGTACAGATACTCCTGGTCAAATATTACTCAACTACAAATGAAAGTTGCTAGGTCAAAATTTTACTTGAGTTAAAGTACTAGAGTACTTGGTTTTAAAAATACATAAGTATTCAAAAGTATATGTTTTTAAAAATACTTCAGTATTCAAAAGTACAAATTGCAAAGTACATTTTCTAATATCAGTACATCCTGTATTGTTTTCATGATGCATTTACAGAAGCTTGTAACTCTCTGAAACCATCTGATGATGCACTGATGCTTGTAGAATCACTCTGCTACACATAAAAGCAGATTGAAGCCGACTGTAAGGAGTTCTCCAAGTCTGTTAAATAACAGATTTTTTCTGTCTTCAGAGGCAGTATATATACATGAATTATGTGATATTTTTCACCCTGGTAAAAACAATCCAACTTTAAAAGCTACCTGGAATAATGAATAATTATAATAACATCTTGAGATTTAATTTTGTCTTTCTCCGGCCGTCACCATTACCGCTTTTTGTTTGAATGAAAGAGGGAGAGTTTGCTTGTTCTTGTTAGTGCATCTGGACGTATTTCTGCTTTGACATCAGTCCCACTTGAGAGGAGCTACTGTGATTGGTTTCTTTCTGTGAGGAACACAACATGTGACCAACTGCATTTTAGAAAAGAAAAAACACCAACAGCTGACTTCAATGATGTGCTCAGTTAAAAAGTAACAACAACCTTTGTAGAAATGTAGTGAAGTCAAAAGTACAAT
Organism: Lutjanus erythropterus; assembly: GCF_056507025.1. NCBI lineage: Eukaryota > Metazoa > Chordata > Actinopteri > Lutjaniformes > Lutjanidae > Lutjanus > Lutjanus erythropterus. The sequence goes on along the minus strand of NC_139326.1, from coordinate 33,634,082 downwards.
ATTTGTCTTTGAAATGTAGTGGAGTGAAAGTCAGAAGTTTCCAAAAAACACAAATACTCAAGTAAAGTACAGATACTCAAAAAATGTACTTAAGTACAGTACTGAAGTAAATGTACTTTGTTACTGTCCACCACTGGTATGGAGACATTTTGTGTTTTTTTGTGTTCTTTTTTTTACATTTTAAAACTGGTCACCATTCACTTCAATTGTACTGGATTTGGCTGCAGTGCTGTTTTTCGCTGAAGCTCCAGGAGTGTTTTGTGAACTGGAGATCTTCACCCATCCTCACATCAGCACAGGGGTGAGTAGATACTGAGTGAAATTTCATTTTTGGGTGAACTTTCGCTTTAAACCATGCGTATTGTGATACTGAACTTGTGTGTGCAGAAGAGCAAAGAGAGAGATGTTTTTAAAAGTGTCTGTGTGGTCAGCCCTCAGTACTTTTGTACTGAATGTCTGTGGTTTGAAGTTTCATTTCTTTTTGTACTTTCAAGAATCTGTTTAATGTTTCATGTTCGCTCTCAGCTTTAGTTACCGCTGACAAAAACCCAACATTTCCTGATTTTGCTTCTTCATAGTAAAAGCTTTCAAATAACAAAATAGAACTGTGAAGACTTTAAAGGAAATGAAGATTAATTTGTTTTTTTTTCAGCTGCTCAGCTTATCTTAAAGGGACAGTTCATCCCAAAATCAAAAATACATATTTTATCCCTGGCCTGTAGGACTATTTAACCATCTAGAATTTTGGCTGTAGTAGAAAGAAAATAGTTCTGGTAGATTCTTCTACCAAAAGAAAATAGTACCTACATGAAACTGCCTACAACAAGATCTGTGGATTATCTTAAATAACCAAGTCATGATTTTTGGAAAGGTACACTCGTTTTTGAGTGAATTGCTTTCTTTTTTCTCTGAACTGAACTGAACTGTGAACAGGAAGTGCCTTTTTGTTTTGGGATTTTTTTGTGGCAAAATATGGGCTGGATCTGGACCCTATCTTCAGAGGTGCTGTTTTGTTAGTGACTTTGTTTTCTGGTGGTTATGTATTCTTACGGGCAATAAAAAAAGAGTTTTTGTTTACATGCTCTGATTTTGATACTTTATGTGCAGTTGACAAACTCAAATAAAAATACTGACTCACCCCCTGCTGACCTAACTGGCACCCCAAGCATTTCTAGTCAGATCATTACAACACCAAAATAATCTAGATGGATAAATAGCACCAAGGAAAAAAAAAATGTCTGATTTTGGGATGAACTGTCCCTTTAAGTGAAGATGCACCTTTAAGAGGTTAGCTCAGTTGTATTCGAGATGCTAATTCCTTGTCATGCTGGACTGTTGTGCCAGTTCAAGCCAGTTAGCACACATGCATGGAACAGGGGTAATGAGCGTGGACCAAAGACGCTCAGGTGAAATGCATCATGGTACATGTTTCTGTTCAATACAGCATGCACTTGGGAATTTATTGCTTCAGCTGAATACATTTACCATCAGCACTGACTTGAAGTCCATACGAAAAAGTGTCCCTACAACATTTGTTAAGGATTTTCTTTTCGAGGGCAACAAGCGTGAGGAGCTCACGCTTCAAAAAGAGACTCAGGAGTCAGTTGTGCAACCAGATAAATTATAACTGTCGTCCTATGCTACATTAATAGACCTTTTTAGCGCAGGCCTTTTGACATGAAATAGTTGGATAAACACAGGTGATATCAATGATACTAATGAAAGCTTCTTTCCATTCAGGTCAAACAGAGTCAGGGTGCTGCTGTTGTGCCTCACTAGAAAAGCTCTGCTTAGTAGAACAGGACCTTAATTAGTATCACTGGTGACACCTGTTTTTACCTTACTTTTTATATCAATATGGCTGCCATGAAAAAGATGTATTGCGTGAAAATTATGCATTATCGTATATAAAGATGTATATTGTGGCTCTTGGAAAAAATGAGCCCTTCTTTAAGTATTTATTACATATATTTAGCTGTTTCTCTGCCCCTTAGACTCCTCATTAGGTGCCTTCAAGTTTGGCAAATTAGGAATTCAAGCCCTGTTGCATTTTTTATCAAGATCCAGATGATGCAAGTGCTTTAGCTAAATGACTACAATGTAAGTGCATGTTGTAAAAGTAAAAAATGGGCTGTGTTTTAGCCAGCCCGAGGCATCGCTCCTTAAATGTTTTGTCGGGAATAAAATAAGAGGTTTCCTTCAATTGGAGCCTTCTGGCAACTTAATCAATCCATTGTAAAAACTAAGACATCTTGCATTCACAGCTGGGCTACATGCCATTCCAATAGCACGACAGACTGTGTGCAAAGTCCCACAAGAACCATTAACTGTCATTTGTGTCCAAGTGGAACAAATCTTAAAACTAATTAAGCTGCACCCCCATGACGAGAATGTGAAGACAAATTTTGCCTGCGGGAGTGGGCGAATTGAGAATCGATGGCTGACAATTTCAAAGTCTTGTCCTGAATTCGAGACACGGGTGTGTGTGTGCACCGGGTGCGGAATCAATCACGGCAAATTGAGTCCTACGTAAACAGGGATAGAGTGATTGACCGAAACAGAGTAATTCAGACAGAGGGGAGCCAAGCCAACCTTATTGGCGGCACACTCCATTCTTTTGGAGTTTGTGCCAGGGAAACGGACAGCCGGTGCCATTTCGAAAGGTTACCGCAGTCTGCAAGTCAGTGACACTGAAATGAAAAAGAAATTCCAGACAAACAACTAACTCTGAGATACACACACGCTCGCGCGAGGTATGTGATGAGGAACGCTGCTATACAATCACACACACTCACACACGCTCTCTTTACATCTCACTGTCTGTCTGACATGCTTTATAAGAGCTTTGATGAGGCAGACACTTGTACTATTACTCACACACACAAAGTGAGAATGAAGCTAATTACTGAGAGATGTCTTGTCACGTCATGTCTCCTTTAATGTCTCTTATAATGGTGCCTTCAGGCATTTGAAGAGAAAAAAGGAGAAAAGAAATACAGGTTTGACTATAGTAAAACTCAAACAGCAGGTAACACTAGCACCTGTCACAGGTGGTAGAAGTTAATTGTGATTGTAACATAAATGCATCCATTTTCAGGAAGCATCTGGCGTGCTGTTTTTCTCTTTGCCACGACATTTGGATGACAGCAGCCCACAAACAGTCAGCGCACACCATTTAGACAAGTTTTTAAATGCCTATGTGGGTTTTTGCAACAATCTCCGTATTCCGCGGCACAAAGTTAATTTGATGTTTGCTCACTGGGATCGGACAGGCTCATTAGCCTAATGCTTGATGAGCAAGGTACGGCAGCAGTTTCCTTTTTGTTGTCCTATTTTCCTAAGCCTGTTGTGTGTCAGTGGATGGCGCTGATTGGAGCCAGATTTCCATTTTGTCAACATAAACATGTGGAGGATAGGGTGAGGGGACGTGGGGATAAAGCCAAAACAGTAACAGGCGTTAAAGAGCCTATTATCTGTGACCATCTGTGACCTGTGTGTCTGATAATGGAGCGAGGGCTTCAATTTGGAGGTTTTTAAGTGCTACTTTGGCAGAAAGTCTTTGGCAATGTCAATCAGAGGTTTATTTGTGATTATACTGTCTGAATTGATGAACATATTGGAATAGCTGAAATGTCACCACAGACAAAAGTAGGCCTGACAAGGTCACACATGGGATGTTGTTAAATAACTTCCTGTCCAGTTTCCAAAGAGAATTTCTAAGAATTGATGTGTAAACTACAAAAAGGTCAGTCATTCTGTGTCATCAAGTTCAAGTTCATGCTAATATTTAAAGGAATAGTTCAGATTATTTAAAGTGGGCTTGTATGTGGTACCTATCCATAGTCAGTGTATTAGCTACAGTAAATGCCAGATGGCACACCCCCAGTTTGGAGAAGCACCAGCATGTTAGCAAAGGGCGACTTAAGAAAAAAAAATCATCATTAGTTTCATTAATTTTCACTAAGAAAATGCCAGTAAATAAGCCATATATTCCTCTCTCCAAACCAACCAAACTCAATAGGTGAAATCAGTCATTTCATCTCACAGAACCCAGGAACTGTCGGTTCATCCCGTGGCCTTGATCTGTTAGTTTGTTTGTGTTATTGTGCAACAGTGAATCTGAACTAAACTTTGAAATCACACAATAGCACAGAGTAGCAGATCAAGGCTGCCAGCAACTCCCGTGCTCTGCGAGGTAAAATTGCTTGTTTGACTCATGGAGTTTGGTTGGTTTGGAGAGAACCATATTTGCCTCATATAACAGCAGTTTTGAGTCAGAAAACTGCTCTCTGCTTCTCCATACTAGTGGTGTGTTGACCACTTGTAGCACACTGCCTATTGATAAGCACCTCATACAACCCCACATTGAACAATAAGAGCTATCCCTTCAATACACAAATCTTATCACTCACATATCTTAACATCTGTTGCTGGCAGTGCTGTACAACATAACTGCATTCTTTGCAGGCAGCTGACATTCCCAAGTGTGGTGCACACAATTCTCATACCTTTATCTGGGCATGATTGGACAGCACTTTTTCAACTTGGACCCCATTTTCCCATGTTTTTGTGTCTAGGTAAGAAATGTGGACAAAATGTTATTTTTGAATTTGTCCAGTTACAACTGGACAGAAACATAATAAAGAATGTCTTGGCTCATCCTTCACCTGCTCCAAAAATCACCAACTCCAGTTGTCTGGTCAAAAAAAACCCCTTAGTTCATTAGATGAGGAATTATTCTGATTGTACACGCCGTTTCTCTCGCTTCTCATTTGATATTTTTGCATCTAACACAGGGAATAAAGCAGCAAGTCCTCAACAAAAAAATAAGCATGTGGTTCAAATGTGCAAGTATTTTATTCAGACTCATACTACCGTTTATTGTTAGGTGGTGGCCTCTAGTGGTCATAGTAAGTATGACAAGACAAGTATAAAGAGTGAGAACGTCCACATTTGGAAGAATGGATGGATGACTCAAACAAATACAGGAATTGAAACAAGATATCGACATAGGGTTGTTTCAAATTACTTAACTTTTTTATGTATGCGACCTTCATCATGTCACTTCCGTCACGTGACACGGGTGACTGTAACCCCAACAAACCTATCCAAGTACCTTTTATGGCTAGGCTGTTGAAGAAGACGACAGAAACGAATGGAGATGATGATGATAAAATTCCTGTTTCTGTAAACGGAGTCTGGTGGGTTTGCCGAGAGAAAAAAACCAGCTGATCTTACTCTTTAACAAAATCTTTGCAGGGATCCCTTCCATAATGTTGCCAGACACTTACAATGACAATCTGAACCTGTCAGTTGCAAAACAAGCACTTTTAGTGGATTTACTTTGATGGTGCACAATTGTCTGTCAGGATTATGTTGCAGCTGGTTTGAATTTCAAACACTGTTGTCCGCATTAATCACTTTGACCCAAAAAAAAATTGGGAAAATGGGGTCCAGGTTGAAAAGCACTCAGGTTACCTTTTATGAATTTAATAATACATGCACATTTGGAGAAACCTTTCTTTGGTGTAAAATTGTCATTTAAAAAAAGCAAGACAATTAAAAATGTCCACAAACACTCAAAGCTTATCAAAGTACTTCCGCCGCATAATTAAAGAGTTGGGGATCCCTTCCTGTGCTCAATCACTTCTTCACCACAATTACAAAATTATGCTTTTGACATAGAAACATACCATCAATACCAATGAAGTCAAAGTGTTTAAAAGGGTTCAGTGACCACTGCCAGCTACTTTACTGAACAACCTTATGACTCCTGTGGCTACAGCTACCATTCAGTACTGTAAGCAATGCATCTCTGGCACATTTATGATAGCTGCATATCGAAAACGATAAGCAGACCACAATGGAGTTAAACTAGCAAACGCTGCATAATCTGTTGGCAGCTCAGTCTCTAGTCTGTGCATGCAGTGGCTCCTCATGAGGTGCAGCATGAGGTTCTCCATGATTAGTTTAATTACTTCTTCATGCTTGACATGCAAGCAGAGTCTGGTGCTGTTAAAGCCCCTGAAAAGTTGGTCTCAAAATTGAAGTAATTTTCTGTAACATTAAAGTCCCCCTCCATCAAAAATGTTTTCCTTCCTGTTCCTACAGTTGGATGTTTGACCTTCATGGTGCAGAATGATGTATGTGCAGAGTTTGACACTAGAAGGTTCTTTTCACATTCAGCTGCTCAAAGTAGAAAGTTTCTCCGGGCTCATTGAAAATCTGATTTTAAGGGTTGGGCCCAGGAGCATGATTTGTGACATCACAGCTAGTCTGGGAGTCATCAGTTTGCTGCCTATACACGTGTGATGTAGAAACGTAAAGTCGCCAGTGCACATATATGAGGTAAATGGACTTTACAGTGAAGTTGGAGGCATCTTGTATCCAGCTAAAATAATACCCTAACTAGAAAAGGGCATTCAGTAGAGTGCAAACTCCACCAGGCAACCAGTAAAAGAAAATTCAGATATAACCCCTTTGTAATCACCAACATTTTGTTTAGTAACTGTAATTTAATTACATATTTTTTGTCTGTAAATGTAACCTATTATAATTACTTTTATTTTTTTCTCATTTAAATAGATGTAATTAGTTACATGTAAGTAGTTACTCGCACTGCTAGTATCCTATTGGGTGAAATTTTGTAATATTTAACATATGAATTCTTGAGTCATGGCCAAAAGCATGTTCTGTGAGGTAACAGTGAAGTTTGACCACCAAAATCTAAGCCGTTCATTCTTAAGTCTAAGAGAACATTGTGCCAAGAAATTCCCTCCAAGCATGACTGAGATATTGTGTTCATGAGAGTGGGATGAGTGTGAGGTTACAGTGACCTTTGATCACCAAAATCTAATCAGTAGAACCTTGAATCCAACTGGTCTTTTGTGCCAAGTTTGAAGAAATTCCCTGGAGGCTTTCTTAAGATATTGGGCTAACAAGAATGGAATAACCAAAAACACAATGCCTCTGGCCCAGGCTGCCGCTGGCTTGGATCCATAAAAAAGGTTTTTGCAAGGTTTTTGAAAAGTTTAAAAAGTTGTGAATCACAAGGGTCCTTCAGCATCCAGCCATGTCCACAAAAAAAAAAAAACTAAATTGACTGGTCCAGTAGTTTGCAGGATTAGCCATGGACAAGTTCAAGGTCCCTTGGACATGCATGCACACATGCACACACCCATGTAGACATGCATACATGCATGCATGCACATGTACATATGCAAGTCATTGCATGATAATGAACAAAATTTAAATTCTCATATATTCTGGATGTTTTTGATGATGGTGAAGGAGAAGATGCCTGTGGAAATGAGACATTTTTGGGTGAAAAAACTGTCAGACACACATTATAGCTCCAAGCAGACTATATTTGTATTATATATTTATGTTTGTTTGGATTCAGAAAATCATTAAGACTCACCTCTCTGCACCACGGATGTCTGAACCAACTTTCATGGCAATTCAATGTCAAGTGATGGACCAACCTAACTGCCACCTCTAGAGCCACACTGCTTAGGACTGTATGGGTGTGATTTGATCAGTTTTGTTTGACAACATGAGCATGAGCAGCCCCACAACTATCATCATAGATGACATATTTATTAAAATATTACTAACAAACTGTTGCACACTAAGGTTGGGTAATGTCTGCCAAATTGGCATCTGATGAAGTCCACAGTGAAACGTCACGATGGACGATATCTCTGTTGGATCTGGCACCAGCTAGAGGCCATCCGCCTCTTGCCAGACCTGCTCGGATTGTAGGCTGATGAGCAATGTTCATAATGCACGGCACAAATGACACACATTTGAGTGGCATTTGTAATATGATACGGTGATTGAAGAATGTGATTAATGGCTTCAAATGACTCTTTTTTCGAAGGTTTAACATTTTCAATGAATGTTTTCTTATTGTTAGAAAATTTGCGTTAAATCGACAGGGAAATCAATCGCCAGGAACACGCCTAGTGGAAAGCAAGAACAAAAAACAAAGCTGTTCTTACTCTGGTGGGAAATTTTGTTTTCATGTGGAACACCATTTCTCATAATGAAAAGATGATTGAAAAAAATGGGATCACAGTGCCTTTAATAGTTTTCTCAGATGTATACATTTTATTTCCATGTCTTTTCAGCCCACAATACAAAAAAGGACAATAAATCAATTTGACGTTATTTACTTAAGCCTTGTTCGTTCCTCTGCACCAATCTGTATCTTTCAATACACAGACTGAGACACTGAAAGATGATGTAGCCTTTACTGGCTGTGAAGCTGTTTCACCTTGTTGCTGGTGGAATGCAGTGAAAATGTCAAACCAAATACGTAATGCAGACGCAAATGTATTATTTACTGAGGTTATGAAGTTTTATTTTCCTATTTTAAAGTGCCAATAAATGGAGACGTGGAAGAACAGAACACATCATTCCACTGGCAAAGGACACGGGGCCGCCGCTGCATTCAGCCACACGCCATGAGTGGAAAGAGCGGTATTGTTTGTCTGCTGGGGGTGTCAGGGCAGCCTGTACCTCACTGTGCTGTGCTCTGCCCCTGTTGCCTCCAGAACAGCACATTGCACTCTTGTCGGAGCAGCACAACTCCTGCCATTGTGCCCTAATGGACTGCTGATGACTGCGACCTTCTGCTCAACCCAAACGAGGACACACTCGGGGGGGACGTTGGGGTGTTTGTGTGTGTTCGACTTTACTTTTGAAATGGTGGATGGGCGCATAAAGGAGACAGAGGACATCCAACCCATAAAAACCAAAATAGTGATGAGAGGGATGAGACGCGGGGGCGGGGGATGAGGTGGAGTAGATGGCTTTGAAGAGGAGTTAAGTATGATGGAGGAAGGGTCCCAGGAGAGGAGGAGGGAGGCAGAGAGAGCAGGGGGAGGCACCATTGAGAGGTACAGAGGGATGCTAGAATGGGAGCGGAATAAAAAACAGAATGAAAGAAAAAGATGTTCTTTCCAGCCGTTAGAATTAAGCTGTCTGCGCCGGTGAGGTAATGTTCCATAAGTCACATCCATTAGCCTGCAAGTTACACTGATTCTTGCTACTCTTTCCTGCTACCGTTATCGAAAGAAAAACAAGAGTTGCACAGTTTTTTATACCGGGGATGGGGATTAAGGGAGCTCTGGTAGCCGTTTGAAGCAGGCAGAAATATCGAGAAACTGAGTGTTCCTTCCACTTCTTCTTGAGATGAAGCAGTCGGTAACAAACAGAGATATGCCTCGATGAGGGGAGATGAATCTGCAAACAAATCTGCTAACAAATATAGCTCCCTAAACCTGATAGAAGCAGAGCGAGGCACTGAAAGTCAGGGGAAAGGTGCAGAGTCATGTAATGTATTTGCCGTGTGCTTATCAAAACACACGCCTAAAAGCTCCAAAAACATGCTTTAGAATGTGGCGAAGCAAGCCCGGAAACAGGGAGACGCTAAATTGAGTCTCATCTTTATGAACAAGCTAGAATGAAAAGAGGAGCGGATAACAGGGGGGAGATGCTGATTTGAATGAGAGATGACAGGTACAGTGGCAAAGCTGCAACCGCAAATAGGGAGGATAGTTAATGAGCGGATAAAAAAAACAGAAATCCACCATCCGATGATGTGTGGGAAGTGGAAAACTGTGGGGTGTTGGACTGCTCATCACACCCTGTCTGATGCCCAGCATGGCCAAAGCGTGTTAATAGCCACATGATGCTGATCGGAGCTGATGGATTACACTTGACACCGACTCCTTCTGGCCTGTGACGTCACCCATCATACAGGTTTTTTTCTTCTTCGTCTTTTTTACTTTCCTTTTCCGACTGCGTCGACTTGGCTGAGTCGAATTGACGGGCCTTAGTAAAGTCAGAGAATGTCATCTTTGAACTTGGACTTGACGGTAAGTAATGGAGACCGTTTCTGTGTGAGAGTGTCGAATCGACAGAGAGCAGAGCAGCTGAAAGGAAACACAGGCTGAGAGAAGAGAGGAAGGAGAGAAGGAGAGCTGAAGAGGCTCGGATCAAACGCCCCTCCCCGCCCGGGGGATGTGCTGACTGGCAGAAAGCGACCGCCGAGGGAGGAAGGAGGTAGGAAGGGAAAGAGGGAGAGGAGGGAGGGGGGACTGGGAGGGTCAAAACAGGATGGTAAAACTGAAGGAGGACGTGGAAACATAGAGAGAGTTGGCCTGTGTGACAAAAAGTGACATTTGTCCTCTATAGTTTAGCTGCTGAAGCCATACTCAGACAGACAACAGCACTGCAGCCCCTCATTAATTTCAGTTTCACAGCACTGCATTGACACAGCAGGGGTGCTGATGCAGAGACTAAAAAATGCAGGGTCGACTTGCAGAAAAGTCTAACAACTTTTGCTGCATTGTATTCAATGTCATCCAGCAAGGTGCTGCTTTGGCCAGTCTAGCCAAGACTCATTTCTAACTCGTCAAATACCAACGTTTCATCACTGCCCCTCAGCAACTTATACACAGAGCTATACAGTACCTGAAAGAGACGCGCCGGGCTTTCAAGTGACTTCAATGTAAACCCATCTGTGGCTGTATGAGATGCACAGGGCTTTCAAGGTATTATAAGAGGGAGAAGTCTGTGTCTGGAGGAGGTAGGATGGATAGATGGTTCAAACAAACACAGTACTTTCACCCAGCAGACCAGGGTTCATGTCCCATGTGAAACCAAACCGTTATTAAAAGTTTAAGTCAGGTGATGTACATAGTTACTGCAACCCCAAACATGGTCTTATCCTAAACCTACCCATGGAGTTTAGGAGTTTTGGTGCCCAAACTTACCTAAACTACGACCATTTCACAACATTTACCATGTGTCAAAAAGGCTTTGCGGTGTCTCATCCAGCAGTTATAGGATACCGTGTGCATCAGTGAGCCTATGAGATGCTGAGAGAAGTGACAGAGCAGCACTGGTAGTTGCTGGAATGAGACCGGGTTGGATGCTCATGGAGTCTTAAAGCGAATGACTTGATGTTGGAGTGAATAAATGTCCCAGTGTGCCTCATACAGACTAATAATAATTTTGTTCACCTACAAACACTATATAGTCATAAACAAAAAGCAAATTGCACTATGACAACAACTGAAGTTGCACCAAAGACAGTAAGTTGATACTCTTCTTAAAATGGTTTTATAAATGCATTATGACTTGTTCAGGACAAGTGGCATGTTTTGTCATTGGACTTGACCTGGGACCTGTCTGCAAAGACTTGAGATGTCCTTGTGACTTGCAATGAAATAACTCAGAATTCAGTTTAACTTGACACCAGGGGTAAGACTGTGTATTTCTACTTTTTACCTCAAGATGGTCACAACAAAAGCTGACTGTGAGACCAGTACCTGAAACAACATGACCAAGAATTACAGCAGCATGTGGTTTTTTAATGCAAAACATTAAACTAAACATGCTAAGATGGCAAAATGTGAGAAAAAGGGGGAAAAAAGGCTAAAAATTAAAAGTTAAAGTTAAAAAATGTTTTTCTTCTTCTCCTCACTTATGCTAAACTTACCTTTTGACTCTCAAAAACTAAGCTAGAGAGGAAAAATCTGAGCCGCTGAAAAATGATGATGAAAGTCGGTCTCATCAGTAAAGTTAGTGATGACAAGTTTCTGCCACATTTAAACTGCTCTGTGATCACTCATGTTAAATAATACAACTGATTATGCAACAGTTGCTGCCATTCATCTGCAGTTCTGTTTATTTTGTCTGACAAGTTCACAGTCATAAAATAGTCATTTGTTCGACATCACAGAGGTCAGTATGCAGTGTGTGTCTCATCCCTCTCTGTAATGACATGCCTCTTGATCGTTGCTGTTCTTTTAGCTTCAGACATGACACTTTTCTGGCTGTTTGTAGCAGCTGTACACTCTTTTGCCTTCAGACATGTTTGTATTACACAATGCACTGGTGCCCCCATGTATGAAAAAGCAAATCAGTAGTGCCCACTTAGATGACCCCGTAGTAGATAAAATGTGATAAAGTGCCTTGTAAAGTGTGCTTTTCTAGTGGACAAAAATGTCCCATAAAGTGCCTTTCTAGTGGACAAAACATGGTAAAATGCCCCCTAAAGAGTCTTTCTAGTTGATAGAACATGGTAAAATGTCCTCTAAAGTGTCTTTCTATGGGATAAAATAGGGTAAAATGCCCTCTGAAGTGCCTGGACAAAACATTGTAAAGTGTCCTCTACAGTGCATTGCTAGTGGACAAAATGTGGGAAAATGCCGTCTGAAATGCCTCTGTGGTGGACAAAGCATGGTAAAGTGTCCTCTAAAGTGCCTTGCTAGTGGAAAAAATGTGGTAACGTGCCCTCTGAATTGTCTCTATAGTGGGCAAAACATCATAAATTGTCCTCTAAAGTGTCTTTCCAGGGGATAAAATATGGTAAAGTGTCAACTTAAGTGCATTGCTAGTGGACAAAATATGGGAAAATGCCCTCTAAAGCACCTCTCTAGTGGGCAAAAATTGCAAAGTGTCCTTTAAAGTGCCTTTCTAGTGGACAAAATGTGGCAAAGTTTTCCCTAAACTGCCTTTCTAGTGAACAAGATGTGATAAAGTGGCATCTATGGTGCCCTGCTGGTAGACAAAACATGATAAAGTGCCATCTAAAGTTCCTTTCTTGTGGATAAAACATGGTAAAGTGAATCCTAAGTTGCCTTTCCAATGGACAAAACATAATAAACTGCCCTTTAGGGTTCAAATTATTTGGCCTCTACGTGCCATTAAATAGTGTTGGTTTTTAGTTGTAGTAGCTGTTATGCAATAAAACAATTTTAATCTAAACCAGGATTTGGAACTATTTCACCTTAAATGCATGACACTTTTTCTACAAACCTACCTACGTACAGGTGGTGCACTTTTTGTTTTTTTGCCCCTGTCCTTCACACAGCCTGACACAGTTTACTAACTTATGAGCACATATAGACTCAAATGCTGGAGATGCGACAGGATGAATTAAATTTCAAAGAATGTTGATATCCCCTGACGCACAGGAGAGACAAACTGAAGACAGCCAGTTGTACTTTTCTTTTCCTTCCCTTGGGAAGTGGAGAGCATTGTTTTCTACTTCACTCAACTACTTAAAAGTATTTCAAACAAAATGAAGGGAAAACTAAATGTTGCTGTCAGTAACTGCCCCATTCAATATGAGATAATGAGCCGGCGAGACTTGAATAAAACTGATGGAAAAGCATCATTTAGGCCTGTATGGTCAAACTATGGATAAAGACCTTCATAAAACAAGCTGAAATTGCTGGTGAGGGCAAATGTCACTCATAAATGTAAATGGCATTTTCAAAGTTAGCCAGCTCGTCTGAGCTTGACAGCTCTTTTCAGTAGCTGTAGGAAACTTGCCCCATGTGGCATAAAAGCACCGTGTCAGGGAGGCAGGACCCAAGGTAGCAGGGGGAGAGTAGAGGGGAAGGGGAGGAAAGAAAAGAGGGGAGAGACAGTGAACGGAAAGGCTATTATACATTTTTCATTAAGTTTCCAGGCACTAAGCCACATCAAAGCCTCTCAGAGATAGAGGGGAGGGAGGGGGAGAGAGAGAGAGACACAGGATGTTCTAATTAACTTCACAGTCGCTGGCTTTCCCCCCCTTCTCTCTCTCACACGTTCTTATTCTCTGTGTATATAAATGTGTCTCTACCCTGCCCACTGTCTGTATGTGTGCCTTGTAAATTCATCACGACACCCCCCCCCATCTGCAAAAAAATTTTTTTTTAAAAGTTGGGAGGCAGGGAGTTGCAGCTCATGTAGGGGCGATCAAATGGCAAAAACCAGGGAGGGCCCGAGGGGGGGGGGGGGGAGATGGAGTCAGCGGATGGGGCGGGGAGGAGGGGGGGTGGGAGAGGCATATCAGAGAGAGAGAGAGAGGGGAAGAAAAGAGCCCTGAGGTGTTGCTGCTGCCGCTGCCACGCCCGGGGAAGGAGGAAGAGAGGAAAGAAGCAAAAGGCCCACCCTTTTCACCCCTCCGCTGTCTCGTGGTGCATTCAGGTCGCGTGGGGAAATGGGAGACTTCCGCTTCCACGGCTTTCAGGACAAACTCTTCTTCTTCTGCTCCTCTGAACTCTGCAGCTCAGACCAGAACATGCTTGGTGTTCAGCAAAGGGAGAGAAGAAGACAGTCAGTGCTCAGTTGCATGAACCATCTTATGTTTGTCTCTTAAAAAGGAGAAATTTGTAACATATTTACTGCAATAAATCATAAAATGACCATGATATGCCATCAGAGATTAAGGATTCTCTGACAACAACACTACAGCTGCAGTGTCCTCCTTTGAAATTTCTATTCTGGGCCAGAAAAACAGTTTAAGTTTTTCACATTAATTACTTAAAATGTTCGCTGAATGAGTAAGTGTCTGTTTATGAGTTGTAAGAAGTCAACAATAATCCTGTAGAAGGAGTAGTGTAGTGTCTGTAACAGTTAAATTGGGAAATATATTCATGGAGTCTGGCCTTCAAACAAAATTGTTAAGGGGGCTGCATTTAAGCATTTAGAAGGCTGTCATGGTTGAATTATAATACAACACATGTGCACTTCAGTTACCATGGTTGCACTTCACTCACATCAATCTTTAATGTTACTTGATGGCAACAAAAAATTTAAGTAAAGTAAATTTAACCCAACCAGCACAAATACACTCAGGGAATATGTGGCAAGAAGTAACTGATAAAATCAGTGTTGAAATTTTTGCTGTGAAAAAAAGTGCAGAAGAAGAAATATGAAAATATTACTGTGACAAAAAAAAAAAAGAGATAAACATTTCCAAACATTGACAGAAGTCAACAGAAGAACAGAAGTCAAACTATAAAAACTTCTTTCTATAAAACATTGTCACTAATATGTGACAGAGACTCAGGTTAACACTTTGCTTGCTAGCTACAAAGTCCCTAGTGCTAATGTCAAATCTATATTCTATGATTCTATATTCTATGGGCATGGCTCATAGTGTCCACTGGGTTTTCCCTGGTTTGAAAGTTGTGTCTCCTCCTCTTCAGTCACCATAAATCCAGCCATTGTCTTATGTTCCACTAATTATTTAACTTTTAAGGGACTGTGAAGGGTCCCTCAAAATGTTCTGAGGAAAATGGTCACTAAAGATCCTCTAAAAATGCATAAGGAAATGCAACTAATGGTAAACACTTACCCACAATTTCTACCAGGCACAGCTTGGCCGTGTTCAGGCTGCGCCCCAGCAGTCACAGCAATTTGTGGCCATTCTAGACAATGCTTGTGATTCCACCAGAAGGGTGCCGTGGTGCATCCAAGAAGCAGCTCTCCACTCTGTTTCACTTCAAATACTTTGAAACATCAATTAGCACAGAGCAGATCAAATGGTCTGGAAGTCAGACACAGAATAGGCAGGGAGAGCCTGGTTAATTTTCAAAATAAAAGACCCCATGCAGACTCGCGATCATAAAGACAGACAGAAAATAAACTATTTAACCAAGTAGCCTGCTTATCTATTGTAGAAGCACAAAGAGCAAAGAAAAAGGACCTAATCAACAAAATCTGAACAAGTAAACAAAATCAGGCAGGCAAAACGCTCCGTTGCTGAAACGCTTCTTAAACACTGCTGGTGGGCGCTGCAGTCATGCGGCGGATGGATCAGAACCGTGGCGCAGACATGCTGCACCTGGTGGAATTTCTGGATTAAGGGTTTTTCAAACTGTACTTAGCCCCAGGCTAAGAAAACTGTTAGCTCCAGGCTTTCACAGTAGCGCAATCCTGGCCCATTCCAAAGTGGACTAACCCTGAGGTTGCAGGGTTACCGCTTGAAAATTGATTAAACCAAGGTCTAAAAGCTCCCAGTGTGAAAACGGGTTAAAAGAAGGAACATTCTGAAATGCTCATATCAGTTACTAACACAGGGCTAGTTTAAATGTAGTGTGAATCGTATACATTTGGGCTTAGCTTAACCCTGGACTTACAATATGTGTGTAAAAAGGGGCTAAGTTATCCTAGGGTTAAGTCCTTGCCCAGGGTGAAGGATAGCTCTGGGCTAAGAATATGCTGTGTGAAAATCCATTTGGTGCACCATCAGACATGTAACCCAGGGCTAGTAGAAGTGCAGTGTGAATCATACAGCCATGTGCTTAGCCCTTTTTCATACACATATTCTTAAACCAATGCTAAAATAAGTTAGCCCAAGGTTAACTCTTAGCACAGGATTAAGGACAGCCCAGGGCTAAGAATATGTGGTGTGAAAAGTCCTACAGGGAACTATGTTTTCCCAGAGCTAACTCTTTACCCAGGGCTCTCCTTAGCCCAGGAACATGCAGTTGAAAACCTCTTTTGGGGCCATTTTTACTAAGGAATCCTTAGATGAAAGTTCAAGGAAAACCTGAGCCTAAGTGGTTTTATGCAACTGGGCACAGCTTATGAACTGTTCTTGTGTAGTTGAACATGTTCCTGTTGCTGTAAAACATAAAAATGAAATATTTAATAAGCAGTCGACTGAAGTCTACAGAAATCTTTATCCTTCAAGTCATTCATACAGCTTTTTCCCACAGGTCCCGAGGGTCACATCATATTACCCTCCTCTTGTCTCGCACCCCTCCCTTTCCCGCTCAGTGTGACTCAAAAGGAAGCGGAGTGTGCTCTTCACATTGAGCAAATTGTACACCAACTTGTCATCTTAATAACGTCACTGAGCTATTAGTCTCCTGGCTGAGAGCTGACGGAAATGAACCCTATGTAAGAGAGTGACTCTGTATAGCAGTGCATCTGGCTGCCTGAAAAACAGACAGGAGAAAAAAAGAGAAATTAAAGCCAGAGAGTGGGAAAGAGAGAGAGATAAACAGAAGTGACTCATTAATTTGACTAGTGATGGTTTCCCGGTGATTGCATTTCGATCAGCCTTAAATATTTGTCAATAAAACACAGCAAATCGACCACTAATCCCTAATGTTTTATTGATGAAAATGGTTGCTAATTCCTCCAAACTCTGCAGGCAGCAGTAATTGCTGCTGTGATTTCTACTGGCTTGTGTTTACACAGGCCGGGGCCATGGCTTTTTTACATGACCGTGTGCTGTGTCATTATCATAAAAATTATAATGTAAAAGAGATGTTTTGGTCTCTTGGCGCTGTCCGCGGGGAGCTGTGAGGACACGGGAGGCTAGAATGGCTGGTGTGGAGCAGGTCCAGCAGCTTCAGTGCCTCGTTTAAAGACACTTCTGCAGGGCAGATATTTGCAGACTTGGATCCAAGTCAGTCAGTTTAAGACAGTAAGACAAAGGCTAAACCAACAGCTACAAGGCTGCAAGTGAAGGCTGAATAAATGCTTTGCTACTACATTGTTAACACTGCATGGTAATACTGTTGAGGAGGGTTGTGAAAGGACTGTTAAAGCAACATTTTTTTTTATTAACAATGGATCAAATGACTACTTGTAATGTGAAAGGAGTAGCTCGTAGTAATAGCCCCACAGGGAATTATCACCTTACTCTGCAGTTTCTCTCAGCTCTACAGGGTGTTTTAGTACCTTTCAGCCAGGCCTGGTTCCAAAATGACTGGAGGTGCATCTGAAATTATTGGGGGTGCATTGCACTTAGAAATTAGGATTTATAAATGGTTCTCTCTTCTTGAAGGGTTGAACCATTTGCTTCTGAAGAACATTTTTTTGAGGAAATGGTTCGTCAGAGGTTCTTTGTAAGATTAGGGTTTTGATTATGAATCCTGTTCATCTAAGGAACCTTTCATGGAAAAGATGTTTTCTCACTTTAAACAATAGCATTTATAACAATTACATTATATACATAATAACAATATATAATCTATGGAACTGGATAATTTTGCTTCATCTGTTGAATACAGTATGGTTCTTTGGAGAACTGTCAGAAAAGGGTTATAGGTGAAAGTCAAATATTTATAGATCCCCCTGGGTGGGTTCTAAATGAAACCCTTGGAATATAGAACACTTCTTGGTAGAAACGCCTGAATGGGTTCTAGGTGTAAATTTTGGAATAATCCAGGGGGTTCTCTGTAGAACCCTGTGTAGAAGATTCTACTAAGAACCAAAAAGGGTTGTGGAGATGTGCCAAAGAACCTCATATGGTTCTAGTTAGCACTTTTACTTCTCGGAGTGTAGTAGTTTCAGTTCAGGCTGGCAACAGCAATGACAAACTGTGTAGATGTGCGTATGAGTGTGGTCCCTTCTGGGAAAACAGCTGGAAAAAAGTTGAAAATAGTCCTAAGTGAATATACTTTTCAGCAACAGTTCTTCATAAGTCAGAATCATTAATGATATGTTAATAGATGTGCAGCCCCTTGAGGAGTGCCACAGCAGAGTGCAGGGCCCGTTATGCATTCCAGTTCACAGTGTTTGCCTCTTTAAATTGCCTAAAAACAACACCAGCCTGCGTCAGTATAACCATACAGACCTCTACATACATCAGACTTGTCAGTTACAACTCAATATAGACAATTTTCCTACTTTTTAGCAAAAGTAGCTCCTGTTTTACCCTGAAACATCTTGCGGGGCAAATGCTATTGTGTAACATTAGTTATTATTATAATTAGTTATTGATTATGACCATATGCAAGATGAGATACATTAGAATTATTCCTTGGTCTAATTTAATCAACACCAAATCAATGTTTTTTTTTTGTTTTTAATTTCTGTTATTCTTATAACTACCTGTTGAAATCTTACTTCATCTGTATTTGGTTTCAGATTTGTGGTGATGTGTGTTCACGCGATAATGCTCTGAACCATCCAGAGGTGAAGCTTTCCTTCGATTGCCTTTTCAAGCTGTTGTTATCACTTTTAGCTGTTATTGGCACAGCTGTTTCAGAGCTATGAGACCTGTGATGTGACTGGCTGAAAAAGTCTTTCATAATCACCACACCCACTGATCTATATTCACCTTCACCTTGCCCTATTGCATGTTGCACTACTATGCATAGTTGTTGTGCCCTGAATAAACTTGTGGACATGTTACCTAGCATCTTGCGCTTTGCATTATTATACAAATTTCAGTTGAGGGTGCAAGATATTACACTGAGGGTGCATGGTATGTGTTTGCACCCTTGTAGAACCAGGCCTGCTTTCAGCTCACTGCTTTAGGTTTACAGAAAAGCTCTGATAAACCCACAACACACTACAGCTACACATCAAACAGCAGACAAAGTTAGCACCTAGTTGGTGAGCACACAGTGGAGCACTGAGCAGCTAAGGAGGCAAATATTTCCCTGTAGGAGTTTATAAAGACCAAACTAGAGCTTGAAAGCAGAATGAATTTTGGACTCTGATTCGTCAGGTGGCCAGAAACACAACTCCAAATGCTCATGTTGCTCAGTGACTGCTGGAAGTGTATTTGAGCAATTGTTTGCTGATGCATCAACTGAAAGCGATAAGATGTCAGTGTTGTGTATTCAGACAGCGTCCCCCGTAAAAGAATTGATGCAAATTTAAGGTTCCAAACATCACAGGTACAAAAGCAAACACGAGAGGATATAATGAAGCTCAGCTCAGATAAAGTAAAGTTTGTGGTAGTTATCAAACTTAAACCTGGTGTCCGACCTACTGTGGAAAGTTTTCTGATAGACTGTACATAAAATATGTGTCCGTCACGTCACCCATTGGTTTCTGAAGAGCCACTGTGAAGCTCAGGGTGTGTTGACTCTGGCTGTCGTCATCTTGGCAGTGCCTGACTCTGTTAGTCAAAAAGTTGGTGAAGAATGGGCAAATGAAGTAGCTACCTAGCTGCTAGCTACCAGAGAGAGTACCCACCTGTCACTCAAAGTGTGCATAACTTTAAGCCTTGATATAATTTAAACGGGTGAGTTGCATAAAAATTCATCATCCGCACATTTGAAGGGGGAAATTAACCACAGACACGAAAACCGGTTTTACCAGGCTTAAACGTGTTTATTTATGCTCTAAAATGGAGATTTTAATATGGGAGTATATGGAGATTGACTCTCTTTTGGAGCCAGTCTCAAGTGGCCATTCAAAGAACTGGCACTTCAGCGTTGGCTTCGTTTTTCAGCCCCGGAGATTGCCACTTGGTTTTTTTCCGCACACATTTCCACATGACTATGACTGATTAAGTTGTTCGCCTCCACTTTTACCAACTTTTAGCAACTCAGATGCAGCTGTTTTTTGTTTCTGTTCTCTTTTGCTTTGATGATCTACCACAAGGTGAAGAATCAGTGCGATCGATCGGTCAATAAATCATCATCACTGTCACGATGCATCTCGACTCATGATCAGTTTAGTTACCGGATGACAGTGCTGTGAATTTCTTTTTTCTCCATGTTCTGTTTTATTCTCATCACACCCTGAACCCTTAGCATAGCATTTTAATCCAGCTGTTTCTATCTCTTGCTCATCCCATCTGTTTTGTGGCCAATCTTGACATCTTATGACTACTTCCTTGTTCCCATGTGCATCTTTCGTATCTCAAGGTTCACATTCCTGTGTGCCTCATTTGACTTTAGAACATTCTTGAACTGAACTCAGCTTCATGTCACTTTATTGTTTGAGCACTCATTTCTTTCAGACATAAACTCTCATGGGTCAAGCCAGTAAGTAAGGGAATAACCGATCACAACACATAGTTTATAATTAAATTATTAATGTTACTGTATGGCCTATGCTGACTAATGTAGTATGTCTGATGTTCCTCTCTGAAGATTAGTCTTTAAATAAAAGTATAATATTTTTTTCAGAAGAATCAGTGTTAACATATGCTGTCAGAAGCCCTGCAAGTAAAACTGTTCATTGTGTTCAGTGTGAATGTAAAAGTACAATTAATGTTCTATAGACAATAAATTCAAGTCAGACAGCAGAGAAAGAATGCATGCTCTTTTACTTTTAATGTAATTATTTTGCAGATATTGATTGCGAAGGTCATCACAAAGTAAGTGTTTGTGTGTGTTGGACTGTTTAACTTAATTTGTTGGGTCCAAAAAGACAAGAGCCCACTATACTTGTGAGGTCCGACCAGCTTTGTGGGGCCAAAATGCTGGACCCCACAACTTTATGGGGCTGTTTGAGGGTTAAAGGGGCAGCTTTCTCCCAAATGAAAAATACATATTTTTCACATGGCTTATAGTGCTGTTTATCCAGCTAGATGTTTTTTAGGGGTGAGTTGCAGAGTTTTGGAGATATCAGCCATCAAGATGTCTGACTTTTTTCCAGTATAATGGGACTCAATGGCACTCAGCTTGTGGTGCTCAAAGCATCACAAACGCATTTGATTGTCTTTTCAAAAATCATGACCCAGTTACTTAAGATGATCCACACACAAGAACTACTTTCTTTCTGCAGCACAATCTACTGGAACTACTTTCTTTTCTTTTAGAAAGAAAGTAGTTCCTACATGAAATTGCACTTTCACAACTAAAACAATTCATTGTGATAGTCCAAATGGTTTTCCGGTGTCTTCCCTCATCAACCAGGTTAATAAAACATGCATGCTAACTTTGAAAGTAGCTTTAGCTGTTAGCTCTATTAGCTGTGTTGTGGTGTCCACACAGCAGCTGTGGGTGTCTGCGTCACACAACCCTGGAGTTTTAAACTGAAACAGGGTCAGCAGCGTTTCCAAAATATCTCCGTTTAAGGGGCTCCAAATGCCAGACAAGGGCGGACGTTAACTTGCAGTGCAGACAGCACTGCTCCAAAGTCTCACATCCCAGCTGCATAAATGTGAGGCTGTTGCTCAGTAAAACGGCACTGGAAATGTATTTTATCAACATTTTGCAACTAGGGCCAAGAAGAGTGTGTTCCACATCCAGAGAGCAGTTCACTCTCCTTCGGTTTAATCCCAGACTGTCCCTTCATTTCACCCAGCAGCAGGTAAAGAAGACACAGGAACTTTTTCTGCAGCATTTTCGGGAACAAACTGCACATTTACTGCCACCAGACATCTTCACTGCTAAACTTTAATCCTTCTGCTCTGATTCCTTTTTCTCTTTTGCACATCCACACCTACTGTGTGCACAAAAACACACACACACACATACACACACACACACACACACACACACACACACACTGCAATGCTTAGGCATCATGTTGATAGAAAAATGAATCACGAATATGTGCACATATCAAAGGAAAACTGCATACTGCACAGAAAGTTTGGCTGCTCATTTGCTGCTGGATGCTTTCAAATGTGTGGACAATATGGGACCTAAATAGACATAGGCTTCAGTATGTCATCATGAGAGGGTGATGCTGACATGGCTCAAGTGGTAAGTGTGTGTTTTGTGTGTGTGTTTTTGCACGTCTGTTTAGGGGTGGGGGTGAGTGAGCAGTTTAAAAAGGTTGACAAAAACAGTGAAGGTTTGAGAAGAGCACTGGATTGCTTTTGCCTGTCACATCCTTTGACTTCCAGCTGAGAGACGCTATCTTTAAACACCAGACAATACTCAGACCCCACATCAGATCTGCATCAACGACAAAGAGGAACACAACAGAGATTTCACAGGCCAACAGTGGACAACTGATTAGCACAGATAATGAAAGAACACAGGAGATGACAGCTTGAAGAGAAGTGGTTCGTCTCCCCCCACAGGGATTACACCCACAGCTCTGCAAACATTAATTGGCAATGCGACCTTGGGCACAGTGAGAAAAACAGTTCTAGCTTGTTACCATGATTCATAATTAGTTTTTTTGTCATCTTCGAATAAGACTTGGAAGATAATGAATAATTTGAGTTGTCTTGTCACGTAATCCTGATGATCCCTGTTGGCTTGCTAAATCCATAACCGGTTCATAAACAACGCCAGCATTCAGGGAGAGCCTAATGAAATTTGCTCCGCTTTTCGATTTGATAAGTGAATTTTTGTTTCGCTTCACCAAATGTCAGGACCTCAGTCATGTGCTGCTGGTTAGAGCAGTTGGAAGCTGCCTAAAAATAAATAACCTTTGATGAGACGAGGTAGAGGACAAGAATGAGTTTATGAGGATCGATGCAGAGGTCTTTTCAGTTTTGAGGCCATAATAAAAAATGCATTTGTGAAATACTAAACCCAAAGCAAAACAGCAGAGTAAACAGCAAGATATTACTGCTTTCACTGACCCAAGGGCTGTGAGGGTTATCCAGCACCAACAGTACTGTTCATAAGCATGTAAACCTCAAGTTCAAATAGGAAAAACAAAGACACTGGGGTGCAGGTGGGAGGCTTTTTTTTCACACAACAGTGATGTGAGTTTGGCATAGTTGGAGCACAAATGGTCGTCTCGCCCAGTAGCTTTATAGACAGCTTGGCAATTATGGAGTGTTGTTTAGATTGCAAACAAGCAAAATCCTGTCTGTGTCTTCCTTTTGTATGCTCTCACCTTTGTTCTCTTCCAGCAATCATCCTAACGACATACAAAATTCGGATCTAAGGCGGAAAAAAGCTCTTTCACAACGTCATAAAGGTGCAAAATTATTCTGTGAACGCTGAAGTTTACTTTTTTTTCCCCAGGTCTTTAGATGAGCAAGGCAACATGGAATTGTGAGACTGCAGTGCTCAAACTGTCACGTATCACCTCTAATAAAGCACAATGCTGTCTTTGACTAGTCTGGCACAGAACTGAGGCGAGCTGCGCTGTCAATATGCTTCGCAGATGAGCCCATTAGCTCGTTGCTACTGTCAGCAGCAGCCTGATAAGTATGTAGCTGGCTGCCTTTGGCCTTCAAAGCCCTGCACGGACTTGTACTTTTTTATCTGACAGATTTGCCTCTTCCTTTAGAAAAAAAAAAAAAAAAACTGCGTGGATGCTGTTCTCGATGTGTCTGCTATCAGCTTGTTCCTGATGTATCAAAAACAGCCTGCCCCTGGTGTGGATCTCTCCCACAGTGCATCAGTGAGAAACAATTGGCCTATCAGGCAGCAGGAAGGGGGCTAATGAATAGATTGTGTGACTTGCCTCCAGACAGACAAAGACATAGACAGCAGCAGTGAAGCCAAAGACAGACAAAGACAGTCATACTGAGGCATAGCTACAGAATCGTGACATGTTCTTATAATATGATCTACCGTGTAGAACAGCACCAGTCATCAGAACCCACAAAATGTCAGTATTAAAGTCTTAAGTTGAAAGTTTAATATAAGTTTCTCACTTCAAACAAACGCAAACGTGAGTCACACTGTAGCAGAGCTTAGCACACTGCAGTATAGTATAGTACACTACAGAGAAGAATAATATGGAGCATATATAGTGCAGCACAGTATAGACTAGTGTATTAAGAACAGTACAGCACCATATAGCACACCACAACACAATAATGTAGTAGAGAGTGCACTATTGTATGCAGTTGTATAGCATAGTGAGTGTGGAGCATGTATATTTCCTCAAATAGTGACAGGGGACTTTATTTACCTTAATTGTAGAAGGTACAGGCCTTTATTTGAAGCAGGCTTGTATTTGTGGCAGGCATTTATTTCTAAAGTCCTCAGTTTGATAAGTGTTATAAGGTATATTGTGGCAGCCAGTGCAAAATAACAGAAAACAAGTCTCAGTGATGTCTGTCCTTTAATGACATTCAACACATGGGGCAAAAACTCTAAAGCACATTTGGTAAATACAGCTGATGTCAAGAAATGTAACAGCCACTAGGGTTGGGCAATTGGAAAAATAAATTGGCTATCAGCAGTTGTTTTTTTTTGGGGGGGGGGGGGGGGGGGATTTTTGTCATTTCATTTTCTGCATGAATGATAGCCGCTGCCCCACGACACACAGTTTCACAAGTCACAAGTCAGAGTGAAACAGCCTGTAGAGCCAGACTGTTTTCACATCTAACGCAGTGAATTATGGATTTATTTTGTCTAAACCAGAATCTGTGATTGTACTAACAGTGGAAAGACTAACTGAGGTGGTTGTGGTGAGTTCTATTTTGTTTCTGTCTCTGAACAGGCACATTACTAACAGAGACAAAAATGACAATTGGTAACCTAAAACAGCAAACTTAATAAACTATTCAATCCAGTGCTTGGCATGATGGAAAATGTTGTCAATCACTGTAATATTTTAGTATGAAGTCTGGTTTTGATCTGCTCCATTTGTCCTGCATTTACACTGTTAATACAAACTCAACACTTCTGTATGTGTTTCAAAGTAAAAGCCGTTTCATGCATTTCAGTGTAAGTTTGTTATGAGGTGGTGAAAATCTTAACATTACACTCAGTAAATCTGATTATTGCTGTGATGCATTTTTATAATGAAGTAAATACATTCCATGCACATTCTTTATCAGTAGTTTATAGTTGTGGCTTTTCATGACCTATTTTTGCAAGTTTGCACTTGTTATTGTTAACCAGTGAATGGTTGTTGTAGAACTGTTGTTTGAAAGTAGTGATTATCGAGTCAGCCTGTGGCCTCATGGCTACAGCCGAATCACAGCCATGTTGATATGCAGTCCAACAACTGTACTAGTATAGTATAGTATAGTATAGAATAGCGTAGTATAAAGCATTTTTCACATAACAGTACGGTATAGGATTATGTAGATATATC
The DNA here is from genome assembly GCF_056507025.1 of Lutjanus erythropterus. NCBI lineage: Eukaryota > Metazoa > Chordata > Actinopteri > Lutjaniformes > Lutjanidae > Lutjanus > Lutjanus erythropterus. The sequence continues at coordinate 33,608,621 of NC_139326.1, read as the reverse complement.
ATTGTTTTATCATCTTGTATTTAAAATGATATTATATTTTATCACAGATGTTATAGTGGATTGGTTCCCAGCCTGGGGTCCAGGCCCCCCTAGAGGGTGCAGCTGCCCCCCCCCACAGGCTTTATCTGCTCAGAGGTTGTCAAAATTAGATTTGCACATGTTAACTAAAATCACAATTTATACAAGCATAGAGTATGTATGCAAAACTATTTTAAAAGATACAGTTTTTTTGTCCTAGTATTCCACACCTCTGCGACCTCTCAAGCTCTGCAATAATCAGAATCAGAATCAGAATCGGTTTTATTGCAAGGCAAGTTTTCACATACAAGGAATTTCCTGTGGCACGTCAGTGAATAACAACCACAGTACCAAAAATATAAATAAAGGGTTGAAACAGCATAAATAGAAAAACAGAGAATAGACAATAAGACATGAAAAAACAAAAACATAAAAACAGTAGAAACAATGTGTACAAGTTCATTTAAATAGATGCACAGCAGCTATACAGGTTTATGCAGGAGTGTATAATGTTTGACAAGGAATGTGCGAGTTCACAGTCATGAATCATTACTGCTCTTTTGATGAGGGTGAGTGTGTGTAAGCCCCTTCTGGTGGGTGAATAAAACTTTAGAATGAAACACTTGGTGTGAATGTGGGGGCTCCAAGGAAAATGATTTGGGAAGCACTGCTGCAGTGTTTGGTAGTGAGCACATTATACTGTAGTAGTATTATAAAAGAGCCATGGTGTGGTGTGTAGACCAGGAAACATGTAGGAGAGAAATCAGTGGACAGATAAGTCCTCAACTCTTGAACTTTGATGTCAAGGAGAAATCTGTTTCCGCTGCAGCTCTCTGCTTTCTCTCAAACCTCCTTGCTGCCTCTCGTCTCATATCTCTTCTGGAGACAGACTGCAGAAACCCAGCCTGCACCTCATACACGCTGATACGCACTGCACATGCATATATATAAAAAAAAAAAAAGCCCCTCTCTAAAGTATGCCTAATTGGTTTTTATTGACTTTAGCGGCAGCAACAGATATCGTGTGATAGTGTAATGACAAAAGATTAGCTCCTCATGCGAGGCTGGTAATAACAGCTGAGGTGGAGAGCAGCTTCACAGAAAGCCATCACACCAGATAAGCACTGTAAGCAATGTGATTATGTGGATAGTAGTGTAATCTGAGCCCTATTAATATGTTTAATTGTAACCATTTGCAACAGCCCTGAAGCTCCTACCCATGATTGCTTGGCAATCGTGCAAAGTGTAATTTCATAAAGTGCTAAGCTAAATTCTCTGCAGGCAGGCAGCTATTATAATGCTCTTATACGTATATTGGCATGCTAATAAAACATACTTTGTGACGGAATTTAAAATTCAATCAGGTTGAGGCAGAGGGGTGCTAAATGCATCTTGGAATATGAATAGCTTGTCTCTGTCTCTGTGCTTGCCGCTAGATTGTACTGTCTGTAATTTTCCCTCTGAAAAATCCTCATCTTCTCGCCTCATCTCCCTTCCTCCTTCTCTTTTTGTCTCTCTTTGTTGCCACCTCTTGTTTTGCCTCCGCTCTCGCTCTCTCCTCCTCAATTCCTCATTTTCTCCATCTAATATTTACAACCTTGTTACTCTCTTGTTCCTCAGTCTCCCTGCGCACCTTAATGCCCCCACCGTCCCTCCCCCCCTCATACATCCCTCCTCTCTGTCATCAGATAGGGGAGCTCGGCGAAGAAAAGCCCGTCTTGACTTCAAACGCCTCCCTGTCTATTTGTCTCCACCCCATCTCAACTGGCAGGGAGGCACAGCCCTAGAAATCAACTCTTTTCCTCCCCCTCCGCTTCATTTCTACTCCCCATCTCCCCTCCTTCGCCACTGTTTGTGTCTGCCTCTTACTCTCTCCTACTATCGATCTCTTCCTTCCTCCCTCCCTCATCCTCCTCTGTTCCTGTTTGCATCTCTTTTTCTACTCATTTTCTTTCCTTTTGTCCTCCCCTCTTGCCCATGCAGTAGAGCATTTAAATGTGATATTGCCTGTAGCTGTGGAGCCTGCATCTCTCTGTGAAATAGAGACTGTTTATATCACTGTTATTTATTACTCAAACTAAATTCTGTCTTTTGCTCCAATTTGTTCAGTTCTCTGCATGACAATTTGAATAGAACTTGATATCAACGTGACGTGCCGTGAATGAAAACACAGGCTTTAGTGAAAGTGCAGGAGGGAGGTGGAAAAAAAAGGGAAGAAAAACAGGCATCAGTGGACCAAGTGTGTAAAAATGACAGCAATTATGGAACATTTAAAAAGCGCCCGTGAGCATCATTACGATCTGTTTTTGTTTTGTTCTCGGTTTCTCTGTTGTCTTTGTCTCGCAGAGGCATCAGCGTGGCAGGCGTTGTATACGTTTGCATGTTAAATTAGGGTCTCTGATAGGGTGCAAAGACATGCAATGATGCAACCACAGGAAACCATCCACAGGGGCAGGACAAGTTCTGCCCCACCAACTATCCCTGGCATCTCCAACTGCACAAGAGTTTGTGTGCTATTGAAACTGGGTGTATCCATGCCAACTGCAGAGGGGCTGTGTTGCAACATGGGCACTCGTGTGTATCTTTTAAAGTGGTGCTGCACACGTAAACATGTTTCTGGAGCTGTAAACGCCACTGGAAACTGCTTATACATGATCTTTGTTACTGTAATCAACTGCTTACATGGATCAAAAACTTCAGGACTGAATCGTTCCTTTGCAAATGCTGCAATAATTTGCTTAGAGTAATCAAATAACAGTGTTCATTCTTCATACATGACAACATATGGAAAACTATTTAAAACTATGATAACAAAAAAACTTTACTCTAATGATACTTTCCTTCACAGTAACTCATCTGCTTCTGTCTGGTTACTTGAGGATCCTGCTGCGTGCACAATGAAATCATGACTGGAACAAGAAAGTAATTTTCTCTGAATGAGCCTCCTCACAGCTTATGACAAACTGCCAAAAACAAGCCAATGAGATGCTGCATCAACACTACAGTAAATTATATTTTATATACAGTACTGTGCATAGGTGGCATCTACAGGGGGGCAGTGGGTTTTATGCTCCACCACAGTAGGAGTTGGGGGTGCAGTGACCCCCGAGTCGTGAGGCAAAGCAGGAAAAAATGCAGAAGTAATAATAATACATTTAATTGCTGTTTGAAAGGACCACAAATAAAATCATAGCACGTGCTATATTATTCTTAAGATTTCATTTTCACACGAGGTGGTGTGTGTTTTGTTGCTCTTATGTGTTACCAGCCTACCACACTGAGCACTTTAATTAATTGGTCAACAAGCACAAAGCGCCGTGAATTCAAACACCCCGTGATCATCTATCGGAATTAAAAACCCAACATGATGTCTGCCATCAGCTTTGTGTAGAAATACTTCAAAATACTGAACAATGAAGATGCATGGCTGTGGCAAAATCAGCCCTTCACTGAAGAAAGACGGCCAAAAACCTCCCAAAGAATCCATCTTAAACCTCACACCAAGTGAGTGAGAGCTTTTTTAGAGTTTAGCTTTTTAACTTGTCCCGTCACGCTGTCGGTTTCATTTCTTTATTTTCATGTAATAAATATACAATTTGATGGTAATCTGTACGAGAGATAAATGTTTAACATTTTCAATTCATACTTTGTGGTTGATTTGAACTGTTTTCTGAGTGTTTTCTTGCTTTTAGATGAGTTGACTTGAAAATTTCCAGGAAAATGAGTCACCAGCAGCATCTCTATTCTGTGCACCCCCTCCCCGCTCCCCTCCTCCGCCAACTGCTCACTTTTTAGCACTTTTCAAAACTATACAGGGGGTGGAGTTGGTCTCAGAACTGGGGGTGCAGTTATACGTCAACTTATTTGCCTTAACAGGGCAGATGGACTGTGTGACATGAGTGTGATGGTCAGATTTTTCGGACAAATAGATTGTGATGCGAAGCGAGCGTGATGAGAACAAAGGACACAGCAAAACAACTATGCGCTGTATGAAAAGATAAACTGCACTGATGGACTAAACCTACAATTATCTTCCATCAAATGTTATTCTGAGCTTTTCTCTATTCAATACTTGCTTTTGTAATCCTTTCATAGCAACTGGACAGCGTTGTTTTAATGTCCCTGTGGATTACTGCTGCTTTTTGTGAGCACATTAGAGTTTCCGCGTGCAGCTCTGCACAAGTGCTCGACGGTGGAGCATGTCTGTTTTCAGAACATGACTGCACATTTTTATAAACACGTTCATAAAAGCTCTTTACCTCTAAGTATTTCCGTGTTTACCCAGACGATTAAAATACAATTATAGAGAGAAGGACACAGTATCTTTTGTGTAATCTTGCTTTTCTGACAAGTGGTGGGGCGTTTCCTTTGCAGCGAGAGAGGGGAAGAGGCTGAAGTGTGTTTCTGTAATGATACACTTCTGTGAGTAAACAGAGATTTAGTGGATTTCTCACGCACGCCTCCAAAATATTCAGCAGATATTTTTCTTTTTTTTTATTTCATTTGTGTCAAACACTTTCTGGCTATTGATTATTGGCTGGATTCTTTACTTAAGTAAAAGTACAACTTTCTTCAAAAACTGACGGTCAAACATGTCTTAAGTATAAATACAGAAGTATCATCAGCAAATTATTACAGCCATTATTTTTCCAGCCATTACTTATCAAGTCAGCTGACTAGATTCCTTCATTTGTGCCCAGTTCTTTGAACAGGACCCTTCCTTTATATTTTTTTTTTAATATTTTCATGAACTGTATTCCTACAGTCTTCAATTCCATGATTACTCTGCTCAAAATAACTATGAGTTGGCTACCTCAGTTGGTAGAGTGTGCACCCCATGTACTGAGGCTGTTGGTCCTCTGCTCTGGCTGCCAGTTCAACTCCCGCCTGCCACCCATGTGCTCTGTGTCGTCCCCTCTCTCTCTCTACCCCATTTCCTGTCATGTCTTCAGCCGTCTTTAACAAATAAAGGCAAAATTGTCTCCTCCAAAATCAAACTAAATAACTAGATATAAACTCAGGCCTTGTATCTGTGAAACATCTAATTTTCAGTTTGGTTTAATTTACAGTGTTTATGGAATGCTTTGACATCTTATGTTTAAAACACAGCCCCTGTACAATTTAAGAAAGCTGTTAATGGTTTATTTTTGTCTCCACAGTGTTAATCTTATGGCATCTCTGTAAACTGCCCACAAATAATTAGTCATTCCACTCATTTTTAATTTCTGTGTGTACTAGTATATATGTCTTTTCATATCTGAAATCCTATCCTTTGTTTTATTTCGTCCCTTTATCTTTCTATCTATTTCCATCCTTATTATATTTTTTTATATTTTTTCTTCTACCTGTGGAAGGTGTGCTCCTCTGAGCAAAACTAGAAACTAGAAACTAGAAAAAAGCAGCAGATGAGGAACAACATTAAGTCCAATAGTCACTATCCTTTTAGCTCTGTCTTTGGTCTCCACCAAGTCTTCAGCAGGTAAATGCTCCGCTGTGTTCACCAGCTAGATGCTAACTTTGTCTCTCTGCCATTTGGTGCTGGAAAAGTAGTGCAAAATGTTTTTGTTTAAAGAGATTTATTTCCTGGAAACAGCCCACTGCTTTGCCTGAAACAATGTTGATGGGAGCAATGAGAAGGAGCCAAACCAGTAAAATCAAAACAATGAGGAAAAAAGACTCCATAAAGCTCTGTGGAGCTGAGGGGAGTTGGTAATAATTCTCTGTGAGCTCATCAGTATGAACATATTGCACAAAGTCATTTGATCCATTGTTAATGAAAAATTATTGATTATGCCAGCAAGTGTCAAACATTAAAATTACTCATAATGAAGTGTGACCCCAGTTGGTTATTATCTATATGTTATTGGAATATAATGTACTATCATGTATCAGTTTTTCAAATTGGTCATATAATTTGCATGTAACATTTTAATTAGCAAACTGACTATAAATATTGCAGAAAGTAATGAAAATAATGCCTCATATCAGGAGGACTGACCAATCCTAGCAAAGAAAAAGTGACTAATCCCACTGAAGAGGTGGTGGGATTTCATCTTATGTAGCACTTATGTGGGTGAAGTGGGTAGTTTCTTGAGTCAGTACACAGCATGCGGTGTAGGAAGATTTGTAATAGGATTTGTAGTATTTTAGTATTTTAAAGTGATAATATGGAAGCTGGAAACAAGCAGCACAATATATGTGACCTGTTTTTTACTATAAGGACAGAAAATCAGAGAAAGCAACAGTGATCTGGAGAATCATCTGTTAAAGTAACAAGCAGAGACAGAAATGTCCCATGCACTTAACATGGCAGGTAGGTTTAACAGGGACATGCACACGTTCAATCTACCACACCCCCATGACTCTTTGTCAAGACTCTGCGAGCTCCCACAGTGGTGATTGCAGTTTTTAATAGTCGGCATGATAAGGAGCTGCTTATTTATTAAGAGCCTGTGTTTTGATACAGACCGAGCAGATGAGTCCTAAAATTAGCATAGGGATCTACAATTCTGCTCTTTGGATCTAGGAGGGTAATAGCAGCCTGCCGCATCAGCAGGCATGGCTATCAGCCAATTATCACTGGCTCATGCATGTAAGACCAGAGAGCCTAAGGAAATTGCAGTCCTTGAAGTGGTGTGGTGGCACCAGTGGGGAAAAAAACAACAGCGCTAAAATGCCCTCTTGGATGCCCCTATGGTAGATAAAATATGATAAAGTGTCTGCTGGGGGGCTCTTCCAGTGGACAAACTTGTTTAAATGTCTTCTAAAGTGACCTTACAGTAGACAGAACATGTTTATGTGCCCTTCCAGTGGACAAAATGGGCTAAAATGCCCTTTAAAGTGCTATTCCAGAGGACAAAATGTGGTAAAGTACCTTTTCGGGTACCCATCTAGTGGACAAGGTACATATTAGACATTCCTTTAAATGGTTAAATAGTTCCCTGTTTTTTTTTTTTTGTTTGTTTTTTTTAAGAGTTTACAGATGGTGCTCCTTTAATTTTTTTCACCCCTGCCTCTCAGACAGCCTGGGTCCACCACTGTGTAGTGGTATGTGGAGGAGCAGGGAGACAGGATGGAAATCAGCATGGAAATAAGAAAAAACAGCATACATTCAAGTGTCATGTGTGGAGCCACATTAAGAATACTGAGCATTTCAATTTTTATTTTCAATTTTGTCCTTTTCTGTCGGCAATTTGGGTTTTATTCTGCATCACAAACAACAAAATTACTTTTCCTAATAAGAAGTGTGGGAGCGCTTCAATCCCCCACCAACACACCACTGCTTATATAGTATTATCTACTGCACTGTGGGTGTTAAAGTCAGTCTGACAACAGAGGAACTCCATCAATCTCTAATGCATAGCCAATGAGGGGCTCTCCAACAACAGGCCTTTGTATCCCTCTGGAAACAGATTGATCTCTTTGTATGCTCTGCACACGTTTGCCCCTCGTCCCTAAGGCCCTCATTGTCTTCTATTTGTTTAACATGATGGAATATGCTAATCAGGCAGGCGCTGCTGAGATAAAACTCGCACTCCAGTGCTAACGCACTAACCGAGCTCGCGAAATAAAACTGTAACCCTTTTAATTGAGTGTTCCCCTGGTAACGGAAATAGTGATGCAAAAGAATTAAATAAACAACAACCTATATATTAAACATGATGATTCTCTTTGTCGTAAGAAGCTGCCTCTCATTCTGAGGAGACATGAGAGTGTGCATTTTTCAAACTGAGGCAGGGAATTAAACATTACCACCAGGGCATTTTTTCATGTTTATGATTGCAGAGCGGCAATTCTACTTGAAATTGCCATGTTTTCTTCATTTCACAGGAACAAATGCAGCAGGAGAGGCCTGCGGCTCCTGGGATCAGCGGGGTGCCACGCGGTGCTCGTGGCTCTTTTCGGCGCAGGTTTATTGCACAGCAGACCGTATGTAAACACACGGCATACACGTCGATTTTCTGCACAAACATTCACACAAGTGAAAAAGTGAGCACACGCATAAACACATATCCACATGCAAACCTACACACAAACACTCCACCCACCACCACATGCCACATGCTGTCTCAGGCTTTCATGTCCTTTGCCCAAACTTTTGATTGGTCCCAACAAGCAAGCAAGGGGCGCTTGTTTACTTCCTGGCAGCAAGTAAATATTTTACACGGAGCGCCTTCATGTTAGAAATCTGGGCAATGCATGGGAGATATCTCGTCAGTCAAGTAGTAAACAACCTGCTAGTTTGCAACGAGGAGGAACTCTGACAAACCCGACACAGCGCACTCATGCATGTCATAAAGATACATATTTAATATACTTACATGAAAGCACACATAATGTATATCATCAAGGCATGCACGTTTGTAAAGCAAGTGAGATGTCTCCATTCTGGAGAAATACAGTGAAATTGTATTTATACTTATTTTTTAGCAAGAAGGACCCACTGAGACTGAGGTCTCTTTTCCAGGGGTGCCCTGCAGCAGCGCAATATTGAATAAAATATGCCCATATAAACACAGTTATATACATATACATATATATATGGATATACATATAAGCCCATATACCCTGTGTGTACACTTAAGAACAGTTCCAAGTATTTGCTTCAAGCAGCTCAGCCACGAACTCTTCAAAGACAGCAAATGATACCAGGCAGGAGAGCTTAGCTTCAGTTTGAAAATTATTCCACTTATTGGGTGCAGCAAGACTGAAGGCAGCCTTAACCCACTGAGTCCTATACCTTGGTGTTTTTAGAGTGACCCAGTCTTGAGATCTGGTTGTGTGGCTTGTGTCACTTCCTCTGTTAACCCAGGCAGGAGTCCAACGGCTTCAAGACAGAGACTGACGCATGAGTATAGAATGTGTCTCCACTGGCGGTAATAATTAAGCAGGACTTATTTCTAGGCTTAAGTTTGCAAGCTAAATTTGCGATGTGTGATCTTAAGGGCAGATTCTGATCTAGCCAGATACCTACTTATACTGTTAGATGTGTTCAGTGTCTACATTGTTTGACAGGTGTGCATCTTACAGTTTTCTAATTTTTATGGTATCATCATTTATATATGAGGTAAACAGTAGAGGTCCTATAATAGATCCCTGGGGTACTCCTTTACCTGCTAACACAAAGTAATTGCAGGAACATAGTTGCAATTTAACTTTTGCAACATGTGATGTTGTAACAACCTACTAGAGTTCTTTGGCCAGCATGTTATTGTAAACCAGTATGTAAGCCTAATATTTCCAGCACTTTTTGAAGATATTGTGATGTTTTGGCAACACAGTAGCAACACCATTGCTTAAAGTAGTGGAAACGTCATGCTGAGGACGTTGAAAAGACGTTGCAAAAAAGAATACCTGGTATGTTGTAATGTTTCAACAACATAGCAACAACGTAACTAATGGCAATGTTGTAACTGTAATGTTGTGGTTACATCATTACAAGGTCACAAATGATTGGTCACAATCGCAGTGTTGCAGGTACATACTGTGTTAGTAGGTTGTTGGCCACCAGGAAAGGTGACTTCACCTTAACTACTACTAATCATATAACCAGTTACAGGTATTCTCATGTAGACAAACTGACGATAATGTTCTTAATAAAACTGAGTGGTCAACTGTATCAAAGGCCTTGGATCAGGTCTGTGAAGAATGATGTGCATTTTTGCCCTGTGTCAGTGGTATTTGCATGCCTTCTATGACAGGCTGCAGAGGTATTATGGTCAAGTCTGAACGGAGATTGATGAGGTGTTATTCATGGATAGAAAAGTGCACAATATCCAATTTGCCAGTGATTCTAGCACCTTTGCCCAACAGGAAAGTGTGGAGATTGGTCAATAATTACCCCCTTTAGTCACCCCATTTATAAAGTGGTAAAACACATGCAGCTTTCAAAACATAAAGGTATGAGGTGATAGATTAAAGAAGTGAGCTCCTGGTTTGGCAACAAATCGGAGATTTCTGTAAGTTAAACTTTCATAAATCATTGAAAAAAGTGTGAAACCAATCCCTGCTGTACACACTGTCAGTGTTATAAGTTGGTCTTTTTATTATCCTCAAGGCAATCCTAATTTAACCTGAAATCTCAACACAAATGTGAGCTGAAATCTGCAGGCCTTTACAATGAGTACTGGCAAAATGTCCTCACTCAGGAGTGTGTTTCTTATCTGTCTGGCTTTGTGAGGACTCTTGAACTCTTATTCAAATACACATTAAAAAGCATAACAGAGGGGAGCAGGAATAGAAGGCTTTGGCTGCAGCCCACGAGTGTGTGAACAAACCCAAACAAGCCGCGCACCCCGCCACGTAACGGCCTTTTAATTGGAGGCCTCGCGTCTGCTCGAGCGCCAGTGGAGGAATCTGTGTCATTCGCCTCCAAATGACACGAAGCGTCCTGCTTTTATTCCACCGCTGGGACAGAACGGCAGACTTGCCAGGGATTTTTTATTCGACACCGAAATAAGATCCGGCCTGCTGAACTAGCCGCAAAGCCTGTCTTCGGAAAGATAGGGGAAAAGAAAGAGAATTAGAAGGGAAAATGAGAGGGGAAAGTGACGGAAAATGAGAGAGGAAAAGGGTACCAGAGCTGGAGAGAGACAGAGATAGAAATACTGGGGGAAAAAAAAGTGGTTAAGAGGGAAAAAGGGAAGGCATGTTTGACACCGGCATCATGTTTCACAGAGCTGCAGTTTGACACTTAGACCAGCATGGTGTCAGAGCATGTTAGTTGGGTAAAATGGGCTCAGATTCCCCTAAGGCGAGCAGAAATATACATGAAAAGTGTGTGTGCGGGAAAAGAAAATGGAATGAAATAAATACATGTGTTAAGCCGCTGCAACTTTAGCAATGCTGGCTTCCAACAAACCAAGAGATGTATACTGTGTGTGGGCTGTAATTCAGCTACAGTGAGTTGTACGAAAATAATAAGACAGACGACGCTCCATAAATACAGTTTTCCCCTGACACACATTTTAAGGACTTTCCGGAGTGGAAATACTTTTGACAGTGAACAACATTAAGCCACTCATACCCTGTATGCGTGTGAGCATGTATGTGCATCCATCTAAATGAGTGTCTCATATATGCTGTCTCTGACAAAGACAAATGATTCGTGCAGTCTTCGGATAAGGAACACTCAGCCGCAGCGCAGAATAAAAAAACGCTACAGAGATATTACAACCAGGGGTTGGGAGGGTTACTTTGGAAATGTATTCTGATGCAATTACTAATTACCTGTTAATGTCAGTTTAAAGGAAAAAGGGAGTATTTCTGCTAAACACATTATACACTGGGAACTATGTAGTACTGAATTCAGTTCGACCGGTAAACTGTTGTTCAAGATTTCTGTGTTCAGGATTTTTTGGATGGACCTGAAACATGGCTCTGTGGTGTGCTGAAGCCATGGTCCCCCAATGCTATGGAAGGCCCAAGAACCAACACACAAACAACAAGAGGTAGGAATGTACTTTCAGAACACTTCAGCTAACATCAGTCTCAAAAACTCAAAAGAAAAGAAAAAAAAAAGAAAAAGAATACCATCTTGAAAGGGCCCTCTGGTGTCTCAAACATGTCCAGTAAAGCTAGTCTGATAACAAGAAGCATCCATGTTACAGGCCATTTTCGGGTCATAGTGGTGTTTTGACAAATTTTACATACTTTTTACAATTTTTTAATCACTCAAATTTGGCTTTGTGGCAAATAACAGATGTTTCAGTGACGTGACAAACTCAGAACACACATTTATTGTTGCTCTACAGTATCTTTAAAAAATGTAGCCAGCAACTTAATCCAAGTATCAGTTCATAATAAAATAATGTCACTTGATTACTGTCCGGTATTTTTGATTACCAAATATGGTACACAGCCTTATGTAAAGTTTTATGTTCGTTACAGTCCCAACATACCTTTCATTAGTCGCAGTAGAAGTAGATATTGTCAGACTAGTAAGCTAACTGTATTTCTGTGTAGCTAACATTAGTAGTTGGTCTGAGTAGCTAACATTAGCGGTTAGTTTGTATAGCTAATGTTAGCAGTTTGTCTTACCTTTAAAAGTTTCCTTAAATTACTTGGTGAGTTCTTGGACGATAACAGCATTTCACAGCTAAGGGTAAAACTATCAATGTTGATAATGAACTGACTGTAACTTTGATTTCGCTGAGACCAGAGTGAAGTTGTGAGATTCATTGTAATGTGTGCCGACTGTGTATGGTAGTATATGTTGATCTTTAGTTAACCTCCAAATCAAAAATATATTATACATTTACATATACATATTTTCCCCTGGCCTGTAGTGATATTTATCTCTTGAGATTTTGCTGGTGTGAGTTTATAGTTTTGAGTTTATATAAGACAATTAAATGGCTCTTGGCTTGTAGTACTAAAAGCACACACACATAGAAAAAAAAAATTCAAAAACAGAAATCTTGACTTGGTTACTAAAGATAACCCACACGCCTTGTTGTGAGAAGTTTCATGTAAAAACTACTTTCTTACTATTAGATTCTAAAGTAGTTCAAGTAGATTCTACTGCACCACAAGCTAAATGCTATTTGGTCTCATTATATTGGAGAGAGGGTAAACGTCTCTACAGCCTATATCTCCAAAACTCAGAAGCACACCAAAAACATCCAGAGGGATAAATAACACCACAGTTAAATGGAAAAATATATATTTTTGTTTTGGGTGGTAAACCGTCCCTTTAAAACATATTTTAAAATTGTAACCATGCTGATAATCCCCACTTTTAATGAATGTGTCTGTTTTCTGATTTACTCCTTTTTTCTTAAACTGTAATAGAATACAGTTACCTTTTTGGTATCCCAATTCTATAATCCCGTTACATGTAATCCATTACTCCCCAAGCCTGATTGGAACATAGTGGCCGCAGTTACAGCATAGCATGATAATCTCACATTCAATTCATGATATGTCAGAGATGAAAAATTGAATTTCCCTGCATATCAAAAGTGAAAAATGTTATGCACAAGCAGCAGGGTATAGCTCACGCGCTATTAAGGCATTATGAGGGCTTAATTTAGCATGAATAGGCTTTTGCATTATAAATAATTGAAATTGGTATAAATTAACAGTCATGGTCCCAGTGGGGAGGGGGGGTGGTTGTGAGATGCAGCCCTGTTTGGCGGCGCATTACACGCAGCCGAAAAAAAAAAAAGGAAGAAAAAAAAACAGCTGTGAAAAATGATGCCCTAAGTTCAAAGCAACTTCAATCAGGATACATTTCTCTGCTTGATGAATAATTGAGCAACAGCCTGAACAGCCTTGAGTCCTAGCACTTTTTTGTGACGGCTTTTGCATGAATAAAACACTGTTTGGCCTGCAGAGCTGTCTGCGTTGCAGGGATACGGCACAGTGTAGTAACATGGTATTGCTCTAGGTATCCTCCTCTCCAGCTACTCCTTTTGGTTCAGCGTTCTCTGCCCCTGCATATCTAATTCTGCTTGTCTCTCTCTCTCTCTCTCTCTCTCTCTCTCTCTCTCTCTGTCTTCAGCTTCGATCTGCCTCCCTGCCTCGCGTTCGCTCTTTGCCATTTCTCTCTCATTAACGCCTTATTATTCTCCATTTTTCAGCCTGCCTCCTGGTGAGCCAGTAAAAAGACAGTAAAGACACAAACTCACATACCAATAAATGTCATGCACTCCAACACCAGTGTGCTTTTCCCTTCCTATACCACCAGCATCTAGAGGTGAGAAAGCAAACAAATTAAAACCTCTAAAATTTCTGACACAATCAAAGCAAATAATAATAACAACAACTTATTTTCAACTCTGCTCAGAGAAACAGCAAACTGTTAAAGCAACCATGTGAGCAGCATCATTAGCATCATTCAAATATATTACTGATTTTAGAAAAATGAGACCATTACACCCAAAATTGGTGCAGTCTATTTGCTGGTCCAATTATTTCTATCTATCTATCTATCTATCTATCTATCTATCTATCTATCTATCTATCTATCTATCTATCTGTCTGTCTATCTATCTATCTATCTATCTATCTATCTATCTATCTATCTATCTATCTAGTTTCTTTCTTTCCTGATCTTTTTCTTTCTTTCTTTGTTTTGGATACTGGATTGTTGTGATATCTTGGTATCTTAAGGTCAAAATAGATATGTTTTCGAAAAGAAGAAATAACACATTCTGCCTAATGGAAAAGTGTGACTCATAAGGAATAAAACACACTGTTGCCCAGTTCAATACACTCTGTAGTCCTGTTGCTAAAGCCTTAACTGGTCTATAGTGGCTATAGTTACCAAACTTTAGATACACATTTCTGTGTAACAGACTTGACTACATCAGTTTGCTCTGTAACAATTTCTAACAGCCGTCATTAATAAATGGTAAATTTATTAATTTTAGTTAATTGTTAACTACCTTTTATTGTTAACAAACATACAAATAATCTTTAAATACACTTAATAAACCATTTGAGTCTGCATCAGTTTTGGACATGCAGGGCTCTGCTGGTTAAGTTAGCAATAATAAATATGCAATGTCCAGGCAGACTTTCAAAATAAAAGCAAAAAAACTACTTGGGTAAGTTTCGGCAAAATAATTACTTCCTTCGCTTTGGGAAAGGATCACACTGTCTGTGAGAATAAGTATGTTACTTATGAAGTTCACGTGATGCAACACAACACAACACAATGCAACGCAACTGAATGCACTGTATGTAACTGCATAAGGTATTACAATCATCAGTTGCAGCTTTATAACAGCCGTCCAAATGTTCATAGATGGTTTCCAAACTAGTTAATAACTATGAGTACTATACTATGCCTGATCCATTTCTCTTTGTAATGATTTACAAACAGAAGGTTTACAAACACAAAATACTTCATATAACATCAGTAGTAGAGTACTTGCTTTTAGAAATACTTAAGTATTAAAAAGAACAAATTACAAAGTACTATTTTCTAATATCAATACATTGCTGTATTGTTTTCACAGTACATTTACAGAACCTTGCAGCTCTCTGAAACCACCTAATGAGGCACTGATTTGCTTGCAGAGCCACGATGCTAATCAAAAACAAAAAGGGCAGCACCTCCCCCCCAAAAGCTATGCTTAAAAAAGTAACAAGTAATGACAACAATCCTAGAAATGAAGTGGAGTCAAAAGTACAATATTTGTCATTGAAATGTCATAATCTCATAAGTTTCCAAAACAAAAAAAAAAACTAAAGTAAAGTACAGATACTAATGTACTTATGTACAGTATTCAAGTAAATGTATGTTGTTACTGTGCACCACTGTATAACATATAAAATGTTATAATGTGTGCACCTGTAAACTGGTAGCTTACAGCAACAATATATAATTGATGAAATATTATTTTATATTATACAAACTAATGATGGAGTAACATTATTATGTAATTGCTAATATTAGTTTAAAACAATCCAATCCAATCAATGCCTTCAATTTTACCACTCAACATTTACCACTGTTATTATAAAGTATTTACTCAATTTATAATTTGTTTCTCAACTTTATTCTGCATTTACCATTATCCTGGATAATCACTATTGTGGCCACTGTTTATGAAAAGGTACATAGGTACTTTAAGGCCAAAAATGACAGTTTAGTAGCTTTGATTTGCATATTTTTGAGTAGTCTGTAGTTTAACTTTGTTGCACACTAGTGCACAGAGAACCACTTGGTAGGCTTTCCATAAGTACAGAAAGTTCCTGATTTACATAGGTCTAATGGGGAAAACAAGTCAGTGAAGGTCATCACATCCAAATTATTTCCGCAGCCCTCACCTATAGCCTTGACCCTTTGAGATTTAGAACTCTTAATACACTGTTTTGGTGCAGAAAAATGGGTCAGTCTGTGCAGAAACCACCATGAACTTCTCCCCTAATGTTTTTTAATGAACAGATTCTAGCTCAAACTCTCTGTCATCTCATTATTTCTGCATCGCATGGGAACGATCATACTGCATAATTTTAGTCAGAGTATATTTTAAACGTCCCCTGATATCAAAATAATTTTTTCCTTTTATCTAAATAGATGCACTCATAAAATGTTGGAAGACATTAAAATTTAGGTTATGGCTAAATTTTAGATTATTGCATGTTTAGTGCTTTTGTATGCACTTTCAGACTAGCAAAGGAACATTTCACAGCATGGCACTAAAGAAAACTTTCCCATCAGGCCAGCCTGCAATGTGTGAAGCCTCCGCTCAGCTGCTTCACCACGTTTTTATCAGAGTAAGTGCTGCTGTGAGCCTGCAAGGGTCAAGTGTTGTTAACAAATCATCAAAATTAGATTTTACCTCAGTGAAGCTGGCTTTTGTTGGCCACTTGTAAATACACAATCAGGGGCAGACCAGGGATGGTAGTAACACTTTTTGTTTGAGCATCAGTAACTCAGTGGTTGTTTATGCTGGATCTCTCAAACCTTGACACATGATGCTCATATTTGTCTAATACAAATAAAACTCATTATGTGAGTTCTGTTGTTAAAAATTACCCCACTACTATGGTGAGTTGTAACAACAACTGCCGATAGATATAACAATGAGAGCTGAATCTGCTGAATTAAGATCCACACTGAGTTTTAACATGACCAAACTCATGAATCATTTTGTCATAGACACTTGTGGGAGGTTACAACTGACCCGGGGTTACAAAACTCCCCGGTCTCCCCTACAGGTCAAAACACAGATGCAGTACTTCCATCGCTGATTGGCCCACAGCAGGACTTAAGAAAGGACTTTTACTTCAGGCTTATGTACTATAGAACTTTATTTACACTCGAGTGGGCTGTTTTACAACTCTTCCCATCCCTGCTGGTCATAATATAAACATTTCAAACTCCTTTCCCTTCAAAAAAAAAAAAAAAAAAATTGAAAGAAGTGCCCGAGTCATGATCCTGAGGGCTGGGAGCTCATTAAATGCAATGACGTCGTCACCGGCAGACTTTCAGGAACTGCGTCGGGCAAAGGGAAAGGCATTGGCTTACAGTCTGTCATGGAGAGTAATGGCACGTCAGAATGCTGAGAGGAAACTCCTAATGGTCTACACTTCAATATTTAATGTCTTCTTTCTGGCCCTTTCTGTTTTCTGCTGAGGGCAGGTATGAATAGAGCCTCCATATTTCACGGCAATAAGAGTTATTATAATGGTGAGCGGAACAGTAGCTCAATGGGAGTGTGTTTGGGGACAGAGCTATGGTGATTTACGGCTGCATACTGCTTCAAATTCCCATCAGAAATAAATGAAAACTAGTTATTATTAGTACTTGTATTTGGTAGTCTAGTCCTTGTCATCTGCAGGGTGTGAAGATGGTGGAAAAGACTGTGGGGGCGATGCTGTCTGTGCCCATGACTACAGCCAGATCATAGCCTGGATCATAGAGATCTGTAGTATTTCTTAATGAAGAGGTGGAAGGAAAAAGAAGACTGAGAACAAGTTTTTGCGTTGCATACTGACACACACACAGACACACTCATCACACTGTCAGCACTTTCCAGTTCCCCGAGCTATGCCCCTATGATCCAAATGAGAACTATCTCTCTAACCAAGTTATTTCAATCATTTATGAGAATTGGGACAAAACTGTGTTTTGATTTTTTATTCTTCAATTACGCTGGGAAAATATATTTTAAAATATTAAATTCATAAACCTTGCAACAGGCCAACCTCCTAGTGAATATATGTTTTTATTAAATGTCAGATTTCGCATTTGATGGAGTTGACGTCTTGAAAAAAAATAAAATGATTACCAGTGCTTGAGCAGTATTCCTGCCTGTTTTAAACTAGGAAGCAAGATTTGTGTCCTCAGGGTATAGCTAACACCTTTTATGCCTGATTAAATCATGTTTTTCTAAAAAATCTGTTGACAGAAATCTGGGACACAACGTGAAAAGGCCAACATTTTCATTAGAAATGGATTTTAAAACAAAGGTGATTATGACTACACATTCGGTAGGTATTGTTAGTTTCAGATTTTGAAGGCTTTAACACATTTTTAAATTGTTTGAAGTTGTGAATTCTTGTCTGGAACAAGGGTGTTCTCTGACACAGTATCCGTTCAGAAATTACAAAAATGAAAGCAAACCAAAGTATTTCAGAAACTATGTATATTTCGTATATATATAAACCTTAAAAAGACACATTTATAGCAAAAACATGGAATTACAGTGTTGATATTAATAACTTAAAAGGTTATTTTGGTGGTAGTACATGATTTGTCCCAGTTCTGCAGAATGGGCCATGTTCTGTAAAAGTCATAGAATTAGATTTTTGTGAAACAGCTCGGGAAAAAAATGCCGCCAGGCTGAGATTCTTTCACTTGTTCAATTCAGCTGTCGTCTTGTTGCTTTATCTTGAGACAAGTGGAGCAATTCGCTTCGTATTGTTACATGCCACATGAGACAATGGTGGAGAGAATTGAAATTATTTCACCCCACAGTCAGGATTTAAACACTGAAAATGGGATTAAACGTTTTGTTGGAGTAGACGTTTGTTGGCCGTGAGTGAGGCTGGAGGGGGATAGCGAGCGAGGACGGAGGGGGGAGGATATCCTGTCAGCGCTGGGTGACTTTTGACCTGGGATATCCTTCTTAAGATACCACACTCACAGCTCCCCACTGCCAAGGCCGTGGCGCCCCCCCCCCCCCACTGCTGTGCCAGGCGTCCTTTAGATAACTCCACACTGTCACTGCAAACTCCGACTTGTGGCGTTTCAGTGTCACATAATGTCATTGTTTTACCCTCAGTTCAGGGCCCTCGCGGGGGGGTTGTAACACGGGAGGTTCAGGCTTTTCCCCATAGATCCTTCTTCCTTCCGTGCAGAGCAGACACCCCCCCCCCCCCCCCCTTCCAAACAGTTGGAGTCATCAGTACAGTGACAAGGACATGATCCCTCATTCCCTTCCCAGCTGTGAAAAGTGGCAACTGGGTTTGTTGGAATGCACAATCAAGCTGGAGTTAAGGGGTATCCAGGTCTTTGTAGTCCTACTGGGTGAGAGTTTTGTCCCTCTGCCTCCTATTCCAAATCAATATCTGAAAAATATACATCACACAGCAAGCAGTGTTAGTGAATTACATGAAAAAATGAACTAAATCAATATACCAATAGACCTTTTTTGCCATGAAATAGTAGAGTAAACACAGGTGTTACCAATGATACTAATTAAAGTTCTGTTCGATTCAGGTCAAACAGAGTCAGGGTGCTGCTGCTGTGCATGCTGGCTCACTACTCTGCTACAATAAATGGATCAGGATCATAATTAGTATCATTGGTAACACCTGTGTTTGAAAAAGCAGAGTCTACACACACATCCAGTCCAAACTTAGAGCAGGTGCTGAACCGAGTGTGAGTAAATAGTCAAAGAAATAAAAAAAAAACAGCTCCCATGCCACATGGCTACAATTTCCCCTGTGTTTACCCTGCAGTTTCATATCAATGTGGCTGCAGTTACTTATCAGCAAAAGTAATTTATTACAAAAGCTTAAAACGTTACTTTCCATACCCTGCCCAGCTTCATCAAAGGTGCCTTTAAACAACCTAAACCAACAACCAACAACCTGGGACTAAAGGACAATCGGTTTGTGTTGCCAAAAAATACAAGCAAAGTGGCATTTAGTCCCATTATATAGGCAAGAAGGCAGACATTTCTCTCTGCAACTCACACCAAAAAAAATCTAAACGAATAAATATAACTACAGGCCAGGGAAAAAATACGATTTTTTTTATTTTGGGGCAAATTGTCCCTTTAATACATGTAGAAATAGCAAATAGGACATTGTAGTATAACTAGCCTACAGCCTACAGTTTAGGTATTTATTGACAATTAGCAGCTTAACCAAGGTAAGGGTCTACATTCTGACTCTGGGCAAAACCCAGGTGATTCCTCAATGCAGGTTCACAGTGGGCTAATGTTAGCAAGCCTACTAGTTAGCAGAATACCAATTCTTCTTTTAGCATATGAAGCTAGCTGCTTCCCCACACCTTCAGCCCATGTACCAAGCTAACACATCCACTGAACAGTCAGTCCACTCAGCACACAAGGACACAATCATCAACTGTTTCATCCTGGTAAGCCAGTTACCAAGAAGTTGACACACAAAATCTCTACTTACTAAAATTAGCGACTGTAATGAATTTCAGACTGTAATTGCACACATTACTTGTTGCGAAAACATCTAGTGTTGAGCTTGTAGTTTGCCTCACCCTCCTCCTCCAAGACTGTAGGAGAGGCCATATTTAGAGTCAGTGTTTGGTTTGTCCATTCTGGGCTACTGTAGAAACACAGTAGTGCAACATAGCCATTCCAGGGAAGAGGATTTGTGCCCTCCATAGATATACACAGCTCATTCTAAGGTAACAAAAACACAGTGATTCTTATTTTCAGGCATATTGTGTTCCATTTCTGCCATATTCTGCCAATAGTCCCTACTAAATCTCACACTCTGGTCCTTTATGTAATGTGTTACTTCCTAAAACTGGCAGCGGGCCTAAATGATTTTCCATTTCAGGAGTTTTAGATTGGGTTCACAAAATTAACAAGTCCATTTTTGGGTTGGCTACCCGACTGAATTAATGTCTGGGAAGATGAAGTAAAAATTGGTGTTTTTCTAAAATGATATACACAGTGATATCTGCACAGATTTTTGTGCCATGTCAACCTTAGAACAAGGATATTAAAATGTACATCATGTTAGAAAAAGGGGCAGACCAAGGTCAGGCACAACAATAACAAAGATGGTTCCTGAAGCCTTTTGATTAAGTTGAAAATGCATACTCATACAAATTTGATGGGCCAGAGCCTCGTAATGTTCAGTCTGCCAGTTGCCCACAGGACTGAGAATGGGTAAAGATGAGAAGGAATAATGGGCCATTACAGGAAACTGAGCTGTGGTGTGAGAGGAATTGGTGAGTGACTAGCATTAGCTTATGAAGGCCTACCTGCTAATGAAGAAATTAGTGCCTGATTTTCGAGAAGTGAAGGCCCTTCCCCTGCTGGACCTTACTTTGGAAAACACATGAACGGTTTTGAGACAAACATTGGCTTTCGTGACTTGTAAATGGCATGGCACAATTCAAACAGGATCAAAACATTATTTGTCTGTCACCACTGACTACTGTATATACTATATTTTTCTGAAGTAAGGCCCCATGTTTGTTCATATAATGGGAGAGATGGGAAAATGCCAAAAACCTGCTGTGTAAATCAAATAAACATACAAATCCATCATGAACTTCTGGAAAGGAAAAGACCAAAAGGAGAGCAGAAATAATGTATGAGCCTCCACAGGACAGGTCAAGTCAAGTTAAAAACACAAGACAAAAACAGAACCAGAATTGTTATCACTGATGGAAGGTTAATGTAACTTGAGTGTGAGGTTGCTAGAGTTCAGTCCTAACATTACAGTACAGCAGCATCAGACTGTCATCTCTGACTAAATCTCAGCCAAGCTTAGCTCAACAGTTGTCTATTGAGAGTTATTGTTATTTACAGATACGGTAAGCTTAACCTGGTAATTTAATATCAGCAGTGTCAAGCAGCTATTGGCTAATTGATCCACTTGGATGGGGGAAGACAGTAGGAGCATGGCGGCTGACTGATTAACCTCAATTTATTAAGGCATCGTGAATGTAAACATTCAGGCAAGGTCACAAAATTATTAGACCTGACTGTAACACAAAGGATTGTCCACAAAAAATGGGTGCGGCCATTTTGGCAAAGTATCCGTATGTGCCGGTCTAATGTATTTTCTACTATACTATACTACTACTACTACTGTACTATATAGCTAACATTTTACTAATATTAGCTATCAGATGTAATAACTTACCTAATAGTAACATGTAGATTAGATAGCTAGTTAGCTAGCATTTTGCAAACATTAGCTAACTTAAAATGTGACTGCACATATATGTATGTATGTATGTATGTATGTGTAGAGAGATAGATAGAGATGAGCCTGGCACATTGCATATCTAAGCACAGGAGGTTGACTGGTCTAAAAGGGATCCCTTGATTTGCAAGTCTCACAAGATTTGTACAAGTTGTTTTGTACCAGATTTTTTCTTTATTGTGCACTTTGTACAAACTAATATAATTTATAATGTGACAACACAGTTGTTTCGGGACTCACAAGATTTTGCAGGTCTGGGGTTCCCTTCTAGACATGACCAATGTGACTGATGTTCCTCTGGGTACCAGTCTTGCTTAACTGTTACTGAGCACAGAGCGAAAAGGGGCCAACCCAAACTGTAACCTATATTCAAGAGAAATCTTCCCGACACATTTGTTTTTCTTGTAGCCTTATATTCCACATTTTTCCTGGGCTTTCATGTGCAAGGACTTCTCTTATTTTTAATCCAAGGCTGCTTTATGACAGATTTATACTGCTTTCGCCCTGGACACGTTTGTAATATACACTTGTAGTACCATTTCAGGAGCATCTATATTTTATTTGGACCATAAATTTTTCATTGGGAAAGAATGCTGCGTGACCCAGAGGTATTGTTGTTTTGGTTCTGCAGAGGTGTTTGGAGAAAACATCACACTGGACCCTTTACCTGCATCTGGCTGGCAGAAGGTTTAGACTGGGGAAACAGATTAATCTTCATATTTGGGTTGTGCTGCTGGGCACTCTTCCCTTGTTGTGACTTTAAAATTTAATCCTCTTTAGATATGCAACGTGGCCCGGAAAAAAAAAAAAAATAGGAAAACACAGATAATAAGTGCGAGCCAAGTTCATCCCCATCACCAAGTAATTTCTTCACATATTACGGGATTATAATTTGACTTGTTTGTTGCCTTGAGGAGTGCACGGCAGCTGATCCCACACCACTTGTTTGAAGACTTGTTGAATTAGACTAAATAACTATAACATGCTGTCACCTCATTTGCACATTCTGCCTTTATGAAGAAAAAGAGCAGGCTAAATGATGTGAGACTGTATTACTTGTTAGGAATTGGCAGCATAGCATATGAGTTGGGAATTGGATGAAGTGATGGGAGTGGGTGTGTGGTGCTTCTCTCAGCTTGCAGTAGCGCTGATCATGTGTTAAAAGCAGCTTAGCTAAGCTCTTTAGAGTGATGATTACTATCATGCCTGTGAGTCAGTCTGCAAGATCAGATTCCAGTATTTAGGAACTATCGAACTGCCCTACAAGATTTATCTGCTAGGAGAGATGATGAGAATATGAGCATATGGTCTTTGTGTGTGTGTGTGTGTGTGTGTGTCCCACATTTTCACTCAGTGTGTGGTTTCTCTCCAAAATTAGACTCTCTGTCATTAGAAAAAATAATACAATACCTACTCTGACAAATTGATTGCTGGCATGACTATTAAACTCTATTATGGAACATCATTAAAGTTAATTAGCTGGAGCATCTTAAGACCTCTGCTTGCAAAATAATGACACTTTGATGAAACAGTTTGAGTATTTAAAGTGACACTTAATGAATTTTACCTCACAATTAATTACTTTAACATTTTCAAAACTCCTAGGTCAGGATTGCAGTGGTGGGTTAAAACCAAATTAATTTGCGCGTATTAAAACGCAAAGGAGAAACAGAGAATGTACAGAGAATTTAAGGAACTTCTATAGCTCGCTAGCTTGGAAATGTTAAAACAGCAAGTTGTGATGTTACGGGAGGTTACGTGCCGGATTATTTCTTTGCTGGGTGCAGAAACTTTCCGGAGGCTCCGCTGAGTGCCTGGAAAAGTCACAGTGACGTCAAACCTCCAGGAAGTCACTGCAGCTGATAGAGAAATGTTCCCCTCACATAACCTCTGGTTAAAAAAACAAAGATTGTGTCACAGACGTGGAATTAAGTCACTTTTAGGGCAAGGCCACCTTGGTCTTTAATAAATACAAATTTATTAAAGCATCACAACCAAAATGGCAGAGCAGGAAGGCCAAAACCAATGGTGCAATAATAATAGATGTTAATTACTGCACCGTTTTGGGGGAAGAATAAAGATTTCTCACTAGAATAAGTGCTGGTTGGTGAATCAGATACATGCTGAATGAAACACTGAGTCATAATGCACCGTCTACGGTGTGTGTGACGGGACTTTTCTTCGTCCATTACCAAAGTTAGTATCAGGTTTTGTTGCCTCCTGTTTCATGCTGAAGAGATAAATGTGCGCAAATGGGTAGAAAAAGTTTTTTTGAAAGTGATACTTCTTTTGTTTATTTCTGTGATTTCAATGTGGATTAGGTTAGTTTAGTTTTTTGTAACTTTTTTTGGCTTTTACGCCAAGGACAGGAAAACTGAATGGAGGACAGGAAAAAAGGAGAGAAAACAAGAGGATGACATGCAGCAAAGAAAAGTCGAACCCATGGCTGCTGCAGAGGTCTGACACACTCCGTACACAAGGCGAACACCAGATATTCATGATTTAATTTTAAGTCCCAGCTTTACTCATATCAATAGGTATCAACAACAATTATTTGAGAGCGAGACGCTATCAAACGTGCACCCCTTACATTTTTCAAGAACAAGCTTTATGGCTGAATTCCACCAGGCCACTCAGCTCCACTTCAAATACATGCTGAGTCTGTGTTTTTGATGGATGTCGCGTCAGTTAGCACAAGAGCAGATCAAACGGACAGGAAGTGAGACACAGAAAATGCAGGGAGAATCAGGTTTATTTTCAAAATAAAAGACCCTGTGCAGAGTCCTGATCATAAAGACAGCCAGATAAGAAACAATTTAACCACATAACCTTTTTATCCATGGTGGAAGCACAGAGAGAAGGGAAAGAGGGCCTAATCAACAAAATCTAAGCAAGTAAACATAATCAGGCGGGCAAAACGCTCCGCTGCTGAAATGCTTTTGAAACGCTGCTGGCGGGGCTTGCAGCTGTGCGGAGGATGGATCAGAACTGAGGCAGACGTGCCGTGCTTGGTGGAATCAACTGGTTCCTGGACACGACATCCACCCCCCTTCTCCTCAGCGGTAGGCACATGATTTTGCTATTTTACTGCTGCCTCACCATGAAAGGCCGCCATTAACACTTAGGATAGCTTTTAGGACATTTCTCTGTTGAGCACTGCGTTTACAGACTGACATGTGAGTTGAGGCATCACGCTGAAAAAGTAGCACCCCGTCAGATCTCACACAAAGTGATGAACTCTGTCTTCATAGTTAGCTAACACAATTCACCAATATCCTGGTAAACTTTAAAATTCATGTGTATTAAAACTTAGGCTACACTCTACAGTGTTTGTTACACATATATTTGAGGAAGTGTGAGAATTCTTCACCACTGTTGATGTGCAACGTGATGGGAAACATGAGTCTGTTTGTTTGCTGTATCGCATGTCATTTTAAATGTGCGACACAGTGCATGCCAGGCTGGCGGTGTGGATAGTTAATTTTACAGATGGTTCACACTAGCGGTTCACGTACATGGCGTTACCTGCTGGTTTTCATCTCAGCACCCATTCTATCAGGTTAGAGGAGCCACACGTACTGTGTGCACAGCTCTGCTCACACACTTCATCTACAGATTCGGAGGCTCATGCATGGTTCTCTGCAAAAATAGACTGTGAAAATTATCTATTGACAGTCATATCAATATTATATCAGCAACTTGACACCTTTTACTACAGTTTCATTGTGTACATCTGTAGAATATGTCACAGACATGGAAAAAAAAACAGGTGCAGGGCAGTGTTTTTCTTTTTTAGTTTCTCTTTTTTTTTCTCAGTCCCTCCCTCCCTCTCTGAATGAGGAGGAAAATCACAGGTTGCCTCGTTTCTTCTCTTCAAACCTCTTCTGCAAACTCATTGTAGAAAGACAGGGCTTTCAGCAGCAGCCTCATGACAGAAACGCTGTCTGCGCGCTGTCTCGTCAGCGAGGTTTCGTCTGAACCGGCTGTTAGACAGGCAGGGGTCAGCTAAAGAGACATTTTTGGCCAAAAAGGGGGAAAAAATCCTGTCTGAAAGCCACAACTATTAAATGTGTTAGTTCCCTCTCAGACTTGTTTTAATGTTTTATTTAATTTAGAAGAAAGAGACGCAGGCTACGACAAACATTTTAGATGACAAAATATTGAGTCTTTCTTTTTTCTTTTGGTGTAGGCTGCACATTTTTGCAGTTGGAGAATGTAAGAATCACTCTAGGCTCACAACAAACATAAATGAAAATTAAAATGAAAAATAAGAACTGTTATTCCTTTTCCATTTCCAAGTTTTTCTTTTTTTGTCAAAGCCACAGAGAACCACTGTAGTATATCAGAATCAGAATCACAAATTCTTTGTTGATCCCTGGGGGAAACATGTTTGCGTTACACTTGCTCCCACTCAAGAACAGAAGTAAATATAAGTATACAGAGAATATAATAATCCAAATAGAACTTGTAAGTAGGTAAAATTATGTACACAAATATGTGCGTTATTCTACTATGTATAGTAATGTAGAAAAACAGATATAAGACGTATCAAAATAAAATATATAATCAATTTATACAATAATATATACAACAGTGGCTCACATGATGCTGAAAATGGGGGATGAGTGTATTCGGATGCATGTATTATAAATAAGAATATGGTTGATCTAAATGCACAGTATAAATAAATAAATGCAGTATTGATGCCAGTGTAACTCCTACATTACACTATTGAATTATTATTATTAAACAGTTAAATTATTCATGCCTTGGTGTCTGTTTTGTAGTTTAGTATGGTGCAGATTAAATTAATGGGATATAACGTTATTTAGTAAGGTCTTTGTGCTAAGCTAAGCTAACCAGCTGCTGGCTGTAGCTTCATATCGAACAGACAGACATGAGAGTGGTGTCTCATCCGCTCTTGGCAAGAAGGCGAATCAACAGATTTCCCAAAATGTCGAACTATTCCTGCAACATGCAGCATGAACAGGTCGTGCAATACATTATTGATTCCATGTAAGCTGGATGTGTATTGAGAGTGAAAGAGCTGAGAGTAGGTGAGGTGTTATCAAGTTCGGAAAGCAAACTTCCTCCGAATGAATTCCTGGAAGCTCAGACTGACAAAGACAGGAAGGCGAAGAGTGACGGATGGTGGGGAAAGGGAGGGAGGGAGCGAAGAAGAAAGGGGCGGGCAAGGAAGGAAGAATAACCTAGGAAGCACAAAGGGATAGGGAGGTAAGAAGGGATAGAGACAGTGATAAAAAGATATTAGGGTGGATGAACAGTGGTCGATAGATGGATGGATGGATGGATAAAGGCTGTGTGTCAGAAACAGATTCAATAATGGGACGCAGGCAGGGAAGAGAGGGGAGGTTGGGGGAAGGGTGAAAGAGAGGAAATGGAGGGTGAGTCAGGCGGGATGCAGAACAATAGACAAGGAGGTAAAGATGGAGAAAGATCGAAGAGGGGGTTAGAGAAAGTGGAAAGAAATGATGAGGTTTATCAAGAGGAGGCTGAGGGAAGTGAAGGAACAGGTCATGATAAGCCTTATAACATCCATTTTCACAGCCAATCAGAAGATTTGTTCCAAGTGTGCCACTGGGCCCTGCAGTATCCAGGGGTGATGGAGTTCACCCGCTAGACCTGAAACTCAACCTTGGGCTGCCTCCTCCTCCGACTCCTCTCCCTGCAGGGAAGCTCATTTCTGATCGGGAGTGTGTATTCTGTGGTCAAAAGTGTGCCCCGCCGAAGAGGTGAAACGGAGAAATCCATGCAGTGCAGCGGTACAAGATATTTATATTCGCTCAATAAGCTTCATCAACAGGAGTGGGGAGATGGATGCCTGCATGCTGCTTTGTCTTTCTGCTTCGCGGGTTTTGCGGAAAAAGGCTGCCAGTTCCAGTGTCCCCGGTGGAAACGCAAAGGTCACAGTCACACACAGGAAAATACACACACCTAGACAAAACGCATCCACACACACACTCACTTTTCTGAATTCACATAAAATTCACAGCCCCAAGAATTCTACAGGGTACAACTGGAACAGGTTCAGTACGAGCTGAACCAGCCAAGTTTTGGATTAGTTTCTATTGAGTGGGTAATAATTATTAAAACCCATGTTTGATTACTTCAAAGTAAAAATACCTAAAAAGTGGATTTCCTGTGTTAGTAAATTCTCACAATTTCAATTGTAAATCTACCTGAAACGTTTTCTTAGTTAGTCCATGCTAAAACTATCACAGACTACAATGTTAGATACTTGCAATTAAGGCATTTTTATGACAGAGTAATAAAATGTAATGTAAATTAAAACTCCCCAATAAAAACAAGGGACAAAAATGGAAGAAAGAGCCACAGAGTCACAGACCAGGGATCGCCCTCCCAGGATGGACAGGTGTGAAATAGATGTCACATGTATGGAACAGAACAGCAAAATCACAAAAATACAGTATCATCACATACTTGGAGAAAGAACTGTTGGAAGAATTTAATTAGGTTCTATATTACACCCAAAATTAAGAGCAAATACTTGTCAGTAACACAAAAATGTTAGAGACAATGTGGGCAATAAATGTCAATCATTTTTATGGCGCTGTGCTGTGCAATTTTGGGTAAATGTGAATTTGGTTTTTGTTAAAATTCTGGGCTATGATATATCAAGGTCATGTATAGTACTGTACTTTGGCAATATGACAGGAAATACTGGTTAAGACAAGACAGATATTTGTTGAAAATCTTTTTAGCAGCTTGTAAAAAAAGCCCCATCATTGAAGAGATGGTACAAGCCAAAACCACCAACACAAGATGAATGTTTGAAAATTGTGAGTGAATTATATGACGTGGAGCGAGTGACTCATAGGAGAGGAACTCGAGAGGAGCAGTGCTGAAAAAAAAGGGAGAAACGGACGACAGGATGAGGACTGTAACACAGATTATATCGCAGGAACAAACTGTAGAGACACATCCACATCCACATCATCGCGGGGTATTTTTTTCCTCTTTTCTTTTGTGCGTGTGTGATCTCTCTGTAAAGGAAAAGCAACAAAAATAAAGTATATACAGTATATAAAAAACTATCATGGACAATCTTTCCTCTCTGCTAGTCTCGTCAAATAAAATTATCATTAACTTTCTAGCTGTTATTCCATTTTTTTTTAAATTATGCCAAATGGTGTTGTGTCTTGACCCAATACCCTTTTCTAACATGACATACATGACATTTAATTAAGAAAGAAGGATGGATGGTATTTAGCGTTGGCATGTCACTACATTTACATCACAGTTCCACACTGCAGACTGTAGAGTCACCACACATCACATTTCGTGATGACTGTCAGTCCACCAGAGCTGTGATTGACACGTCCCATTACATGCTGGTTGACCACACAAACACTGCTGCACAGATGGAATCAAATCAAATGCAAGTACTGATGAGTTCATATTTTATGTGAATTAACGACAGTGCCCTCTTGCAGATTTATTGCGTATTTAGGTTGACTGGCGCAACAACATTATATGTCTTCAGCAAACCTGGAGTGTGGGTTACACCAGCTATTTATGAGCCAATCACTAACTTTGTGTGTAAAATCCTTCTTAAGTTCTTTTTAGCCTAAAGACTAGTGTTTAACAAATCACGTAAAGCGTAAAGAATGCTGTGGCCAGGAAAACATTTTGGTAAAATGTAAATCAGTTGCAAGGAAACATCTGTAGCTCTGGCGTGTTGTTGTCCGAAAGCAATCAGCGAGGCAAAAAGGAAATTGCTGTTACCTCGCAGGGCTGAGCATAACTACCAAAAATAACCATTTTAGGGAGGCAAGCAATTGAAGTGTCAGTCCCTTGTCAAATGGCTCTGCTTTATTTAGAGATGCACACATGGAGAAAAATGTGTTTGGTTGTATTCACACAGGTTAGAATGAGCGGGAAATATCAGATTATGCTAAGGTGAGTAACATCTTGCATTATTAGCAGGAAATGATTGGTTAACGGTGGCATGGATCAAGTTTGTTTCATTCACCCATGACTGGACTCACGAATGAGTATTTTGGTTCTGTATTTTTTAAGATGAAGCAGACAGAAAGGTGGGACTCAGAGAAAAAGTTGCAATTATAAAACTGTCTGCTACTTCAGCACCATGGACAGCAACATGAATTCAGTAACACACAGCACAGCTACACTACTGATATTTCAGAGCCGTGGTCGGGGCCATAAATTCTAACTTTACTAACTCTACTAACAAACTTTGGTTAGATGCTGCTACTATGGGGATGGAGAGGGGTGATTGTAGGTCATTTTGCTAACAGGGGAACAGCATCCCCCCTCATCCTCCCCTGAAATCACCTCCTGGTTATCAGCATGACCTTCTCTAATTTGAAACAGGTAATATTTTCATTAAACAGCACTGATCAAGTGGCAGGTCAGCTGAGCCAAACAAGTTCCATTTAAATGCTTTTACTCGTTACTGCAAACCACAAGTTATTGTCATCATTTGGTTCAGGTAGCTGTACAGCAGATACACCTGCCAGTTACTGGGAAAATATATTTAGTAACAACTAGTGCACAAAAAAAAAAGAAAAAAAAAAGTTGGTGCATCATAAATCTTCGAAGAGCTGGAGCAGCTGGCTCCTGGTGAGTGTTGAGTGACTCAAATTCAAGTCAGTCCCACTTGAAATGCCAATACACTCTCACTCCCAACTCTACAAATATGACAGCTTGGTCAGCAATAATAAATAAGCAACATCTGAGTGTACTTTCAAATTAAAGGCACACAAACTGCTTGGTTAGGTTTAGGCAGCAGAAGTATTTCATCAGGTTTTGGAAAAGATCGTGCTCTGGGTTAAAATGAGTAACTCTATTACATAAGTTCATGTATGTTACATAATCACCAGGAGTGATTTACTTATTACAAAAATTTGAATTGCTGTAATTAAGTATTTTTTTGGATACTCATACTTTAATGTGTATTTTCAAGTCTGTACTTTTACACTAACATAAGCATTCATTACACTATGTAATCTACTTTTTAAGTACTTTTAAAATCATAATTGAGTTCTGAATAAAATTTCAATTAATATCCAAAACTCTCATTTGCATTTATGTAGTGTATCATCACAAAGGGGCCAATAAAAGCAAGAAAATACCGACAAAAAACACCCCAGAATGCTGCAGCAGATACATGTTTGGCAGCACATTTTCAGCTCAGCTTGTCACATATCCTTGCTTGTCACTGGCCCTCAGCATCTGACTCTGAATCACAAGATACCCTTTAGTGACTGATGTGGCCAGAGAGCCTTTATAATGTTATTATCACTGTGAAATGGTCACAGTTTGGTTAGGTTTAGGCACATAAAACCAGGCTACTTGGTACCGGGTGTCGTCCACGTCTGTGTGAGTCGCCATGGAACGGTGACAAATCATCAGTGTGTGACGGGTTGGCAATGAGACCGGGCTGGGTTTGTAGAAGTGAGCGTCACCACAGACCAGAAGTTGAGAGTAATTCAGACTAAAGATTCAGAGAAACAGAAACCCCTTTGGTTGCATGTTGACCCTGATAATGCATAAAGAAATTGATGGTTAAAAAGTAACTAATGCTGTACATAACTTACATAACTTGCATATGTTAACCTTGACATTGACCTTTGTGGTTCATGTCCTGTGCAAAGTCAAACCCTTACATTTGTTTGACTTATCCATCCAGACCACTTCCTCTAAATGTGGACTTTCTCACTCTTTACACTATGTCACCTGACTTTGACAGCACATCAGAACATATTGTTAGAGTGGCCTGTCCAGAAGTGATACAAGAGGGACACCTACAGCGTCATAGTTTAAAGCATAGGGGCGCTGACCAAGATGGGAGTGCGGACGGGCTGGAAATCCACACAGCTCAGGTATACTTGATCCAAATGCTGCAGTCACATAATGGCCAAATAATGAAAACATCTAAACTGGCTGAACATTTCCCTCCAGGGTTTTGTGCTGCTTGACACTCACGTCATCTATCGACAACTATCTGTCATGTTTTATTGAGATTTTAACTGCATCATACACCTGATAAGCTTCTCAGAAATTAGTAACCTGCAGAGTCTGATTTGTCTTAGTACAGTAAAATCACAATGCCTTGGCATAAAACAAAAAATTATAATTATTATTATGTGTAATAAACAGAAAAGAACAACTTCATTGGAAATTCTTAATTGTATCATCATTTTGTGAATGGTGATCATGCCTGTAACACATTTACCACAACCCCTCATTTTCCGTATTCATTCATGCCACTTTACAGGCTCCGGCTAACACAGATTGAAATTTGTGTTTTCAGTGGAAAAAGCTCTTCAGCTGTTATTCAACCATGTCAATGACTTTCCCCCCTCAACCTGAGTGGGCACCAATTATGCAGCGATTTTCAGCACACTTGTAGTCTGATAATTCTAGTCCTGTCCACAGAGAGTCCTCTGTGTATGATTTGCAGAGGGTCTGGGCGCCAGTTGATCGAATGCACAATTTCCTTTACTCCTTCGAGACAGAAGCACCGTAAACATGAAAGCATTTTACAAAGCTTTTACTAATTTAAAGGGCCTTTTGTAGCAATTTGTGTTTTCACACCTTGGTTTGTATTTTTGTAGATCTGGCCAGCATTGGTCGTTGTTGGGCTGTTTACAATGTGTTGCATTATCTGAACACTGTTTCTTGCTTGACAGAGTTTATTGTAGCAATTCCAGTTATTGAACAGTCACTAAACCAATACCCCAAACAGGGATTGTCCAATCACAGCTCAGCAACTGTATAGGTGCAGCAGGCCCGTCAAGGCTGTGGTTTCTCAACACGCTCAAGCTGTGTACTTGGTCCTGTAGTAAGAGATACTCTGCATTTAAAGATTTTCTTCCCTTTCAAAGCCAGAAACAGAGGAGCAAATTTGTTTTATCTATCAAACAATGTGTTTTTATGTTTTAATGCAAGCTGAAGTTGTTAGCATTTCCAGTTAAATAGTGTACCTACAGCAGTGAAGGCCAAAGATACCAACTAACTAACTAACTTTTCTTTATTTAACTGGCAGAAATTTTCTTAAGATGTAGTGTAAACTCTACAGATAACTTGCTAGACACTGTAATTAATGCTGATTTTCTGTCTAAGACATCCAGCGTTGGCCTTGTAGCAGAATTTCATGTATGAAGCCATTAAGTACATTAGACCTCTTTTCCAAGATTCTTGCTATAAAAGTAGTCAGCTGGTGACATTAAAAGTCAGCCAGAGGCCAACTCTGTTAACATTAGCTTAATTAGTTGCTATCTACAGATGATTAAAAGTGCCGGTTGTCGGCAAAAGCTGTGATTGGCAGCAGGAAGTGAGAAGCTACTTTTGTCTAACTCTGTCTGAAGCCAAAGACCAACTGCTGCAGATAAAAAGTCATTTTTATCTGCAGGTTAACTGTTAACTGCAGGTGTTTCGTGTGTGAACAGAGAGCTCGCCAGGCTTAGCAGCTCATAGTAACAGTAACTACGGGAGATGATCTTAGCACATGGTCAGGTACTTTGGTGAGTGAAGGAGCTATAAGGAGTGAAACAAAGGGGAATAAATATGATTTATGTCAGGGAAATAAACTAAACTCCCCAGTTAATAATAATTGTAGGTGGGTGGGGCATGCAAGAAAAAGACTGAGAGCCACAAAGGTGGCCTGCACAATGAAAATAAGAGCCAAGAACCAACATGCATTACATGGCAAATAAATTCTAACTAGGCAAGACAACAGAATATAATTCTGCCAATCTTATATGAAAAGTTTTTTTATTATGCCAGTAAAATCTAGTAATGAGGTAATGTGGTGTTGATTTTAATGCTTCATTTCAGATTTACCTTACACTCTTTTTATATGAGCTGCTATTACAGTCTTATTCTAACCATTTTAAGTTGTTCTCAAAGTAATGAGCCAGGTTTTTAAAAAGTGGCATTTTCATTGTGGAATAACTGACTGTCCAACACACTCCCTCCTGCAGTTTGGCATCAGCTAAGAGCAATAAGTAAATTAACAGAGGAGCGTGGCTAATATTTTATTAGCCTCGTTAAACTGTTTTTCTAATCCCAGTAAAAAAGGGCTTTATGTTTGTTTCCCCTCACCTTGTCTCCAGTCACATGAAAAGGCCTGGTCAACTGAGTGCTTGAGTGGCCAAGAGAAGGAACTGCCTTTCCCCTCCGTGCACTGTTAATGACAAGAAAATAAACACAGGAAATGGCCAGCCCCAGTTCCTCGCAATTAGGTCACCGTCACACATGCACACACAAAAACACACATTGTGTTGCTGGCTACATCATGTACAGTAAAAGCTGCAGCTGTTACAGGAGAGAGAGTGAGACACGGACAGACAGGAGGGCTGAGTCCACTAGTTTCATAATGTAGTCCAAGGCTGCTGTATAGAACAGCAGCAATATGTGCAAAGCCAGCAATAATAGGACTGAAAAGTTGGGGTTAATTAAAAATAATGAACTGCGTGGGTTGTCCCTGTACCAGTTAATTCAGCCACTGATGACTGAGCTTCATCAGCCTTCAGACAAACAAACAAACAGCTACAGCTCCTGGCATAAACGGGTGGCTGAGTCTATATCTGAAAAGTTCCCAAAACCATATAGATTATTCTTTATTACTCAATATTCATGACTAAATAAGTCAAAGTTAAAATGTAAAAACATCTTGAGGCTACTTATTATTGATTATGACTTGAGCTGTGGGGGTGTAGTTTGATCAGTTTTAATTTATAATGGCCTGTCAGCATGAGGAAACAACCCACAAACTGTTGTCACATTTTGATTCAAATGTAGCTTAATCCTGACTGGTGCATGGAAGAAAGGAAATTTGTCTTCTGTGCCACCAAATTAATATTTTGTGTAATTGGCTTATTTATACAAACTTGTTTTTATGTATGCAAACAAAATAACAAGTGACATAAATGTAAATATGTAACCAGTATGAGGGTGAAAAATACTATCAGCAAGTACTGAAACAATACTTTTTTTTTTTTTTTCTGGTTCTAATCCATTTCAAGCCCTGTAAAATATTAATGTTGAGACTTTTAAAAATATATCTAGTATCTTTACTGACTTTTATTGATCTTGACATACAATTTTTTTTCATTTCATTTCATCGTATTGAACAGCACTATCAAGTTTTTAAAAATTCTGTAACTTATGTCATCAGAAATGTCTTGATAACAGAATTCTTTGTCACTTTGTTTGCCTTTTAAAGCTGAATCAGGTAGTAATTAACCATCATTTGAACAACAGAAAATTAATTGACAACACTTTAAATTGTCTAATAGTCATTTGTCAAGCAAAAACACAACAAACATTTTCTGAATTCAGGTCCTCCAATGTGAGGATCTGCCGCTTTTTAAAAAAAAAAGTGATTTCAATATATTTTAGTTTTGGGCTGTTTGTTCAATAAAAGAGGACTTCTGAAGATGTCACTGGAGGCCCTGGAATTTTTATTTTGTTATTTTTCTACCAGTTCATTTGCTAAAATATTAATCAGTTAATTTAAAAAGTAATAAACAGATGAATATTCAATGAAAAATAATTAACAGATGAGCCCTACCACCTTTATTTCAGTTTTATTGATCATATCATATAGTAGCATACATTCTGTTGAATTCATTAGTGATATGATACACTATTATAGTTTACGATATACTTTATAAAGCCCCTGAAAACTTGGTTTCAAATCTGAAGAATTTCTCTATAACTCTCTCTCTATGACTCAAAAAGCGTGGAGGAAAGAAAACCTTATTAGTGATTCAAGAGTGCTGCAGGGATGATGTATTTATGTAGGCCAACCTGAAAATTAGCATCGCTCTGGTTCCATCAACAAAAAGCCAATGGGATTTTTCTGCTGGTTTTTTAATTAGTGCAGAAAATAAGCTCTGTGGTGGACAAACACTTATGATACATTTTGTTCACCAAAAAAGTCTTGAAAAAGTAATCAACAAAAATAAAAAGCTAACTTTAAACTATTAAGAAAGTACACCAGACCCAGAGGTGCTATTATGCTAACACTTTCTGGGTTTTAGGCATAGGTATACTGTAATACACTAGATAGTGAATGCAAAGATACAATGAGAGGTGTTCGCCTGGCACATTAATTTTCCAGCTTCCAAGTTTACTTCCTGGTTATGTAGGCCACTGCATGTGCATAGTAGTGTTTTCCCCCCCTCGCCCCTGTTTGTGAGTTCTTGCTTAGCCCACAGACTTTACATTGTGAGAACTTTACAGAAATTTTAAAATGCTTTTTTTTGGCTTGAGGGAAGTATAAAAACTCCATGGATCAAATATTCATAATATTGTGTTTGCAGTTTGAGGTGTCCTGTCAACAGTTTTATAGATGTTTCTATAGACGTGGGGAGAAAATGCTTTTTGGCCCGGTGGAGAATTTTATGCCACATTACTGCTTGGGACCGCTGGGAAAAAATAGGCTGAGCGGCCCCGTCTAATTCTATTATAAGTCTATGGTTTTAGGACTCATTCCTCCAGCACTCTATTTATTAAGAGTTTAACAAACTCAGTGAAGCCGCATCATCAGGAGGTGGGTGTGGTTTAATTCGAATCGACTGACAGTGCCGGCAACATAAACATGTAGCCCACAGTTGTCACCTTTTTCCAGCTGAGCCCGCCCACTCATAGTAAGAAGCTGACTGAGAAGATGTGTTTTCAGAGCCCGGTAAAGTATAATAATTGAGATTGTCATTGTTAACACACCCACATTAGGATCAGCACGCCCAGTGCCCCAAGCATAGGCCAATGCAAACAGGAGGTTTTAAAACCAGAGTGGATGTCCACTGACTGCACTGGTGTTACTGGCTGTTCGCTAAACTGTACTGCTGTGAAACCAGAGGCCAAAGAGAGCGTGAGATAGAGGGAAAGTGTTGCAACAGCTGGCATCAGGTGCTGCTCCTACCAGGCCCTTCATCCCTAAAGCCCATGTTTAGATTTGGCACTGTCACTCCGACCATGACTGAGCCTATTTCCCACCAACCAACTCACGCACACACACACACACACACACACACACACATAGACATAAACACACGCAGCAGGCAAAGCCAAACCAGAACAGTGGGGCCAAAGCAGCAGTCTGATAAGCTGTGATAGCGATTAGTCATGTCTAAGGCCAAATGGCCGTGTCAGAAATTCAGAGAGGGGGAAAAAAAGAGGAATAGTGGAGGGAGAGAAAAGGATAGGCCTGGATAAAGGAAAAAGACAGGAGGGATTGATCAGAGAGACAGAACTGTTGCCTGAGAGAGATAATGAGCAAGCCACAGAGGATGAAATAAAAGGGAGAAAGAGGGAGCGAGAGAGGCCTACAGGCAGCTGGGAGGAGATGGAGAATGAGCGATAGAGTTTGGATGGAGGAGGAATAAAGTCAGCTTGATCTGTGTGTGTATGTGTGTGTGTGTGAGGGAGAGAGAGGCTGCCAGTTTAATTGATGCTGTGACAGCCTGACCATTTATTTTAATGGTGTTGTTTTGCAGTGCTCCATCATGGCCCGACACTCACCTCTTATGTTGGACAAGTTGCTACATTTTTTTTGGCAGAGGAGCGAGGGTGAAAGTTACGAAGTGATGTGTCAGTGTGTGTGTGCATGTGCGCGTGTGTGTGTGCGTGTGTAGGGTATCCGCATGTCTCTGCGTCTTTGTTCATTCTGGGAAGACAGGAATAAATGGCTTTGTGGATGTGTGGGTGGGAAGCGGGAGAAGTGAGTGTTGGTTGGTCCGAGTTGTGTAGCGGGCGTAGTTTTCATGTGTGCTTCAACACAAGGGTTGTGTGTGTGGGTGTGTGTCCTTTGCACTACATCTTGCAGGATGGATTGTTTCCTCATCCCTTTCCTGCTCCGTCTTATTTTAACCTCTCAGCAAGACTGGACACAGGAAACACACATTCACACAGCTGCTTACACATACACACATATACATACACACACACACACACACACACACACACACACAAATGCACACACCTACAATTCACCTTCATACGCCCACACAGACCTTCCCTACCACACACTGACAAGCCACAACCTTTCTTTAGACACACACACCTCTGTCAGCAGCTGGCAAATGACCAGTCACTGTGCACATGTGTGTTTGTACGGCTATCTTTGTGAGGACCAGTATAGGTTAATACCTTAAGAGTGAGGACCATTTTGTAAAGTGAGGACATTTAGGTCATTTATGTCAAATTAAGTCTGCTGCCCTGAAAACAAAAGCCAGCTACTTCAAAAATACACACACTGGAGTTGCAGTGCAGTGACTTCCTGCCTTACTGCCAAATTCCATTGCTCATTTTAAACTTTATGAACATATACTCCTTCTAAAAAAGGAATTGCTGAATTTTTATGACTCATAAACAGACACAGATGCAGACATAGCTGTTATATTGTTACTTTTTCTACAGTTGGAGATGCATCTTCTCCTATCATTGTCTCTGTCAAGAAAATCTGTGTTCTCGATTTCCAAGTCGACCTGACCTGGGACAGATGTAACACTTTTTGTCTCACCTATAGCTCACTGAATTTGATGTTAAAGTGCTCAAATTCTGAAAGAAAGTACCTTTACTTATTACAAATAACACTGTTTCCATTGTTTCATTATTGTATCATTATTAATGTCAGAATAATTTAATAACTTAATAATGTTTATAATCTTATAAAATACATTTAAATCTTTTGTGCTCTGAGTAATTCGAGATTATATGTCTGTTTACTACACGTAATGGCATGCATATTTATAAATATATAAATACATTTTACAAATGTACAAAATTGTACATTTTGGGGTTAATTCATCCTCAAAATAAATAAATAAAT
The DNA here is from genome assembly GCF_056507025.1 of Lutjanus erythropterus. Lineage (NCBI taxonomy): Eukaryota > Metazoa > Chordata > Actinopteri > Lutjaniformes > Lutjanidae > Lutjanus > Lutjanus erythropterus. The sequence continues at coordinate 33,569,869 of NC_139326.1, read as the reverse complement.
AAATAAATAAATAAATAAAAACTAAAAATTACAGAAAAAACAGAACAAATGCATCAATCTCTCAGTCTGGTGTTTATCATGAGAGATAATAGTGTTTCTGGCCATTCTAGAAGTCACAGAATAGTGTTAAAGTTTCAGAGGTCCTCAGAAAAGTGCCAAAATGAAACAGTGTGTATGTATGAGTGTGTGAGTGTGTGTGAGATGAGTCAGAGGACCACACAGGGGCAGCAGGGTGGTACTGGTAGCAGGGGGTTGCTGTAACCGTATTATTCTAACCAACCCATTGTGGTCTTTCCTCAATGACAGAGCTGCTTTTTTACACACTCTTAACACACACACACACACACTTGCACGCGCAAACACACACAGACACACAGTGGAAAAAGCCAGGCCAGCTATCCAGGGACCAACCTCCGACTGCCTCTGCCTGTTTTATTAATGGAGCGCCCTGGCTCTGTCGGCTCCATAATAGCTACTGTGCCCACGGATCTGTCTGTCTCAACAGACACACACACACACACACACACACACACACACACACACACACACACACACACACAAGTTCAGAGAAATAGAGAAATACACACAGATAGAGACAGAAATACAAAAATATGAGTGTACAGTACAAGGATTGATGCTGCCTTGGATAGAGCTGCACATACTTGTATACATATATTTATGTCCGCACACACAATCTTTGTGAGAGACAAGATTGTGAGAAGGGAAGCTGAGGAAGTCCCCAACCTAAAAAGTGAGCCCTGTTCTAGTTTGTCAGCTTTGACCTTAGCCACCACACACACACACACACACCTACACACACACAGCATGGCCCCGGTCAGCTGAGAAATAAAGATAGTCTCACTGTTTATTGGTTTTGTTCACAGTGTTGTGATATTTAATGTGACATTATGACACTTACAACACAAAAATGCATAGCTGTTGTTAATGTGTTTATTTAAAGGCACTTCTTCATGCACATATACTGGCAGACTGAGGCTGTGACTCCTATGAAGGTTCCTCGTACTGGTTCTGAATCTGAACCAATTCCAAGTTTAGAAGAATAAGGGGAAAATGCTTTTTGCTTCTGTTAATCACAGTCAAGCTTTAAGCTGCTGCTCTTCTTTTAACATCACAGTTATGCAGCATGTCAGAATGTAGCTAACATTCAAGAGTGTGGCTAAGGTTTACAAAACGCAGGGATGATTCAGAGCAGTGGTTTTTATTGTTTTCAAGTCAGGACCCCCCAGTATAATACGGCTGACGTTTGCAACCCTGAGAACTTGGTGGTTTATGATGGGACTTGTCATTTTTGTGCTGATTTATAGTTATAACCATTCGTAATATTTTTTTTTACCTCAGCTATATTGCTGTTGCTATTGTGTTTTTGAGATCTTCTTCTCAAAAACTAAAGGAAAAAATATTAGTTCTTTTTTAAGTATTGATCTTTAGTGCATAATCAATAGTAGGCATTCAGTCAAAGAGGTTTCTGTTTCTCCAAATCTTCAGTCTAAATTGTTCCCAGTTCCTGCTGTGTTGTACTCAGCGGTCACCCTCACCTCTCCAAACTCCACCTGGTCTCACTCCTAACTCTTCACATGCTGACAGTTTGTGACCACCCCTCAGCAACTCATACAGACATGGACGCTACTCTTTCAAGGCCGAAAGTGATGCTTCTAGCTTTCCAAGTGGACGGAGAAAAGTCTGAACATGGAGGAGGCAGGGTGGATGGATGAATCAAACAAACTTTCACCTTAACTTTTCACTGACCTACTTGTGTCATGTGACTTTTGTGTTGTGAGTTGCTTCAGTGGCTTAATGTGACGCACACAATATAACATATTTATTGTAACCCCAAACATGGTCTTATCCTTAACCTAACAAAGTACTTTTAAGTGCCTCAACTTAACCAATCTGCACCTGTCTCACAGCGTTAATCACATGTCAAAAAGGCTCTCAGGCGATGTCAGATAAAGACACTTTTTCTTGCCGATACCTTGTCTGTATGTCATGGTTTTCATTGGCTCATTTGTGATCATAAAGCCTTATTGACAACAAAAATGCAGATGAAAGGTTTGGATATTAATTGAGACTGTAATCAATTATGATTTTAAAAGTAACTAAGTAGATTACACGCTGTAATGCAGACTAAACTATTAATTAAAGTGCAAATTTACTCACAGAAGTTTAAGTACCCCCTACCACCCCTGCTTAGGTTATCTTATTCTTTATAACCACCAGGCAACCACCAGAAATAAACTTGTGAAAACAACAGTTTTGATATCCTAATGAATAGCAATAGTACCACAGAAATAGTTAACATGCCCAACTCAATTAAAAAACCTTCAGCTGGAAAAATCAGCTAGAATGAAAGATGATTTTTGCTTTCTGAGCATCATTCCAGAGGAGCTCGTCTATCATAATGTTTTAATGAGCCAATCAAGTCAGAAGAGTGGGAAAGTCCACACAAGGAGGAGGTAGGGGTGGAAGGACGGTCAAATAATCACACAACTTTCACCTAAGAGATAGCTTATATAACTAATTATTTACACACACACACACACACACACACATATATATATATATATATATTTATTTTACCTTTTTATTATCTTTATATATTTTATCTATATCTATATATATTTTTTCTAAACTTAACCAAGTTGTTTGGAGCCACCCACCAAACTGTGACTATATAGTACTGTTACCCACAGTCTAAATGAATGTCATGTGTGTATTTATTATTGCTGACTTAACCACAGAACCTGCATGCACAAAACTGATCTTAGAGGGGTACACTGTGTGAAGCTCAGGACCACTTACCAAGCTGCCATATTAACGGGCTCTGGCCATACGAAAAGTGCAAGTGAATATAATCTATGGTCCTGCAATTTGTCAGTATCACTGCATTTTGTTTTTTTTCTTTTTCTGCCCCCTCAGCACCCTGGCACCCCATTTGCCTGTCCTGCTTATGCTTGCAGCTGGCTGCATCTGGCAGCAGTTAATTTATTTGCTACCATTAAAAAACTACAGCTCTCTCATTAATTTTTCCTCGTGTTTTGTGCCATTGTAAATGTTTCTGCCTTATCCATGAGATCCACCAACGCTCTCATCAAATGTTGTCTTTCCATCATAGTAGCTGAAAAACATTCAAGTTCAGCCTCAGTCAAATGGAAACCATACCCAAGCCTAATAATACACTTAATCAGCAGCCACCTTGACACTCATCCTCAATTAGCTGCTCTCCCAGAAGACTTTGTTATGCAATGAGCTGCGATGGATCACCCTCCAAACATGGGGCAACAAATGATCAAATGCACCCTAAAAGATCAAAGCTGCTCAGGAGAGAAAAAGTTAAAAAAAAAAAAAAAACAGGCGGAGGAGGAGGGAGCTGGGGGCTCATTAGGAGTTAGCCTTCATTAAGAGCAAATTAGAAACTTTCACTGTGCAGACAAAATGTAGAGGCTGAGAGGGAAGGATAAAGAAAAAATAATGTGTGTGTGTCTGTGTGCGTCTGTGTGTGTGCATGCATTAGGGTGGGGGAGATTCATAGAAGCTCAAAATGACTTTTTAATCACATCATTAAAAGGACTTTGAATTATGAATTTGTCACAATGGATGTCTTTAGGCGTGGGAGCAAAATGAGAGGGATGTTTTTTTTTTCTTTTTTTGGAGAATGACAGCAAGGAGGGCACATGCTCTGTACCCACTGTGTGTGTGTGTGTGTGTGTGTACGTGTGTGGGTTGTGTGGAGGTAACGGCAGACAATCAAAACTGACTTGTCACCCTCCCTTGAACAGCAATTGTTCAATCACAGCTTAGTAACCGTAACTAGGTACGACAGGCCTGTCAAGCTTAGTATTTTTCCACATGCTGAAGTGGTGTGCATGGAGTTTAACAATATGGATTAAACTGTAAGTTTATCTGCTCTAACTTGACCCGCAAATGTTAGCATGCCCTGCTGGCTACCTAGCTCAGTACCAACAGTGGTAACTTAACCCAGTGTTGATTTCCAGGCCAGGGGGGATTTCATGAGCTGAGTACATTGTGGATGGCTGCAGGTCATGGCGAAAAAAAGTCTCAATCACAATAACACATCTGCTGTCTGGATGCTGCTGACACTGAACACACACACAGAAATAGAGTTAGTCAACTCAGCCAGTTCCCTGTAACAATATCAAACTTTAGCGCAGGAGACCATTGTTGGTTTTTCAGTTTCCTGCTGTCAGTCAATGTTGATTTCTTTTAACCATGATCAGGTCGTTTCTTGGCCATAACCAAGTAGTTATTATAGTATCTTGGCATACATTATTAAATATGTTTGAGTTATGAATGTTTGCTATCTAGCAATGATCCTTGGTCGTCTATTAGAATTATAAAGTTAACCTCATCACTAACTCAGAAAGCATAATTTCTGGGTTTCTAAATTTAAAGCAATCTAATTTAAAATACATTATAAAGATCATACTTATACTTGCTCCACATTCAAATACAAGAATAATGTTTATGTTTAATTTAATTCTACACTGATTATAGTGAGGATGCAGACCTTTGGCATGGGACGTGCACAGAATATTAAAAGGTCAGCTGGATTTATCCAACTCAACAAAGGTCAACTAAATTAGCTAGCTAGTGGCAGCTGTCATTACAACCAGTTGGATATAAGAGGGCATGAGGTGGAGTGGATGGATGGCTCAAACAAACAAAGAATTTCACCCAGGAGACCAGAGTTTGTGTCTCACGTGGAAACCAAAACATTATTAAAAGTTTTAAGGTACATAATGATGCATACATCACATGACTTGCGTCAGTGACATTACATGATGTATGTAATGAAACATGATCTTGAACTATGTTTTAGTGTATTTTGCTCATATCTTGGTTTTCTTTAAATTTTAGCTTAATTTTGTCTTGCTTCTGTTTGGCCTCCCTGTGTTGGCTTCCTGTTGTTGTGTTGCCTCCTGGGTATCATGCTTTACTTCGTCTAGATTAAACTACTCATCAGCATATAAAGTTGCTAGAATGAGCACAACCTGAAACATCTACAGCAGTAAAATGCACACATTAATACAGCAGTGATATTCATCCAAAAACATAAGGTATTATAGTAAAGCACTGGCAGGGACCATTTCCCTGCACAGTGAGTAATGCTACATTTACTTTTGACACATTCAGTAAATGTTGCTGAATTTTACCTTTGTTAAGTTTAGGATGCAGAACTTTTACTTGTAGAGAATTTGCAGAATGTGCAGTATTAGTACTTATAAGTAGTAATGGACTTAAATTACACATCTACTGCACCTTTAAGGAAGGTGGGCTTGTGGGTAACCTGTGTGACAGAAAGATTTGTTGTGAAATTGAGCTAGCTAGTTAGCTACTCCGAGTCAGGCTAAAGACAGTTAAAGTTGCCTAAAACCAGTGGCCTTCCAGGTACTTTTCAGAGCTGGAAGTAGAATAGTTTTCTCATTAGATTATTTTTCCTCTAGGGTGAAAAAGCCTTCCACAATTACTCTAGATGCTAACTAGCTAAGTTAGCTTTTCACAGAGCAGCACTGTGAAGAGTACAGGAAGACGCTCTAGTAATGTTACATGTGACAGAAAACACAACACACAGCCTTTTAGTTACTATTGTACCTGAGCTGATGCACACTTTATGGCTGACTGAGGTAAAGTCCCCTCTGCAGCATCCAGCAGAAATACTAAAAGCTCAAATACAATGATATGGTCATCTGCTATAATGCAAATCAGTTCATCCTTGAGCAGACCTACTCAAGTAGTTTAAGTGCCCAAATCTACCCAAAGTCCAACCGTTAGAAACATATTAAAAGAGACTCTCTCAGACAGCCACTAAAGGGTACCTTGTGTGCCCGTATGAGACGCTGAGGAGCAGTGACAAAACGTCAGTATCTGACGAATTGGGATGGCATGCCAACAGACGTAAGCAAAGTAACTAAGACAGGGTGGTCAATTTGCAATTGGCTGCCACTGTGGGAAAGCGATACAAGCTGATAGTCCGATATCTGGTAACAAACAGGGTCACATTTGGCGGGAGCACGAGCGAGACAGAGGGAGTGAGAAGGAGAGGAGAAATGGATGGAGATAAAGAGCAATTGAAGATCTGAAAGAGGGGAGGGGTAACTTAGATAAACACCGCATCTTGCATGTTTTTTCTTTAACCATGCTCCTGCCTCTGTTGTTGGTCTCTGTGCGGGAGACAACTCACTCGGTGGAAATCAAATGTTGATAAAGAGAAAATTGCATTGGATAGGGGAGAGGAAAACAGGAAAGATACACCCAGAGAAGCCCCACAGGAGCAGTCAGGAGGGAGGGGAAAGAGAGAGAGAGAGACAGTGGGAGGATGAAGAGAGGGAGAGAGAAAGAGAGATGGACAGGAGAGAGATAGCGGGGAAAAGAGGAGGAGATGAGAAAATATGGTTAGATCTCAGAAACAGATACCAGAGAGACCAGAAAAATCAAAGAAACACACCAACACACACACACATTTACATGCACACCCCCTTTCTCACGCAGTCTAACTGCATTTGTTACATAGACACAAACACCAACACAAACTCTCTGCCTATCTCTTGACGTGTTGACACTATTAGGAGCTGACACGAAGAGGAAACGGGTTCGGGGGGGAAACACAAACAAATTTAGAGAGAAGAAATTGGCCCTCTTGTTGCACCGCACTACTCCTCCGCAAACACCTCAATTCTCTCATTACACTCCATTATAGTGCCCATCCACAGACAAAAGAGTTCCTCCAGCACGGGTAATAGGAAATCAAGTCAGTGCTCTGTTGTGCATTGACCGCCATTGCTCCCACCGGCCCGGGAGGGCGGCCGCAGCAGGTCAGGCTCAAACCAAGCTGACACATAACACAGCAGAGATAGGAATCGATTGGGAAAAGTTGAGGTTTTGTTGTTTCTTTTAAAAGAATTTGTCTTCCCTGAGGTAAATAACAGGTATAGTCAAAGCAGCAACCAATCATGATTCGAGCCAATTACAAAAAAAGAGATGATTTACAACCCCAATTCCAAAAGAGCTGGGAGGTTGTGCAAAATGTAAATAAAAATAGTATGTATGTAATAATTTGCAAAAAGGTTTCAACCTATATTCAAATGAATACAATCCAAAGACAAGATATTTAATGTTCAGACTAGGATTGCAAATTGTAAAATCTTTCCTTAATCAGTCATTGGTAAAATTAACAATCAATTAATTGATTAATCACACTCACAAATATTTTGCATTTACCAAACAATACCAAATGTATTTTCTCTCTCAATCAAAGTTTTATTTCCACAGCAACATGTTGCACATTCTCTGACAGCATTACATACACCCTTAGAAATAAACTAGAACCATGTGGGGTTCTTCAGTTTGTTCCCATAGGAGAATCATTTTTAGCTTCTGTTAGAAAGTTCATTTGGATCCATTTGAAAGAATAATAATAAGAGTTGCTTTATGCAATTATGTGGGTTTTTAATGCAGTTTTTAATGCAGTTCTGCCTGAGGGATCAAAGGTCACAGGCAATTAATTTTGTTTTTTCAGCCTTGTCCTTTACATGCAGAGATTTCTCCACATTCTCTGAATCTTTTAATGATATTATTATGGTGGCTGACAAGGGCAAACTGACGGCATATACAGACGGGCGCTGCAAATAGGAAAACAAACGCAGAAGGAAAACACTGCAAATACAGAAATGCATTGCAAATAAGAAAATAAATGCAAAAACGGAACAACGGAAGTGTTCCAGGCCTCTAGGAGCAGTACTGAGCTTCCACCCGAGAGACAGACAACGGATGTATCAACATATGCAATCAAATCACTGGGGTCTCCCAGACAGTATTTTAACATTAGTTACAGTTATGTTAGCTAACGTTACCATTACGGATACACTCAAAGTCTGTAGCACACTAATGTTAGCTCTGTAAATCAGCTGCTCTTTCATAATACTGTAAAAGATTAAGGTCAAATGTAAAAAAAAAAAAGAAAGAAAAAAGAATACGTATCTTTTTTTTGTTTTTTCATTCACTCATCTGCCCCACACCATACGTTGAAACATCCATTGTGTGTCTCTCAGGTGGAAACTCAGCACTGCCCCTAGACCTGGAGCACTTCCATTGTACGACTGGATATGCAGCGTTTTCCTTTTGCATTTGTTTTCTTATGTCTAGTGCGTTTCAGTATATGCAACTTGTTTCTGTATATGTAACTTGTTTTTGTATATTCAGCACGTTTGCCCTTGTCGGCCACCAAATGTTATGCATTTTAGATGGTGAAATCCTGAAATTCCTGCAGTTTTGTGTTGAGAAAGTTTGGTTCTTGAACCGTTGGACTATTTTCCCCACACAATTTTTCACAAAGTGGTGAACTTCACCCCATCCATACTTGTGAATGACCAAGCCTTTTGAGGATGACCCTTTAACATCCAACCATGATACTGTCACCTATTACCCGTTTACCTGTGTTTTTTAAGCATTCCACAACTTTGCCAGTTGTTTGTTGCCCCTGTCTCAACTTTATTGAAATGTGCTGCAGGAATCAAATTCAGAATTAGTCTATATTCACAAAAAACAAATCAGTTTGAACATCAAAGATCTTGTCTTTGTCCTTGTGCAGCTGAGTACAAATCAAAAATGATTTGCAAATCATTGCATTCTGTTTTTATTTTAATGCTTTTTTTTTTCTTATTTTTACACAGCATATTAACTTTGTTAGAACTTCGGTTGTAGAAAGTATTGTACTTCAGAAAATTCATTTGTAGTCTTTAGAAGAGTTTTACTTCTAGTTTTGTCATTTTGAGTGTCCCTACACTGTGACCTTCTTGTCAAAACGGCAAATTCCTGTCTTCAGTTGCATTTTGCGATTCATCCGTTCCTTTCTCCGAACTGTAATATGCAAAAGGTTTTTGGAAACTGGAACTCTCACCCTTCTCTAGTCAAGCATGAGGGATCTATTCATTTTATCTACAGCACATTAACTTTGCGAGTGTAAAAGGAAAGTGAGGTGTTGAACCGTGGGATAAGTGGGATTCTTGAGAGCCTGCAGGACTTAATGCTGGCTTCACAGCACTGCGTTGTGCATTAAGTCACGAAAGGAAGAGTCTCAGGGTCTGCAGGTGAACTTTCCCAGGTTCACCTTATTCACATGGTGGTCATTGTGATTTACAACGTGTATAACAGGGATCAGACAGCCCGAGTGAAACACATGGTAAAGAGCAAAGGCGTGACAAATAAAAACACTGACATTTAATTCCTTAACATTTAAGTGAGTTTCCATATATTCTTGTCATACTAAAATCTAACTATAGTTAAAGTCATGTTCATTTATGCTTTTGCTTTCAGCCAACGCAGCCTTCACAGAGCAACATTAGAATTTATTTGGAGTTATGTCCACTTGATGAATGTAAGTATAAAGTCTCTGTTTTGGTCTCCACCAGCTCTTAATGCACAGGTCTATGTCAATGATTATCAATCAAAGTATTGCTAATGCAAACCAAACAGATGCTAAATATTACAGAGAAGAAGAACAAGCAGAAAGCACTTTCTAGTTAAGTATTTAGTTACCATGTTTTTAGGAGTCTGTTTCCACTGATAAAGGCTAATAAAATAACATTAGTTTTGTAGTAGATGACAACTGCTCTATAAAGTAATTTATTTCTGTTCTGCATGCAGTTTAATCATTACTTTAATTAATGTAGCCTTCAAAATTGACTACACACCAATGACTGGACCTTGTGATTTAATGCCATGCAGTCATCTCTTTAATCAATGTTTGACTTTTTTGTAATCACTCATTCATTGCAGGCTTTTTTCTCTCCTTGTTCTCTTTCATGGTAAAAGCAGGTATATAACTGTCACAGTGTAATTTGAAAGTTTTTTTTGTGTGTGTTTTAAAATGACTGACCTGCCCTTTTGTGCTTTAGAATAATATTAAGTATATGTATGCAAACAGAGCATGGCCTGGATGGGTCTCTAACACTGCATTTGGAAATGGTTGTTAGAGTCTCCATCTGTGTCACAGCTAATGGCCAACAGCTTACTTGAAATTGCCCATGTTGCTATTAAAGCTAAGGACGGGTGATGGTGCTGGCGTGGCTGCGGATGAGGGGGGGGCGCAATTTGGAAAATGTTCTCCCCCGTCCGTAATTCCTAATGGCTGGCCTGCATTTAGCTAGCATACAAGCTGAATGTCAACTGATTAATACACAAGGGCGTGGCATCTTTTTAAAACATTTTGGCATTTTGTCCATCGTCTGCCGGGGCGAAAAGCACTAACACTCATCTCCTCTATTGGTTGAGGCAGAGACTCGACCCTCTCAACCTTCAGCAAAGTTAAACTTGACACAAAATAAGGATGTGTATTTGCATTTGAATGTTTAATTGAATAAAATGAATTAATTAGACAGGGTGTAATATAGTCCTGGGTCATTAAATATCAGAGTTCTGCATTTAAGAAATAAAGGTGTCACAGGTAAAGTTTTTGCTAAAAATGATTGAACTCATCAACATTTAAAACATCCAGTGCCCACTGTTGTTCTGCTAAAAGCGGAAAGATGTTCTCAGTCACTTGATGGTGTTGTAAAGATCAGAATCTTGACTTTGTCAGCTGTAGTAATGGAATGTGGATATGAAGGGGAATCATCTTCATGTGAGAATCCCACTTTTCCTCAGCAAACTTTTTAAAACTGTGATTCCTGTCTATGCTTAACAATCCACAGGCTGACCAATTCATACTTCCCTTACTGCATATTTTAATCTTTGTCAAAGTTTTCCATCATTAGCAAGCAGTTAGTCTGGTACTTAATGCTTGTAGTGGTATGGACTTGTGGAAACAGCAGAGGTTAAGAGTTGACCAGTGGTATGCTAATGTCAGTGTCCAGTGAGTCACTATTGTTTGGGGGAAAAAAACAGCGTGATGTAGCTTGTTAGCTAATCTCTCCACCACATTCTAGCATAATTTAGAGCAAGGGTCCTGAACGTTTCTCAGGCCGTGGACCCCATAGCTAATAGAGAGATGGAGCAGGGAGCCCCACTACTTATGTTGCATTGATTATTTTCGGGTTTTGGCTTATTAAGTTGCTAAGTCAGCAGCATGGCTAAAGTTAGGTGTGTTAGCATCACCCTCTGCACTTACGCTGGTGGTTTCTGAGGTGGAGGGCATGCCAGAATTTCCTCCTTGTGAAGTTAAAATAGTAGAGGTTATTGGCCAATATGCTTCAAACTAGTTTGCTTAGATTAGCTAGCTCACATGTCTGCATGAGGATTCATGTAGCTTTTTGACAATGTTGTGTAAATTAAATGCTTTTTTTCTTGCTGTTTTACAAATAGGCTTCTTTATTTTTCCTAAAAGTGAGTGCTTTTTGCAGTGCACCTTCTAACATTTTTTAGGGAAAAAAAGGAAAGTTTCAAAAAATACTCAAACAATAATTTGGGGAACCCCCTGCAGTAACTCTGAGGACCTCCTCGGGGCGCCGGACCCCCTGTGGAGGAACCATAATTTAGAGAATATACACAAGCTGGTAACAAATGAAAGGAAAAAAACACTCTTCACCACCGCCATCAAAACACCAAATGAGAGAATATCTTCCGAGTGAATGGTGTTCATCCCTCCAGTAGTTTCACAGACTTGTAGAATTTGTGACAAAGAACAATGAAACGGCTCTGGAGGCTTGTTTATGCCCAGCACCTTACAAAGACTATTTATGTTGTTTTTTTCTTTTTATTTGTCAGCAGTCCGTATATTATTGTCCTTAAAAAAAATGCCTCTTTTCTTCTGTTATGCTATGATGTCAAACAAATCCAGCATGTGGGCTGAATGTTTGGAGGATGGCGTATTGTGTTCACTTTTAATGGTCTTAACAAAAGCTTAAAACTCAGCTGGAAATGTCATTTTTCCCCCTCTGTATTTCTCTGTCTGTCTTTTCAGTCTGATTCTCTTCGCAGCACACATTCACACTAACAGGCAAATTGAGGTCTGGGTATAATGCACATATATTTTGCAACATAAACTTGAAACTCATATAGTCTGACACAGACGCAGGCAGAGCCACATTCACACAAGGCAGCGAAGGCACAAATTCAGATACACAAATGGATCACGACTAAAAGGGGGGGCACATTTCAGCCACTCTGTCATAATCTTGGCAGGTGTTTATATGAGCAGACCCTGATAATGCAGCTGAGTGGAATGGCAAAGGGAAGGTTAAGAACAAGAGAAGCTCAGCATTTGCTGATGAAAGAGAGTGTTTTAGTGCAGAAAGTGCCCAGTGACAGAGTGGTTATGAAAACAGTGCTAAAAGCTGCAATTTGGCCCGGTATTACACAGATTACTGGATCTCTCTACAGCCCTCTGTTGCATCTCTCCACAGAGTCACATCTTCAACACTCACATTATTTCATTGTTGTGGTTTTTCGAGACATACTGATGCAAAGATATGCTGCAGTCTGCCACTGTGTTGAGAAACATAGCAGAGGCCAACAAGTAAGGTTAAACTAAGAGTCCTCCTCTTAAAGGGATATTTGATTCGGGCTTCTACTTATCGATGGTCAGTGTATAAGCTGCAGAAGATGGAGAACAGAATCCCCCCCAGTTTGAAGAAACAGAGAGGGGAACCAGCACAAACGCAGCCTCATTCTGACTCCAACCCAACCAAACTCCATAGGTGAAATCAGCTAATTTTACCTCACAGAACACAGAGTTGCTGGTTCTCCTGAATGATTTATCTCAGCTGTTGCCTCCTGGGTACAAGAAAAGAGTTATCCTTGCTGGCCTCACTGTGGCTAAGAAATTGGTTGCTACAAAGTGGAAACACCACAACAAGCTGTAAGTGAGCTACTGGATTCTCATATTCCTTAGTTTAATTTACCTGGAGTTGTTTGTAACTCGTCTGATTGGAGTCGAAGAGCCTGAGATTGGTCAGTGGGTGTCAGCTGCTGAAAAATTAAAGGAGCGGCTCTCGCCACCTAACCTGGTTATGTGCCAGTTTGCAGCATTTGGTCCTGAGGTGCCCTTGTTTTTGTCCTGTTGTCATTTAGTACTATTGTTTTTTTTCCTAATTGCTGTGGCTTACTATATTGGTTATTATTAAAAAATAATAAAAATATTTGATCACAATAAAAGTACACAGTGTTGGTGGTCTAAACAATCACATGAAACTGTAAAATATTAATAAACTAATGTATTATAAATAAAACTATTAATAAACTATTACCTGGACACATTAGTTAATGATTAATTAATGCTTATTACTGCATTACTAATGTTAATTAATGGACCGTTACTCTAAAGTTTGAATATATAGCGTACACTAGGTGGACCCTTTTTTTAAGTGGTTAAAATACCTTTTTTGTTGACTCCGCCCATAGCAGTTCATTGCTTAGCTTTTGTGCTGGTGCCCCTCTCTGTTTCTCCAAAGTGTGCTACTGTAGCTAATACACTGACATACGCTCAATCTATAAGTACATCAAACAACCCCACATCCAATAATCCAAACTATCCCTTTAACTTTGGTGCAGTTGGGTAGAAAAAGCTAGAATTGTGTGACATCTGCAGGAGTGACATTTTTCCATCAATTGTCAGGAATAAGCCTTGGGTAGGGATCAGTGACATTGAGATGACAGGGCTTTATTTTCACAGATATGACAAAGTGTGGCTGCAAAAATCTGGACTGTTTGTGCTCAATGATTGGACTTTGTGAGGACACTAAGGCTGGAGTATGTGTGTACATGTGTATGTGTGTGTGGGAGGAGGTATTAGCTGGGTATTAGCAGGAAGGAAATGGAGAACCCTGAGATTTGGTTACGAGCAACTTGAGAGCATTGAGAGAGGGTGCAAGAGAGGAAGAAAGAGGATATGGGGCTAAAAACAAAGAGCGTGGAGTGGGAGAGCGTGATGGTAGGCAGGCTGACTCTGATGTAAGGGGGTAAGAATAAATGCTGGAGAAAAAAGAAAAAAGAAATGTGACAGAGACAGCTGAAGAAGGGAATAGAGAAAACAAAAAAATAAAGAGACTGTTGGAGAATTTTCGGACACAAGTAAGCGTGTTAGAACAGAAAAAAAAGAAAGAAGGAAAGAAAAATGAATGAATGGAAGAAATATAGTAGTGAGGAATAACAGATAGTAGTGTGTGTGGCCAAGAGCCAGATAAATGAGTCATAACTCAGCTTCATTAGCAAGTATGTCTCTTGACCTATCGACATCCACATCGCACCATGTAATCCCTGCACATCGATCGGCTGACCTCCCGAGCAGCAGGATTGTTACCACTCCTCATTGTTTTAGCGTCCGCGCTCCTATATATTCCTAAAGCGCTCCTGCGCCGCCTCTCAGCTTCCGCCCCCCCATCTCTGCCATTAATATTGAACTTCCACAAATGAGTACAAAGGTCAGGATTTGTTTATGTATCTGGCAGGACTGCAGAGAGTATATATTCAGCAGAACAGCCAAATGTCGATTTTAGGAAGCGCTGAAAGTTGAAAGTCAAATTGTGCCATGTCAAACTGGAAAATATGTGTTTGACCCTCTTTTACAAAATATGGTGGTTATATCATTTTTTTGATTAATGGATAAATACTGTAGTCGCAGTTGGCTAAAATTCAGTTACCGTTGGGATCACTGATTCAAGCGACTGAATCTTATTATTTAGTTTCGATAAAGAAAGGACAGATGAGTAAAGACTGTCCTGTTTTGAAAACTAAAATGTCCCTTACTGAATCTTTTCATGCACACCCATAGCATTACATTTTCACATACTTGGAATGACATTAAGAGTAATAAAACCAAAAGAGTTTCATGAGATCTAATGGAGAAGTGTGAAGTCAGAATGATAGGCAAGTTGTCTGTCACTCACCGTCAGTGTTGCCCTGGTTGCACAGACTCAGACACATTTTTTTTTTGTTTGTTGTTGTTTTATTGCTTTAAAATACCTTTAGCTCAAGTCCACCTGTAAAGTGAAAGATGCTGTCCAAATACAGATCGAAATGGCAGGCAGACCACGCGTCAATCAGTCCTGTCAGTGAGAATCAGTACACGGCAAACTGTATTTTAACCACCTAATGAAAGGACTGCCTAGAAAAACTGTTTCAGTTTGAGTGCATGCTATATTTAGAATAATTTCACCACTTTACCTTGGTGTTAGACAGCCTTTTGCGATGACAGACCACTGTTATATAAGCTTAATATCACACTCTCCAAAGCCACCAGACATCATAGGTGAAATCAGTAGTTTTACCTCAGAGACAGGACACAGGAGTTTGTGGTCTACCGCTGCCTCGATTTTTTTATTTTATTGTGTGGCATTGGTGTTTTCAACAAAAGTGCGGATTCACCATGTTCACATTATAACAAACAAAGTCAGAGATCAAGACAGCAGTAGACCAGCAGCTCCAGTGTTTTGTGAGGTAAAACTCTGACTGTTGTTTTCATTCAGATGCCGTAGATGATGGCAAATACCTAGACTAGACAAAAAGACATATTGTCTTGTTTCACGCTGCTGTCAGGATACAGTGACAATTTCAGCAAATCTGACAAAGTGTTATTTTTGTGAAAGTCACCTACTGAACCTTTAACGTATATACACCTATAAAAGTCACATTTCATGCCCAGAAAGTTGTAAAACTTGTGCTTTTCAAATGTTTTTCATTCCTAGCGTCCCACACAATACAAGTATCATAACTTATTTTCATTTTTGGTAAACAAATATTTTAATGTGGATATATTGCCATCTCAAATTGCTGGATATTCCATTTTAGAAGACACTCCTCAATTACACTGGAGGGATCACTGTCAAATTGTCAGCACACAATCTGTCATGAGTGAAAATAAATAAAGAGCTGGAAATGAACTGTCACCTCTTATTGACAACACAGTCTTGGTGTGTTATGACAAGAAAGTGTTGCAAAAAATGAACTGTTCGGTGCACAATGACTTCCAGTGGGGGATCCACATGAAGCAGAACAGCCAGTAATATAAACAAAAATGCCTGAAAAGGCTTTTTATGCTTATTTTTCTTGTTTATGACAAAGCAAATGTATTATTTAAAAAGAGGCTTGAACTTCCCTGAGCAGCTGTGACCACAAGCAGCAATTACAGGATGATGACACTTTGTATTTACCTACAGTTTCCTTATTTCTCTTCAGGTGGTCGCTTTAAAGTCCATCTGAAATCACATTTAGTCATCTCTTTTTGTCATCAAAAATAATGCCAGCATGCTGTTTAATGTGCAACAGCTGAGCAGCTAATTAGATACATCCCCTGCAAACATTAGCAATGAAACAAACTAAGGTGCAGGACAAGACACATGTTCATGTCTGTTAGTGAGATAGGAGGGAGGCTTTAGCAGGAAAGCTAATGTCTGTTGTTGTTCAGCGTCTGTGGCTCTTGTGTTGTGCAGCAGGATAATGTCTGGATCAGTGTAAACGTCTGGCTCTGCTTACTGAACATTATGGCTTTATCCCAGATCAGTGGTAAAACCAAGACGGAAGCGCTACCCTTGGCACCGCACAATGCTTGGAAATGCAACAGAGCGTTGCACTCCAAAGTTCAAATTATTTCAACTTTGACCTCCGTCGCTGCTGACCTTTCCAAAACCAATGTACGGAACATAGACAGAAGTGACACTTGCCGGCAGGGGAGAGGGGAGACTGACGGAAGAAAAACTCATTTCCTGAACTCTGTAACACAACATTTAATGTTTATGAATAACTGTGTCTCTGTTAAGGATCTTTGTACTGACCCTAAGCCTGGAGATCCATCCGTACTATAGAGGGTCGTGCCCATTTAACTTCTCGTCTTATTCCTACCCTGGGAGGGCCAGATTTTCTCCCAGCCTGTCATGATCTGGGCTTTAAAGAAAGGGCCAGCCAGGGGCGAACAAAGCTAGGAGATCTATATGCTGGACAGACTTTATTATCTTTTCAGCAGCTACAGCAACATTATGGATATCAAAATGTAGAACATGTAGAAAGAGCTCCATCTACAAGTGTCTAAAAAACGCATTAGTGGTGTGCATCAGTGCTATGGAAATATCTATCTGTAATCAATCCGAATCTACCCAATTCAGAATTGTGCATCGCATGCAAATAACACCTGCTCTCAAAAACAAAATGGATGCAAATGTGTCTCCGCGCTGCCATAAGTGTAACTATAAGTTACATTCATTGTCTCTGGTCATGTGTGAAGCTACAAAGGTACTGGTTGGTGTTCTATAGTATGTAGTGCCTCCTTCTTGGTCTAACAGGTTGTCATATTGTGAATGTTCACTGATTTTTGCTGCTAGGAAGAATATTCTGCTCTTTTTGGATCAAAGATATGACTCCTACTAAAAACGTTATGGCACAGTCTCATAATGGAGTGTATGTCCAGTGAAGACGTTTCATGGACACCTTCTATAAAGTTTGGGACTCTTACTTAAAATAAACTGGACCTACACTCTCATCCTTTATTCTGCAAAGACTTATTAAACCGGTCTAGCCTGACATGTACAATGTCTATTGTGTAACTAGAGTAACCTTGCTGTCTGTTGACTCACTTGTGCATTTCATGTTGTCTGTGTCTGTGACGGGTGATGTGGCAGATAGGAGCTGGATATAATGGCCTTTCATTTTTATTTAATTTTTTATTTATTCCTGTCATGTCATCCCTGTGCTGCTCTGTTCTGAGTTCTTTGTGAAAATACAATAAAAATATATATATATATATAAAAAAAAAAACCACAACATTCAATAGATACCACTATCTTGCCAGGAAAAGTAGAATTCAGATGGGGCTACCACGTTTATGAAAAGGCGTATAGTTTACAAAAGTAGCTAAATCTAATGCTAATGTTAGCTGCACTTTTTGATGACGTATACCTGCGCTGTGCTTTGCCTCTGTCTCTGTGCCCTACCTCACGGGAGCAAAGAGACCTGAAGGTAGTTTGAGGGACCAGTTTGTGGGATTTAGCGGCATCCAGTGGCAAAATTGTAAACAATCAAAATCACAGGGAGCTACTGAAGAGGGGCAACAGGGCCGCATGCCACTCCTGAGCCACAGGTTGTGGACCCCTAATGTCAGAGGACCTACGGTGGCCATTAAAGCCAGTGTTCAGTTTGTCTGTTCCAGGCCACTGTAGAGGAAAGCACTCACACCTTCTATAGATATAAACAGCTCAATCTACAGTGACAAAAACACAATTCTTATTTTCTGTTCTTGCCAGTAGATCACCCTAGATCTTTATGGTCTCCATCTACATAGAAGTATATCCAAATGGTATTCAGCTGATTTTTTTCACATTTATTTCCTTTTGGTTTCAAAATAGTATCCATAAGGGCAGATATATATGCTGTAAAAGACATAAAAATGCTATTTAATTTCAGTAGTGGAATGTAACCATGAACAGAAAATAAAGTCAGCAAACTAAATCAGTAATGTCCTGCATGTTGTACAGCAATATATTGACAGTAGCCACCTCAGGCTCCTGGTCATATGAGACCAACTAACGCCAGAGCAGCAAAACTACAGACATATAATATAACCTAGACAGTGTACTGCCACTCAGCCTTGCTTCCAGTTTTCTCAGAGGTCACTCATGGGACTGCAGTGAAAAATTACCCAATGACCCCAAATTTTATAAAAGAGATGTCTTAAAATGTTTGACAGGACACCTCGAACTGCAAACACCGTTAATTATGACTCTTAATAAGATTTTTAATGTGAATTTTTGTGCGAGGTAAGCAACTCTCACTGAACTGAATTCTGTATCTTACATGTGTGAGTGTTGGCTGTTATTTTCAGTTAAGAGGGCGCTGAGTAAACTTTGTTTGTCTGTAGAGAAGACTTATCACAGTTGTCCTCACAGACGTTCTGCTCCCCAGAGCATTCTTATTTATGACGTAGTTTGTCCCCAGCAAGGAACACGCAGATTCAATCCGGCTGCATTGTACTTGTCTCCAACTGAGTGGGAGAATCGTCCTGCTTCTGAATCAATGACCAATTCAATTTCATGCACCATGCTGACATTTAACCAACAGAGCCAGAAAGGTTAATGGAATTCCATATGTACGCACAGACGCTCTGTACAGTGGTTGATTGTATCACAATGCTACTTAGCAGAAAAGCCAAACTAAAGGGAGAAAATCCTCCTCCAGCTAAGCCCCATATCAGCACACTTTCACACAAGGCCCACTGGATGGAAGTGCATTAGATTAGCTTCTTTGTCTGTCTGTCTACCACCTACCTTTTCACCTACTACTGCGTCTGGTTTTCAAGTCTCTCTCTCCCTGACTGTCATTTTTCCTCTGCTCTCTGCCTCTCTGTTGGTTCATCTTTCTCCCACTTTTCTTCATCTTCTGTCTCTTAGTTTTCTGCCCATCCGTCTTCCTCGCCGCCTTTCTGTTTGTCTGTCTGCCTGCCTGTCCTCGTGCGCAATCTGTCTGTCTGCCACCTCCCTGCTTTCCTATCTGTCATGTCTGTGCAGCAGCACGAGAAGACGCAACACCCACTATCATGATCTAATCATTCAACCAACGTCCTCCTCCGTCTTTTCCCTCTCCACTCCAGCTTTAGTCCTCTGCTAAAATATGGACTGTCAACAAAGCAAAAGACTTGTGAGAATATCTGATCTCCTGGTTACACCTGATGTAATTTCAGCTCCAGCTCACAAGGATGACCGGAATCAGTGTAGCAAGATGGAAGCAGTGTTTTCTGCCAACTTTGTTGAGCCCCAGTAGCCCGAGTGATGAGAACGGGGCAGACGCCGGGGTCATGGCTACTGTAATGCAGTCAGACAGCTTATACAAAAACACAATTACCCCAACACGAGGGAGGGGTGCTCACCCTGTTGCTCCGATCCACTGACTGGCTGCAGAATGGACTGGACACAGCTGACCGAGTGTGAAGAGGAGGGCGGGGGGGAGGCACACACAAGCACGTGGGATATACACAGGCATTTAGCAGTACATGAACACAGGTACAAGATAAAGATGGATTATTGATTTCAATGTATGTCAAAGGTTACACACAACATGAGATGGACAAGGCCAATAAATCAGGCTACACACACCAAACGGGACAGACAACATGCAATAGTAGATTATGAACCTGCAACGTGATTTACAAATTACAACTAGAGATTTACTGCTTGAAAAAAACAACACAAATGGGGACAAGAGGACTAAATACTTTTAAATTGACTGCGGATGTCACGATTCTCCAAATCCACGATTCAAAATGACCTTTGATTTCAAGGTCATGCCATTGTTCTTGATTTGTAAATACCAGCAGATACATGATTTCATTCCCTGACAACTGTCTATATGGAATTGCATGTGATATGACTGTAGGTAAGCTGTGGTGCATCGTCTCTGAAGTGTTATTTTTTTCTCTTCGGACACATGCTGGATGCCATAAGTAGGCAGGGGTGAAGAGAAACAAATACCGGAGAATCACTGATGCTGCCTTTGGTACTGCGAGTGTCCAGCAATGTAACAATATATCATAAGTCATATGTCAATGGAAAGTAATTAAATACATTTAGTCAAGTTCTGTACTTGATGTACATGTACTTTAACTGAGTATTTTTAATTCAAGTAGGGTTGCTACCAGTGGTGGACAGTAACGAAGTACATTTACTTGAGTACTGTACTTAAGTACATTTTCTGAATATCTGTATTTTACTTGAGTTTTTGATTTTTTTGGGGGGGGGGGGGTGGAGACTTCTGACTTTCAGTCAGAACGTTGTTGTTACTCCTTACTTTTAGTCTAAACATAGCTTTGAAGTCAGCTGTTGCTGACTGGCCACTGCTGCAACTGGCCACATGCTGTGTTCCTGCATAGCCAAGTAGTTCAGCAGAACAGTGAGTTCTTGAAAGCAGAAATATACTTTGTCTGTGTGTGTGTGTGTGTTTTTTTTTTTTTTATAGGAGTTTCTATAGCCTTTGTGTATCAGAGTGGTTCTACAAGCAAGTCAGTGCATCATTAGGTGTTTTCAGAGTTTCAAGGTTCTGTAAATGCACTGTGAAAACAGTACAGCAATGTATTGATATTAGAAAATGTATTTTATGATTTGTACTTTTTAATACTATAGTATTTCTAAAAGAAAGTACTCTAGCACTTTAACTCGAGTAAACTTTTGACTGAGCAACTTGCTTTTGTAGTTGAATAATATTTGACCAGGAGTATCTATACTTTGACTCAAGTACTGGGGCCGAGGACTTTGTCCACCACTGGTTGTTACGATACCGACACCAGTATCAGAACATATAGTATCAAATAAAGCCTGTAAGTCTATGTGCCGATTCAATGCCATATTATTTATTAACCCCAAATTGGGACCCTGCTTCTTCCTAACACTGTCCCATGTACCGTTTTGTTTTCCCCAAGCTGACAAGGTCATGTTCCATGTAGTTCATTCTCTGTATTGTTGTCATCTTTTTCAAAGGGTTGAACCTGAGCCAGGCCATACAACAATAGCAATCACATCCACATAGAGTTTGAAATGTACAGCTGTTTGGTTTTGGAATTGGTATCAGGAAGGAGAAAGTCATATCAAAACATCTGCAATTTCAAGATACTTAAACTACATTTCAAATGGACATAATGTACATTTTACTTACTAAAATTACCTCACATTTTTTTTCAGATGAAGATCCTACACAGAAAATGAGTTTAAATTATATATTTTATGGTTAAACGATGAAGTAGTAACATACATAAATCAAACTGGTTACAATTACAATTCACCTTGACTAAATTCAACATTAAATGCTTCTTGTATGTAATAAATTAGTAGTAATAATCAGTAACTATGCTTTATAATATGGTACTTTTGTACTTTTACATAAGTAAACAAATGAATGCAAGACTTACAGTAATACAATAATGCAATACAATGCTATATTGTTACTTAAGTTAAAAGATTTAAATAATGATATTCTCATTGGTGGTGGTTGCTGCAAGTATACTTGCTAACAGTAGTTTTAACAAGGCTAGCATGGGAACACTGACATATGAAAGGAAGTGGACTCCATTATATTTGTCTTTATAGTTTCATCTTAATATGCAACACACTTTAGCATCACAATAACTCTGTAATCATTATCCTGGAAGTGCACAAGTTATACCCTCAGGGCGGCAGTCACATGGAGATGCATTGCTAGAAATGCATCAGCAGCAAAACCATTGTTTTCCTATGGTAGGGAGTGCACAGTGTACGCTGCTCTTTTGCACAGCGTGTCACATTATTTTTGGTGATTTTTAGACATATTTTAAAGTTAAAATTGCAAGGTGCAGAACATCGCACTGCTCATCAGTGTTAAACGTGGCCTCGGCAGCCAATCAAATCAAGCAAGAGGCAGGCTTTACTATTTTTACCACTACTTTACTACTTTACTAAACAGCTTTCTGTCCTGTTTTAATGCTGGCACGTGTAGCTAGCTAGTTAGCTGGTGGTCTAAGAGAGCTAAGGAGCGTATGAGAGGGAAAGGGGGAATTTTTAGCTCATGTCATGATAGGTTCATGTCGGCTACTTGTCTTTGAGAGAGAGAAAGAGCTTGACGTCTGCTTGAAGAAATTTTTTTCCCTCAGTTAACAAGCCTGACACACTTTTGTCAAGGCCTTTGTGAAACAGCTGTGCTTGCGGTGAATCGTCTGATCAGCCCCTTAGTCTTCCCTCGTGTTTGAACCCTCATTGAACCCAGTGATATAATATGGGTGTTACGGGGTAGTTCTTGTCAATGCAGAGACTTCAATCTGCAGTGAAGAGTGAAGACACTTCTGCTAAATCATAGAATTACACAGAATTTCATTACATAATTACCAAATAAAGTTTCAGATTTCTTCTCTGCAGAGCCTACGCTCATTCTCTATGGCTTGCATGCCCACACATGACCTTTATGTTCCTCTCTTGCGCTCACGCTCTCATGTTCTCTCTGTCTCTCTTTAAAGATTTGGTTAAATTATATGAAAATGGCAATATTATTAAGTTAAGTTTAAATTGTTTTTTTAAGACTTTTCAGGAGGAGGATTGCAAACCCAGTCCAGCTGACCTAGACTGATCCCTTCACACTGACTGCCAGCATACTGTATACTGTATATAATCCATATCACTGTGTCTGTCTGAGTGGGTTTTAAGGTGCTTTCTTTTTTTTAACTGGATTGGAGACTGTGGGAAGACATTTAAAGAGGAGGTATGGAGGTATATCAATGCCACATAGTTGTAAATTCCTGCTGAATGCACTGTTCTGAATAGGCTCCAGATCAATGTGCACTTTCAAGTAGATTTTATAGCTTCATTAAGTGCAGTGGCCTTTGAGTGCCTGATTACCGTAACAAACATTTGTGAAGAATCAGCCTGACAGTGGCATGTACAGAACATGTGGAACAACTGTTCTCCACTGCACACTTAGAGAACATAACTTCTGACAGCATGCAAAATCGATTTTGAAAACCTGTAAAACGTTCATGCGAACACTTACATCAGAAGTTACAGCCATGTCCTCTGTGTCAAACTGGATGAGTTTCCACTGGCAACCTTTCGGTTTGATCATAGAAATGCGCTGCCACTTTATAACTTCCACATTATAACACCGCTGTACAATCACAAGTGGACTGAGCTTTTTTCTTTTTCTCGTTCCAACAAATCCAACAGAGTGATATGTCGTCTCCCTGGCAGATTGCATCATGCTAGTTTCACGAGTGGTGTTCTTCTATTAAACATTCATTCATATCAAATCAATAATTTAAGCTTCTACACTTAAAATTTTTGAACCAGGACATCCAGTATTTGGATCAAGTAGCTTGTAAAAAAAAAAGGTGGGTCAGATTTTGAGTGCTGCGGCTGTTATTTCAATGTGCTTTATACATATTTAATCAACATTTAAAGAACCAGTGTGTAGGGTTTCGTGGCATCTAGTGGTGGGCTTGCACACTGCAAGGAAATGATCACCCACCCCTTCAAAACATGTAGGAGAACTCGAGGTAGCCACAAAAGGGCATATCTGGAGCCAGTGTTTGGTTTGTTGGTCTGAGCTACTGTAAAAACATAGCAACGCAACATGGTGGACTCCATGGAAGAGCACCTAGCCCTCTGTAGATATAAAGGGCTCGTTCGAAGGTGAGAAAAACAAACTCTGACATGGTCAGACCTTTCTCCACAGTGCTCAGCATTGGAGAAAGGCCTGGCTCCAGGCATGATAATTCTGCAACAGGGGTAAAAATCACTCCAGTTCGCTTGTATTGCTCTAAACCAATCACAGTCATCTTGGATGGCGCTAAGCCCAGGATGCAGCAAGGATGCCCCTTCAGAATAGCATTGGGGGAAATTGTTTTGGTGGAACATTTGCCTGTGGGGAGGCAAGCCTGGCATCATAATGCCTAAATCACTGCAAAGGAAATGGCAACAGCTGCTAACTTTTTTATGTTCATACTGTTAGCGACTCTGGTGCTAACTTGTCATTTCCAGTGTATAGGTTGCTAGCTGTGAGGTGGTTGTTGTTGCTCAGAAAAATTCTAGAAAACTCAGTTAGCAGATACCACGAAACAAATACCGACATAACATCACAGCAGTGCAGCACAGAACCTTTATTTTTATCATTACTTGTTTATATTTATCTTTGTGCAGCACAAAAGCAAAAAAAAGCAAAAAAACACACAAGATTTTTTTTAAAAAAACATGCAGATGTATACAAAAATAATCACTCTAAATCATCACCCAGAACCCACCAGAAGTGTGCAGCATCTGTAGAAATCCCACCCTTAATCCGTACCTTCTTATTTTCCTCATTATTTTGATGAGCCCAAGACGCATTACTAACACAAAACGTCAGTATTTGACATCCTGGGACTCAGCAATTAACTATCTTTCCAGTGCATTTATAAACAGCAACTGACAAATCCTACTTATTCTACCTTCAAAAAACTAATCTGGGCATAAATGCGTGACACAAGTTTGTTGAAGGTGACTAAATCAAGGTAGGATCCCATCCAAGTTATAAACTAAAGCGGATAGGCGTGTTTTTTTTGGATAGGAAGTCATTAGTAGATCAGTCAGGCGATGCAGGGTTTTATTACCTACCTTTATTACCTTTATTACCTTATCTCAAACACACATTATCACTATTCTGTATTATGACAGTAAATTCATTACTCTTCTTTCTGACGACCACACCAGCAATGCTTCTTTCCAGTCTTTCCTACAGAACAGAAGAATACCACAGTACCTGTTAAGTCTAAATATATGACATGGTCGCTACAATGAGATAAGAGCTACTATGGTGGGTCTTATCTCAGACAGCAGCTTGTGGTCTTTCTCTGTGTTAAATGCCACCATGATTTATACCCCCTCCCACTACATTGTCCTGCCTTTTGCTTTCCTGTTTCAAAAACCAAACACTTTTTGTACACTTTTAACAAATTAAGAAATCAGCTGGGACTGAAATATTTACATAAATTGAATCAGTGGTTACTTTTTTTTATCTATAGCCTAATATTTTAAGTCCATTAAATGTGTCCATTTAAATTATGCCACTGATCGGGCTGATACTGTAATCTGGTGACCTCCAAACACGTCCTAATACCTAAACAACAGAATATGTCACTTACTGGTGACTTTCAAAACAACTGACTAATGGAGAATACCAGCAACAACCATAGTGGACCTTATACTATGCAAGTCACATGATGTTAAACACGTAGTTAACATTGTGAAACAGTTGTGGTTTGGTTAGGTTTTGGCATTAAACTACTTGGTTAGATTTAGGGAAAGATCATGATTCGGGGTAAAACAGGCAGGTGACATAAACACAAGGTTAATGTTGTGAAACAGTCACAGTTTGGTCAGGTTCAGGCAACAAATGCAACTGGTTAGGTTTAGGAAAGATTATAGTTTGAGTTAAAGGTAAGTCAATTATATCATGTAAATCATGTGACAAATACATTGTGAAACAGTTGTAGTTGCACTGTGTTGCATTACATTGTGAAGTTTAGGAAACAAATCTACTTGGTTAGGTTTAGGTACCAAAACTAGTTGAGAAGGTTAAGGTACCGAAACTACTTGGTTAGGTTAAGCAAGATTAGATTTAGGCACCAAATTTGCTCATGTAGGTTTAGGCAACAAATCACTCAGTTTAAGCACCAAATCTACTGGGCTAGGCAAGGTTTTTGGCTAGTTAAGTATGTTATGTTACATTATGTTACGTTAAGTTACAATTTGGTTAGGTTCAGGCACCAAAACTATGTTATGCAACATAAAACAGCTTAACAATAAATGTAAATATGGGTTGTAATAAGTTACCCACATAGACAACCACTAGAGACATTTTTCTTCTTAGGACAGTCTGTGACCTCTCCAGGACAGACTTTGCCTGTGCCCTGTTTCTGTTTTGAGATAGCAAACAGCTGGATGGATGTTTTTTCGTCAAAGCAATGCAAACTAGTTCATTTATCAAAATATCATTCACTGTTTGGTCTTCCCAGAAGAGCTTTTGAGGTAAGCGTGTGAAGTGCTCTTAATCAAAAAATGCTTGCTCTCTATTGTAAAAACATCAAATGGGGAGATGATTGTACAGGCACACACAGTGTGAACAACCAAGAAAGTTGGAAAGAAACAAAGTGTGCAAGGACAAGCAGACCTCACATACACTCCCTCCCCGGTCACTGACTCAACCTAGACGAAACTACAAAGCAGCTGAAACAAAAACCTGGTTGTTCCAGAAGAAAGGACGAGGAGAGGCAAGAACACAGAGACGGGGGAGGACAGGGATTGGAGGGCCTTTCTCTTTTAGGGGAGCTTTTCTGTTTATACTATAGCCTATTCCATCTGTATCATGTTACAGCTTGGTGCCTGCATCGGCTGAGAGAGGCTTAACTAGAAAAAAAAAAAAGTCAAAGAGAGACGGAGAGAGAGGGAGAGGCCCAGCAGGGAATACCAGGTCACAAAAGATTTACTTCACCGCTGTCCAGAAACCAGTATTTCAAGCAAGAACAATACATCCGGTAGAAAAAGAAATGGAGCGAGATAGGCAGGGCCAGGTGGAGGATTGATGACACAGTAAGGAGAAATATATAAAGAAGAAAAAAAAAAAAAGGCAAGGAGTCCCAGAGTTCAGTCTCAGGGGGGTGGGAGAGAGGGGGGATCTCCACGGCTGGCGTCGGCTTCAAAGCGTTTCGAAATTGAAAAAGTGAATCGAGAGCAGGATGGGATGAGATGGAAAAGGCGAGAGGGAGCGAAAGAAGGAAGCCAAGAAGAAGAGAGAGGGGAGAAGAAAGGGAGACAAAGAAGGGGGTGGGGGAGGGAGAAAGGTGAGGTTCCCCAAGGATGAGTTCTGCATTTGAATTTGAAATTGGAAACAGAGTGGCAGGTCACTGCTCGGCATTGCAGCTAATGCTACCATCTCTCTATGAGAGTGTTCTCTCCCTCCTCCTCCTGTGTTCCAAGCAGTGCAGATGGTGCAGTGTTCGCCCGCAGATATTAAGAAACCCAGGAGACCGAGCGGGTGAGAATGTACTCCATTCTGCACTACCTTTACAGTCATTCAGCAGTGCACTCGTATCCACCGGAGAGCTTTGCACAGAGGCTGCAAGTATCACTCAGATGGCTTTGGGGGATGAGTCCCCATGATCTCCACTGTTTTATACACATAATGAACATATGCTGGTGTACAAGTACTTGAGCACGAGCGCGTGTACGCGAGAGCACTCCCACGTTCTCGCACACGCAAGCATGCACAAAGGCACCGGAGGCTCGTGCCTCTGCTGGTAACATGCAATTATGTGGCTATGATGTCATTGATTTTCTGCATTGGTTGGAAGCTGCGCGATGCCGAGCGATTAGAGAGCGCTGGAAAGTGCCTCGCTGTGTGGAATACTAATATGCTCATTTGCGAGCGGTGGCTAAAAGGGAAATGTTTTTCCATGCAACCCCCCCGCTAATGTTTACCTCCACAGAGTTGAGACGGAGGGGAAGACCGACCGACCGAGCCACTGACGGAGTGACTGAGCGAGTGAGTGGCAGGCTGACTCAGCCCTGATGGACATGTCGGATCCTGCCTGACAGACCAATAGACCGGCCCCGGGGCCCCCGAATGGACGGAGAGGAGGAGGAGGAAGAGAAAATAAACAAGAGTGGGAAGAAAAGGAATGATAAGCCTGTCCGCGGTGAAAGGCAGTGATGGGTTTCATTTCAAATAAGATGTCCACCATTTGGGAAGAAAAAGTGACAGCTGCTCTCACAAAATGATTGATAGTGCAAAAGGAAAGCAAATAATTAGATTTTCTGAATGGTAGAAGGTAAATAAAATTCCTAGAGTGTAAGACTTTGCTTGAATGTATGATCAGTGCATCACGATCACAGTCTGGCATAAATATAAGCACTGGAGTATTGTATAAGGCAATTACATAGTATTACAAAAGAAGTAATTTCATTAAGCTTGTTTATACTGGCAGAAATCTATATCTGTGGTTTCAACAGCTGAATAAATTGCTTAATTAACCACAGAACACAGCGATCAAGCACACATTGTAGTTCTTTGGATATGGATATGGTTGCATTGTTTGAAAATGAAACCCTCTGGAATAAAAGTTAGTGCATGAAATTCAAAGATGTAGAACAGAAATGTAAAAGTTGGGGGACTTCCTAGATTCAGATAATAAAAAAAATAAAGTCAGCCAAAAAACCCCCCATCAAACTAATGGTCAAAATTGCAACCTGTTCTTAATCCAACCGATTGTGGCTATTTTCAGCGGTATGTGTAAATGCTGCAGTGTGTCGAGTGAATGCATGGATGCTGCATCAAACTGCACAGAGCAGATCGTGCCCAGTGGAATCCAGGTGTTAGCAGCTGTACAAGAAGCTGTGAGAAAGCCTCTCTTAACACATGGTTAATGTTGTGAAACAGTCACAGTTTGGTTAAGTTTAGGCAACAAAAATACTCGGGATACACAGGTTAAGAGCATGTTTGGGGTTACAATAAGTATGCAATGTTATGTACATCACTAATGCAACTAACCACAAGAAGGTCACATGATAAAAGTCACCTGATGCATGAGAAGTGACTCACAAAATGAAATTCACATGTAAGTCAAGTAGCACACGTAATGTTATGTGCCTTAGAGCTTAAAAACTCTCCTGGGTGAAAGTCCATTGTTTGTTTGAGCCATCCGTGCTCCTTACCTCCTCCAGACACAGACTTTCTCCCGCTTTACACTACGTCAACAGCCTGGTGCATCTCACACAGCTGCAGACAGGTTTACTAAAAGCCCCGTGAGTCTCTTTCAGCATTTGTATGAGGGGGCAGTGACAAAACACTGGTTAAAAGGATAAAGCTGAGATATACTGACTTTTAGTTGCCCAAATGGGTCAAGCTTCAGGCATGTTGGACACGACCCATAATGTAACTTGATAGCATCTTGTGGCCACTACCCAAACAGTTGTTTTTCCATGCAACAAACACTGATGCAAAAAATGTTTTACCCTACCAAATCATTACACACAACAAAGGAAAGTTAATCTGTAAATCAATGATGCTTTAGAGAAAGTCTTTTCTTTTGCATGTTTAGGGCTGTGGTTTATTTCTCTTACCATCCATTCAGTCCTCTCACACATACTTACTCATAATGTCCTTGCTGTCACTTGTGATATCAGCTGTTCCATCTGCTGGTCACTTCTATCAAATAACAACTACGCAGATTTCATTACAGTTTACGGGGGGTAGTGGTGAAATGCAGTCTTCAGTTTATATGTGTGGAATCAGAGCTGATGTCTCCATTTTCATTGTAGTTTGTGCTTATTACCTGAACTTCTACTACGATCCCATGTTGGTTTTAACCAAACTTTCTGCATTAATTTATGATGTTTACATGGTTCATTATTAGAGGATAGATCTACTCAATTTATGTGAATAATTAACATTAAAGTACCCTCTGCTTCCCAGTGGTACTTCAAGTACTATACAGTATACTGTTAAACTTAATTCCATTCTTAGAGCAGGTGTTTTATGGTAGGGCTGTATATTTTCACAGTAAAAACACTTAGACTTCACTAAGAGTCTTTTCTAATTTCCTTCAATCTACAGGCACAATCGTTATTATTAATCATTAATTAACCTGTTATCAAGAGTTTGCCACAGACATACAGTAAATGCATTGACTGGCTTGGGACTACAGTGCTTGTTTTTTTGCAAGATTGCGAAAGTGAGGTTTCTGATTCATACCATACAGCAGGGTAGTTGGGGCGCATAAACAAAACCTACAAGAAGTGTTGCGTATCTGTGTGAATTATCTCAAAGTGAAGTCAGCTTTTAATCTGACACACAAGATGGTCTGTTACACAGAATCAGTTGGGAGGCCGTCCTTAGAAACAGTCTGGAAAAGGGCAGGCACTTTCAAAGAGACAGATTATTGAATGAACCATCTGTCTATCCCGTCTAACACGGACTAACTTTAGTCAGTGAGATGAGTGAACCATATGATGTATCTATCATCTACACTAACCTCTTAAGAAGCAGTCATTGTTTCTTTGAGACGAGTGGCTTCCATGGACGTCTCTCGCTGTCGTCACACCATGCCTGTAGCTGTAAGTAGCCCCTCTTTACACACTGAGTGGCAGCACCACTTTCTGTGTGGATAACTTGGAACCTGGCAAGACGGATTCTTGCATAATCTCACTAATCCAGCTGCCTTGCAAGGTAAGTCGGATTCTATTTAATATATATTTCTAATGACGTAATCTATTTCCAAGTTCATGAGACTGGGGTGGACACCTCCACCTCCGCCCCTCGCCACCCTTGGGATGTGTGCCCAAGAATATCAGAGAGACACATCTTTATATTTAGCCACCTTACTCATGTCTTTTGTTTTTCTTTTAGCCTTCAGTCATTCAGGCTACTGTTACACACACCCCTCCACCTTCCCATCAGCACCCAGTCTTTACAGATTCATCAGCTTCAACATTATCAGTTGCAGCAGACTCATCAGCCACCACCATCAAGGTGGCATGAGGGGATTTATCTTGCTGCCGCTCAGGGCGGACGGCCCTCGATTACAAAATCTTCCTGTAGAGTCTGAGCACCAAAGAGCTTACTGCCAAGAGTTATTATCTGTCTTCTGCATAATAAACAATTATCTTTACTTATTTCATTTGTCTCTTCTGATTGAAATAAATGTTTCTGCATGTCACAAACACTCAGAGAGACTCTTTGTTTTGACTACTGCAGGAATAAGAACTAAAACACAAAAGTGAGTTAGCGCATTAGCACTTCTAGTTAGCTCATTGGAAGTCAACGTTTCTTTTTGAAGGGGTTTTTTTAGTCGGCAAAACACTACTGGAGTTTCACAAGAAAAAGGCACTGCAGAATCTCCCAAACAATTGAAGTGAATGGTGACCAAACAAAAAAAAAAGAAAAAAAAAAAAACAACCAAATGAAGAAAACATAAAATGCTTCCATACATCTGGTGTAATATGAGTCTGGTAGATCCTTAGCTTGGAGCCATGTTCACGTGAGCATGCACATTGTCTAAACTGGGTGTGTGTGGTTTTTCCTTTGAAAACTGGTCAACATTCATTTAAACTGCAATGCTGTTTTCCTGTGAAAGTCCAGTATTGTTTTGTGGAATAAAAAACTGAAGTCGACCTTCAATCAGCATGAGGTTGAATAGATTATGACTGAATTTTCATTTCTGGGTGAACTATCCCTTTAAGAGATTTTCACGTTATGTTCCACAACATAAAAAATGCCAGTAAACACACAATTCATGAATTTTGAAGCTTTTATGTGTTTTATAAAGGCAGTTGCTAACAAGTGGATAGATGAGATTACAGTGGTTGTGGGGACATTAAACATCATTACGCCAAAAACTAGTCACTTATTAATAGTAATATTTAGTCACATGACCGTGGCATAGTTCATTTATAGCCTAACATTAACTTTTTACTTTTTGCAATGGCATTTCGCTTCAAAAATCATAAAAGTTTCGTTGTTTGTTGTTGCTGAACAAAACGTGTAAGTATCATGAACTTTGTTCGTCACAGAGTTTATTTTCTGCTAAAACTCAATGTAAAAATTACAATGGCTTTTTGTGGAGGGAAGCAGAGCGATGCTAAGTTCCATGTTGGCCTACAAAAGTACGTTATCCCCGCAGCACTCTTTGATCAAAATTTGCACCATCAGGTCCTGGCCTCTGGCCAGGTCTGATCAACTGTCCAAAACACAAAGACATTTCAATTACAGTTCTAAAAAGACACACAAAAAATACTTGGGTAGACATACATTACATTACTGTTGAAGCAACTTACATGGCGAAAATCACATGATACAAGTAATTGTGTTCCAAAAAACCTTTTGATTTGACATGAGACAAGAAGCCCAACCTCCTGGGTGAAAGTCTTGTTTTTGTGTTAAGCCATTTATCCATCCCACCTCCTCCATATGCAAACTTCTCCCTCTTTATATGGTGCATCCAATAGCCAAAAACATTCAATTTACAATCATAAAGAACTAAAGAAACTAGCACAAAATTGCAACTGAGAAGCTGGAATCTGAGAATATTTGGTTAAAAAATAACGTTTTTGACAAGCATTATCTGTCACAGGCTGAGCAGTGTACCCAGTTATTAGGACACATACCTTCAAATGCCAAACCTGCACAATTTTCTCTCACAGTTTCCACCAGTGAATTACAGCACTCTATAAAAAAACAGTCAAATAAGACTGAAAATTGCACACTTCAAAAATCATAAAAGTGGCGGCCATTTGTGAAGATTATCTTGCTGAACAAGTCGTGTCAGTATCATTAACTTTTGTTTCCCACAGAGCTTATTTTCTGCAGTAATTCAAAATCCAAAGGAAAAATCCTATTGTTTTTTTGTGGAGGGAGCCAGAGTGATTCTAACTACAAACCTACAGTATCCCTCCTGCAACATATTACCAAAATCTGAGCTACTAGGTCCTGGCTGCTGGCTGTAGCTTCATATTTACAGAACAAATGTGAGAGTTGTGTCAGTTTTCTCATCTAAATCTTGGCATAAAACATACAGGAAAACATCCCAAAAGATGACATATTCAAATTGTTTTTTGTGTCTGATCAGCAGGCCAAAACCCAAAGTTTTTCACATTCAAAATTCACAACTGAGAAGCTGAATTCTGAAAATGTTTGGCTTTAAAACAACTTAAGCAATTATGAGAATTGTTGAGGAACAATTTTCTGTCACAGGCTGAACGGTGCACCGAGTTATTAGGACTTGAACGTGCCTGTTAAATGTCAAACCTGCATAACTCTCTCTTAGAATTTCCACCAGCAAAATACTTCTAGTATGAGTAGAAAAAGTGGACCAAAAAAGTAAGAAGAGAGTGAGGCCACAGATGGCAGGAAAAGGAAAGGACTACTAAGGAAGAGGCGATGAAAAGTCAGGAAATAATTGAATGAAACAGATGAACCCAGAGGTAAAGAGAGAACAGTCAGGCGTTTGATGGAGAGAGGATGTTGGGAAGGTGAAACAGACATAAGGCGAGGGAGACAGACAATGATGCCGGCGTACGTGAGGAGAGAGTGGGGTGATGAAGACCAAACGTCTGTCTCCAGTTGACGGAATAAAAGGCCGATTTTTTCCTTTCCCTAAAAGCAGATTTTTAGAAGAAGCCCGGAAAGAGACAGAAAAATAGATAGAACGAGACAGATTGAAAAAGCCCAGAGGACGGAAACCAAATGCCCAGCTCTGCTGCCGCTGCGGCGTCGACTCCGGCGGCGCCTCTCCGTTTCAACGAATATGTGATGAGACGGAAGGAAGGAAAAGAGAGGCACAAAGGAAGGTCTAAAAGGAAAGACAGCAGGAGAGACAAAGAGGTAGCAGTGGTTCCAGCGAGAACAAGGCTAATAGAGACGGTGAGAGGTGTTAAGAGAGGGAGGTTAAGAGAGAGAATAGAGGGAGGTTAAGTGAAGGTGCAGGAGACAGAAAGCCAGAGTGTGCGGCAGGTTAAGAGACAGTGAGAAAGAGACATGGAGAGAACTTAAGTGTGAAGGCTTGCTCTCCCTATTATAGAGCAGCTCTTTGTGGCTGAAAGAGCTGGAGAGGAGCATCCTTTCTTTCACAGCGTACCCAAGGACTCGAGGCATATAGTTTCCTAAAATTCAGCATGAGAGCAATTGCTGGCGCATGTGAGTGTGACCAACTAATTTTTGGAGAGCAGAGAGACTAGCACAGTCCCAGCGCAGCAATGTGGAGGAGACTATGAATACATTATTAAGAGAAGAAATCCAGCACGTGGAGTCAGAGCAGGCTTCAATAGCGTCCAGTCACATCAGCTCCCGTCATCCGCTTTAAAAGCAGATCTGGACATTAATGGAAGAGGAAACGAGGCCGACTTGTCTGTGGGGGAAACTACAGTCATCAAATTATTAATACAGAGAACTCTTGAAAGCCAGACTGTAGATTTACCTTTGTGATTTGAAAATGTGAAATTCCTGTGTCTGCATAATGATCTTTTCGCTATTTTTGAAAATAATAATCTGACTGCATTTAGGACATGGCTATAGTAATCTGCAGACATTTTCCCTCCCAACTCATCCAATACAGCAGCGTGGTCAGTGGCCCTACGCTTTAAACTGCGACACTGTAGGTCCACTTCTCTATGGTCAGTTTAGCAATAATAAAACATCAACATCTGCAGAGACTTTCAGAATAAAGGGACGTCAACCACTCAGCCAGCTGGGTAGTTCTAGGCCAACTCTTCATCATACCTAAACGACAGTATAGGTCAGCTGCCAATTACTCCTAAAAAGATTTTACCAGTACCAGATTTTACTGGACCATAGCTACGTTACAGAAGTCAAGTGACATAACTCACAGAGCGTTACACACAGGCTTTCAAAGTTGTGGACAAAAGTGTTGACGTGATATAAAAACCTTTTTTGATCTAGAGTCCTAATTTTAATTTACAGTTGTGTGGCTTATATACTGCAGACAGGAGTCTCTATTAAGGGGCCTTCAAGTGATAAGAAATTTGTCCAGGACTCACTGTGTGGTAGAGCGCAGAGTAGAGGTACAGCGCTATATCCTGTCTGCCTGGTATTCAATCGGCTGAGCTACCTTTAGCTCTAGAAGTAGTTTAGTTCATAATCTTATATGACTCTCACTGTTCACATTTCGCCAGGCATTACGTTTACTGGCGAGAACATAGTCTGTTTTTAATGTTGTGTTATCAAGTTTGGGGAACTCTGAAACACTTTTCTTCTGTCGTGTCTGGAGGGAACCCTTGATTTGTGAAATTCTGGCAAGATTTTTGTATGTTGTACCTACACTGTGACGTTAAAATGATGGTGTCTGGTGTTCCCTTCAAGACTCGACCATCAGCCACTGTCTCCTCTGCTTGTGTCACTTCGACACATCTGTGGTCTCGTCTGCCTGCGTCGTGACATACAGCTGTCATCTCATTGGTTGCGCTTTGAAAGGTAAGCGGAAAACGAAGTCACAGTTCAGATAGTTTAAATATTTCCACTCAGTGGTCAGCAGCAGAGCCGAGTGGTGCGCCACGCCGAGGGTAGTGGAGCCACCACTGCTTTCTCCATAGGAAAACAATGGGACAGCCAGCACAAAGCGTTTTTACTGCTGATCATGTTTTGGGGCCTTTGTAAGGATTGTTTCCCCAATAGGGTAATATCATCATCATTTTACAACATAAGGTTGTATAATGAGATGCAAGTTGTAGTTCCCTTTATGTTACTCACAAAAACATAAACCATACACAGAAAAACTACATACAGCCTATGGGTGAATAAATAATGAAAAAAAAATAAATCATAAAAATAAAACTATTTTTCATGGTGGAATGCTGAGGATGAATTAAGGAGTCTCACAGCCTGAGGACAGAGGTAGAATTACAGAGTAAAGTATATTTGTATGGTGTGTGTGAGCTCGCCACCTGTGCCCTAGTTTGGCCAACCCAGTCAAAAAAGCCTGGACACACCACTGCCAACAGCTCGATGATACTGTGTTTACCTCACAACAGAGGATGAAGCAACTGCTGCTGTAGAAACTTTCTAATGCTGTTAATTCTGTCTCATAGTATAATAAAGGTCTGTGCAGTGTTTTTGCTGTTCAATAACCCTTAAAACTCATAAACGTAATACTAGAACTGGATTTCTGAGATCTTATTCCACCCTTCAACAAACATTAATATACGAGTCGAATGCTTGAACATCTGCTTTATTGTTAGCTGACAGCTGCCTGCACTCCTTCTTCTATAGAATGGATCAAAGCATCGTGATGCATCTTCAAACTGA
Organism: Lutjanus erythropterus; assembly: GCF_056507025.1. Taxonomy (NCBI): domain Eukaryota; kingdom Metazoa; phylum Chordata; class Actinopteri; order Lutjaniformes; family Lutjanidae; genus Lutjanus; species Lutjanus erythropterus. The sequence continues at coordinate 33,533,614 of NC_139326.1, read as the reverse complement.
GGTGCACCTCTTAAAAAATATGATAGAATGTGTTTTCTCTTTCTTATCATTTACCCCACGAGTATCATTCATACATTCTGACCTTTTTCCATTTAGAGTGTCAACAATATGCACATTATTCCTGTACTGTGCTGTCATTATTTTATTAATCTTCTGTTTGGTTATGCTGTTTTGGTCATATTTCATACTGCTTGCACTGATCTCTGGACCCTGCAGTATGCTCTCACTACCAATGTGATAATGTACTGTCATTAAAATGTATGAATATACTTTATATTACATCAATATACACAAAACATGGGGCTGCTGTGATTGTCTAACAGTAATGTATATTTATGCGTTGCTGCAGTTGTGCTATTAATACTGATTTATTGAAAGATGATAACACACACAAACACACACAACTTCTCACATTTCACCGAAACAGTTCCATTCACTGAGCTACAAAAGAACAGCAAGTGGACCTTGACTTAGGAGGATTTTGTCAGACAACAAAATAAAACTTTAATTCCACCTCCAGTCATGTTTTAAACAATATAAAATGCTCTGCAAAAAGCAATAAATTGTGTCTGATCTGTTTTTTTTTTTTTTTTTTTGCCAAATGAGTACAAATACCTTATTAAATGGCTCACATATAGCTCTACACCTGCCTTCATTTAGTATTCAAGGTTTCATGAATATGTAAATAGGCCCCACCCCAAGTAGTTGCACCTGTCTTGCTAGCTAATCACAGTAATTAGCTACATCCTGCTTCCCCTGCGAGCTGGGCATCGCCATAATGTATAGCGTCATCCCCTCGATTAACGGGATTGGTTCCTTAGGTTTATGACATCATACACCCAGCCTGACTGAATCCGTTTGAGACTGACCTTGCTCTCTGGCCCCCATTTCACAGCAGGAAATGCTCAGACATGGCATTTACTGTTTATTTTCACTGTAGGAGGCCTCCAACATATTAGCATAATTTCTAGAAAAATAATGGTGATTATAGTAGGGGACAAAAATTGCTTTTTTAATTTTTGTCTTTAATTTTATTAAATGATTTAACAGATAAGGATCAGGCACTCATGTACTTGCATATCTACATGTGCAAACTGCTGCTTGTACTACAGAGAGAGTAATATTCTGGTCATTAACATAATAAGAAAAAAGCCTTTAATAATCCCTGTGACATGATATGACAGCAAGTATTATGTGATTACTCAGAGGTGGAGTAATGGTGTTTGGAGACTTGACTAAAGTTAATATGTCCTGACATCTTTGAAGTTCCAGAGTGCATCAGGAGGACGCCTCATAGACTTCAGACGATTTCACTGCAGAAACTTGCAAACTTGCTGAACAAAAGTAAAGAGCTGTGTACCCGTTAGGGAGGACTGATACAAATACATGCAGTGCATTTTTTAAAGTAGAAAGATCAAGTGAAAAAATTAGGCTGGTAACACTTTACATGATTCCAGTGTCTATAATATAAACATACTTATAATGCATTACACTGTGTTTATAGCATGTATAATTATAGTTATAAGAACTCAAATAGATATTCATAATGCTTCATAATAATAAACGTAACACATTATAAAGCATTTTATTGTGAGTTATAAAGTCAAGTATCATTGCAATTGTGGAATGTAGTGTCTTACAATCTTCATACTTTCAAAACATTTTAATCATTTTATAATGCAATGCAAGACTTGATTATAAGTTTCTTCTCTACCGAACCTTTATTGCACATTCGGTCTTCCTTGTGTGTGACGAGCTGGAGAGCAAACATTTTTGTGACAGCAGTGAAAGTGTTGTTTTTGAAAGGCTAAACAGCAATAAATATGGAACATGTGGAACATGTGGATATCTATCTTTTTCAATACATTTTTACTTTTGGACCTGAAAACACTCTGGAGCTTTTGGAAATGTTTGGATCCCATGGAAACTCAGCTGTGTCTGGAGTTCGTAGCTAAATCTGACAATGGGAAGATGATTTAAGTTACAGCAAGACTGAGCTAAGAAAGCAGTTTTGAGTCAGTTTGAGAAAAATCTTATGATCTCAGGGACATGATATCATCTCCTTTGCTAGGTCGTTGCTAAGGGCTGGCCTACCTGCTGGAGCTGTAAGCTAGGACTGATTGTTTTCCAGTTATTAGTCTGAACCCTGTGTGTATCCAGGGAAACAGAGATAACACTTGGAAAAAGTTTCTTATTTTGAGAGCGAATTGCCCCCTCATATGGATAAAGTTTGATCATAGCTTTTACTGTGTTGGTAAACTGTTGTATGAATGCAATATTAATTATAGATTGTTATAAGCATGATATTACACATTGTAAGCATGCTTATAATGCATTATAGACATGAGTGCCAAAGAAAGTGTTACCATTATGTCCAACAAAGATCTCATAGCAGCTGTGCTAGCGCTACTAGTGGCAGAGATTTAGACGCCTTCTGTAAGTGACCGTCACAGTGGTTGTTTTTTCATGAATGGATTCGGGAGACAGGCCCAACCCCCACCCCAGGAAATTCACAGCTAATCCAATTCCAAGCAATTAAATGAAAACAAAGGATTATTCCACTCAAGGTGTACTGCACCAATCCCCTGCCATCATAACCTCGGAGAAACAACCTGAGTCAAGCGCCTGGAAGTGCTGATGCAGGCACAGTACAGACTTCACACTCACACAGACGGCTACAGACAGACACTCTCATCAGCACATACACACACACATTAGGAAATTAGCCAATCAAAAAACAAACAAAGCACTTTGAAACCCATGCACACACTCATTGGATACACGCACACACACATTTGTTCATTCAGCACTTTAAAGCAAACCATTAGTCGCTCAATCAGGCAGACCCCACAAGGGAGGGAGAGCTAATTAACGGCCGTATCGAAACACCAAGCCTCGCACTTTATCAAGGTTTCGGGAAACACGATGGGCCCCCACAAATGCCATATTGTTCTCTCTGTCAGTCTCTCGCTGTCTCTGTCTATCTCTCCATTCATAGTTCCTAATAAAAAAAAAAAATCATATCTCATAAAATATAATGAATACACTGAAAAATGCTGAGCACAGCTGTCACAAATTGATGCTGGATGTTAAAGTTTAATAAAGTTCAAAATAGGTAATTAAAGTTATCCTAGGCAGTATAGGTATGTGTGAAGTAAATGTGATTTGGTGGATCTGCAGGTGCGGGAACAGAAATGCAATGAAGTGGGATTAACATAAGTGGGGTAGCAAAGGTGAGGTGTTGGCATTTAGGTGGAAATGATGTTACTGCACCGAGAATAGACATCCAAGTATCATGTGAGCTCATTACCAATTAGAATCACCAATTAATCTATTATCATCATCCTTAGAAAGATTTTGGAAAAGGGCAAGCACTTTCAAGAAACACTTGGCAGGCGATTGGATGAACCATTTGCCTATCACATCTAACACATGCTAACTTCAACCAATCAGATCAAACTCTTGCCAAAGTTGGTTGGTAGGAGAGCAAAAACATCTTTTCTATGTAACTGATGCTGTCACTACATGTGCGCATGTACGCTAACCACTTCAGGAACTGCCATTGTTAGGTTCATTTTGAGATTTTGAGACGAGTGGCTTCCATGGACGCTGCTCGCTGTCGTCACACCTGAAACGATGCCCGGCGCTGCCAGTAGTCCCTCCTGGGATGCTGATTGGCTGCACCACTTTTGGTGCAGACACAAATGGATAACTTGAAGCATTGTCATGTGATTTTGTGATCTTGTGAATCCAGCTGCCTCACAAGGTAGGTTAAACAGTGGTCCCACCTATCTGACATTCCTGCTGTGCATAGTTTATGTACTGTGTTGCTTTGCTAGCGTTCTTGATAAATGACAGTGACATCTCACCACCTAGTTGGACAAGCTCAGTCTGAGTTGAGCTCATGGATCTCCTAGTTGTTTCCTCGCTTGATTTATTTAGAGATTTTTTTATTTTGGTTACCCAGCTTCTATTTCTGCAAAATAGTAACACCAAGGAGCTTCCTTTGGATTGTGTCCATTAGTCTGAGAGAGAGTGTGTGAGTGTGTCGTCGAGCAAGTGACACACTCGCCTCCTTCTCTTCAATTCAGTCCCGAATGAGGACTGAATGAGGGAGTTACTGTAGCAAGAAGGGCAATTAATTAGAGAAATAAAAGTTATTCTCTGATTGTTTTTAAAGTGATTATGTTCAAGGCACAAATAAACACCACCCACACCACCACACAGCCCTGCGCTAATCTCAACAACGTGTGAGTACAGCCTAACAGCTAGTTTTGGGTTGTCACTGAAAGCATAAACCATGAATTTTTAGATGACTGAAATTAAATGAAAAAAAACAAGAATTCAGCTTGTTGCTGTCATTAAATTATATGTACGTGATGCAGGGCTTTTGTACCTGGAAGCTATTGTAAACAAACCTTGAGACTGATTCTATCAAGAAGCCAGTTGACAGAATGCATCTTTAGAGCCTTTAAAGATACATATTTCTTACACCAAAGTATACATTCAAAAGGCACTAATGCCAGTGCAGCAATGCAGAAACTAAAACACGGTTGTTTGAGTAAGTTAAACCTAACCTAGTTTTCCTCAGGGGTTAGTGATCAAACCTGAAGTAAAAAGACTAGAGTGAAAATTGGATTTATATTCATAAGAAACAGAAAGACAATTCCAAAGAGAGGATAACGTTGCTGTGTGTCTTCTGCAGCTATAGCACCTTTATGAGCCTATTACCTCAGGCCTGTGTTCCTGAGAGTTTAATGCTGCTTTAAATTTGAAAGGAAGGCCTGATCGGTGTCTAGCATTAACAAGAATACCAATCTGGACTTTTAATACGAGATGCATATGCAACTGTGCATCCATAATTTATTATTACTGGAGAGCCAAAGTCCCTCCCCGCTACAACGAATATTCTCCATTATGCTAGTGCAGTTGTTCATGTAGATGCCTATTTAGTGTAGAATGTGAACAGAAAGTCCCAGACAGGCCAATTAAAAATCCTTCTATGAGAAACGGCACTTTGATATGGTGAGAGGGCTGGACTCTGGCTCTCTGTAGTTGTTGTTTGAAAGATCACAATATTAATCATTTGTAAATGAAGACTGTGTTGTAACAGATGATTTAGTGTGTTCAGCGTAAATGAATCCAGGTGCACAGCCTCTGGTAGCCACTTGACTGAGTTGTTCTTCATCCTTGTCATTATCAAGAGGATGTCTTAACCCCATCATGGATTCAACCACCTGGCAGAGAGCTCGTCTTGAATGAGGTCCCAGCTAAACAGCTTATTTCCCAACGCAATAAGCATTTTACTGAGAGCACAGCCAGTGTGCAATCACATATTTTCTAGAACAATTTTATCTGCCTGTAATCATACAGTAGTGTGTCCATAATCAGACATTTTGCAAGAAAATAAGTTAAAGTAAGAGGCTTTTAAGGTGTTAATAGGTTGTAGGACCTTATTACATGTATATTGTTAGGTTATAAGACATTTATAAGCACTTACAAGAAACTTGCTAACAATGTTACTTAAGATTAATTAATACTTGTTTAATGCAATAATTAACAGTTAACTAATGCATTTTAAGAATACAGAATCTAAAGTGTGAACAACGCTTATTATGCTTATGCAAACCTTTATTATGCACCTATTAACAGTTATTATTATTATTATTATTATTATTATTATTCAATTTTAAACCAATTTCATTTTATTTGTTTTTAATTAACAACCATTGTACAGTTACATGTCTGTACAGTATATTCTTTAGAATGAGAGGAATGACATCTTGTCATAACAGACTCCATATACCAAATAAATCATTTACCAAATACATCAAATTGTGGTATATTACATGTATGTACATGTAAATTATGCAACTAGGGGTCTCTCTCACATTAAAAGTCTGTGTAAAGGAAAAGGTGAGTTTGAAATAGTTGCATAAAACGTGAAAAAACTGCACTGAATTTGTAGAGTTAGACTTTTAAACAGTTGTTCACAATTTTTGAGAATTTTTGGGTATGCCTGAAAAATGGCCACAATCCTCCCATGGTCTCCCCAACACTAAAAAACTCCATAAACCGACAAGTGAACACCACCACCACCATAAATAATGAAAGTACCTTCAGTGACTTTCTCAGTCTAAATCAGCCCAGCACTCACTTCAGTTCCAGCAACAAAAGAAAAAAATAAATTACTATCCTGTCACCGTCCTCTGGCTCTGGTGGCTGAAACATGTCCAAGAAAGCTGCTAGACAGCGTGTCCATGTTTCAGCTCGTTTTCAGGTCATAGTGGTGTTTGAACCTGAGACAGGACCCGGCATTTCAGAGCAAAGAAAACTGACAGTGATTTTTGTTTTTATCTTTGAAGTTTGGCTGGGTGTGTAGTAACACACGTTTCTGTGGTGTTACAAACTCAGAACAAATTTATTGTTCTTTTACACAACCTTTAATGCATTTCTGGAGGTTTGGAGAGTTTTTAGCAATAAATAACTGACAAATGTGTTGCCACTATTATGATAAACAACAGTAATCATTATTGAAAGTCTCTGGTTGGTCTTTGAATTCTGAAAATGGCACCAGTGCCGGTTATACAGAGACAGCAGTAACAGTAACAGATGCAATGTGTAAAATCATCTGACTTAACATAAAGCAAAGATTGATATGCTTATTTTTGGGCTACAAGATGCTGTATTTTCCATCACACTGCCATCAAAACTAAATGTAGCAATGACTAACTTGCAGCTGGCACAAAGACCTGCAACTTTACAGTATACGGCTCATTTCCTGATCCTACAGAGCATCAGCACCTGCACCTGAGTCATCTTGAGCTCAGTCTTTTTGCCAACATGAAAGCAGCTTTTATGACTGAAACTTTGTTGTTCAGCCAGTGCATATTTTACAGTGTACTAGGTCAGAAAAAATGAGCTTCTAATTAGAGCGCCGTGGTTACTTGAAGAGGCCAATTGAATCTTTTTTTGGAGACAGAAGTTTGTCAGCAGGAGTCCTTCTTGCTGGTTGTGTATTCACTGCTGTTATGAGAAACCCAAACAGCAGAGGCTTCTTTGGCTTAAAGGACCATCGGCCCGCTTTGATGTCTGTGCTTGTGAACGGGTATGAGATGATATTCCAAGTGGCCAAGCATTGTCTGAGCTCAGAATAGCTGCAGCAATACACCTATCCGAGAAGCCCAGTGTGTATACTAAACAGAGCCTGCTTGCTCATGAATCACTGGATGCTTGTAATTATGTACTGTGTGCTGGGAAGAACGTTTCCCTCTTGGGATATTGAACATTTTACAACTATCATTTTAGATTTGTGCAGTTTACCACACGACAACTACTTGCGGTATTGCTCTTACCATATCCTCTGTGCAATATCATCTCCATGCACATCTATTTAACACACTGCAGAGCTGATCATTAATGTTAATTTGTCAGCAGACAGTTTTAAACTTACAAAAAGTTTCAGTATCACCAAATATGCATGCCTGAATTGTATGAATATTTGGTTGATATCCTCCTAGCAGCTACTAGGATTGCTGCTTTCGACTTGAGCAGTGAAATTCTGCAGAGGAATCATTTCATTGGAAGTGGAATTGCAGTGATCAGAGGATCTATTTGAGGTAAAGTTCAACTTTAGTGAACTTTGACCCACAATTTTGCACCATTGAGCAATAGCAAGCTGTCTTAAGGGTGCTGACCTTTGAGGGAATGAAGAGTCCAAAATGGAGGAAGCCAACATAGCTTATTACCTGTGGTGCTCCATTACCTTTTGTTTAACCTCCTCTATCAGACCAAAAACTGTTATTCAAAAGAGGAATGGTTTGCTGATAGTTATGCCACAAGTGTAGATGATACAGATATGTCTTTTGAATGAAGTTTGTGAATGTACTGGTACTTTAGGACTGAAGTGTGCTTACTTTTTATTAAAGGAACTGGTGTGGAATGGTGAACAAACTGCTCTGGGGAAGCAAAAAGAACAGTGGATAGAGAATAGCGAGGAACTTAGGGAGCTCTGATTCACAATTCCATTACAACTTTTAATGTGCCGAACTGTGCTGAGTGGCGCCTGAGATGGTCCTTCTCTGGAGTCAGGCCAAAGTGCAACAGTCCCACCTCCAAGTGTGCGGCAGTGACGTCTCGCCGACTGTTAACTGACCTATGAAGGAAGACGACTGATGATTGAAATGGAGAGCAGTCTGCATCAGGGCAGGAGAGACGGTTCATGAAATGCTGAACTATGACTTTCTCTGACTGTGTGGAAATCTGAGGTTTTCAGATAAAAGATGACAAAGAAAGGCATTAAAACATGACAGAAAAATTTGAGTCATCTAGGCTGGTTTTGATTTAAAGTTTGGACAGCAATACAGGGTACGGAGCAGCTACTCTCCATGCAGCAGCTTCATCATGCCCATTCTCTAGCTGTGAATCCTTCCAGACAATGACTTGCTGTATTCACGCATGGGCTCACACAGACTTTGGACTAGGGAGCTAGCAGGGTTAAATACAGACATTTGCGTTCACACATACAGCTCCTCCGGGTAATGTCTAAGTGCAGAGTTGCAGTGCATGTGTGAAACGGGCACTCCTCTGTCGGCAAAACTCTGAAACAGGAGGACCTGAGTCGAGGACTTGGCTGTATCATCTGTGCTTTTAATGCTTTTACCGGAATATAGTACTCCTGCAGTTACTAAAACGGGAAGCTGAAGCCACCTGCTGCCTTCAATGATTCAGAGTCTTGTGGAAACGAGTCAGAGCTACTTAGCCTAACCAAAGATGGCTCCCCCGGGAAATACACACCACTCGGAAAATGGCCACTAGTGGTAAAGCGTGCCCATAAATGACAAAACAGTGGAAGAGATCAAGTAGTGCTCTTTCCCAAAGTTGTTGGGCTTAACTGGAGTGGGCATGTGTGCAGACAGAGCACAGATCAAGAGCCTAGCACTAAAATTGTGATGCAAATGGACACATTGATATCAACAGATTATTAGGTTTACACATTCCACTACAAATCAAATTACACTTGTCTCCTAATGCCATCTTACTTAGAGACATTTATTGTCTGGCTGAAGATTTGTAGAAAAAAGAGGCTCCACAGAGGCATAGCCGCTGACTGAATGGATCTTTAAATGATCAAATTGCCGACATTTCCCACCTTTTCTTCCCGATGGACTTCTTAATTACATGTGACAGCGCAGACAAGATCTCTCTGTCTGCTCCAGAGTTCATTTGGCTGCCATTATCGGTACCATCAGTCGAATTAACTGAGCCAGGTCCTGAGGCGGCCATGCATGCTGCAATCATGACCTCCTTGATGCATCACAGGTGTCTTTGTGTTTGGTTCTGCTGACAGAAGGCCTGCATGCTATGGTGCATTTTGTACTACTCTTGTATTAATCTTCCTCCAATGCTGAATTATGACTGCTTCACCCTTGGAGTCTTGACACCAGTCTGCAATTTCTTTGGCTCTTTTTTTTTTTTTTTTTTTTTTTCCCATTCACAGCCGTAATATGTTTTTCTTTCATCACCTGCTGCCACTTTCTTTGGATTCTTGGACATTGCTGCCTGCACTTTGAGCAGCTCTTTCATTTTCATGACATTCAATATGATTGATTTTTTTAAATTCCGACTGTTCCACAAAGTCTCTGATTGGAACTGAAACCTCCAAAATTACTTGCCTTCCCATCAAAAACAGCTCTCTTGTTGTCATCTTAGTTTATGCCATTTAACTCGAAAAGCCAACCGCAACTCAAGACTAAAACCAAGCCAAGACATTTAAACAGCTTGTTATGGAACACCTGAGCTGCTTAGAAAACCTGTCTCCAGTTGGTCCCAATATTTATTAGCACCTGAGACTAATGAATTGGACACAGCAAATAACACCTTTCCAATGTGGCTGTATTGCCAACAATGCACCATAACTGACTTTTAAATTTTAAGCAGATGTCTGATGTTGTTTTGATATAGAAAGTCATTTTTGGATGAGGGAAATATGCAAAAAAATATCAGCAAATTATGCTTTATACAAGACAAATTAAATTGTAGTAGGTAACTTCCCTTTTTTTTTTTTTTTTTTACAATGAAACACATTATTTGAAGAATAAATTGCATAAAAAGAAATTGTGAAAACATAAAAACAAAACTATTTGCAACTAGAAGAGTTAACTCAGTAGATGTCCATCAGGTAACAGATGGTGAAGCACATACTGCAACTGCCAGATGCAACCAGTGGAGATTTTTTTTTTTATTTTTTTTTTATTTATAGTATATTAGTCCAGTCCAGCTTTCTTGTCCAGATGTATGCAAAGGTTTTAATCAATTGTTTTCATAGTCTCACCTTTCTTTAAGATGCAGTGTAACAGTCCTGTAACCAAACATTCTTGGTTGCTTGCAATATGTCAAAAGTTCTCAATTTAAACATAGTTATGTATTTAGAACATTACAAGCAACCAGATTGCTTTCTCATAATACAGTAGATATAGAAATCTTGATTTTTTTTGGACAAAAGCAGGAATTCTGAATATTAACATTTGATGTTGGTCTGAACCTGCATGTCCCAGTGGAAGTTGTGGCTACTCAGAAAGATAATGTTTTGCATTCATTTCCAAGAAATGTCCACTATAAAGTTCGGTTTCCCACATTTATAACAAACAAAGTTTCATGAAAATCAGCAAATTCCAGTAGATTTTCAGGTAAAATCTGCATCTTTCCATAGAGAGATCTACTACCTTTGAACGCTCCAATATAGCGACCATGCAGTAGGGCATTCAGGACTACTCCCAGAAAGAAGTCAACTATTTGCAGGAGATACAGGCTACCATATTTTATTCACCCAATAACAACGTTCAGTTATCATTAAACGGTCTGAACTACAGCCAGTAAAGGTTTAACTTATGTCGGTGGGACCAGTCTGGGTATAGGTGAAATGCCAGAGTCCTTGATTAGCTCTGAGAGGCCATTTATAAATGAGCTGCAGTGTGATTGGATTAAACGCCCAGCAAGTTTGTCTGAGCTGGAGATACTATTTGACTACAAATCAGTCAAGTGGTGCACAATATTAAGAGTGGATAGTTGCTCCAGCCCCACTGGTCACACCTGGTGGAGATCCACACACTTGGAATTGGTTCTGCATGTGGGTGAGCATTGATGTAATGGAGCAATGGTCCATATGGCAACGGATTTCCTGACCCTTGCACCCCCCTCACTTCTGTGCCCTCCTCATTTGCCACAACGTGACAGAGAGACGCTTCAAACTGGGAGGAAGCTCATAATGAATACTTCGGATTATGCTTGATGAGGGTAATTTGTCACTGACAGACTTCTGTGGGGCGACAAAACGTCTCAGACAGTCTGTTGGGACGATGATGGGGCAGGATGAGAGGGAGAAGGAAAGGAAGTGAAGAGAGGGAGGCAGTGAGGTAATGGAGTGGGGAAACTTAGCCCTGATCCCGGACAGTTTGTATCATAATCTTGGAAGGGTATCAGAGGAGACCTGAACTTCTCAGTCACTCAGCAATTTATTAAATTATGTGCGGGGAAGAAAGATGAAAATATGAAGACAACAGATGGAGGACAGTCCATCTGGACACCAGTGGCAGCACAACAGTTAGTAAGTGAGGAAGAAATCCTGGCTATCTCTGGTTTCACATGGTTTGGTCAGAGTGAATCATGCTTTTCTTTTCTTCTTTGCCTTTTAAGTCATGAACTGACCATGTATCCCACCTAATCATGCCAATAATTCATGACTACATGATTGCCTAATCAGACACAGTGACCATCTCAAAAGAAAAAAATATTCTGTAGTCTGAAGAAAAGTACTTTCCATCTGGTGATTTCATAAAAATTTAATGAAAGCTTGAGTGACTGACACGTTCTTTCATGGTGGCAGCTCTGCATCATATAAACTCTTTCCTGATGTAAATTCTACTTGCAGAAGTACACAGAAGTTTTACTTGAGTAAAAGTAGAAGTGCAACAGTTTTTGGACTATGGGGTTGCATAGGGCCCCCAGAGCCACCAGGGGACCCTCAAGGACTGTAATGTAGTGATGATCTGTGTTCAGTAACAGATCCGCATTTCAGTATCCCCCAAACAGACACGTACACGGACAACTGCGGACACCACAGATGTGTAGTAGTTCTGTTTACTACTTTCTTGGAGTCCATTTGGATATGTTCCACACATGCACAGATGGTTTTCCATAGCTTTTTGTAGCGTAGTGGGCTCATAGACGGTGGTCACAACAAATTAGAGGTATAAAGACGTCTATAATGACTAAATTTAAGCTTAAACTTAACTTAAAGCCTTTGCATATCAGACGCACACTTGTTTCACTACCAACATTTACACATCTGACCAATCAAACTACGTTTCATCGATGGCGTCGGATCCAAAACATTCAACATGGTCAACTGCTCGGTTGTTTTTGTCTCTGGATGATAAAGGGGAGAAAAACATGGTCAATGATCTCAAAGACAATGTGTTTCAGGTTTACGTACAACATCTTTGTTTAAACTTCCAACTACGGTGGCCCATATGAGGCTTGTTCAACTATTATCTTACTTCAGACATGGCTAGCTGCTGCCGCAGCAAACTGTCACATTCACAAAGTTCTCCATTTTTTCTCAATATCCGGTGTCCCCAAGTATTTAGTTTTTTCCTTCTCTCTATTAAGTAAAAGGAGAACCATGTCACCACCACTTTTTGTTGATTCCATATTTTTTACTTTATAATTCATTTGGAAAAATCTCATTGTGCTACAAGTGAATAGAAACACTGAACATCAGAAGCGTTGAACTTTGCCTCCTAATCTCGTGCTGTTTATTCACATCGTTGGTGTGTAAAGGCCCTTACAAATAAAAGTCCTTCATTCACAATTATGCTGAAGTCAAAGAAGTATTACCAGGAAAATATATCTTAAGCATCAAAGGTATTCCCTCTACAGAATAGTCCCCATTAAGATGGATTTATATTATGTGGTTGTTAATGCCGATGCAACAATGTGTATATTTATTTTTTAGCATTTTACTGCTGCAGCTGGTTGAGGCAGAGCTAGTTTTTACGACTTTACAGTTACGTAGGTTGGTCCAGGGGTCCAGCTCAGGGGTCGGGTCCCTTCAGGGGAGGTTCACAAAATAAATCCGATGGATCATCAGAGAACTAATGTGGTTGGAAAGAAGAAAAACAAAGTGCTGCTACTGTACACATATTTGTATTCATATTTTGAACTTTCCTCTAATCTCTGCTATTTTTTATTTTTTTGTGAAATGTTGGGTGGTTTTAAATGAAACCATATGAGCGGATTAGTGGAGAAATCCCTCTTTCGTGGAACTGGTAATGACTCGAAAACATCTGAAATGAGACAAAGGGCCGAGATGAGACACCGCTTTATGTAAGCCAAAAGCCAAAAAAGTTTGGGAACCATTGGTTTAATCTTTATCATCTGTATGTAGGCTGTAAGCTGATTGTTTTTGCAATCTGAAAAGCTACTAATAGCTATGGCTGAAAAATGATAAATAATGATAGATGAATGCTGTGATGTAGAAGCATAAAGTAGCAGATGGAAGTGGGATGGAAACACTCAAGTAAAGCACAAGTACCTCAAAATGGTACTTTAGAAACGTACTTACTTAGTTTCCACCTCTGGTAAAATCATACTGTATATTGCAGGTAGTAACAACTGAAAGCAACAGTTTTAAAAAAAATATGCTGCCACTGTGTCTTTTCTGTCAGTATACTTTGTTCCTCTTTAATGTGTTTACAGTCCATGTATATATAGCAGGTAAAACTACAAAGTGCAGTGCTACAAAGAGCTTCACTATCTGAAAGCAAAACAAAAGATCAGAATTTCCAGCATTTCAAAAGAGCCTTTTTTTGCACTTTAATAATGCATTTCACCTTGCAGTACCTTACAATACAACAGCCCTGCAGTAAATATCTGCAATGTTTGTGACTGACAAATTCAGCCGGCAATAATAAGATAACCTCCATGAATGGTCCTCTATTGCCTCATATAAATGGTCATTATTAGATCTCTATTAGAGCTAACGCATGCTGTTACTGTAAGGGAGTCCACATTATATGACTCATTTGGGTAGCTGCCTCTGTTGTGGTGTTTTGCAGCGATTGCCACACTGCTAAATCATACAGTATAGCAAAGATGGGAGCAAATCTCTTACCCTTCAAGTCTCAAGCAAGCCCCATGAATACCAGGACAAAGTCTTAAGCAAGTCTCAAGTCCTCAAATTCGTAAGTCTAAATCATATAAGGTTATGTGACTCAAGTCCCCCTCTGTAAAATGTAAGTGCACTATATACTGTATAGCTGGGGTGTAAATATAGACAGGTTAGGCAGTGTGGCTGCACTGGGGCTTATGGGGTCTTGGGCTTGTGGAAAAGAGTGGGTCCTCCATTAATGTGTTGGACGGACAGGTCAGATTTCTACCTCAGACATACATTTGTGTTCATGGAACGCACATTAAATCAAAAATGACACTGGATACATGCCCGACATAATAGCATAACTACCTTACACCACTGCTGTATAGTACATTTTTTCTGTAGAATTTAAAAGGGTAAAAGTAAAACATGAATTAGGTAGAAAAGGGAGTCATTCTGAGACAGTCTCAGTCCTCTACCACACTTTGTAGGATCAGCCTGTGATGTTCACCATGTACAGGTCGTAGTTCACCTTCCTTTCAACTCACCATTACAGCAGTAAAATGAGCTTACAGACTCTGAACAGCAAATTCATCCTCATCCTGAGTGTCTGGTTCTTTCTCTGTCACTGAACTGTGATGTTAAGTGCTCCTCAAAAACTTCCAGCTCTCTCTCAGACAGGCGGACTAATTGGACCGCCGTTGAAACCAGACCGGTGCCGCTTCCGAAAGCAGCCGAGAAGCAGAGAAAGCGCAGAGAGAAACATGAAAAGACTGAGAGAGAGGGGGGTCATCCGCTAATAAACAGGCAACGCGCGAAGCCGCAAGTACGTCTTGAGAGAGAAAGCTTGTATGAGAGCCACTAAATATGTGCATCAGAGAGAGGGTCATTTAGTGTAAGAGAAAGCGAGAGCGTCAAACAAAGTGTGGGAATGTGAGACAAAGCGAGATGTGGTGGAGGAGAAAATCTTCATGACATAAAACAGAAAGCTTGATCAATGGATCCCTCAGTCACCTCGTTAATAAAGACCAGCGCTTTTATTAGACGCAGAGCCTTGCAATATTTATACCATGAATATTTCAGAGTCCCCGGCAGGAGCCCAGACACAGAGCACAGCCTTTCTGCAGCGAAGACAGAGTCGCAGCTTTTCCTTCCACTCCGACGGCCGGAGGAAAAGAGTTAAGGTCCTTCATCATACTTTCTTATTTCAGTGTAGAGCATGAAAAAGTTAAAAAGTCTCTGAATTTCTTCTGAGCGTAAGTATTTTGAGCTGTCACCACTGCTAAAGCTGGGGAAATGCGAGACAGAACAGCAGAGCAATGGGTTGTGAAGAGGGAGCGAAACGGCATAATTCAAAAAGTTTAACATACTATACATGTGATGAACCTACCCGATCACACATATAGTAATTTTTTAACCAAAAGATACCCACTCAGAATAGAGGATAATTAG
Organism: Lutjanus erythropterus; assembly: GCF_056507025.1. Lineage (NCBI taxonomy): Eukaryota > Metazoa > Chordata > Actinopteri > Lutjaniformes > Lutjanidae > Lutjanus > Lutjanus erythropterus. The sequence continues at coordinate 33,518,010 of NC_139326.1, read as the reverse complement.
ACGTGATTCAAAATGTGGGTTAACAAACAGGCCCTAACAGACAGGGAACACCAACGCCGACACGCCACTAATTAACCTCAGAATTTACATGTCACGTATGAAGAGTCACAGAAATGTTACCAGGTCTGATCTAGTAAGACTGCTGACTTTTGACAGGGAGAGACTCAGGGGCTTAGTTAGACATGATGTAAAAATTGCCAACACATTAGCATAATAAAGTGCGTGTCTGAAAGGGGCTTCTCACAGTCAACGTGAAGCTGTGTCCCGTTGCAGCTACTCGTAGCATTAAAGAGATGTCTGAGCTTCCTATCAGTGTCTACTGCGCTGGCAGAGCCCTGATAATTGCTCCTTGGCTATCACTCTCATCCCACCCAGCCTCATCCTGCAGACCACCATCTTGTTTTCCAACAAGACTTGGTTGGTCTCATTATCTGCCCGTTTGAAGCTTGCTCAGCCTTCAACTGCTTCATGTCCCCATCAACTTTTAAAAACAGACCCTAGGTTGCCGATTTCTGAACCTTTCTTTCACCCTTCATGACTTTCAAAGCTTTAAGATTGCTGTACAGTTCACGCTACGCAACTGTCAGCCTTGTAATCCTAAATCTTGTGGTTAACTGATCAGCGACAAGAGGTTGCATATTACAGGATCTTTCATCAGGAGTCAACCTGGTTTCCAAACTATGTTTTGTCACAAAATACTGGAGCATCAGTGTGCAGCATGTTACAGTTGTTGTCTTGCATAGCCAGGCCCAGTCACCACTACTACTTAATAATTACATTTTGCTCATTTATTTTCCTATATTTGGGCCTCTCTGGCTGCTGCGCTTCCATTTCCCCATCTCTGTCTCTTTTTCTCTACTCTCCTCCTCCTCAAGTCCATCATGTCTGTTTTCATTGGCTGTACCTGGCTTGATTTCTTTTGATATCTGTGAGGCATTGGCAAAGTCTCATTGAGCTCTGGGTCACGTCTTGCCAACAAAATCACTTGGCAAGTGGAAAATCAGGATTAAAACCCTGTAGTGTGACCATGGCTTAATTGGTACCACCCAAGGAGGTAAAGTTTAGTTAGGTATTTTGCAAGCGTCTGTATCTCTAGGTGATATTTCAAAAAGATTATCAACCACTTTCAGGTGGTAGCTTAGTCACTGTTATCAACTTTCAATGATACCAACTGCCTTGGTCCTTGTGAAGGTTTTCTCTTTGGCTGAGCATATCTGACTGCATGATGTCCCAGGTCACAAACCTGGCTGATTTGGTCCATTTTATATTTTTATAATCCTTTTATAATCCTTATTGATTTGATTTTATATTTGCACCCTTTCACATTTGTACTGCAGCTGTGCACAAGCTCTCTCAGGATAAACAAAGTTCTATCTTTTTTTAAACCGAACAGTCGTGCTTTTATTCTCTTCAGATGGCACAAATCTGGATATGTAATGCTGATGTTGAGCGTGTTTTTGAACAGGTCTTAAAATATCTGCAAAGTCAGGTGTGCTGCAGACCTCCTTACCCAGACTGAGGTCCTGGCTATTATGGTCATCCAATCCAGCCTAAAGAGGCTTCTGGACAACAAATCGGACAGGGACTGTGTCCTCCAACATACCTCACAGCTCATCAAACTGATCTGTTTGAGCTCATGAGAGCCTTTGCTCTCTGAAACCACACTTTCTGAAGCTGTTTCTGGGGTGCATTCTCTATCTTTAACCGCTTAATCATGCTCTCCAAACACATCAGGTTATTATATTTGTACCACGATGGTGAGCTATTTGAGGTGTGCCGTTTGTACCAAGCTGACCAGGCTTTTCTTGGGGATTGAGGTCCTGCTGGACCCAAAGCAAATCTTATGGTAGTTGCCAGTTTTAACTTTGCTGTGGGTTGGAGCAGATAGTGAAAAAATAAACTGCGGGTCCTGGGTTTTAATTAGTTAATAGTTAATCAGAAGACTGAGTCAACAAATGAAGTTGAAAAAGAAGAGTTTTTACAGTACAACAGCAGAGCAAGGTACCTCTGACATTTGGACAAATTTCTCAGTTGTTCTAGACAAAGACGGAAAATTACTGTTGCAACAAATGGGCAAAAATATTCATATTTAACAGGCATAAATCTGGTACCTCTGGGTTGAGGTGACATACCTGCTCTGTCACTGTTGGAAGGGAGTAGACACAAAGTCAGTGGTACTCTATTGTTGTGCGGGGGTGAATGTTTGCAGAAGCAGGCAGAAGTGGACACAAATATTGCAGAAGAAGGTGGTAATAGGCAGAAATCCAGCAAGAATGAAAACAGTCCCATGGAGGGCTCAGTGAGAGTAATCTTGAGTTAAACAACTTATGATACACCTATAGGTCCTTGTCAATTTTCTTCCTACTTTAAGACATCGAACTGTGGTTGCATCTAGTTGTATTTCCCCAAAGGTTTGAATCAGTTTCACACGCAAACAAGTTGTTTCTTGGGCAGGAAAAATTCACAAAACACCACCAGGAAAGAATACATAATGAATAGTTAGCAACTTTTCACATGTTTTTCATTGTACCTTTTTGGTGTTGTTATCAAAGAAAGAGAGAACATTATGAACGTCTTGCAGCATCTCAAGAAATGAACAATGTAGTCATTCTCAGGATGAGGAGAAGAGTAGAGGGGTGCTCATAGCGGATGGATCTAATGAGCCATTTTTTGATTTGCATCCTTGTTTAGCCTGCTAGAACACCATATGTGTACATTTTGTAACATCTTTATCTGTAAATGTCCTGCATTGTTTGAATAGACGTGTAATGCTTCTGGGATATTTGGCCAAGAGGGGGGGGGGGGACTACACAGAGTACAGGAGGGGATCATCCATGGCTGTGAGCAATGTCAGCCCAGTCTCCTTCCCAACTTGCTTTGAAACAGCCCCTCAGTGACTCATACAGATGTGTACGACACCTGTCTGGGTGACCCGCCTGGCTGAAAGAGGCACTCTGGGTTTTCAAGTGAATTGAATGTAAAGCAGCCGGGGCTCATGTCCCATGTAAATGTTATTCAGAGTTACAAGGTACATAGCGCCTCATGTGACTTTAATAGCTTTCGTCTTGCAAGTTGCTTCAGTGACATCACGTGATTTGCATAACCTAACCTAGATATTGTAACCCCGAACATGGTCTTATCCTAAACTTACCCAAGTATTTTTTGTGCCCTAACCTACCCAAACTACAACCGTTTCACATCATTAATCATGCTTTGAGAAGGTCTGTGAGAAAATGACGAATTGGGATGACGGGTTGGCAATGCCAGATACAAATTGACAAATGAGATCATAGAGTTATATGGTGGTGATAATAATGCTGGAGGATATTAAAGAGGGTGCACCGAATCCCAGCTTATCTGAGGCAAACTGTCCCTGGCAATATCTGTTCTATCTTGGTCATTAGTCTTCTTAAAGATGAAGCCTTTCCACTGAAGATTGCCCTGATGCAACCATATTCAGGTGACTTTGTTGTACATCCTCCGCATAATGACACTGACATTTAAAGGTGATTAGTGAAATGAATGGGAATTATTGTTTTGTGGGCCACATTTGTATCATTTACCATTAATTTGTTATCAACGTATTTTGTTTTGTATGTTAATATGGGTAGAGAGAAGTTGTTGAAAATGCTTTTGGCATTTCACATTGACAGCCAAGTGGAGAGTCTTGGCCCTGGAGTGTTTTATTGATATGACTCAAAACAAACAGTAACCATGGCATGTGTGGCTTTACGTGCCTACCTTTTTGTGGCATTGACCAAGTTCAGTCAGAAAGGGCCGAGCACATACACAGCAACATGATGGATTGCTCACTGCTGATTGAGCAATCTGACTTGGCACTGAGGTGAGGAACAGCCTGAGGGAGAGTTTTCAGACAGACGCGGGCAGGGTGGCCTTTCAGGACATTGTCCTCCTGTGAGACACACAGTGATACAACAGTGCTGTGGTTCTCTGTTCAGGGGAGTTTTCTTTTTCATAGTTTTTCAGTCTACCTAGTACATGCAGTCCAGATTTGCCCTTAAGAAACTTTGTGGAGTGTGAAAAAATGATTTTATTCAGTCTGCATGAGAGTATCACAAATAAATTGTTTATCAGTTTGTTCCAGTTCTTTGTTAAAGCTGCGGTATGATCTGAGATAATCAAAGAAAAGATTTTGTGGGTTTTTTTGTGGTTGCACATCCACATTAAATGTAAGCATCATCAGAGATTATGTGCATGTTTTATATATGTTTACCTTCAGTTCAGTCTGATGTTTGGTATCCTTTGAAACCTCAGTGATCTCCACAAGAATGTAAAAGAAAGTTTTGCCTGTTCAAACAAAGCTTACCTGCAGCATGTGTTTGTACTGACTGCACCAACCAACTCTCCCTATTTAACCATTAGTACCGTTAACATTAAGCAACAGACTCTGAAAAGTGTATAAATTATCATGAACAGACACTATGAGCTGTATACACCTTCCAACATCCCGGCAGGAGTAGCTCGGATAAGCTTTTGTTCTTCGTAGTGCTTTCATCTCTTGTAGAAAAGTAACACACCATATTTTTAAGCAGGTCTTGTGTGCCATACTTGGCTGTGCTGGAATTACTTCAAACTGCTTTTTCTCGTCATTGCTCTTGTAGCAGAGATTTTTTTCGAAAAAGACAATGAAAACACTTGCACTGCGTATGGAAACCTGATAAATATGCAGCTACTTTGTTCTTCATGCTGTAAGGTTACTGTTATTGCAAGTCTCTGAATGTGGTATTATGTATGTGGCACCTCATATGGTGACACACACATTGCATATGGCTCACAAAGCAGTGGCATTAACAGACCACAGGCTGTAGACTGTGGAGAGCATGGGTGGAACAAGAACACTCCCAGCAAATGGTGCGTGCCTTTATCTCTTGCTTGCTTGCATCACGTTGAGGAAGTGATATTTAAACATGGCAGACATAGACCATATCTTAATGATACACTGATGTAAAGAATTTTGCTGCTTTAACAGAATACTATGAGGCTTACTTAAACGTGTTCAACACTTTTACTTCACATTAGCTTCATGATGGCATTTAATAAATATTAGGGGTCTGCGCTACTGCAAAATTTAGTGTCAGTCCATTAACAAGTAATACAGATTTCAATACAGATACTGAAAGGTATTAAAAATGGCTTACCTACTTTCATGTAGGGGAGAGCAGTGTGTCATTGTTTCTAGGTGAATGCATTATCAATCTGCTAAATCTGCCTAAATTTAGGGTTATTATATTCAGCCAGTTTTATATTACAGGTTTGAGGGTTTTTTTTTAGTTCAATTAAAATAATTGATTTAGATACAAAGTTTCAATGAGCTGAATATATTATTTGGATATCTGAATATGTATTTAACTGCTCCGCTAAAGTAACAGGGATTGATGAATTATTATAGTTTGAAAGTGTAACATTAGCCAAAGCTGAAGATCAGATTTGACTACATATTAGTTTAATGATGATCTACCTGGATATTCCTGCCTGAGCCTCTCTGAAAAGACTAACAATCAACTCTGTATCAGTGTCAGGAAACTGGATGCTGATACATTCCCTCCTGCTCCTCCCTTCTTGTTTGTTGCAGCTCCAAGTTCTCTCTCTCGCGGCGTTTTTGTTAAGAGTTTTAACAAATCGGCCTTACTACTGCACACCTTTGAATTCACAGCTGTGAAATTATTCCAAATGAAGCGCCTGTTTTGTTCAGCTATCACTTTGTTCAAGTAAAGTGGTCAGGGTGCGCACCGCGGTGTGCGTGACACGTATTTTTTGAGTGCACAGAACAGACAGTAACAGTGGAGGAGCAAAGAACAACAACAAAAAAAGAACTGTGTGCAACTGTCAGTTGTTTGCACACAGTTCTGCTTTTTGATGAAATACAAATGGTTTAATATAGAAGAGAAACTGAAATGGACCCTTTTTTTGGTATTGATCCTATTGACGCTAGAATCAATCCTCAAAAACAAGATGAAGTGTCAGAAGTGTCAGTATTTTAGGACTGATCTGCCCACCCCTAGTAAATATCAGCCTTCAATAAATCAACCTTGACCAACTCTGATACAAAGGGGATCGGATGCAATTCCTCACATTACATTGACATGACTGATCAAAAGGGGAACCCATAATATGATGCCGTTTTACCCCACTGGCAAGACTGAATGTCCATATAAAGACATATGATATTAACAGAAAATATTAGTAACCAGCAGTTAGTCTGTTAAAAAACAAATATATAATGGTCTCTTTAGAGATTTCACATAATTCCCCGCATTAAAAACAATGGCATGTTTTCCATCCTTTCTCTCAGTGAAAAACACATTAATGCACTATCTATACTGACTTTTAACAGCATGTTTGAAGAGCAATGTCACATCTGAAACTTACGTCAAACAGTTTAAGTCCTTAACCTTGATGTGTGCCTGCTGCATATTGCAAACTATTCCCAACTTGACTGAAAATAAAAATTCAGTTCACCATATTATCATCATCGTGGCTTGCCAGTTTACTGAGTGATTTTGTAGATTTTATCATTTTTACTGGCACATTTTGGCACAGCAATTTCCAATGTTGAGTTGTTGCTAGGAAACTTCTCTCAGTCCGACAGCTGCCTCGGGGTCTTTATGCAGGTCTCTGTCCAGTATCATCTTCTGCTGCAACCGACCAACAGTGCAAAGTTAGAAAGTAACATTTATTCCAGTGCTGTACTTAAACCTTCAATAACGACTTATGAAACCATTTCAATTTAATACTGATGCCTCTATATGATCTACATAAGCAAACAAGACCATCCATGCAGAGCTTGGCTTTTTCTTAAAGCCTGCCACTGGGTCGGATTCTCTGTGAAATCAAATGAGCCTGTGTTTCCATGTTTCCAGGCACAGTGAGTAGCACATTAGTCAGTTAAAAGGAAGGAAGTTATTTTGATCATTTTATTTTTCATGTTATGTTTTGTGGTTATTGTGGAGGACAAAGAGCTTTTTTCCACAGCAACCTCCCAAATTAAGGTGCTTGAAGTAGCTTTACTTTTTACTCTGCCGCATTAATTTTAAAGCCTTGGTTACTTAGCTTTTTCAGATTATTAAAACTAAATATATCAACTAATAAACTGTGATGTATTGTATTATTATAGATTCAAGTACCCAGCTATATATAACTCCACTTGCATCAATAATTGGAATCCAATTATTTAATACACATTATTTTGAAATAAGCCGTTTATACTTTTGTACTTTTGCTTGAGTAAAGTTTTCAACGTAGGATTTTTAACTGCAAATACAAGGAACTTTCATTTTGTGTTGATTCTGGCAGCACCTATGGACAAAAGCGGAATGACCACCACCACCTTGTGACTGGCACTTGCATTTGTTTCGAAGCGAGTGAAAGAAGGACACAAACTTTTTTGCAATAAGCCACTTTTCCTTTTAGTGCTGGCTCATGGTCTAGCCTCTCAACTTTACACAAACTACTGTTGATTACCTGGTGCATATCGTTACTATGTTAGCTATATTTTAGTAAAACAAGTGAGGTGTTAGCTTTGTGTTAGCCACCAATGTGAATTCATGTTTTGATGTAAAACAATGTCTCACTTCTTGCAATGTGTTTCATAAATAAAATAGACATGTTACACACTTGTCTAGGAGGAAGAGGGCCAATTCAGGATTGATTTTGAATCCTTTCAAATCGCACAATTCTCTCTATCTGTTGAAAAACCAACCAAGATTGATTTTTTCCCCACATGTGCTCTGTCACTGTTCCCTTTAGCCTTTCTTTGTTCCTCTGTCAATTCTTTTCTTTTCCTCTTTGCGCGATCTTGCTTCAGTACCAGCCTAAGCTTCAAAATATCACTTAAAAATGAAATTCTCTGAACAAAAATTCACTCCTGCTTCTTTTTAACTAGAAAACATATCCGTCACTGCCATACTTTGCTTGGCAAAATGAAAACACAGGCTCACGCTGAGTGCCATAAATCATTTCATCTGAATTCCAGGAGAATCTGACAAGGTAAAGCATTGGAACTGCTATGTAGAAATAGCCAGTCTCATCACTTATGGTCTCATTTGCTCTTTCATGACCAGTTTAACACTCCATGTAGTTGCTTTAAGGTATAATATGGATTATCCCAGGCTCAACAAATGAGACAGAGTCAGCAGCAGTGGTTGATCAAGCTAGGGAGTGAATTAAGAGTGTGAGCGTTGTTAGTGACAGCAAAGAAGTGAATCAGAGAAATAAAATGTTACCTTCTGATTGTTTTGTTCTGTTACATTCTAAAGCACAAATAAGCACACCCAAATCACCATATTTTGTGTAAATGCAGCTAAAGCAAACCTTCATCCTGTCCGCTGCGTCCTCAGTCTGCTCTGCCTGTGCAACAGACACACAGAGACCTGCAGGAAAGACAGCGAGCTGAGGAGAGCAACAAAAATAGCAATGTAACCATTGATCGATAGTTTTTATTGAGTCCTGACCTCCCACCCTTATTGGCTGGGGGCTGTGCATGTTCTGGCCCAAGTCTTACAACCAGAAACATCCCGAACACAGCAAAATAAGAAAATACAAAGAGACGGCAGGGTCTCTGCAGATGCACACACATAAGTGATGATTCAGAGGCATTTTTATATTAATCTATATATTGTGAAAAAAAAAAATGTGTAGTATATGAAGAAAAAACGGGGAGTGCTGCATAGGGTCAAAAATTTGTACTGGCAATGCAAGAGATTAAAAAAAAACTCAGGTCCTCTTGAAGGATGGGGCCAAAAATAAGATAACACCGACTGTCCAACTTACTGACAATGAAACTGTAATGTAATGGATGGCAGTCTGGAAAGATCCGAGGCACTCTGATAATAAAAATCCTTTATTCAATCATGACTACGCCAATGCGTTTCGACTCAGACTCCCGAGTCTTCATCAGGACATGCATAATATACTTTTAAGTACAGTACTTTCACCACAGCAACTGACAGTGTAACATCACCTACTGCAGCATGTAATGTTCTCTCTTCTAATACCTCTGTGACTGTCACATCCCCTGGCCGCCTCCTGTCGTGGGCCTCTTTGCCTTACAAAGATGTTTTTTAGCATCTACCTTCATGTCAAACCGTTCCCTCTTATTTCCGTCGCATTGTTTTGCATCTTCTACCACTGACACTGCTAAATTTGTTATGCTTTTGTCTGCTGATTTCTGAAAGCAGAACAGGAAGCTCCACTGTGTGAAATTTTTTTCACTCTTTTCAAAATTATTGTGACTGAATCTTACCCACCAACTGAGCAGAACAGTCAACCTTATATCACTATTATATAAGGTAAAAATATTTAACCCTAGTTGTGTCTTAATTGTATCAGATTTGCATAACAGTATATTGTATTGTTAAAAGTGTATCTGCATCTTTTTTGTGTATGAATGCAGCATGTATAAGATGCATATAAATCACCTGATGTCTTTAAAACTTTAAAAATACTGCATCCTTTACATTAAAGTGATGGCATTCAGGTGTGACTTTTGCCATGTTGGAAGAGTTATGTAAATGTTATTAGGTCTGACCTTGTACAAGTTTTACAGAGTACTCGAAGGATTATTCAAAGTTGAGGCTGGCATGTCAAGCTGTCGTCATATTTACGCAGTGAGGCACATATTTGAAAAGGGCTTTTGTCTTATTTCTGAAGATCGCAAGAGTGGATCTGCATCCCACTAATCCTGCTCAGGGTCATCTGAGATGTTTTAAGATGTAATTGTGCTACATTAAGTTTAATTTTCCCATTTTCAAAGATAGGAATAGCGTGTGTGGGTGAGACGTCTCAGTACTTGCACTTACTTTCTAATGGAATGGACCCATTGAGGTCAAACCACTTCCATGACTTCTCCAATCAGCAGATTTACATATCATTGAGTATTTAAAAGAAGTACATTATTGCAGCCCTCAATAAAACTGAGGCTTAACTTGTTAGAGAAAGTTGATGATACGTAACAATCTCATTTAAGGGGCTACTGTGTATTGGTTTTTCCTCAATTTGGCCTCCTTTTGTAGATGTGTATTAAAGACACTTAAGGCAAAAACATCTTTTCATGCATTTCAAGTTGGAAATTTTGGTCTCTTTTGTTACAGTGTCCTGTAAATTAAGACTAGTCGAAAGAAAACATCCTTGTTCCATATTTAGGTGTTTGTTTTACTACATTTTGACTATTTGCGTGGTAGATTTCTCCTTAATTTACCAAAGGTTAGCATCAGATGATGCTTGTGACATGCATCTGTTGGGGTGAATTCTCTAGTTCCCGTGTGAGGTAACTTAAGCAGGTGTCATCAGGTGGTACCCAACCTTTACTGAGTGTTTTAACCCTTGACCATGACACTGTTCAGTTGGTAGGCTGGTGTTCTGCCGATATATGGTACCTATCAAGATGTGCTACTTCGCAGTTCTCTGGGTCGACTGTTAGGGTTAGGGTTACTCTGCTCTTTATTCTTGCTACAGTACCATTTTTAAACAAGGGAGCGTAAGCCGACAGACCAGTGTTTGCCAAATCACTTTCCATTTGCTCCTGGCTTCTATAGCTTCCCTCATCTCACCTACAGCATATCCAGGAAGTGGCCCATTCAGCCTCCTCCCCCCATCTTGCAAGCTGCTTGCGTCTTGATCCTCTCATCCAGGTCCAGAGCTGAGACGAACCACCACGCTGATTTGGCTGTGAAACCTCTACAGCTGATCTCCACAGGAAACAATCGCTTGTCCTTACACTCCTGAAGTAGGGGCTGGTACTTCAAGACCTTTCTTTCATGGGCCTTTTTGTAACCCTCCTCCCATGGCTCAAGTAGGATTATTTCACACTCGTAAGTTGATCACAATACGATCTCCAGATGGAGGGCTGTGTGCACCAACTCCAAGAACTAAAGCCTCCATCGACCCTCATCTCCCAGGATCAGCTTTGGTCTTTTGGCTTAGGAAGGTCAGACTCTCTCCTTGATGTGGGTGATGGTCTTCCTCAAGTGTTCCTCAAGCCTGCTGCCCTCTTCATGTACCTCTCCTACAAGAAACAAAAACATCTTATTATGGTGTTCCTATACCATCCTTGGTTAAGAGATGTTTTAAATCCAGACAGTGTATGTGCCAGTGTTCCTTTTTGACCTCAGAGCTTAGGGTCTTAGGGTCTTCTCTCAGCCTCCATGTGTGCAGATGTGAAGGCTAAGTAAGAGTGTCATATACGGAAATGCGGAAGGGCTCTACTGTCTGAGATATTGCTCTTGGGGAAATCCCATTTTATCTTCATTTGCATGTTTAAACATTGTATTTCTTATTGAAAAATGTATGGAATTTTACATCACATCTTTAAAGGCCATTTTCTCAGAATGAGTTTTTCTCCCTGAGTCAGGTATCTCCTCTTCAGCAGCACTTACATACATCAAACTTGCCACATTTATTCTGATCTATATTCTGAAGGTTCTTACAGAGGGGTTTGTTCATATATGATTCATAGCCTGATTCATAAAACATTTTATTCAAAAAAATATGGGGAAAATTGATTTTTTTTATGGCTGTTGACAGTATTTTCTGATTTATGAAGTGATTAAATAGAGATATCCAAAATTCCCTCTGTGAAAACCTTTGACTCTCATATATCAACAAAATGAAACACGAATTCTGAACCTGCTTTTATTCAGTGTTAAGATTTCTAAATGCCTAATTTTCATATTAAAACATACATTTTAAGAAACTTGTAAAAAAAAAAAATCCCTTAATATAACTAAATATGTCAAATCATGAATGCACAAAAATTATTAGACTGATTGTCTAGTAGTATGTGAGATTAGCTGCGGAGAAGCTCCAGACTGGAGGTGATCACATGATCTCCGCCACGGGGAAGTTTCATGGTGACATCTATTAGGAATCTAACAATACCAAAAACTAAATGAGCAATAACCACGATAAAAAGTTAACAATGTGATATTATGTTATTAAAAAACTAAAAAAAAAATAAAAAAATACAACTGGTATGCACAGGATTTTATGTTTGTACTAAACTCGTTGCTCCTTTAATTTACATAGGCAGCCATGGCCTAAGCATGTGCAAAAAATGTAGTGCATAATGGCATCATGAACTGACTTTAGCAATGACTAGCTATGAGCTATGTGTGCAATTGCAAAACCAAAAACAATGCAGCAATCACTAGCAGTACTAACCCTAACAAAATAAAATAACAACAATAAAATAAGTATTATTATTACAGTAGATAACATCACCATCAACTGTTTTTTCTTTATCAGTTAAAATTTTTACCTTATTCAAATATAGTGTCTCCCCGTAACTTTGATGAATAATTAAAGTACATTACCCGATACATCCACCTCCCTGTTCTTCTCTCTAGATAGTAGGAAACGCCTTAAAGATAATCTGAAGAAAAAACAGGCAGAGTCTCTATCCCTAGCTCTCTATGCAGAGTAACCAAAAACTTTTTTAAATGTTTAAAACTTGTTTTTCCTTCAAACTTAGAGTGCTTCTGCTTCCCTTCTTCAGTAAAATAAAATAAAAGAAGCTGAAAATGCCCTAATGAATTGTCTAAGTGATGAATGCTTGAAACTATGTATGTACGGCTGCAAAACAAAAACAATGCAGCAGTCAGCAGCAGACCTTTTCTAAAATAATTGTGTTATATCACAGTAGATATCAAAGTCCAATACTTTATTGAGATTTTTTTAGGGTGATATTGTATACATATATATGTTTACATCCCTAATATCAGTTGGTTAAGATTTCTACCCTCTTCACCTGGTGTCTCCCCTTAACTTCAATGAATAATTATAGCAGATTACCCCATATCTCCACTTCCCCGTTTTTCTCTCTTGAGAGAAGGAAAAGCCTTAAAGATAATCTTAAGAAAAATAGGCTGAGACAAAGTTCCTTATCTCGCTCTTTATGCAGAGTTACCAAAAGCTTTCAGAGGCTTTGCGGTAAATGAACTGCGGTGAGGGTGAGAGCGCTCACAGGCCTCACGGACAATCTCTGGCCGCTCCTTCACCTCCTCCTCATCAGTATTCACCTCCTCTCCCCTCCACTCTCTCTTTCACTCCCCTCATTCTCTGCGGACCTGAGAACGACCTGCAAGGCTGACCGCCTCACTTAGAGCCGAGTCCTCGGAGGACCAGCGGCTGTTTAAGGCCCAAATGGACGGACGTTAACAGTCTCTCCAACTTAGTTCCTCCTTTATCTCCTTCCCTCCCAATTTCTCTTCATTAATCTAGTCTCTCACTTCTCCGTGTAGCCCCCCTCCCTCCTACCCCTTTTACTCATTCACCTCTTCCACTCCCTTCCTCTCTCCCTGCGGACCATTTCAGGCCTGTTTAGGTATGCATCATCAAGTGCACATTTAGAGATGTCAGAGAATTGATTGTTCCTCCCTCGCCTTCATCTCCACCTTCTACTCTTTGGCTTGTACTCACACCTCTCCCTCTCTCCTCCGCAAAAAATAGGCAGACTCCCCCAATTTCCTATTACTCATCACACTCTCTCGTTTTCCCAGAATCCCCCGGGGCATGACAGTCACTGCTGACATCTGTGACACCCTCCACGGTCGTCATTCCCCGAGAAATGAGCTGACGTGTGCGCGTGTGTACAGTACGTGTCTATGTGTTTGAGCATGTACTATTTTCAGTTCGTGTTTACGTGCATGAGTCAGGGAGTTAATTTGAGGGATGCATGCATCTGTGCGTGTCTGAGAGCCAGGTCATTTAAGAGTATATGCATGATTGGACAGCCTGGTTTCTCTGTGCAAAATGATGTATTCCCTGCTTGTGCATGTTTGTGCATCTGCTTATGATTCCACATGCGTTCATTCAGACATACACACACGTGCTCATGTGTGAACTGTATCTGAGCTGCTGCAGGATATGTACAGTATATGAGCTAGGAGGAGGACTACTTTACTTTAAAAATGTATTCTGATACAATTACTAATAACCTTTTAAAAAATATAGTTGGTAACCTGATCCAATATGACAATTTTCAAGTACTGTAATCTGATTACTTTCTGTCACTTTTGGATTACCACAAAGCCAAATATGGTGAAATTATTCATCCCAGGATAATGTTTTATGTTCATTGCTAGTTACTAGTTTATTAATTGTTTGTCCAGCTATTCCTTCATTTGCTGTAAATGTTTATTAAGATTAATAGCTGTAATTATGAACATTTAAATGGGGCAATAGTAGTGATATGACAGGTTAGCTTGCAAATTGGATTTTTGTGTAGTTAATGTTGATGGTTGGTCTGTGTAGCTAATGTTGGAGGTCAGTGGAGAAGAGGTTGTATAACTCGGGTCCAACGGGCGACACGACTTTGTTTGACGTCCTCCTTGACTCACATTCTTCACGTATATATTATAATTCTATGTAGTACAACCTCTGTTTTCAATTACTGTATTTTGCTGTTTCGTTCTGTACACGCGTCATCCATTGCACGTCTGTCCATCCTGTGAAGGGGATCCCTCCTCTGTGGCTCGCCAGGAGGTTTCTTCCATTTTTTTCCCTGTTAAAAGGTATCTTTGGGAGTTGGTCCTTTCTATTTCAAGGGTGTACAGGACAAGGGAAATTGCACACTATACAGATTGTAGAGCCCCCTGAGGAAAATTGTGATTTGTGATATCATGCTTAAGAAATCAAATTTGATGTGAACTAACCTGAAAATGTTTAATTCTGCTAATAATCCCCATTTTACTCATGTATCGGTATACTGATTATGTCTTTCTTTTCTGTAACTGTAATAGAATAGTCATTTTTTTGGATTGTAACTATGTAATCCTGTTACATGTAATCCATTACTCCCCAAGCCAATTGGTAGGTACATGGAATTAATATAAATTTGGCTTGAAAATCCAGCTGGATTTAAGGATGATTTGATTAGAATTTGAAGGTCAAAGGTCAAGGTTGACAAGACCTCACATCCAAGGGCAGAAATTACATTCTGGGAAAAACAGAAAGTGTTCTGTTAATTATAAATGAAAAATATTCTTGTCAATAAGTTTAGAAAGACGACCCGACCCCCCCCTTTAAAACAAAGAATCTGTCAGACATTTTTTTAATATCTACCACTCAATAGAATAAGACATGTTCACAGGCTGCAGTTGTTCACACCATTATCGTCCCGTATTGGAATGGGCAAATCTGTTTGCTTTGTTACAAATGTCAGTCATATATTTATGATACAGGATACTTGGCTAAATTAATAATGTTGGTCTTCATATCAAAATACTAAATATATGACCGTAATATTTCACTAATACAATATTTAAGATTAACTTATCTACATAATTAGGTTCTAAGTATATACACTTTTCCTTCTGTGTGAAAATTGGCTGTCATGATATTCATGATATATTTTTGTTTATAATTATTAAATGAATCAATCAATTAATTAAAAAAGACATAGTCACACCAAACACTATGTTAAAATATTACATGTCTGGTAGGCTTTAGAGCATTCTGGATTTTTACACATACAACAGTAGTTTCGGTGGTACTTATGATGCCCCACTTCAGGAATTGCTCTGGAGAAGTTTTTCTTGTCCTCCCCAAACAGTGAAATGAAATATCTGTCCTTGCTCACCTCTGTCCCGTTCTTGTGAATGTCATATTTGAGGAACAGCTTGACTTGGGCTGAAGGATGAACTGATTATAGTTTGGGGGTGAATGGTAAAGGTCACAGTGACCTCACAAAACATGCTTTTGTCCATAACTCAAATATTCATGTGCTAATTATGACAAAACTTCGCACAAATGTCTAATGTGATAAAAAATGATGAGGTGATAACATTTTGTTTCCAAAAGGTCAACTTCACAGTTCAGCTCTCAGTGATCAGTTCTCTGTACTCGTCTGAAGTGAAGACAGCATGTTTCTCACTGGAAATGATTCACTTGAGTCATGCATATTAATATAGGGATGACTTCCATTTTGCCAAAAAAATATCCTTCAAATCATCACCACACATATTATGGTCAAAGTCTGGACAAACAGACGTAAACTGCAACTTGAGTGGTTCATGGAGGCACATAAACATGAGGTGATAATACCAGTTTATTAGTTGAAGAATTCCTCTCAAATTTTGCGCACAAAATTGTTAAAATCTGTGTTAGTGAGCACTTCTCCTTTGTCAAGATCATCCATCCAGCTGGCAGTTGCTGCATATTAAGATGTTGATTAAACAGCATGATCATTGCACAGGTGAGCCATGGATTAGTCACAACAGAAGGCCAACTCTAAAATGTGCAGTTTTAGAACCGCATGATGCCACTGATGTCATGAGTTTTGAGGGAGTGTGCAGTTAGCATTCAATGCAAGAATGTCCACCAGAGTCACCTGCAAGATCCTCTGAGTGTAACCTTAAAGAAAAGTTATTTCTATTTTTCAAATCAAGTTGACAAGTTAGATGAACATACTTGCTTTAAGCAAGAAATACTTAATAATCTGATTGCTTTCTGTTGTTTGTATTGTTCATCCATTCAAAAGAAACAGAAACAGACAATTCACTCTCACATTCATGGGCAATTTAGAGTCACCAATTAACCCATTATGCTGCATGTCTTTGGACTGTGGGAGGAAGCCGGAGTACCCAGAGAGGACACGAGGAGAACATGTAAACTCTGCACAGAAAGGTCTTGCTAACCTCAGTTTGCATTAATGCAACCTCAATATAAGACAGATCAACTTAAAAGTTTTCCAACTCTATTATTTGCTTTATCCAAAAATGATGCTTTAACCAAAACTACTGCTCCTTAACCCAATAATGTGGTTCAGGAAAAATAGTTTTTATAGTAACCTCATTGTGTTGTTTCTGTTTGTTAAACATGATGAATGTAACGACTAATCTTAGCATGACTGAACATTAAACAACATAATTTAACCAATTCAGGTGGACCATTTTATATTTAACATAATACATAATTGTATAACAAAATATAATTTTGTTTTGTATTAGACTTTTTTCCAATTCACCAACAGAAAATGGTTGGTAAACTGCAGGGGAAAAAATCTAGAGAACAGGTCATGATGACATCAAACACACAATGGTAAAAGAAACTTAACTGACACACTTACTGAAATAAGAATAGCAGGTTGAGAGAACGGAATATAATTTCAAGGTATTAAAACAAACAAAAATAGACTGCCATCACTAAAGCAGCTAAATGGGACTCATTAAAAACATTACTTCAATTTCTACTGAAATACCCTTTTTACACTGCATCTGAAAAACTGTAGTGAACTTGGTGAGAATGATGGTCGGAGGGCTGAGGGAGCCAGTCAGCAACTGCTACTTCAAGGAGTACATCACCCACAATGCATTGTAGTCAATGCATCTGCATTTGGTGCAAAAAATATATATTTATTTATTGATTGATTTACCAGTGACAATGCATATTAATTAACATTTCATGCTTGGAAAAAATAGGCAGACAGAATTGTGATACAGATCAAAAAGAGACATTTCTAAATCAGAAACTGATGCAGCTCATTATCAAGTGCAGAAGACGCTCCGCCTCATTGAAATGACTCTGCAGCTATTTTCTGATTATTTGTAAAAAGAAGTATAATTCTAAGCTACAACTGGTAGTCGATCCATTATGGTTTGGGCTCAAAGTCAACAAGGGCGAGTGTGTTTCATTACATTCCCCTGCTCCCCTCTGCCACCCACCGTTCTCCAAGGTGCGCGCGACATATGCTGTTACATCATACCGAGAGCTGAGGGTGAGTGAATGAGGGAAAGTGGAACTGCTAATGAAACACAGTGTAACATTCTGTATTGTATTATGCATTATGTATGTCCTGCTTTATATGAAGTATTCACCTCCTGCCCCTCCCCCGTTTCCTGTTCGTGTTGCCAATTACCTGCCCCTGCTCATCCCCACAGTCAACCCTGTGTATATATACTTACCTGTTTCCCATGCCTCATTGTCGGATAGTTTTTCTTCTCTCGTGTGTTCATAGTTTTCAAGCATTTATTGTTCATATTTGCTGCTGTGGTTTTTGACTTTTGCTTAATTCCCCAGTTAATGGATTTTTGCCAACTCTCTGCCTGCTTTGTTTACCTTTTTTGCCTACCTGTGAATGACCTTTTGGAATGTCAGTAAAGACTTAAACTCAACTTTGCCTCCAGCGAGTTTCTCTGCATTTGAGCCTTTGCCTGGACCGGAGTTGTTAAACTGAGACCAGCCACCCAGACAGCTGATGCAACCAAACACAAGCACACAACCAAAAACTTTCTGCACAAACTCTCACAAACTTCGTGCTTGTTGTCCTCACCCGCAGTTCGTCGTCGTAGCTGAATTGAGCGGGCAAATGCTCACCTTTGATGGCGTCTTTGGCACGTTGGAGAAGTGTTTTCTTCGTGGATGAATCGCGGTCTAGACTGTAAGGCAGATGGCAGACAGAACAGAATAACAGAATGGAGTGCCATACAGTGGCGGTGGGGTTATTGTGTGGGCAGCTGGAAGTTATAGACAAAGAACACAGGTGCATGTTATTGATTTTTGAAAGCACAGGTACTGTCAGTCTTGTACAAGTTCACTCTTCACAGGAGCTCACTCAAAGTTAAGTATACATAAGTTAAAATGAAGTAGTACACATTAATATCTTATGTTTCTTTTTTATTAATTGAAGATTTTTAGGCGAAGATTGGACACTTGCACCCCCTCACATATCAGGTGTGTGGCCTGATTGCTGGACACCGTCTGGTTAATAAGGCTATCAATTTTTGTTTCTTTTTGGACAGACAGGACTGTTGATACTCAAGTTACAGCAACTTCCTGCTTCATGAAGAAACATCAAAATTCAATACCACACCGTGGCCACGCCTTTCGATGAGTACAGACTCTTTTAATACCTCTGTCATTGCAAAGGTCTTTAGATGGCACACATTGATTTTAAAGTAGATCAGATTCACTCTGTTGGAGTTTGTTCAAATACAACGCCTAGAAATCACAAAAAATGGCCGGCTTCTCGTTGGGTTTAGGCCATGGCTCCTTGGGGTTTCTTGTATGCCTGGTCATGATACATGCATACATGATACATCAGTTTTCGTGCATGTAGGTGAAGCATGTCATGGAAACTGCTGTTTAAGGGCATGGTCCAGTCTTTTAGCCATGCCCATGGTGGCCATGAGAGTAGTGTCAGGTGAGTTGATTGGTTTCCTAATTACACTCTCCCCTTCTTATGCAGTATTGTGCTGGACCTCAGATGACTTCTTCCCCCACAGAAGGAGGAACACTGCCTCAGTTTTTTGTTGCTTTTTGAGCTGACCTGTGCTTGACATGTGCCGCAGGAGCCAGGCAGCAGCAGGCACATGTCTTAAATTGTTGAGTTGTGTTGTAGTCTTGTGAGCAGGAATCATATAAAAGAGTATATCACCTGAGAACTGGACCTGTGTGTCTGTGCTGGGGGGAACTCATGGAGGTAGCGAGATGGCTGCAGCGGTACTAATGTTTTTAGTAAACTGAGATCTTACACTACAGCAGACAGCAAACCTGAACAGCAACATGCTGTTGAAATTTCCAACAGGGAACTTAATTTCCAGCTGTTTTGGACCAGCTCCTCATCTTTCCTCAGCAGTAGAAACTGACCAAGGTCTACATATGCCTCGTCAAAACCTTTCTCCTCCAGTCCTTTGCCAAGGACAGGTTCAGTTCCAGCTTGAGGAATCACTGACCTCTCCCCCATGGTCTCTGCCAGAAAATGATATTGTGGGTTGACATGCAGGAAGTTGCAGATCACCACCTTCTGTCCATTTAATGACCCGTCCACGCTGTGATCACACTTGCTTTTTTGTTATCGGCTGATGATGTGATCACCGTCAATGTGAACAATGCTCACGTTCACGGTCATTAATTGCAAACTGATTGGTTCTGTTGCTTTTTAGTCGGGGCCTTCGTCAACTCACTTCAAGGCTTCAGCGAAGCATTAACTTGAATCAAAGTGCCTTTGTAGAGAATGGACAAAGAGTTTGCTCTGTCTTCTGCCGTTCCAACAGGTTAAAACAGAGGGCCAAGTTGACAGTCTGAGCTAAGGCATTAGCAGTAGATCAGTAGAGCGTAAGATCCAAACCTTCAAGTGATTGTGCACTCACTTCCAAAATGCCGATGTCCATTTTTATTTCGTCACGTTTGAGCACAGCGCACTTTCTTGTAATTCTCAATTTACTGGGTGGAATAAATTTCCATTATCTCCAACTCTCAGCCTCTGACTCATTTAATTGCAGTGTGCAGGAGATGAAGGCGTAAATTAGCTATAAGAGGCAAAAAGGGACAGCAATACAAATTGGGCATTTTAGTGAATAGCTCTACAGTACTTGCTACTTTGTGAATCTAAAATCTAGCTTGTTTATAACAATCGGGCTGATCATTATCATTGAAAGAAGTATAGCAATAAAAAAGTGTTTGAACATAATTTCTGCTGGTTATAATATTTTACTCAGCAAAGTAATGGGACCTGGGAACACAACAACAGCAGCAAGCAGTCTAATCCTCTTTTTTTGGAAGAAAAGTCAAAAATGAGCACACCTGAAATCCCCGCCTGCTTCATCCTAACCACTGCAAGTACAGCAGGTCAAAGTTTAACTGGAAACTTGGTTTATAAACTGGGATGGGTGTTGACAATGGGATGTGTTTTTCTGCCCTTTTTTTTTTTATTTTTCCAGAGAGCTGTACTACGAAGCAAGATTAATGGGTTAGCGAGGTATGTTGAGTCTAAACCCAGGATTTTCAGTGTCACGAACGTGGCTCTCTTTTAACCTGGCTAGATCACCACAGTCATTTTCAGATTAAATCATCTGTAAAAAGCACTGTTTTTTAACTAATTATTGTCCTAACAAGGTTGTTTATGAGCGATATAGCTTTTGAACTGAGGGAAGACATTAAAAATGAAAAGTTGTTGAGCTGTATGTTCGTAATATCACCAAACAAATCCATATAATGTAAAAATGTAACATATTGTAATGTAACAGCAGCACAAACTGTATACATCGTGCTGTCATGGTAACCTCTGTTTGGTGATGCAGTGTCATTTTTCCCGTTTGCTCCAGATCATATTAACACTTTAAATTGACATTGTATATAATCCACACAGTAAAATAATGATGAAACAACTACAGATACTTTGAATACTTTTTACTGTTATCTGTTTTGCCTTTGTGATATTGCAGCTCAGATCACCGATTAGAAAATTCATCATCATTTATCACAGACAATCTTAAATCCGTTACACTCATTTTACGTTGGTTTGGTCAAAAACTTCTGTGATCTCCACATCTCTCTCATCATAGGACAGTGTCAGACAGACTTTATCATGTTTAAATCTGCTGTATGGAGTTTTATTGTGAGTTTTTTAAAATAAACGGCAGCATTAAGACCGCATTTAGTCGATCAGCAATTTTCTGACATCATACTTCTTCTCCTGCTTTATTTGCAGCAGCAATGTTGCTTTTTGCTGTAATGTATTTTCTATATTTTCCACAGCTCCTAATTATAACAACTTGATGATTTTGACTTAAGTGGCTCGCGATCGCTTCACTTCATGCGGAAGAAGAGTCAAATAATGCAACAAACGCCCCTTTTATGTGAACGTGTGAAGTGAGTCTGAAGACGAAAGCCTTGCTTAATAAAGCGAGTTGATAACCACCGTTGTGGTACCAATTATCTCTGATTGCGGTTTTAGGCTTTGTCGATCCAGATCATGCAAGGAAAGTTTGGCTGTGTTGAGCTTTGTAGTACAGCCCTCAGGTCTAATATTCTGTTAATCCAGACCCTTCCATGACCTCTCCATCTACTAGTAGTCCATGGTTGTCCCCACCATCCCCAGTCACTTGATCTTCATATTCTCATACCCCTCATTCTCCCTAAACAACCATTCCTTAGATATACCTGCCCACTGATCACTCTGACCCCCATTCACTTCTTTAGAAGCCCACACAACAAGTGAATTCAAGTATATGGAAAGGTTATACCATACCTTACACATTAAAGTTTGCTTGCTTTGGTATTCGGGTTTTGCTAATGTAATTCATTTATTTCACAAAATTATTTGAAAATAAATACTTTTTTCAATAGTTTCTGTGCCATGTGATCCATTTCGATATTGAATTTTATTAGCCCTGATTTGCTGCTCATATCATCTGACTACTTATTACTTTTTATTGCATCTGACGTTTTATCCTTACGTATTAACAGTCAACATGGTGAGTATGTTACTATTACAGATTGGAATAACAGCCAAAACTAAACATACAGCTAAATATAATAAATCTATATTATGTAAGTCTCTTTCAAACTGCCACACAGACACTTACCTATTCTACCTTGAAAAGCGATGATTTGACTGCAAGGCCTATATGATTTTTTTTTTTTAACAGTTGTTCAGGGGAGGTCAAGGGAACTTTCAAGTCAGAATAAACAATTGTGCTGTGTGAAAGGACCCGTACATTTTGCTTATTTGAAAGTAATACTTTCACAGAGTACAGAGAGAGAGGGCAAGCTGAGAATATAGGCTCAAAGGGAAAAAGGGAAAGCCCCAGAGACCAAACATGCAATTCAGCCCAAGTAAGCATCAGCTTGACTCCAGGCTGATGGCAATTTCTCAGAAACAAGTACAGAGTGTGTCCAGTTAAATGGCTCAGTGTGAGAAATGGAAGTGATGCAACCAGAGAGAAGGTGATAGGAAACACAGTACTAGGAGATCCCCCATGTATACCATTGCAAGCATTAAATTTCTTGTATCTTCCTGCTGAAAGTACCATCACTTTCTGTGTATCTAACAATTAAGGCAATGTGTTTGTCTTACAAAGGGCATAAATCTTTTCTAAATGTGTAAACCTTGTGGGAGGAACAAATTCCCTGCTAGACTAATTAACAATACATTTTTTACAAATGGTTTACAGTTACACATATTATCACTTCATTTTCTTTTTTTAATTACTGCACAAATAATACTATTATTTGTAGATTAACTTAAACATTTTACACATTTGTTAGTGTAGGTGTTAAATTTACTCTGAGTTGACAATAACTTAACCCTTTGCTGACATTTCTGGATTTGAAAGCACACTTTCTGATCTACAAAGTCCATTTCCATACATTTACTCATTTGCTCTATTTTATCAGCAGAAACAATTCAGTACTGCAGCACTGCAATTAATTATTCCCCATCCTCATCCTTTGAGCGATCAGTGCAAAGAGGATGCTTACAAAATCCTTCTCTGAAAGTGTGGCTGTATCACTGACAGGTAGGCGTACGCAGTGTATACAAACTGTCTTTGCTGTTCCTCTCAAAGAATACTGAATAGGGCTTATTTGTGTTGGTGAGAAATTCTGTGTCTCTTGGCAAAGGCTGCCGTCGAGGAAAGTGTGACGAACACACACCTCCTCTGGAAGGCAGGCTGCCATGTGTGACTGTGTGCCTCCTGCCCATTTAGCTGGACTTATCACAAACAACACTTACTCACAGACACATACACACACAAACCAATGTGTAAACACACACACACACTCACACACACACAAACTCTATCTCTTCTGCTCAAAAGCCAAACACAAAACATTCAAAATATGCATTTTCAAAACCCAACAAGAAACAGTTTATGCATTCCAAGTATTCAGTTTGAAAATGTAAACTGCCATTTTTGCTCCACCATTGTTCAACTTCTACCGATAGGACATGTCCTCTTTTGCCCAAATGACCTATGGGATACCTCAATAATACCTTGGGCCTTTTTAATCTTATTACTATATTCTATCACTGTTCTTCTTCATCATCACCATCATCATCAACCAATGTTGGTTCCAATTATATATTTTTATGCTGATGACACTTTGCTTTATAAGACTGTAAAAGATCAATGAAAGCACTTATTATTAATATTATGAGGCAGTGACAGAACCAACATTTCCCACCAAACCAAACAAACCAAAGACTAAAAAGTCTCCATCACACTGTTATTGTGGTCTCAGAGACTGAAGTGGAAGTCAGCCCAGCAACAATTACACCTTTGTATCTTTGTATTTTTAACTACATAGATTGCATTTTTAAATTATAATTCTACACATTTATGTGTGCAGTTCTAAACATCCATCCATCTTCAACCGCTTATCCAAAAGGATAACAGTTCCAGCAGGGGACCCCAGACATGCCATTCCCCGGCTACATTAACCAGCTCTGATTGGGGGATCCCGAGGTGTTCCCAGGTCAGGGCAGAGATAAAATCCCTCCACCTAGTCCTCTGCCCCGTGGTCTCCTCCCAGCTGGACAGGCCTGGAACGCCTCCCTAGGGAGGCGACCAGGTGGCATCCTTACAAGACGCCCAAACCACCGCAACTGGCTCCTTTCTACACAAAGGAGCAGCGGCTCTACTCCGAGTTCCTCGGGGATGACTGAGCTTCTCACCCTATCCCTGAGGGAGATGCCAGCCACCCTTCTGAGAAAACCCATTTCGACCGCTTGTATCTGCAATCTCTTTCTTTCGGTCATGACCCACCCTTCATGACAATAGGTGAGAGTAGGAACAAAGATTGACCGGTAGATCAAGAGCTTATATGTATTGGTGATTTTGATTTTGTATTGGTTGTATTTTCACTTTTATATGTCTTTTGGATGAGGTTTTCATTTAAGCCCTGACAGGTTTGTACCCACACCCACGCTTGCACTTTTTTCCTACATGTGTTTTTCTTTTAGTTTTTCTGTGTGTGAAGCAAACCTAAACACCAATCCTGCACAGCACATTTAAAGCCACAGAGTAACGAGAACACTAAGTTGGTGTTTCACTAATTGTAGACACAATAACTAGTTATCACAGTGGTGCTTGGTACAGGCAGTCACATAAAGTTCACACCAAGCAAGTGTTAAATGTGTTGAGTTTAAATATACAATGTGCAATCAGTATATACAGTTTCACAAAACAGGGCACTCAGAAAATCCTGCACAATGATCTTTCAGAATATAATCTATATATTCTATCTATAGTATCTCAGCTCTTGAGGTCGAACAACTGAATCATTGTATACTTGGTCAACAACATTAAAAGCGTGAAAATGCTCAAAATATTGTCTTCATTTCTGTTTCCCAAGAAAGATGCAAATAATGGCATCTCCGGAACAAAAACTGTGCAAAAAACAACAACACTTGTGTGATATTCAGCACCATTTTGGCACTTATTTCACTTGACATGTCAATATGAAAATGCTCTGAAATCAAATCACCATTTCGACATCAGTTAGACTTTTTTGTGTTTGTATTTATGTTTGGTTTCACACCTCACACTCCAAATGTGTATTTCAGGCCCGATTTGGCACTCACACTCAGGATAATGGATCCTGAAGTGATATTTTGGGATAAAATTATTTTGAGGAAACAAATCTGTAAATAACCTGTGACATTCTTCAGTAGCATATTGAAGACATACTGTCTTTTCCTCTGCAATTCATGGGGAAAATACAATCTACTAAAGTAACAAATGCCAATGTGACCTTCTGGGACAACACTACAGGAAATTAGTGGGAGGTTCCAAATAAGGAACATTTGGCAGGGATTAAGCCTGATAACACTGCCAGCACACAACATGCTTATGTGTGCTGGACAATAGTTGGATGTGTGTACATGTTGGAGAATGTCATCATAAGAATAAACTGGGAGGAGATCATGTAATCAATGTGGTTGATGACTGGACCTGCAGTTTGTCCATAGCTAATCTCAAGTTATTACTGGACCAATCAGCCTGACTTTTTTGTGCACATTAATGATTATATGCTGAAGGACATCTGTGATTCACATTTTTTTTACTTCACTTGAACTAAAAGATAAACTAATTCAATATGTTGGTCAGAGGTCAAAGTCACTGTAACCTTATGTCCATCCTGTTCTTGAGAAATCAATAGCTCAAGAACACTTTGGCAGACTTTGGCGATCAAGGTCAAGATCACAGTGAACTCACTAAATAGATTTTTGGCCCTAACTCAAGATTTCATATGCTAATCATGACAAAATTACACAGAAATTTCAAAGGATAAAATGATGAAGTGATGACATTTTATATCCAAAAGGTCAAAAGAGAACTTCATCATACTGTTCAGTCTCTAAGTGAAGACAGCGTGTTTCTCACTGGAAATCTAGTCATACATGAATAGTGATAACTTCCATTTTGCCAAAAAATATACACTTTTATTGACTTCCTTGAAGTTACAAGTCAATATAGTGGTTACTTCCATAATAAATTCCTTCAAAGTCTTCACTATAGACATTATATGAGTCTGGACAGACATGGATGTGAACTGTAACTTGACTGGTTTTTGGAAACATAAAACTGTGAGGCAGTGATTCAATTTATTGACTGCTCTGTTTCATACGACCACTGACAGCTGACTTCTCATTCTTCTTAACTGACCACTAGAGGCCACAAGTGGTCAACAACTGCTTCAGTTTGAAATCTCTTTTCAGCTAGGAGCAACGTACAATATGCGGGGGTCGTGTTAATGTTGGCGGAACTTCACAAATCTCTGCTGGTTGCATCTGGCAGTTGTGGTGGCATTGCAGTAGGTGCTTCATCACCTGTCTGGTGAGGATCTGCACTCTTCTAAAGCTTTGATTGAAAGACATCTCAAGATATAATGCAGAATTTTGAACCCAAAGTTTTCTGATACACAGTAGTATGCCAAGGAATTGAGTATATTATTGCTTTTGGTCCCAAAACAAGACATTTCCCTCGTATATCTGGACTAATGCTCCTCATTGGTTAATTTGGTGCATAACATCACACTTCCTCTAAACACTGTGTGAGCTAAAGTTTTGTCAATAAGACAAATCCTGCACTAGTAATTTGCAGTGAAAGATTCCATATAGTCAAGATTAAAACTCAGACCTAAACTGTCACCTGTTTTTTATGCAATGGTGTCACTGAGAGTTTTTTTTTTTTTTCATTCCATTTTGCTCTAGTGCTCTTATGTATTCTACAGACAGAGTCAGTATTTTGCCATATTTATTGCATCTCACGAATGAAACAAATAAATGAGATGGATATTCATCAGGGATGAATTTAGACATGGTGGTGGAAAGTGGAAAATATAAACATCCAAGTTTATGAATGCCTCGTTTTGACCTTAGTGGATTCAATATTTCAAAGTCATCATAGTACATTTGAATTTGCAATGCATTTTTTCTAGCCTTTTTTTTCTTTCTTGAGAACAAACTTTTTAACAAGGGTATATAAAATGA
The DNA here is from genome assembly GCF_056507025.1 of Lutjanus erythropterus. NCBI lineage: Eukaryota > Metazoa > Chordata > Actinopteri > Lutjaniformes > Lutjanidae > Lutjanus > Lutjanus erythropterus. The sequence continues at coordinate 33,490,778 of NC_139326.1, read as the reverse complement.
AGGTGATATTTAATGGCACTTGTTCATATACAACAGATATTTTGTTTCTATGTGAATCAACAACACCCTTTTTCTGAAATTTTCATTCCAAGCTTACAGATGTGTGTGGTACCTGTTAGCAGCTGAAAGAGATGCACCACGTTTTCAAGTGACTTTGATGTATGTCCCATCCGCAGCTCTATGAGATGCACTGGGCTTTCAACGTAGTATAAAGAGGGAGAAGTTCGCATATGGAGGAGGTGGGATGGACAGATGGGTCAAACAAACATAGGAGTCATGAGGGGACAAGTACTGTCATGTGATTTCTGTCTTGTGAGTCGCTTCAGTGACATCATGTGATGTAACATTAATCCTTATAACCCCAAACATGGTCTTGTCCTAAAAGTACCCAACCTGCGACTGTACTTGTTAAAAAAGCTTTCCGGCAGCATCTTACACAATTACTGGAGGACACCTTGTGCATCAGAATGAAACAGTGGGGGACAGTGACAAAACTATGCAACAAATTTGGACAAGCGTGAGTTGACATACTTTGCCAATTCAGAGGTTTTGTTTTGTTTGAGACTTCTTCCTCTTTACTTGTACTAAGATTTTCAACAGGCACTGTGCGTCACACTGTTCTTTAAGATTTGCATGAATTTCTTTGGCATAGTCCATGCCTTCAGCAACATCTGATACTATAGCAACTTTGCTTTAATCGAAGCATCAATCATTCAAATTTCAGTGTTCCGCTCACCTACACGTGACGGCTATTTCAGTGCTTTCTAAAACCTGTAAAAACAAACTGAAGTGAACATCCTTCATGAGCACAAAGAGCACAATTTATCCCATCATATTATTCATGCTGAAACCTGAGGTGTTGAATGAATGAAGTAGGTCCATCATGTAACAATCTACAAATGTGGGACCTACAGTATGCGTTGTTTAAGAGCTTAGTTCTTTCATGAACATGGGTCCAAAACCCTTACTCTTAGGCTTTCTTTTGTTGTGTCACAACACAAATGCTTTTTCCTCCAAAGGTATAAACTAACCTAAGAATTTGACATGCTGAATAATTAAAATAGGAACATTGTGCACTGACCTACAAAATTTGCACGTATACACTATCCGAGAACAATGCACATTGTGTAATCTCCTTAGATCTTGTCCATTAACTCACATTTCCTTCGCCTTTGGACTTTGTAAAGTGTTGGCAACATTGGTACTGCAGACTGTTGTCTGGAAGAATATTTACATGGTGCTTAGGCCTTAGTCTCACACAGCCAGACCTCTCCCCACAGCGCTGGGGCTGGAGAAAGGTCTGGCTCCACATATGATGATTCTGTTATGGAGGTAAAAATGCTGTGGCTTGTTTGTGCCTCCCTAAATCAGTCGCAATCCGTGCTAAGCCTAGGATGCAGTGACGGTGCCTCTGCAAAACAGTGTCAGAGGGAAGGCTGGAAGATTTGCACTTTGGAAGGTGAGCCTGGGCACTGAAATGACTATATCACTGCAAAAGAAAAGCTTGTTTACAGTCATACCGTTAGCATCCCAGGCGCTAATCTGGCATTTTCAGCATACAGGTTGCTATCTCAGTGTTTGCTGTTGTTTCTGGGAGACTTTGAAAACGCAGATAGTGGATGCCGCAATGAACAAGTCGTCCAATGGCAGGCTTATACACATAGAGGACATGCAGTGAGTCAGAGTACTAAGAACATTCTCATAGCTTACTGGAAATGAATTACAAAGCAGAGTTCATCATAGGCTGCCAGTGATGTGGTTCCTTGGCAGTGGATGAGCTTTTTATCCATCAAAACATGATGGCCTGTTTGTGAATTTCAGAAATAAGAAGGTAAGGTTCACCATGTCCATCCTGGTTCTTTTGATATTCTTCTAGGTTCCAACATAGCTGAGGGGAAAAATTACTTATCAGGTTATGGCCTAATGTTGTCTTCATATTTCCAACTTAAACTGTGACTCCACCTGTGTTCTTCTCCAGATTTTTCAAATAAAAACTCCCACTCAGCCATTACCAAAAAATCAGTGAAGTAAGGTAGACCACTGATAACTGATGACCAAAATTTGAATGTTCAGATTTGAATACATAAAGAGCACTACAGGGAAGCTACAGAGTGATATTAAACCTTAAAAAATAAATCAGGTATGGGCCTGCTGTTTAAAGGCTTAGTCCAGATTGTCCAGACATGTATTTCCTTTTGATTTTACTGTTTTGTCTATTGGCAATTCAAGCACATTAAATAAATCAGACCTCCTTCCCAATAACATCACACTGGTCATGAAAAAAGGCAAGCTATGATTGGTCAGGGACCAACGTGTAGTCTGTCATCTCTCTCAGCCAAGTCATGGCAACAGTTTATGATGATTTATGACTTGCCTATCTGACACGGTAACTGTTTTAACAGGCAAAAATGAGGTCTAATCTGAACCTGGCATAAGATACATGCTTGCTATGGTTATTTCCCATATCGCTTACTACTTAACCACATTTTCATCATCATTGCCCAACATAAAAAACAATCCTTGCTCTGTTGGGATAACTTGATTAAATACATGGATCTGTGTCTTATGTTCAAGATTTGTCTTCTCCGTTTGGACAGTTTGTCCATGTAAGAACCACTGCATTTCAGTTTACAAGAGGTGCAGGAAGAAGGCATTGCATTTTCCAAATGAGAAAAGGTGCCTTTAGTGAGTCTATCAGCAGTCTCTGTTAAAGCTGCACTAGAATGAAAAACCAGCAAGACAAGAACTGATTTAAAGAAATGGTTGATTAGTCCTCAGTTGTCAGCACTGAAAAATCAATTGCAATTTACTGTACTCAGCTGGTCTGTGCTGTCTGCTGTCACTTGTCCCTATCTGCTGTCCCCAGTCTGTCCTCATGGACCTGCATGCATGTCTTTATTGCGGCTTTGCTTTTATTGAGCCAGAGTGATTCATGTGTTTCATATACTGTGTGTGACATCTTCGCACCTTTGCATGTTTCACATATAGGATCTGAGGAGATAGCACAGTGTTGTCATATTTACTTCATATTTCTCTCAACATTAATGTCCCCCATCTCAGATTTGTATTATGAGCCTCTCCAGGGGTGTAGTGGTAAAAACAGAGGTGGGTAAACTGTGGATAAACTATTGTTTACCCACCCTGTTTCGCCTCATTAATTGATATATTTGTCTTGAAAATAGATGAGTAAACTCTCAGCCTGATTTCAAAGAGGTGGATAAACTGGGTTTACTTGGGTTTACCCCCCCACGGTGCCTCTGGAGCCTCTGTGTTGCATATTTTAAACAGTACATTAGTAACATTTATATCCTTTTGTCTTTTTTATTATTGTTGTGCCTGCTTATAAATGATCTCAATAACTTTGTAATTTTATTCTTATATTCTGTTTTTAGAGTGACTTTCCTGGGACAGCAGATAGAAAATAGCCTCTTGGCTAATTCTGTTTTATTTACTGCAGTGTTCATTAATGTGTCTCTGTTAAATAAGGCATTAAATATATAATTAAATTTCTTAAGTATCCTTTTAAAGCTAATGTTAATGATAAAACAATGTTGTCTTTTAGCCTAAATAATAAGAAAAAAACTTTCACTATACAGTATCACAGAGTAAGATTTATTTTTGGCAGACGCTCTATGCACCCAGGGTTGAATAGGCAAAGTGACAGGGTGTATATAATCTAGCGTGGCAGAGACAAGCACCCGAGTGTCCATAGCCTACAATGCTATTTGCACCCATGGTGTAAATGGCTAATGTGGCTAATTACACTCATGGCAGACTATAATCCTTTCCTAAACTTAACCAAGTAGTTTTGTTAAACCTAACCAAATTATGACTTACAGCTACTCTTCTAAGTCTAAAAAATGTAGGTAACAGCAATTTCAAGCTTTAGCAGTTCATCCACTACAGCATCTTGTTAGCAGTAAAGTTATTGATATTTATAGCTACCTTAAGGGGGTTGGGTGTAAATAGCTGCTGTGTACCTATTCTCACCCAGACACTTTATTTTATTCATTATACATTGCCTGACCAAAGAAAAAGTCAGCACCTGAATTTAACTAAGCAAACAGGTAAGATCCTTCCATTGGATAATTACTGCAGTGATTAATATGTTTGAGACAACAAACAATCGACAACAAGTTATTTAACTCTAACTGATGCAGTGAGCAGCTCCTCATTTCTTAAACAACCATGTAAGAAGACATATCCTGTGGTCGAGGAAAAGATGTTACTCTGTTTCAAAAGGAGCAAATTATTGGCCTGCATCACGCAAAGAAAACAACTAAGGAGATTGATGAGACTACTAAAGTTGGGTTAAGAACTGTCCAACACATTATTAAAATCTGGAAGGAGAGTGGTGAATCATCATCTTTGAAGAAGGAATGTGGTTGGGGAAAAAAACTTGAATGATGGTGATTGGAGATCACTTAAATATTTGGTGACATCAAAACGTAAAAATCAACACTACAACTCATGACACTGTTTAATAGTGAAAGTAAGAGCATTTCAACTTGCACAATGCAAAGAAAACTCAAGGGATTTGGACTAAACAGCTGTGTAGCCTTAAGAAAACCACTTCAAAGGCTTCAGTTTGCTAGGGAGCATAAAGATTGGACTCTGGAACAGGGTAAATCTGGACTCATCAGACCACATGACCTTTCCCCATTGCTCCAGAGTGATCGTGGCATGAGGGTAAGAAGAGAGGTGGATGAAGTGATGCACTTATCACACCTAGTGCCCACTGTACAAGCCTGGGGGGGCACCTGGATTGGCCACCACAGCGGTCCAAGTCTCTCATCATCAATACAAGATCATGGTGAAAAATTAATGCAACTCTGGACACAAATAAATGTTGTAACACTGCATAAGCTTATCAAAATGAGGCCGTGTATGTATGGTTTCTCCTACATGCTTGGAGGGAGGAAGTGAGGTGAGGTGTTTGCAATCACTGCTTCTGTAACATTAACATCCCATTTCATTGCTTTGTACATTTTGTATTATGAGCCACTGTGTTAAATGTTTTAAATAGTGCCTTGATTACATCAATGTTCTCCCCTCTATTTATTATTGTTCTGCATTCTTATAAATGATCTCAATAACTTTTGTCATTTTAATCTTATATTCTGTTTTTAGAGAGACTTTATAACATCTGTCCAGGGACTTAAGATGACAAATAGCCCCCTGGGTATCTCTGGTGCATTAACAGAAGTGTTGATTAACGTGCACTGTCCCTGTTGAGCATTTCTTAAATATCCTTTTAAAACGAAATTTAATGATAGATAAATATTGGCTTTTAATGGCCCAAATAATAAAGAAAAAACTTTCTACTCATATACTCATACTCCAATTAAAAATATGCATTCAAATACAATCTCACATAAAATATATAGCTATTGTCTCAAAGGAACACCAGCATAAAGGTTTTGAATGTCTTTGAAGGGGCTCTGAATGTAAGTATTCATGAGTTTTCCATTGTATGTCCTCTGCCAATTAATCCATATTCAATTACATTTCAAGCCTATTCATTGTACCGCACATTGCCTGCATAATTCCTGCAGGACTCCTTCACAGCTGAAACATACTCTTGGGGGACCTTAACATTTACATTTTTAATCTAACATTACACGGTTACATTTAAATTGTGGTAACTTTATGAAGCAAAAATTCAATAGAACTTGACTAACCTAAAAGACAAGTCTTTGAATAGTGACAATCATGATCATGTTGACTGCTACAAATCAAGAGACGCATCACATTTATTAAGAAATTTGGAGGAGGTGCTATTAAGGCTAATGATTAACGTTTTAAACATCTCATCTCAAATTTTAAACAAGTGCAAGCTAATTTAATTGACTCTTTGCTAAGCACCGCCTTCCTTAGTTACTGTTGCTATGCCTGCCAAAGTAAACAAAAGCAGAATCTCATTTCTAGCTGACGGCAGCTAAAATTATGACACACAAGCAGATTTTATAAGTGTAGCTGGCTGATGTATGCTAATGCTAACCCAAATGGAGTCAGCTGAGAAGTCTCCAGCTGATGTTGTAATTTTTTCATCTGACACCTTTTAAAAACATGAACCCGGTGAAAGTGTTCATGTAAAGTTAGCTAACAGCTGCGTACAGATAGAACATTACTGCTAAAAGACTGAGGCTAAAGCTAGCTTACGTCTCAGTAAACATTGGTCAGATGGTGAAATACAGCAGGTATATCTACATGATAGATGACAGTAATACACTCATTAATATGGGAAAAGGAAGCGCAGGGACTTGATTAGTGCAGTGGACCTTGAGACGCTGCGCCCAGTCAGGCCAGCTGTGGAAGAGAGCTGGGATAAGAGCTAAGCAAGTGAGCCAGAGAGAGATGCATTGTTGTTAGCCCGCTTTGATTCTGCATCAGCCTGCACCCTCAAACCCCCACAGAACAAATGCAGATGCAGTGGGATCCGACAAACCTGGCTGGAGGTAAAGTTACTGCAGCTAGTAAGCTAGTGTTAGTTAGCCAGACATGCTAACATTTGCAGGTTATGTTAGAGCAGATGAAGACAGTTTAATAAGAGTTTAGTCCCACATGTGTGCTCTTTGAGAGACAACAAAAAAGACGCCACCCTCCAAACTCATGAAACACCAAGCATCACTCTTCTCAGAGCCTCCTGCACACCTTCGACATGGAGAGAAATGAAAAGCTTGACAGGTCTGGTTGCTAAGCTATGATTGGACAGTTGCTGTTTGAGGTGGGGCTAACGAGGTTCATATTGTAAAGGATGCTGAAGGTGTACTGAAGACCAAACTTGTGATGTCAGTGATCAGGAGCGAATGAACCCTCAGGTACTGGTTCTATAGATGTGCACTCTCCAAAGATTGTCCAGTAAGAACAGGGCCGACGGCATTTGGTCAATGAATCCAGTTCATAACACACATACACACACGCGTATGCACACACTCACTGTTATGCCACTCATTTATTGCTAGTGGCTGTAAATGTCCCTGCACGGATGTATTACTTCCTCTCTCATAAATGGCTGCTATAAGAAAGAGAAGACTGTTCTGCATAAAACCTAGGGGCTATTCTCTTATCACCTTTCAAACTTCCCAAATAAAAATACCAGGATAATAAAATAATATCTGCATCAATTTGCATGTAGAAGCAATTAAATAAACAAAAAACAAGTCACCTTTAAACTTTGGGAAAATTCTGGAATTAAGACAATATAAGATGTGTATATTGACAGGGATTTTGTTTCATTTCAGGAACTGGTTGACAAATTTAAATTACCTAGATTTATTTTTTTCAGATATCTTCAGATCAGAGATTATGTTCAGCAATATACTTTATGAAACTATAACTGACTCTACCCTTAGATTCATTGTCAAGATGTGACCATGTATTCTCTACACTTTATACATTTTTGCAGGATGAAAAGGTGGACACCTCTCGCATTAGAGAGAAATGGGGAAAAAAGATTTAAATATCCAGATTTCTGAGGAACAGTGGAACCATAGTTTAAAATAAATGCGCTATCAATGTCAGACATAGTACATAGATTACACATTTCCACATCTAAGATCAATAAATAGTTCCCCTCTGTTTCTTCAGTGCGAAAAGTGTCAATCTAATGATGCCACTCTTGTACACTGTTATGTACTGTTTCCTAAGATTAAGACGTATTGGAGCAACGTTTTTGATATAATTTCAGACAATCTTGACTAATAATGGAGCCAGAGGCGGAAGCCGTTATTTTCAATACTTCATAGAGATTAAACAACCTCACACTGGCTCATAGACGATTTGTTAACTACTGCTGCATGTCTGCTAAGAAATGTTTGTCGATGCTATGGAAAGGTAAAGACATTCCAAATGTTAAACTGTGGCTTAATGACCTCATCACATATATGAGGAATGATCATGTGAATGTGTTTGATGCCATTTGGCAACCTTTTATTCAATATATAAAGATTTCACTGAGCAGAGCTTAACTTTACTTACAAGAAGTCTTTGTTACTGCTATAAAGTAAGATCCTTTGGGTGGTGTAGCAGGGTGTGGGTGGGCTTGAAATATATATATATATATATATATATATATATATATATATATATATATATATATATATATATATATATATACATATATATATATATATATATATTTTTTTTTTTTTTTCCTCTTATTCTTTTCTTTATTAGTTTTCCACAGTGTTACTTTCTATTAGTTTTATAAAGAGATTGGTGTCTATATAAGTTCTGTATATTTCTTGTTTATTTCTATATTACATTTGGATTTATACATCAGTAATCCCTATATCTGTAAATCTATTCATGAATTGTGCACACTGGATGCCACTCTCAATAAAATGTTTGAAATATTTATTGGTAGTAGTTAAGGATGCCCTATGTGAATGTGGTAAATATATTAAAGGGAGTAAAAGAAAACATCAACAAACTCGCAGCCATATATTTACATGCTAAAAATAAAAAACAAGCAGCAGAAGGGTTATCTGCTTCAGTGGTCAATATTTCTGATTGATTAACAAGCTGAATGTTGGTAAAACTCAGTGTATGTTTTTCTCGTCTAGTCTGTAAGTAGAGATCCAGACCCAGTTGTTACAGTAGCAGCGAGAGGATTATCAGTAGTTGAGTTTTAATATCCAGGCATAGTATTATAGAGTCACAGCTCACATTCAAAACACGTTAAAAAAGTTGTCAAGAGACTCAAATTCAATTTGGCAAATTTTATACACATTAGGAGCAACCTAACAATAGAGGCCTCAAAGTTGTACTTCAATGCAATGATTCTTTCACGCATGAACGACTGTCTGACCAGCTGGACTCAGACAGTCAGAACTACATTAAAACCAGTAGACAGACTTTACAAAGAGGCTTTGAAAACATTGCACAGAAAGTTAAATTCATATCATCATTGCAAATTTTGTTAGGGGAAAATGATTAAATTTCTTAATATTTTACTTGTATATAAAACTCTTCATGGCCTGGCACCACCTCACTGAATTCATTAAACAAATTCAAAACTCATCTACCAGGTCTACCTATTCTGAGGGGAACACCACACAGAAAGAGTACCAATGGAGCCCCATTTGTGTGTTAAAATTAAAGTAATGAGCCTGTTTTGAAAATGCAGAAAGAGTAGAGAAGAAAGAATAGATATTTGTGTTAAAATGTAGGGAGGAAAAGTAAAAAGTTGTCAGACAAAGAACTACTAAAGTAAAGCACAGATACCTGGAATATCTACCAGTGCAGTAACAACTTATTTGTCCTCAGTTACATCTCATTCCCACTGATGCCAATGGGATATTTTTCTCTCTATTGGCATTTCATAAAAACAGATAGTCCCCTGTAGCCAGAAGTGTCTGACACTTCGGTATCAACTAATTTGACAAGTCCTGGAGATCCCAAGTACAGGCGGTGATTTTCTTCAGCCGATCTGTATGTGCAAGAATCGCAGAGGACAGTGTGTGGCGTAGAGCAGGCATCCTCTCCATGTGAGGCAGGCGTGCAGGTTTACAGTCGCATCACGGCTTGTACAGCTACTGCAGACAACTATTGGGGGTAACATCTTCATCCCTAACAATGGCAGTTAATGGTAATATACAAGTGCTGAGTAGGCAGGGGAGGGTAAGAACTTTGCCAGAAGCAGCATGTACCAGCGGAGCCCCAGTGTGCATTGGTCTGGAATTTACGAGTTGGACTATAAGCTTTACAGCGTTACACTTTAAGGAAGCCACGCTTTTATTACATATCAGAGGATATTTTATGTGAGTTAAAGTTAAAGCAGTTTTGTAAAAGTTACAGCTCTTACCTTGTCAGTTTGTTGTATGAAAACTCCAAACCTAGGAACCAAAAACAGAAAGAAATTGGCAGGAGATGTGAATAAAGGCAGCATATTTATTGGAAGGCCGCTGAAACAAATGTCAAATATATATGCAGATCAGGCCAGGCGGACGGCTCGTCAAACAGCATCTGACACTTCACACCCACTTCGCTCTGAATTTTCAATGCTTCCTGCGGGCAGGTGCTATCAAGCTCCAACCAACCAAGAACTTGTTTAGAAGGTGTTTTTTTTTTTCCATCTCTGTCTTGAACTGTTGATTGATTTTGGATCCTTGACTCACTGTGCCTACATGTTTTACTGATTGAACCTGCTGGTGTTTGTGCCTACATAATAATTTTGTTGTATTTTGCCATGTTTTTGTTTTATTTATTTATTTGTTGCATATCTAATCAGATTTTTAATCATCTTACATTTCTGTGCATAATAAAAGAGTCCAGATCTTAATGTGGTTAAATCAATGGTATGACCTTTGTCTTCTTTCGACCTCCTGGTTTTAAGTCCTGTTTTCTACCTTACAAATATGTCGCTAATCATGTCAAGTGAGTCTTTCTGTGTGGAAAATGTAGACTGTTACTATAAAATCTGACAAGTTAAGTTTATTTAAAAAACTAGGAAACTGATTGGCTTGAAACACACATGCACAATCAGGAATATGTACATTTTATCAACAAATTGTTGGATTTTGCAGTTGAGTCAGCTTGTGAGACTTGATAGGTTTTGTGTCTGAAGTAGCGACAGTGATGTCATCTCATCACATGATCAAAATGGACTTGACATTGGACAACATCAACATACATATTACCCAGCAATCATCACTGTATGTGACAAAAATAGCAAATTATTCATTTATTTGGATTTTTCTTTTATAGTTCGTCATAGAGTGTTGCTGTCCATCCATCCATCCATCCATCCATCCATCCTCAACCACTTATCCCAAGTCGGGTCATAGAGGTAAAAGCCATCCCTTTCCCCCGTTACATTAACCAGCTCTGACAGGGGGATTCCAAGGCGCTGCCAGACCAGGGTGGAGATGTAATCCCTCCACCTAGTCCTCGGTCTAACCCCCGTGGCCGCCTCCCAGCTGGGGCGTTGCTGATTGTTTTACCAAAAAAAGAAAAAAGAAAAAGAAAACCAAGATGGTGATATGTTTGTTTTTTGGAATAGCAAATGACACCATTTTTAATTGTAACACACAACATGTAAATTCTGCACCTAGAGCTTGTTCTTGCATTAAACAGCAACAAAAGATGTAGTTTGATGTTGTGAAGCGATGTGGGATGATGAGAGCTGTTATCTTCACTTTTACCTGCCGTAGCTCATGAGTTTGTTAGAGCTACTAGCAAGCAACAGCTAGGAGGAAATGCATAAATTACAGATTTGTGTCATTAATTTAATTTTAATTGCTTGTTTTTGCCACTGACAGGGTAAGTACACAACTCAACAAAATATTTAACAGCCATTTTTAGACATGTTAATGTGGAAATTTTGCATATTATAGCTTTAATGCCAGTTCTTCTTTGAACACAAGCATATTTCAGTTAAGTTTCAATCTGAATCACTTGTGTGACGGCCCACCCTTCTGGTTTCCTCTGCTCCTGTTCTCCTTTTGGGAGAGCATGGACGAGTCATCAGAGTAACTCGCTGCACCTGAGAGCTGGGAGGAGCCAGAGGGCATAAAAGGGCTGCTCTCCCCAGACTGCTCTCTCTGGTTGGACTGCTGCCACCACTTCTCATGGTCTTCTCACCATTTTAGTTTGGGTTTGAACTTTTACTTCACCACTCTTACACATACACACACACACCTTTATCCACCCAGACATGCACTACATTACTGATTACAGCTTCATCCCATCACTCACACTATTTCTTTGGGTTTTCCAATAAAACATTAAAAACAATTGACCTTATTGTCTGTGGACTCCCTAATTTGTTGTGACTTTGAGCCAAACTGTAACACTTGCAAGGGCACTTTCTCTACCCACCAACACACTGTTGGACGACCTAGTCTCTCTACACACCCCTACTTCCTCCTCCATCCCATGGTCCCATGGTCCCAAGTGCAACTGCACTATCTGCATTATTTATATTCACTCCCCTGATTCAGCAGCAACACTCCTGAACCCAATCAGAGATGACATACACTGTAAATACTAACATCAAGTTTAATTACAAATGAGGTTTGAGGTTGAAAAACCTGCCAAACTCAGTGTACTTGAGTTGGGTTCACCTAAAGTGAAGAGCTGGCATCTGACGGGCGCTGCCGTGACCAGTTTGTGGGCATGGCACTTTGTCAACTCACCATCAAACAGGAAATTGCTATAAGTTTAGCACAAGCCATCAGCCGGCTTGGCCAGCGCCTCCTGTGTCTGGCTGCCGTCTGATGGGCGCTCAGCCTCGCTGTGATGGTCGCGACTTGGATGAGTTTGTGGGCGTGGCATTTTGACATCTCAGCATCAAACAGGAAATTGCTATGTCTTTAGTATAAGCGATCGCCCGGCTTGCCTGGTGCCTCCTGTGTCTGGCTGGCGTCTGACGGGCCCCCAACCACGCCACGATGAGTTTATGGGCGTCGCATGGCCTGGCAGTTTGATGTCTTGCCATGAAACCGGAAACTGCTGCAACGTTAGCACAAGGGCTCGGGTGGCTCCGCTGGTGCTTCCTGTGTCCAGCTGGTGTCTGATGGGCGTGGCATTGCGTGGCATTTTGATGTCTCAACATCAAACAGGAAATATCTATAATTTTAGCAGAAGTGATCGTCCAATTGGGCCGGCACCTCCTGTTTCTGGCTGGTGTCTGACAAGCACGGCATGGCATTTTGACGTCTTGCCGTCAAACAAGAAAGTGCTATAACTACAGCACAAGCGATCGGAACGCTTTATGTAAATTCCTCACCTTTTGGCAATTTCGCCAAGTTCAAAAAGAGAAAAAACAGTCAGTGACTACATTGGTGTGGATCTGATGAGAAACTGGGTGGGGGGTTGGGGATGAAGGGTGTTCAGTTCACAGTATTACCTTATGTAGGTAGTTATCTGGCCAGTACTGTCAACAAAGAGTACAGTGCCTTTATAGATACATATAGTGTTGATATTAGTTTTGCACACTCAAGTAAACAAATTAGTCTACCTTTTGTGCACTGACAATAAACAAGTTAGTCCATTGTGAACTTAATATACACAAGTTAGTCTAACTGGTGTACACTCACAATTAATGAATTAGTTTAAATATTTTGGACTCAAAGTAAAGAAGTTATTTTTACTTTAAAATCTCATCTTTACTTTACTTAGTTCTTTTGAGGCAATGAGTTTACATTTTTTTTTTTTTTGAGTACACCCAACTTATTAGATTTTACAGTGTAGAACTCCTGTTTTAGCTCCTCTGCATTGGCTGTCCTTTAAAGTCAGGATACATTTTAAGACTCCTTTAATCACCTGCAAGTTCTTAATATGACTTGGCACTTTCTTCTGTCTGTGACTTGTCAACTCCTCTACTCCATGACTGTGCAGCTTAGATCCCCCGACCATCCATAATTTCAAACCAAAAGCTCCACTTATCTTTCAGCTCAGCCCATACTTTTGAGGTATAAAGAGGGTCTTAAAACTCATGTGTTCTCTCTGGCTTTTCCAGGTTAGACATGATTATTACTTATTTTTATGACTTTGACGATATGTCTTTCCTCCTGTCTTTTCAATTATTTTTCCTGTCTTTATCATGTGGTATTTTAATTGCCTTTTATATAGCTCTGTCATGATTGATCTGTTTTGCTGTTTTTGCTATCTCTTTTGTGTACTCTTTTTCATGTCCACTCTCTCAAACACACAACTTCTCATTATCATTTCTCTCACACAAACGCACCAACACACACAGCTTTAGGCAATCATAAAGTGAAGAAAATACAGGCTACAGTAGTCTATACACTAGAATTCTTTATGGTATATATCAAGTTTGGGAACCTGATAGCAATATTTTTGGACTGACACTGCTGATGCCTGAATTGCTGATCATTTACTTGGCAAAAAGTATTGTTTTGCTCTTGAAACTTAATTTTGCCAGAGTGGAACAGCTTCTGAAACAACATTTAGGCTGCCTTGGGACATTAAGACTCCACAAAAACCCAGCAAAATGCATATTAATGATAAGAATGATATGAACAATGAGAGCACATTCATGCATAGTGGAAACACTTCACTGCTTCCCATACACAACCAGCACGCTATTGATGAATTATGAAGGCAGTCGCTAGACTGGAAATCTCTGCTACTGCTGAAATATCCTCCAGCCTGCATTGCAGTTTATATTGTTTGGTATTTGTCTTCAGGATTTTAACAACAAAGAAGCACATAGATGAAATGCTATTTCACAACCAGCCTGAAAACCCTCAATGTCAGATCAATCAAAAACTCAAAGTTCCTAGATAACCATGAATAAAACTTAGTGTGCTTTTTGTTAAATGGATTGTTTTCACTTTTTGTGGTGAGGTTTTATAAGGTCCTTATATAGTCACTGTATTACCCACAATAGATAACGTCAGCAGTTTGGAGAAGCAGCAGGAGTGCTGGTGTAGGAAGTTAAGCAATGTACTGCTGTGGACAGCACAGACGTATGTAGACACTACATTGATCGCTTCGGTTCCTGCAATATGTTGATATTGCTGCCATATTGGACCAATCAAGAGCAGGCTGTGAACAAATACATGTAAACAGGGGTACTTCAATACTTAAAATAATAAAAATGCTTACATTTCTCAACTGAAGTTTAATGAGTGACTTTATATTTTAAGGGTCTATCTTCTACAAAAGATTTTTTTTCTCCAACTTATGCCATGTGGAACCAGTGAATATTCTCAGTGGGGCTCAGGAGGTCGACTGATTGGAAGATTGACCGTTCAGTCCCAGGCTCATCCAGTCTGCATGACAAGACAAGACACTGAACCCTAAAATTGCCCCCTTTGAGTGGTCAATAGGTTAAGAAATGTAGATTTCATAGTGTGTTTTATCAACCAACAAAAGGTCCATCTAAAAAAGATCAAAGTCAGTTTAAGTGTAGCTACATTTAGTCTATTTTTACCACTTTACCCTGCTGTCTGACAATGTTTCATGATGGGAAACCACTGTTAATAAGAAGAAATATCACTCTTCAAACCAACTAGACTCCATTGGCAAAAACAATAATTTTACATCAGATAACATGGGAGTTGCTGACCTCCCACTGCCTCGATTTGTTACTTCCTAAACACATAAGATCATCATCGGATGAACAGATGAACTGTATGAATTGGCTCTGATATTTAATGATAATAGGCTGCCATTAACACTGCTTACCTAACTGGGCAGTGCAAAATAAATATTCCACCCTACACAGAACAAATTTTAGAACTACGGCATCAAGCATAGAACAAACTGCAAGAGCTGCCAAATTATCTGGGGAACAGCGGGAACAGCCCATGCATGCATATCTTCAGGATGCAGGGACACATCATACTATGACAGTGTCAAGCAATGACGAGTCCTCTACTCTAAGTTGGTCAGAAAAAAATATAAAGTTAAGCCCGTGAAAACAAAAGCCCACTGCTCCGAAAATACACACTCTGGACTTTGAGTTTAGTGACTGCATGTCTTCTTAAAGACTATTAATGATTTCTTATGACTCATAAATAATTCAGTGAACAGTGTTAATTTTAGCTCTGGGCAAAGTTGGGTGGTGTGGCCAAAAGAAAAGAAAACCCTTCTGCACTGGAATGGAAATTTCAGACTAGAACATACTGGTTGTACCATTGTTACTATTAGCATTTTTCTTTAATCTCTAATGACATATTATGATCATTTTGTTATACAGTACAGAAGATATATATTACATATTTCTCCTTTAAAATTACCTCAAAATACAGTACAAAAGGACAGCTGAGGTTACTGGGAATGTACATAATAAAGTCATGAAGTATTTTGAGCTGATGATGCTGTGGGCTAAAGCCTGAAAAATGGCACCAGCTTTGCTTAGTTGCTTATTTTCACTAAAATCCTGGATGTCTATGGGATTTTGATTATGTTAATTGATCCCACAGTCACTCAACCATTGAGCCAAGATAGCCTAATATTGCTGTTGTACATAACTTCAGACCACACCACATACATAAAAAAGGACTGTCCAAAGGCATTTATTAGTTTCTGATGCTAAGAAAGTGAGAAAAACAGCATTAGTATAACAATGTTTTCTCTTTTAATCAAACCACACACATTTAGACTATTGTGTGTCTTTTTAATAACTAATTCACTTCCATTCACCAAGCCTCCCCTGAAACTTTGTTGGAGCCCCCCCTGGGATGGACCCTCCTCCCACTTTGAAAAGCTCTAAACTAGATGAAAAGTCAGGGTATCACTATATTCAGTAGGATTGTGTGTCTGTGAACCCTGCCCATGTGTACCAAACGCTGCTACAATCCATCCAGTAGATATTTCACAAAAAAAAAAAAAAAAAAAAAATGAAATGTGAAAAACTTTGACCTGCTGGTGCCACTAGAGGAAAAGTCAGGGGCTCGCCAAATTAATTAGGGTCCGTCCTGTGGGAAACATGAAGTCTGTACAAAAATTTCATGGCAAGCCATCCAACAGCTTTTGATATATTTCAGTCTGGACCAAATTGGTGGACAGACTGCCATTGCCATCCCCAGAGCCTCGCTGCTAGGACAGCTAAAAATTGGATTTTAAGATGTAATAAAAAAAAATTCAATCTTGTGACATTTCATCTCATTGTTCATGTTTACATTTTTCTCAAAACAAATTTAAAATTGCATCTGGTGAGACTTCTTTTCAATTTAGTGCTACTTCTTTCAGAAAATCATTATTTCAAGGCTCAATCCTAGATTTCTCCCCTCCACTTTGTCTCTCAGGTATTTTATTCCTTATCCTTTCTTTTTCTCATCCCCGCATCTTACACTTAATCAGGTCCACACCGGAATTAATTGATTATTTGTCCAAACAAACAAACAGAGCAATTAATCTGTATTGGGCCAGGATTGGTTCTCCACACAGCTCCATTACGAGCCCAGGGGCCTCTGGAGAGGAGCACAGAGACCTCGCAGAAATATAATAATGGCTGAAGATAATACCAGGCGGGCCCCGAGAGAGACATGCTGTTTGTTCCGCTGTTATTACCCCCCCACAATAAGACGAAGGTGGTTTTTTGTCCCCATGAGGAGAAGAAGAAGGTGAATGTGATGGAGTGGGTGTAAAGAGGCGGAAGAGAAAATTTGAAGGTGTTAAGAAAGTGATGGAATAATCTCGCTCTCCTTGGTCTTCTTCACCCTCGTCCTCCCACTCACAGCTGCCGCCACAGCGCTCTTACAAATACAGGTTGCAAAAGGGTCATTTCTGAAGGGAAGAGGTTCTACCCAGAACCATTTGCCTATGAGGATTCCTTTTTTGAAGACAGGGTTTCTCAATGGTTCATTCAGACTATGGGTTCATTTAGGAAAACTTGTCATCCAAAAAACCCTTTAGGGAAGAAAGAGTTCTTCAAAAGTTGCTAGATTCCTTAAAGAATGCTTCTTTTTTTTTTGTACCATAATATAAAAGGGTTCTTGGTAGAACCCCCGAATGTGCTCTAGATAAAGCCCCTTGGTATATGAAAGGTTCTTAGCAGATCCCCCTGAATGTGTTCCAAATAAAACTCTTGGAATATAAAATGCTATGAATGTGTTCTACACAAAAGCCTAGGAATATAAAAGGGTTCTCAGTAGAACCGTGTGAATGTGTTTTAGATAAAACCTTTGGAATATAAAAAGGCTCTCGGTAGAACGCCATGAATGTGTTCTACACAAAACCCTTGGAATATAAAAAGGTTATCAGTAGAACCTCCTGCATGGGTTTTAGATCAATCCTTGAAATATAGAAAGGTTATCGGTAGAACACCCTGAGTGTGCTTTAGATAAAACCCTTGGAGTATAAAAAAGGTTATCTGTAGAACCCTGTGAATGCGTTTTAGATAAAACCTTTGGAATATAAAAAGGCTCTCGGTAGAACGCCATGAATGTGTTCTACACAAAACCCTTGGTATATAAAAAGATATATAGTATATATAGTTAGAACCTTTATCCCTAAGAGTATGCAGAAACGAAACATGTTGTGCTGAGAAGTGACATTTCAGATTTCATCTTGACAGCACAGTTAACTTTATGAACATTAAGACAACTCTGGAAATGTCTCCAGCTATATTATTATAACTACCATGAAACTGGCTGGGTTTATCTTGCCCCTGCTTTACGTTCTTCTTCTCCCCCTCTCCATCTTCGTCATCGCCATTCATCATTTTCCACTCGAGCATTCCTTTACATTTTCTCGCCCTCTCTCTTCTCTTTGTCATCATCAATCTGCCGTGCCCTGGTCTCATGTTATTCCCTCACCTTATCATCTCCTCTTCCTCCATTACAGTACTTCATCCTCCTCTTTTCCATCATCACCTTCACTCCTGCCATCACAGAAATCACTATTACCATTCCTCTTACATTTTCTCCTTGTCTCCCGCCGTCGCCGCCGCCGCCATCGACCCCTGGCTGTATTCCTTGTCTTCACCCTCCTCATCATCACCCTCATCATCCCCCACCCCCCCCAGCGGTCCCTGAGGCGCTGTATTTGTATGTGTTGGATGTACTGTACTCTATAAAAGCTGTATGCTAATGCAGCAGAAGGCTGCCGAGCATTACGGCGAGTGGACCAATTTCAGGAGTGCTTGGCCACGTTTTATTACAGCTCATAAGCCCAAGGTCAGCTGCGTAAGATGAAGAGGCAAGAGCGTCCCGTGCAGTTCTCGAATCATTTATCACCCAGGCGGCTCGGGTCGGCTCTGCCTTCTCCTTCCTGTTTCCTTTCCTGCTTTCACGTTAAAATCCAGCCCGCACGCTGATCCCCACCTAAAAGGTAATTTATGTCTCCCTCTTTTTTACCCTGTCATACTCTCTACACGTCTCTCTTTAGCTTTCTATTTTTCTCTCATGTTTCTGTGCACAGCTATCATTTCCCCCCCTCACTCACCTCTCTCTGTTGGGGCTATTTTTCCAATCATGTTTCTCTCTGTGCAAAAAAACACATTTAGTTCCCCTCCTTGTTGACTCTATTGGCATCATTTTCTTTTATCAGAAAATGTATCACCAAGCCATTTTACAAAATGTCAACGAGTTTGTTGTACTGTTGCATCACTAAGTTTTAAAGGGCCATTGCATAGGATTGAGTGGCATCACCGCAACTCACCCTCCCCTTCCAAGTGTGTAGGTAAACATACAGTGTTTGTGAAACTCTCACACAACATGAAAGGCCATATCTAGAGCCAGTGTTCGCTGTGCTTTGTCTGTAGAAACTGTAGAAACATGTCATTTCATCACCTCTGTGTTGATAAAAAATAGCTAATTCTAAGATAATTCTAACAAAAACAATTCTTATCTTCAGGTGATTATACACTAATGGAAACATACTTAGGAGTATTATATTTCTGCCATATTCTGGCAATAAATCCCTGCGAATTTTGGCCTTTAAATAAATAAATATTCTGGATTTAGACAACTGCTTCAAAAAATTACATACACACATATATTTAAACAGCTAATTATCAAGGATGATTTTGGTTTTATCTACAAGGAAATGTACATATTGAAAGAATCAACAGTTTACTGGAATTGTATTTTTAAAATTTGTGTAATATCAGTTTTTTTTTCCTGTAATATCAACTGTGAAAACAAAAGTTGAACATGCTGCAGCATTACAAATATGGTAAGGCAAGCATGCTAGCATTAGCTTATTACACATCCAGCAGATACAAAGAAAAATTAGAGTTCATTTGAAGTCATGTCTCAGTCAACTTGATGGCTCTAAGTCCAGTATGCACTCGTCTGTTAGCTCTATTTTGGTCTCTTCCAGCTATTGGGAGAAATGGGGACTGCCTTTGTTGCAACGGCCCATTACTCCGCAACTACAGCTGTTAAAAAAATGTCCCAATGAACCTCAAGCCCATTTGTCCAACAGCCTGTTATCTTGAAAATAAACGTCCATTGTTCCTAAAGACCCACTGGTTCAAAAATACACACTCTCCAGGCAGTTGTTAGTTCAGTGATTGCCAGCCCTGTCCTTTAGCTGCTAAATGCTCCAATATGTCCACCCACCAGTTGGTAACTTTGTCTTGTCTGCTGTTTTGTGCTGTGCAAGCAGAGTACAGTGGGTTTATCAGAGCTTCTTTGCTGAAACAGCTGTCTGCTGTGTCTAGAAACAGGTTCTTGAGAGCTGTGAGATTAAACAGTAAAGTTGCCAGCTATCAAACCAAAACAATGAGGTGAAAGACACTAAAACACTTTAAAGAGAGAAAATGCAGATTTGGTGTCAAAGTCTGAGACTGTGGGTCTGTGAGATCATGGTTATGTTATTTGATCCCATAGACACTCAACAATTGAGGCAAGACAGCCTAATATGACTGTTTGAATACAGTAATAAATTGTCTGACCTGAGGAATGTATTAGTTTCTGACTCTGGGAAAAACAGTGAAATTCTCCAAAACTACTGTATCTCTGAACTATCTCTTTAACCAAATGGCACACATTCAGGCTATTCTAAGAACCTCGTTTGATAATTAATGCAATAACTAATTTAATATTTTTCACTTCCTTTCAGTGAGCTTCCACTGCAACAGTCTGGAGCACCCCTGTGGACACTGCCTCTTGCTTTGAAAACTTCTGTTTTGATCCATTGTTGACATTAAAATATTGATTAGTGTAGCTTTAACCAGTTTCTTATTAGCATAAATCTGACAACACATGTGATGTAGGACTCAAATACTGTCTCCAATGTCAAATCCCCGCCTACTGTTTGTGTGTAAATGTATCTGGTACAAAAGTCTGGTGCAAATTGGGCCATTTACATTAAATAGCAATTTTGTGTTTTGTGGAGATGTGAAACGTCAGGCAGGTTGGAGCAAGTACACTGAAATTCATGCAACTTCCTGTGTTCTTGCGAAACGGCGACTTTTACCACGCTGTCAGGGCAATGTGTCACAATCTTCATAATATAGCATTACCAAGGTCTTAAGGCCTTTTTGACCAAATTTAAGTTGGATATGATCAACCTGCTTGGAGAAGCACCTCAAAGTCTAAAACATGTCATTCACTGTTGCCAGTAGGTGGCGCTCACATAGGAGGTTGACCTGTTACAGGGTTTAACAGCCAAGAGTTTGATCTTTTAAAATATATTTCCCCAGCATAATCGAAGAGTCAAAACCCTTTCAAAATATTGTCTCAGAATGAAGAAATCATAATAATACAAACGATGTAAAGATTATTCTAGTTAAAATGTGTTCTATCTTTTCACGTCACAATCTATGTCTCAGTTCACACTTGAACTGCAGCCATTCCCTCCCTCCTGCTCCCTCTCTTTTTCTGTAATAAATCAATGAAGGACACACAAACATCTCTCATCTTTTTTTTTTGCCCAGTGTGTTTCTCTCCTCTTCCTAATTTACCCCCATTCTTCTTCCCTCTTACTGTCTCTGTCTCTGCAGGGGGTAGTTAGTGTGATGCAGCTCCTCTGCAGCCACATCACAAGAAGCAGCAGCACACAGTGTGGTTCTACACCAGAGAAACGGGGGTGAGAGAGTATGTGTGTCTGTGTGTGTGAGAGAGAGAAGAGGAGGGGTGACAGGTTTTTTTTTTCCTCTTTTGTTGGTCAAATCAGAGTCTGTGTCCTCAGAAGTGGGAATGGACAAGAAGGCCGTGTCTTTTCACATGTGCATATACTACATAAAGGGATTTTGTGTACGTATGTGTGCTGAACAAGGCTTGTGTCTGTGTGTTTGTGTGTGTTAGAAAGTGCGAAAAATCCTTTCTTGTGACTGCTCTGGTGTAAAGAATCTGTGGTGTGTGCGTGTGTGTCTGTGTGTGCATGTCATTTCATTGGTCTACCACTTTTCAAAAGTGACACTGAGAAAGCTTGACACTGAATGTGCAACAGAGGGGGTGAGAGAAACAGAAAGAGAGGCATGAGAAAGAGGGGGAGAGGGTGAAAGGAGGGAGGGAGAGAGTGCTGACACGTTGGTTGGCCAGGTGCCATTTCCTATTTTTACAGGAGGTCGTTTGGAAGCTCATCTGCTAAATGGGTGCTTCGATTCTTCAGCTCCAGCCGTCTTGTAATTATTATTATTGTCACGGCTAAAGCTCAGGCATAATAGCTTGTAGCCTCTGCTGCTAAATGACTTAACACAGGTGAGAACATTTCCTGGTAAGACCCCCCCCCTCCCCCATTCCTCTTCTAATGGCGTAGACACACCAAATGCGTTGACGTATGTCAAGTCAACGGATCCAAGTAATTTTCTATCGAGAGAAGTAGAGCTGGCTGTGCTGTGCATGATGGGTATGGCACAGCAAGCTGACGATATCGGAATTTGCATAATCACAACTAGATTTCTAATATATGTAAATGAGGTCCGTCCAACGTAGCAAACTCACCAAAATGATTAACCTGAAAAACTAAGCAAGATTCTGTTGCTGTGTTGCCTATTTCTCGTCTAAAATGTTTCCAGAAATATTTTAGTGTGCTGTTTACCCAATAAATAACAAAGTTTGTGATCCTGCCGCCATGTTGAAAAGATTTGAGCATCGCCACTTTGGTGTGTCTTCATCATAAGACTCTGTCCACATCACAGACTGTGTAATAGAAATGGACAACGAGAGAGCTCTCCAAAAGTGAAGCCAGAGCATATCGATTGCCCCCTGGTGGCTGGCTGCAGTACAGGTCATAAATCCTGCCTCCCTAATTTTAATGGGGGGGGACATGGGCCAAACTAAAACATCAAAATACACATCAAATAAATTTTGCCCAAAGTTCGTGTCTGTTATTTTAGGTAGTCCTTATCAGGCTGATGTTTGTTCAAGTGTTATTTGATGCTATAAAAACAGGGTTTCATGCTAAGATTGCTCTGCTCACCACTGAGTCAGCCAGCTATGTGGGCAGTAACTCGAAATCGTGGCTCCAACGCTGGTCACTACAGTGCAAGATGGCAATGATCGTATTCGGGATATGTTGGCATTGGTTTTTGTACAGTGGGAGGATGAAGAGCCACAACATCCATCTTTTAGTTATGTCAATGTACCTGACTGAAAACATGTATCCAAGCTAGCACTTTTAGGTAATTTTGCAAAGATCTCTGTCTGAAATGCCTTAACAATAGAAAAGAAGCTTGGTCGACTTACATCAAAATTGTGCACCACTGCCAATATCTGGTAAGTAGTGGGACACACTTCACACTGGATTTTGTTTGCCCTTCATTTCTATTAGGAACAGAATGATGCATATTGGTTTCCAGCTTGAATTAACCACTCCTTGAGATTCATGTGTTTGCCACAGACGTACATGTACTGGCTGGCCCAGCAATACAGTGCTTGTTTACACCAGATGAAAGTAATGTATGCTAATTATACTTCTTAGCCACATGCGGTATGTGGGGTACACTGACCAAAACCTTCAAAAGTGGCATCGGCTTCTAATCAATATATATTTTCAATTACATAATTTATTTTGAAATAATGTTTTTTAGATGGACTTGCAGCTCAGGATTCAATCTAACTGAACTACGACATACAACATCAGAAATAACAATTGTTTCATAAGAAGCCATGTAATTAACATGTGGACAAAAAGCCTGTCTGGTGCCATCGCTGTCACAGACTAGAACATCCCCTACATTCTACTTAGCTTTGAAAGCTTTGGTCATTGTTGTTTTCTCATATTAGTTTTTAGATGCATCAGCAGTCGAGCCCCTGAACCTCTTGATACATCCAAAGACAGGATAGTATCAGAATAACTAAGAGCATGGTGAATGTCCGAATTTGCAGTTGCCAGTCAGCGTCTTTCATAAAGCGTTGTCAACCCTGGAACACATTACTGGCTGAAATAAAATTAA
Source organism: Lutjanus erythropterus (assembly GCF_056507025.1). NCBI lineage: Eukaryota > Metazoa > Chordata > Actinopteri > Lutjaniformes > Lutjanidae > Lutjanus > Lutjanus erythropterus. The sequence goes on along the minus strand of NC_139326.1, from coordinate 33,467,011 downwards.
TTCCAGATATAAAGCCCTCTATAGCAAAGGTTAAGTGCTGGCTAAATGCAGCTGGAGCTGTACCCATTACAGTTAATTGTATTTTAAATGATCAAAGTATGGTAGTATGCTTATTTTATTGTATTTTCTGTATTGGCAGTAGTTTTATGATACTAGAAGCTGTATATTTTAATTATGCAGTTCATGTAAAACCCAAGTAGGGACAAGAGTTAAATAATGGCAGTGGCCACACTAGCTACCACACTTTATGCTTGTAACCCTGTCCACATTATTTCCTGTCTGCTGTTTGTCTCAGCACATGAGAACATTTAGTTATATTGCGTCTCAGCTGGTTAAACCTTTGTTCTGTCCGCCTCTGCTCTCTGTGATGACCTTTATGGTTTCTTCCTCTTGGCATCTTCATCTTTATCAATTATCTTTTTTTTTTCCTACTCAACCATTTCTTTTTTCTTTCCCTCCTCTTTGTCATCATCAGTCTACCATGACCTGGTCTTATGTTACTCCCTCACATCATCACCTCCTCTTCCTCCATCACAATTTAGTTGTTCTCATTTTTTGCAGTTTAATTGCCAGAAAAATGCACAAGCATAAAATTTGATTTGTGCTCTATGTTCTACATTTGCACTAAAACAGAATTTAGATTTACCCACTCTGGAGACAGTTTTTGAAAAGTTTTTTGGGTCAGCAAACTTCCAGTTAAGTGGGCATTCAGACTGAAAAAAGGGCTGCATTAGTTGGGGTTGAGATGATAAAACATGATCCAGGAAGTTCAGGAAATAATGGGTCTATGAGTCTGAAGGATTTTAAAGTTTTAAAGTTACCACCATCTTTCATCACAATGTTTGCTTGGTTAACTGTGAAATATTCATGTTCAGAAGTACAAATACTTAATTACAGTACTTTCTAGTCTGTACAATTTCTGAACAGGCTTGTACCTTTGATTTTAATACATTTGAGGGGAATTATTATTTATTTTTATTTTGCATCATTGCGCACTGCCTTCTTAACATCAAGCCTATTTTCAACCGAAGTGTGGATGGACATTAACACAGAGAAAAGAAGATTCCCTGGTTCATTCATCAGGGCCTTTTGCACATGACAGATGAAACAAGACAAAAACAAAATAACAAGATATAAACAAGGTAATAAGACAAAATAGACATAACAATCTGGAAAATTAAATAACAAGGAAAAACTACATAAAGATAACAAAGACAGAACATTACAAAAACCCTATATAAAAGATGTATCGAGACGAAAAAATATAACAAGATGTAACAAGACAAAAGAAACATGAAAGACCTATCAAAAGGAAAAAGATGCGATGAAAAAAATACCAACTTTAATTATTAAAATTACACCATCTTCTATTTTCTTACATTTCCATTTTTAAGATTTGTATTTAAAAGGTAAATAATCTGATCACAAGACAACAGAGTGATACCATAAAAATATAATTTAAAGTCTTAATACTTTATTTTTCAAGTTCTCAGAAGAAATTGTACCTCAATTGTACCTTTTTCCCCAGGCTGTGACACTTCTATGATTTATTTAAATAAATTAACCTTGTAAAAAATTCAAAGTAGGCTGTATACAAAAAGAAAACAATGCACATTCAAATTACTCATTGAACAGTTGTTTCAAATTAGTGTCCTGCCTCTCGAATGGGCAGATAACTAATCACACTTGTGAATAATGGGACGGCACTTGGGGTAGCTAATCAGATTTCATGGTTAGCTAGTGCCCCCCACCCCACATGCCCCCCCTCTAGAAACACCCCTGTTGACTGCAGAGAAAAGCAGAGGTTCAGTTTTGACTGTTACACTTTGAGTACATTGCAGATCCTGTACTTTTTCACTGTTATTTAAGGAAAGAATTGAATCACTCTACTTTTAGCTGAGGTTTTTGTATGTGAGTGTGTGTGTGTGTGTGTGTGTGTGTGTGTGTGTGTGTGTGTGTGTGTACTGTACTTGTACTTTTACCACCTCTGTTTATGTTACAATCAAGTAATTTACTGAGAATGTGCATTTGATTGGCCAACGCTGTGCTTTGTCGGATGTTGCATGGCACTGAGCCAGGTTGAAGGGTTTTTTTTTCCACAAACGTCTGAACACAGTCAAGTGTGACGGAGGGCTAACACAGAGAGGAATGACGCACCGTCAAATTTTACGTGTCTCACTGTGTGTGCACTCTTAGTCCCTCAGTAAGAGGCCAATCAAACAAGGCCTGGCCAGACAAGCCAAGATCACAAGCCAAGATGCAATGTATAGCTGAAGGATTCTGGGGAATGAGAGTCACCCACTTGCTGTGAGACTGGAGAGCCTTGTTGTTCTGACCAGCCCTCACACCACAGGAGGTATATACTCACTATCTCCCACTCGCACAATCTGACACCCTCCGCCACACACACACATCACCTTTTTCACAAACACACACTTCAAACACGTACAGCCTTACTAATGTAGGTCTCAGATCTAGACTCCCTCTCCCCTGTGTCGCCACCCCTGGCGATGCCCAGTCTTGTTATCTCTCCATGTACCTCACCCTCTCTTCTCCCTCCCCCCCTTTACAGCACCCCTCAGAGACTGGAGCTCTCGTTTGATGGCGCAGCGTGGGACTGAGCGCACCGGAGCACCGGGGCTCATACCGATGAAGCCGGCCTATCTAGGCCACAGTAAGCACACACTCTCATCAAGTGCTCCCTAATTAGAATTCACTGATACTGTAGGTTTGCAGGCGAGGGGAGAGAGGAGGAAAGGAAAGCCTTCTATAGATAGAACAAGAAGAATGTCTAATTAAGGTCTCATTCTTCTCCGAGTCTGATTGCATTGCATCCCCCTCTCCTCCTCATTCTCGCCAATTATGAAACCCGCACTGGCCTTTCTTTGGTCCACGTGGGCTGGGGGGGGTTTATCTTGCCAGCACTGTGGTGTGAGGAGACTGACAACAACGCTGGCGGAAGATCGGCAGGGCCAAATGCGTGGGCAGGTGAGCAGAGCATCTGTGTTTGTGTATGTGTGTGTGTGTGTGTGTGTGTGAGCATCCGTGAAAGAATCAGGAGAAAATAAATGTGAGGGGCTGCATGTGTTGTGATTGTCCTTCGTTTGAGGCTGCGTTCACATATGCGGAAATATTAGTATCCAAAACAGTAACTGCGACCATAGCAACTAGCTTGCACAGCTACGGCCGTGATCTGGCTAGCATTATCAAGACATCACCCTCTAATAGCTGCAAACCAGCAGACAAAAACACAACAGGCGCCACAGTTGGAAACCAGTTAACATGCCCACCCACCTCAGACCAGAGGCTAAAAACCTTTGCACCAAGCAGACAGCACAGAAATAATTGTTGCAGCAAGACGCCGCTTTGTTAAAGAGTTGCAACTAGTCCTAACAACATCACCACAAACAACTGCTTCAATTAGCAACCATCTAACAACAGCATGACCAAAATACCAATACCATCAAGCTGAAGGAAACACATCAGGAACAACCTGCATCAGTCAGCCAGGTCGGCCGCTAGTTTAGGGCCACAGTGGGTCCTTTTCCACCAAATAAACTGTGGCTCTCGAACTGGTTCCATTCAAGGTCCTTGGACCCCTATGGCCCTTTTTCATTTATAGAGCTGGCTCAACTCAATTTGACCCGGCACGTTGGCCCAGCACACCCCGAGTTTTCATTTCCATTACAACAGGGATACCCACTTGAGGGTGTGTCTTTTACCTGAAGACGGGCTTGAGGACGCTTGAGTCGAGTGGCTGTAAAGTACTGGATAAACTGTTCATATACTTCACTGGAATAAACAGTTTCCTTAAGTTTGTCACAATAAAAGTCCCCTTTTGTTTTGTTATTTAAATGCTTTTACTATTAAGAAGTAGAATCAGGAAATGTTTTAATTCAGGTTTCATCAGCAGTAACTTAACATGACTCTGACACAGTATACGAAATCGTAAAATAATAGATACCTGAATAGATAATAGATACCTGAAAGTACAAACTGAAAGTTCAAACTGTGACAGAGGAGAGAAACTATATTTCAAAAGATAAAGATTCTGTTAGAAGCTACAAAAGTACTGAGAGCTGTACATAGAGAGATTTTAAACTACTTTCTCTCTGCTCTTCTGCACACACGAGCTGACCATCACATCACTCACTTGTTTGAGGGGGAGAAAGGAGGCTCATCACAGGTTGGCTGCAGCTGGCGAGACGCCACTGCAGCCCACTTGGAAGCGGGCCACGCTCGCTTTGGCCCCACTGCAGAGTAGGTCCATCTCAGGACCTATTCTGGAGCTGCTCCGGCACAGCTCGGCGTGCTGAAAGTGATAATGAAAATGCAATTCGGTGCCATACGGTTTGGCTCGGCATGGCCAAAAGCGCTGGTCTTTGGTTCCCAAGGAAATCCTGCTGTTTTTTTGGTTCTGGTAATGCAGGTTAGCTAGCGACCAAATGGCAAGAAATCAAGCTTGTTCTCATGAAAAACATTTCAGCTAAAAGGCATTACACATTCATTTATTTCGAGGCAGCTTGCAAGGTTAAAATTATTGTGGCTATGTTCAGTTTAATTAATTGAAAATCAAAACACAACTGAAATGTTGAGAGAAAACATTGGCAGGTAGTTTAACCAACAAGCAAAATGTGTGTGTTCGTTCACTTATGAGCAATGTGTGCGAAAACAAAACCTTGTTTACAGCAGCCCTGTCCGAATGTCCGTTGTGTTCACCGCTGCCACATTTGAGTCTTTTGGATAGCGTCTTTTCTAACAGAGCTATGACTCAGATTAATAATTTGAATAGGGGAAAAAAGTTCAACCTAATTCTAATACACTGATATGACTTTTAGTTTTGACGGTAATTAATTTCTGCATGTCAAACTGATCTTACTGACCTTCGTGGCCTGTCAGTCTCAATCTAATTAAACAGGGAAGAGGAGGGGCCGATTGATTGGAATACAGCATTACTTTTTGTTGGTGGAGACCATCCAAATAAAACAAATAAGAAGCACAAATTGCCACAGCCCACCCAAAACTATTATTATCTACCCAATTAAATAAACAAAAAACTTCTACTTTTCTGGTCTATTGTGGTTTCTATCTCTAGGTGGGGCTCCTCGGTCTGTTATTTTTGGCACAGAATGTACAAACTGGGTCCTTGTATTCCTCTGGTTTTATTTCATTCCTTTTCCCTGTAGAAGAACTCACCAAACTGTGTTGTGTTGGTTCATTTGTCTGTGACTGGCAGCAGGTCCCCAGATTCATCAGCCAATAGCATGAGGGAGGAGGACCTAAACGTGAAGCTCGCAGAGTCTGAGAGGCAACACAGCACATATTAGCACTTTCTGACATTTACACATTCACCTTTGGGGGGGGAAGTAACAGCCTCTCTAGAAGAGGCTAATTTCATTTCTAAATCGGCTAAATCAACACCATAGATAGATTAATCACATTCAATAAAATAACCGAGACGCTCCGTGTTTTCAATCACTCTGACATTTAGTCATTTGCTGTGTCATTTGCCTGCAACTGATAAAAGTGGCTGTCATATCAGTTCAAGAGCACTCTCATTGTTAGTGCCCGGTCATATAATTCCAGTCGAATCGCTCCACCCACTGATGAATGTCCAAACTGTTGTCAATTGATTGGAAAGATGTGGACATTTTGACAAGTGAAGCATGTCAGGCAGCAGTGAGTCAATAAGTAGACTGCTTCAATTGATCTGTATAACCTTAAATTAATGTCAAATAACATAATAGTAATTCCCTGGATAGTTCAAATATTTGTGCTGTAACCAGCTGCTATGTTAATTTGATTAATTTTTTACATGTTTTCAGTAAATTTATTCAGAATTTAAATGAAGGTTGTTGAACTCTCTTAGGAAGGCTACATTCAGTTCTTGCTCCTTTACTTGTTAATCCATTACTCCCTGCAGCCATGCTTCCCTCTATTATTTTAAAGTTCAAGTGGCACCTCTCTCCTGATTCACAGCATCCAGTAAGCCTAAAATGACTTTTATGATCTCTTACTCAAAAGTTAATCACCAATAAGTATGCTTGTTATTAGCCAATTAGCTTGGACCTGTGGCATATTGTGTCCACCCAGCACATGCCAGCCTTAAGACTCCCTACTGAAACGTAGTACATCCTCAACATAGGCAGAGCTGATTGTTACAGCAACTCTATTCCCACAGCTGGGAGCAACACTGCTCCAGTCATGAGAAGCTGCAGCTTTCATTCACTGAAAAAATGTAAACCCACGCTATGTATTTACAGCGCAGTCGCTGCTCACTTGCTGCCAGATCGGCATCTTCACTGCTCACCTTTTGTGCCATTCAGCGCATATTCACCATCGCTTTCCATCACCACAGACAGTAAAGTCTGTCACTCGCTCTCTCTTATACACTCACGACAAAACGCTAGTCTGACCTGCCTAACATGTTTGCTAGCTTACATCTATCATCAGAATTGAATCCAAAATAATCCCAATTTTTCTTCTTTTTTAATAGTTCAGTAAATTAATTGGTTGCACTGCTGTACACAGACTGATCACTGATGGTGTGTGCTGTGCACTACAATACAGTTTAATAAATCAGTTTAATAGAAAGAGGAGCATTTGTATTTATTATGGTAATGAAAATCATACCAGCAAGATTTCCTAATAGTTTACCATAATACTTTTGTATCACACAAGCCTATACCATACGCCGAGTTTTGTACTCTGGTGAGAACACTTATATGGCAGCTCGTCTCTATAGTGACAAAGCCTCTGTAGAGAGAATGTTGTGGTGGATGAACTTGACTTTTAATTTAATTTTAATTTATATCTTAGTTGACGTATTATTTTCACTTCATTTTACAATTTTTACTACCTGGTAAGGAAAAGATCATGGATTGTCTGTGCCATACAGGTGTAAATAGCCACACTAGCTGTTTACACACTGGGTGTAAATGGCATTGTTGGCTACAGATGATAGGCTATATACACTTAATCATAAATAGCCATATTGGCTTGAAAAGATGGTGGTTTGTCTCTGCTATGCCTGACTATATACACCCAGTGTGTTAATAGCCATATTGGCTATTTACACACTGGGTGCAACTAGCATTATTGGCTACAGATGCTAGGCTATATACATCCAGGTGTAAATAGCCATACTGGCTTGGAAAAAGACTGTGGTTTGTCTCTGCTATGTAAGTTTAAATAGCCATGGTAGTTATTTACACCCTGGGTGCAAATGGCATTGATGGCCACTGACACCTGGGTGGTAATAGCAGCTTCCAAAATCATTTTCCAGTTGTTTTTAATTTCATTTTTTATCATCAGTGCATTAGATCCACAGATAATTTAAAGCAATGCAATGTGGTCAGATATGCACATTCTTACTGTGAGGAGGCGGAAGAATCCACTGAGCCACTGTGCTATCCTGCAGCATTATTCACTCAATCATTTTCCACACTTACTTTGTCCTAATTAATGCAACAGTTGAGCACTACATTTTGTCTGAATCACGTAAAGACTGAATAATTTAACAGTCCATTACATGCAGAGTAGCATCCAATCATCGAAACTGAGTTCCACATAGCCAGAATTTAATCAGAGACTGATGGAACGTGGGGTTTTCAGCCATGATAGAGGTGTAGCTCTAAGAGTGATGGTCAGTCAGCTCACCACTTTGGTCTAGGCAGAAATATCTTTTAAATTTTGGATGGATTGCCATGAAATTATATGGATTACACCCTTTCATGGTCCTCAGAGAATGAAGCATAATGAATTTGGTGACCCCCTGACTTTTCCTTTAACATTACCGTGAGACTGACATTTGTGGTTTTTGACAGAGGTGTCTGCTATTGGATGGATGAAATTTGGTTCACATATTGAGATGGATGAATTGTAATAACTTTGGTGATCCTCTGACTTTTCATATAGCACCACCATCACTTTGAATTTGTCCAGTACTTTCAGTTTGTGGCCAAACTAAAGACTTTCCCATCAGCCTCAGCTGTGTTTGTGGTCTGAAAACTATTAATGTTACCCTTAAATAAAGGTGAATAGTGAGGGAGGATGCAACACCTTGTAAATTATTTAATTTATACTTTTAACTAAATTGTTCTAATTATCTATACTGTCCTTTTTTTTTTTTTTTACCAAACTATCACATTACATTAAATTGTGAAATAGATTTTTCTTAGTTCAACAAAAGTACAAAAACACTTTTCATCCTCTGTATAAAACCACAGTAACACAGTAAAAACTATTATGAACCTTTGTTAGTGAGTTCAAAGTACTTGGGTATGGTAATTATTAATAATAGGGGAGAAGGATGAAAGAAAAGAACCACACGCAGCTCTCACCTTCACTCGTCTGTACTGAGTGAGGGAGAGGATTGCAGTCCCCCTGTAGGAGTTCAGAAACATCACCCACAGGTTTGTCTGTTGCCTGTGTTCCTCTTTTGTACAGAGGTGCAAAAGTCCACAAAAAGTAAAATGTTATGTATGACTACTGATTTAACTTCTTTATTCAAGTGAAAGGAAAAAAAAGTAGCCCTCTGAAGGACATTTCAACTGGCTACTTCTGTACAAAGATGACTGAACGTCACCTTTTCTCTGTGTCGAGTCTGTTTCGACTCATGTTGTCTACGTTCTTTCATCTTCTGTCTTTTTCGTTTTTTACGTCTTGTTACGCCTTTTACTTTTTTCCATCTTGTTATGCCTGTGCATTTCATTTTGTTACATTGTTTTTTGTCTTTTAATTTTTTCATCTTATGTATTTTTACTTTCTTATGTTGTTTTTGTCTTATGTTTTTTATGTTTACGTTTTTGGTGTTGTTATGTTGTTTTGTCATTATGTCTTTTACATCTTTTCCCATCATTAGGTCTTTTTTGTCTTTTACATTGTGTTACATCTTGTAATGTGGTTTTTGTCTTGTTACATCTTTTAAATCATTACATATTTTTTGTCATGTTTTTTGTTTTGACTTTTATGTCTCTTTCTGTCGTTTTACCTTTTTTATTGTGTTACGTCTTCCTTGTCTAGACAAGACATTTTCATCTTGTTATGCCTGGCATGTGTGACGTGCACTGTTGGAAACACCAAGGAATTGTTTTTTCTACGTCTTATTGTTTCATCCATTTAAATTTAAATCAGTCTTGATGTTAAGACGGTGGCACACAATAATGCAAAATAAAACTAACCAGTAATTCCCCTCAAATGCAGTAAAAATTAAAATAACAAGCCTATTTTGAAAATGCAAGGAATAGAAAGTACAGATATTTGTGTTAAGATGTACAGAATAAAAATAAAACAATTAACAAAGTATTTGTACTTTGTTACCTCCCACCTCTCCTTTTTGTATCATTAGCAGTGGTGGACAAAGTACTCAACCCCAGTACTTGAGTCCAAGTACAGATACTCCTGGTCAAATATTACTCAGCTACAAGTGAAAGTTGCTCAGTCAAAATTTTACTTGAGTTAAAGTACTAGAGTACTTGGTTTTTTAATACTTAAGTGTTCAAAAGTACATGTTTTTTAAAATACTTCAATATACAAAAGTACAAATTACAAAGTACATTTTCTAATATCAATACATGCTGTATTGTTTTTATGATGCATTTACAGAAGCTTGTAACTTTCTGAAACCATCTGATGATGCACTGACTTGCTTGTAGAACCACTCTGCTACACAAAGCTTATAGAAACACCTATAAAAACTTCAGCATAGAAATGCAATCAAAAACTAAAAGGACAGCTGTCGTCATTTTCTGATGTAACTGTATTAAAATCACTGCATAAAAGCAGATTGGTAAAAACAATCCAACTGTAAAAGCTACCTGGAATAATTAATAATTATATTAACATGTTGAGATTTAATTTTCTCTTTCTCCGGCCGTCACCATTACTGCTTTTTGTTTGAATGAAAGAGGGAGAGCTTGTTAGTGTGTCTGGACGTATTTCTGCTTCTACATCAGTCCCATTTGAGAGGAGCTACTGTGATTGGTTTCCTTCTGTGAGGAACACAGCATGTGACCAATTACATTTTAGAAATTTCCAAAAAAACAAATACTCAAGTAAAGTACAGACGTACTTTACATTACTGTCCACCACTGCATATACAACATTATGTATAAATATATATAAATATATATATATATATATAATATTTTGCTTAATTTAACAGTTATAAATATCTACACCTTCTACTTCTTCCATTTTTAATGATTGCTTACAACTTATAAACAGACACTCATTTGATAAAAAAGAATACTGCATTAATTTGAACTCTGATTGATGTGAAACAGACACACAAAACAGTTATTGTGGTCTGGAATGGAAATTTTGAGTATTTCCTTGATCTCTTATGATGAATGATTGTCATTGTATGATTTATTACAGTAAATATATAACAAATATCCTGTTTTATAAAAGCATATGTGCAGAGTTATTCTATGTCTACTCAATAACCACTAATATTTATATCATTACAATTCATAATTGGTTGAGATAGTGTTTTTCAGTGATTAAGACATGTACTTTGAATGTAAATGGTACCAGAGAGCATAAAAAACAAAATAGTGCTTCTTTATATGAAAAAGAAAAAAGAGGTCCAGGCTCATGTCATCAACTTTAAAAAGCCCCTGATGCTGCATATATTAACCATGTTTGTCTGCATCTTCCTGCATATATGTTTCAAATGAATGTAGTCTAGTGTTGTGGTTTGTATAGTGTATCTGTTTGCTCTTATTTTACACAAAAATCACAAAAACTCCAAGATGCTTTATTTTAAAACAGTTGAAATATTTTTATTGTCATTGCAGGTCATGCATTGTCATCCAGAGAAGGACTTGGAGGTAGTGGGATTTCAGCCAGCTGGTTAAGGTCCATCAACTTTGGAACATCTTGATCAAGAGAAGAAAAACACGTGCAAGATGAATGCAGGTAATTCTCCTCCTGAAAGCACCATGTGTGTTGGGCTGGGAGGCAGTGGGACCTCCTCAGGAAAAAAGAAGACAATGTGGTAATATTTCTTGTAAGTGTCCTCTGTCTGAAGCTGCAACAGGTTGGGATTCTCTGGTTCCGTGTCGTCATCCAGAGAAGGGCTTGAAGGCAGTGGGACGCTGACAGGCCTGGACATCAAGCAGGCCACTTCATCGTCCAGAGATGGAAACTCAAAATCTTCCCAGTCTTGGTTATTGTCCCCATGGCTGTGTCCCACATTTAACAAGGTGTCAGCAGGTGTTGGGCTTAGAGGTAGTTGGTTAAGGTCCATCAACTTTGGACCATCTTCATCAACCGAAGAAAAACATGTGCAAGATGAATGTGGATAACTGTCCTCCTTAAAGCATCTCTCGTCACATGCAGTGTCAGTAGGTGTCGGGCTGGGAGGTAGTGGGACCTCCCAAGGCATTACGCAGAAGGGCCCGGACATGAAAAAGGCCACTTCTTCATCCAGAGAAGCACAATCAAAGTCTTTCAAATCTGGGCATCTCTTGTCATGAGACTCCAAAACAATATCAGCTGGTGTCGGGCTTGGAGGAAGAGGAACCTCCGATGGCATCACGCTGACAGGCAGGGACATAAAACCGTCCACTTCATCATCCAGAGAAGGAAACCTTATGTTGTTCAAATCCGGGTATAATGTAATAGACTTCATTTCACTGGCTCTTTGTAGCTGTAGAAATTCTACAGAGCTGTTTAGGCAGCGGCAGTTAATTGTGGTTTAAAGTTGTTGTTGTGGAAGTAGGCAGGAATTTTCCTGAAGTATGTCTGGATTTTCGCAAAACGATCAGGTAACAAAATGCACTAAACGTTTTTTGTGAAGTTCACAAGTACATGAGTGTTGAATCCTTACTGCATCACAATGATGTCACAGAATGTGATGTTGTTTTGATTTGAATTCCAGAAACATCAAAGTTCCAATAGTGGCCAAAAAAAAAAATGCCTGTATAGTTTAAAAAAAATAGCCTGTATAATTTGTATTATATATCTATCTATATATATCTATATATATCTCTATATCTCTATCTATCTATCTATCTATCTATATATATATATATATATATATATATATATATATATGAAAAACAATGAAAAAGTCTAGCGCAACCTCTGATATATATATATATATATATATATATATATATATATATATATATATATATATATATATATATCAGAGGTTGCGCTAGACTTTTTCATTGTCTGTCATTTTGACTGACAGGGTCATAAAAATCCCGTCATAATATATTTTTACCTGTCACTTTAATTTTTAAAATGATAATAATTACATATTCAATAGCATTTAATTTTGATTCATTTTTAATTAATATTCAGTCCAAACAAGCTGAACAGAGAATCCACACCGTACCTCTTTTATCAATACCATCATCGTTATTGGGCTTTTTGAAGAAACTTCAGCTGCTGACACTCAGCTGCCGTGACACTAGGTGCGTTTGAGATGATCCAGGCCTGCGCAGAATTGATCAGCGGTGATCGCCGCATAGTGCATGCCGGTTAGATTTGTGTCCCGACTTGATCCCGACTTGCACATGTGGGCAACAATAACCTCACGAGATCGAGGCGGCCGCAGTTTGTAGAGCCTTGTGTGTCAAAAGGAGGATCTCTTCTATTTTTACTTCAATCAATGATCAAGAACGCACTTTATTTCTTCAGCTATGATCATGATCTGCAGACTACAGGTAACCTACAGGTGATCTAACAGGATGTTCGTGTCTCTTCCTCTACTCTCTCGTAAGTCTGTTGAAAACTGTCCGACTTGACTGCAGCTTTTTGTCTCCACCTCCTGCTGTGGCTACCTGATCTCGTCTACTCTCCAAGCGAGGCGCAGTTCATCTCGAACGAACCTAATAGCTAATTAATATGCTCACTCGCCACCAAGTGGTCAGGAGTGTGAATTGCAACCTGTCAAAATGACAGATGACCTTCAGCTTTTTCCGTCACCGTTTTAAAAAACCGGTCAACGATGGAAAATATTCGGTTAACGCGACCCCTGACATATATATATATATATATATATATATATATATATATATATATATATATATATGTATATATATGTATATATATATATATAATAACTCATTGGATGAACAGCATTTAATTTTGGGCAGGATTTCCATCCATTAAATTTATGTAGCTCCAACTCGAACTAAATACCTCCTTGTAATATTAATTACAAAATTAATTGAGTTGGTCCAACTCATCTTTATCAAATACAGCCAAAATAAAATAAGTACATTAACTGGCCTAAACTGATTTACATTTGTTCTACTCAAACTAATATAGTTGGTCTAAAATAAAATTCTTTCATTACTTCATTTGACCTCCATTTCAGACACGCATAACATTTGAATATATATATAATATATATATATACACATCAACATGGAGCTCATCAACATATTGATGACAGTGATATACAAACTCAACAACATCATGACTTGTGTCAAAACACACAGAAAAACTGCCTTAGAGCCTATATATATGTTTCAGGCAGAAAAGCTAAGGCAAGTTTTGACCAGTTCAGACCAACCATGAACATTTTTTACTGCATTAACTGCACTATGTAGTGTCTACTCAACTTGCATGAAATATAGATTTACCACATTTATCACACATCAACAGTACAAAATATGGAAATTCTTCCACCAATCTCAAGCTAAACTGTTCAAAATGCACTTTGATCTTGACTGAGAGCTTAAGTTTTTAAGCTTCTCTTAAGTTTTTTCTCTGTGATGAACACAGTGTATGACCTATCACATTTATAAAAGAAAAGAAATTAATCTGCTGACTTCAAAACCGCTTCAACTAGAGTAACCAGTATATATATATATATATATATATATATATATATATATATATATATATATATATATGTATATATATATATAATAACTCATTGGATGAACAGCATTTAATTTTGGGCAGGATTTCCATCCATTAAATTTATGTAGCTCCAACTCGAACTAAATACCTCCTTGTAATATTAATTACAAAATTAATTGAGTTGGTCCAACTCATCTTTATCAAATACAGCCAAAATAAAATAAGTACATTAACTGGCCTAAACTGATTTACATTTGTTCTACTCAAACTAATATAGTTGGTCTAAAATAAAATTCTTTCATTACTTCATTTGACCTCCATTTCAGACACGCATAACATTTGAATATATATATAATATATATATATACACATCAACATGGAGCTCATCAACATATTGATGACAGTGATATACAAACTCAACAACATCATGACTTGTGTCAAAACACACAGAAAAACTGCCTTAGAGCCTATATATATGTTTCAGGCAGAAAAGCTAAGGCAAGTTTTGACCAGTTCAGACCAACCATGAACATTTTTTACTGCATTAACTGCACTATGTAGTGTCTACTCAACTTGCATGAAATATAGATTTACCACATTTATCACACATCAACAGTACAAAATATGGAAATTCTTCCACCAATCTCAAGCTAAACTGTTCAAAATGCACTTTGATCTTGACTGAGAGCTTAAGTTTTTAAGCTTCTCTTAAGTTTTTTCTCTGTGATGAACACAGTGTATGACCTATCACATTTATAAAAGAAAAGAAATTAATCTGCTGACTTCAAAACCGCTTCAACTAGAGTAACCAGTACTAGTACTAGTACAACAATAATACAAATACAATATTTGCAAAGGCTAAGTCTTGGTATAAACAGGTCAAATTAAACATGACTTTGGTTTTACTATAAACTGTAATATGTAATGCCTACAAACACATATGAAATATACATATAATATACATGTACATGTGTATATATACATGTACAACACACATGATAGAAGTACAAAGAACCTGAAAAAAGCAGCTTTGAGTCCAGTCACAGCCTATCCATAGTAACACACTTCAAGATGCGCTACACAAGTGGTTAACATATATTTAGAACAAAAAAAAACATCCATGCTGACTGTCACTGACTGTGGACACAGTGTTTGTCCCTTATGAAAACAGCTTGATTTTCAGCTGCTGTATCTTTGCATTCAGCTTGTGTCCAAGTTCATAATGATCTTCTGGAAAAACTCGGTGTACTCGAGGTTTTCAGGAAAGGCTAGATCAAGGGTATTGTGTATATATATATATGTATATGTATGTATGTATATGTATATATATATATATATAGTACTCTCTGAAACCACCTGATGATGCACTGATGCTTGTAGAACCACTCTGCTACACAAAGCCTTTAGAAACACCTATAAAAACTTCAGCATAGAAATACAATCAAAATCAAAAAGGACAGCTGTCGTCATTTTCTGATGTAACTGTATTAAAATCACATCATGAAATTAGATTGAAGTTGACTGTAAGGAGTTCTCCAAGTCTGTTAAATAACTGAGATTTCTTTCTGTCTTCAGAGGCAGTATATATTAGTGGAGTCAAAAGTACAATATTTGTCTTTGAAATGTAGTGGAGTGAAAGTCAGAAGTTTCCAAAAAAACAAATACTCAAGTAAAGTACAGATACTCAAAAAATGTACTTAAGTACAGTACTGAAGTAAATGTACTTCGTTACTGTCCACCACTGATCACTAGCTGCCTAAACCCAGTGACCAGTACCAACACACATAATGCTCTACTAATAAAATATAGAACCAAATATGAAATCACATTCTGAACAAAGAATACTGTAATAGCTGTAATAAGAAAATAATGAAATATTATTATCACAAATTATGTGTCACAAATGCAACAGGCAAGTGCAGCTGTCATGTTTTAACAAGGATAAAAGAAATAAGAACATATTTCTCCAGTTATCACAAACGTCCACTGGCTGTCTGCGTTGAGAATTGACTTTAAGATCCTACTCCTGGTGTTAAAGGCTCTAAATGCCTTGGCTCCACAGAGTATCAGACACGCTCTCAATTTACAAACCCAGCAGATCTCCGAGGTCTCAAGGCACCTTCTGTACCTCCTCTTCATCCCTGGAGCTTACAACAAATCTGGTGAGATTGTATTGAGCATGTATGCACGTAAAAGTACGGAGCAGCTGACCTGCTGATCCAAGAATTTATAATGATCTCATAAAACTATTTATTTCTGTCTTAATTACTGTTTCTATGTATCTATTTTTCGTAGCCCCTCTTGTTTTTAGTCCTTGTGCTTCTTCTTTTTTCTTCTCTTTTTTCAGTGTCTTGCATGCGCTGCTATTTTTGTTTTAATGGTTTATAACCCTACAAAGCTCTATGAGCTGCAGTTGCATAAATTGGTGCCACACAAATAAATTTTACTTGAACTTGAACTAACTACTGAAGTGTAACCTTGAAATACATTCATTACATAAATTAAACCAAATCAACCATCAGATCAACACCCAGCACTTCAAATTGCTTTTCATTCTAACATTGTAGCGTACTGTTCCCTTCTGTGGCTAAATTTGGTTGGAAAAAAATCTCAGCGAAACAGAACAACACTAAAAAATATGAAGGCGATTTCACAACCGACTTGGTCAGACATGCATGCATTCATCCCCAAGGTCAGACATGAGGCCATCATTCAAGAGATGGAACACTGAGCGCCAACAGTACCGTAATGCTAGACCAAAACATCTTAGAAAACATCACGTTGCTGCAGTATAGCTGAAACTGGATGAATAATACATAATGCCAGAAAACATTGGGGTACATTTCCAAAGAGGCTTTTCTTTTTCTTTTTCTTTTTTTTTTTCTTTTGGATAAAGTGACTTCATTTTCAAAATCTAACTGGTTATTCCAGTTACCTAACCTTACCTGCCAAAGCTCAATAAACTGACGTAATAGCAGTCCCAGGATGAAAATTACAAAGGATTTGAGCCTGGCTAAAAATCTCAGCTGGTCAGTTTAAAAAGAATTCTGGGATTCTTGGCTACACAAGTCTGTTCCAGAAGTATCCTTGATGAAACAACAACATTAAATGTCACACTGACGTTCATGGTCCCCAGAGGATGAATCCTACTGACTCTTCTGAGGTGATGCTCTGTTTCATGCAGTGTCACCATGACATTTTTGGATTTCATTTAAATGTCTTCATAATTACTGGATGCACTGCCATGAAATTTGCCGCAAGCCTTCATGTTCCCCTCATGCTCAGCTTTGGTGATCCTCTGACTTTTCATCTAGCACCATGAATCATTGGGCAAAATGTTTATTTGTTACTGCACTTCGACCGTGTCCAAGAAGAACGAATGGCTTTCCCATCTCCCTCAGCTACACTTTCTATTTCATGCTAATCAGGATATTAGCATACTAACACACATTGTACTTGTCCATAACCCTTGTGGAGACACAGCAGCAGTGCCAGCACAGAAGCCAAGAAGTGTACTGCCATGGACAGGGTCAGCTGCAAAAACAAAGGCTAGCCTGAAAAAATCAGTATCAGTTCAATGGGAAGCTCTGTAGAATATTTTCACAACTTTACCTCGTCACCACACAGCGTTTCTTGATGAGAAACTGCTGTTTTATAAGCCAACTATCATTCTCTCTCACTCAACCAGGCTCCTTTGGCAAAATCAGTGATTGTACCTCACTGAACACAGGAGTTGCTGGTCTGCAGCCGCCTTGATCAATTACTTTGTTTGTGTTATTGTGTGACTGTGGTGAATCCAAGCTAACCTTCTGAAACACCAAAGTCACACAATAACACAAACTAAAGTAACTAAAGGATCGAAGAAGCGGTAGACTACGACCTCCTGTGATCAGCGAAGGAAAATTGATGATTTCTCCAATGGAGTCTGGGTGATTTGGTGAGATATTTGGCTTATATAATGATGGTTTACAGTTGGAAAAGACTGTCTGATAACAGGGTAAGACGGTGACAATATTCTAAATATAGATGATTTTATTAGATGAGCCTTTATTAGGTGGCTTAAATATGTTTTGCTGCTGACCCTGTCCATAGCAGCACATTGCTTAGCCTACATGATAACTCCTTCTCCAAACTGGGGGCATGTCAACCTCCATCCACTATAATTTATATACTGCCTATAGATAGGTACCTCATATAACCCCGTTTCAAATAATCCAAACTATCCCTTTAAGCAGTATACCTGCTAAACCTCAGAATGTTTGTCATCGTGAGCATGCTGACTTTAATATTTAGCTCAAAGCACTGATGTGCTCAAGTACAGCTTCTCAGAGTGGACATGGCTGCAGACTCTTAATGTTGTTTGGTTTGAAGTCTACAGTATTAAGGATGTAGAGTATGCCACAATTGCTCAAGTGTCAGCGGATGTGAATCTAAATTTGTGGAGTAATATTCTCTAGCTTCTACACCCAAATGAGCTTCATGATGCTTCATGAACACTTATGATTAATATGTATATATATATATATATATATTTATATATGGCTTTGTGAGCATAAATACACCCTCGGTACCCATCTACATCTAAAAAGTCCACCTCCAATCCACATCCTTATGACTGAGATCCAATTCTCTTTTTGTGGTTTTGGGGGAAGCTTGTTTGTGTTCACAAATTTAAGGCTGAACCAAGATCATAGGAATAACATTTATATGAATTCTTTTTAAGGGTGGCTTTGTGCCATAAATTCAGTAGCTCTTATCTGTGTAAGGAGCTTTATTTCTTTAGTAATCATTCTATTAATACGTGATTACACTGTATCCCCTGGAGTTTTCATTGTAAAAAGGCTGATAGTCTTTTAATTAGACCTAAAGGGGATTGGAGCAGTGCTTTTACATATTCCACTAGTGAAATGAATTATACAACACTGCTGTATGGACTCATACGACTCACATTACGTAACCACGTGCCAATTATTCAGGTCTTTATCTGAGCTGCGAATTCACAGCCTTGGCTTTCTCACATAATATCAGGGGCAGAAAAACAAGGGTGTACATTTGGCCACAGTGAGAATACAGACACACTCTCCACTTGACAGGCTCATCACACTCCACCGTAGTCGATATGCCGGGCCCGGGTCCCTGTAAACCAGCAGGTCATCTACAGTAGAAAGCTTTCTGTCATGAATTCTGTCCCCATGTTTATTTTATTTTCATCTATAGGTATATTCTCTGTGCTGCTCTCACTGTATCTGTCCTGACAGGCTTTGGCTCAGACGATAGAGCAATGCTGTTGTCCTGGTAACAAACCCTAATGACAAGATTTGATATGATCCTCAGATTTAGAACAAAAGCCGCAGTCTACCGCTGGACACTGTGAGACAGTAGGTAGACAAAAGCTGGTTTTATTCATGTGTGCTTGTGTGTGTGTGTGTGTACTGAAGCGTGTAATGTTGTACTTCTTTCAATATGAAGACCAAATACACTCACAAGAATGTAGAAATACCCTAAAACTGAGGATGTACTGTACTGCTGCTCCTCAGTGCTAATGTTTATCTTAGTTTTAAAGTCGAGATTAAATGAAAAACCCTTTTAGATTACATCCCCAGTCACACTGTGCACCTCCTTAAAGATATATCTAATATTCTGCAAATGTCCAAAAACTTGAGACATATGTTATTTATTTTGTTGAATTTTGTACCTACATTATCCAAAATGTTTCCAACAATTGTCAAATGTAGAGAAAACAGCAATTTATTCAAGGTAAGGGTGCCTTTCCTGCTAGCCATTGCTAGCTATCGAGTTGCTCTAACTTCAAGGAAAAAATGTGAGGAAGGAAGTCGGAAGTTGACTAAATGTCAACTTAACGTGGATAAAACTTTACTACTATTACCTCGTTTAGGTTATTTCTGCCTGAGTCATGTCAGATAGATTTTCATCAACTATGGTGGTAGTTTAAGAGTGAAGCTAACAACTTCCATGAGCCCATGCCTCACGATGTCATTAAAGTATGTGTTTTGTTATTGTTTTAATGTGACAGTGTATGATTGAATAAATAAATGAACATTTTCATTGTATTCTTATATCAAAATCCAATCATATTTTGTTTCAGTAAAATGAAATATGATATGTATTCTCTAGCTAGCAACGGCAAGGCACATCAGGTTATGACGTGCCCCATTTTCAAATGTTAAAATCACTTTGGTTTAGGGTAAAGGTTTGGGTTAAAGTTTAAAGTTTATGTCATAAGACTAGTTCAAGAAATTCATATACCAATTTTTGGATGATTTATTCTCAATTTTTATCTGACACACAAAAGGATATAATTTAGTTGCCCAGTGAGAAGACATGATGTAACATAGAAGAGCTCGCAGCAATAACACCAACCTATTTCCAGCACCTTTCAACCTCCCTCCTACTAACACACTGTCAGGGTAATAAATTAAACAAAAACAATTTCATAAAAAAATAAACAAATGCAGCTATATAAATTAAATCAAATCAATATTGATAGCACTAAAAAAGTTCAAAATTGAAAAATAAACATACAGTTCATTACACCTCTATCATGAAGTAAAATAAAGTAGAGTGCCAGTGACTCCCAAAACAACATAAATGACGGGTGGAGAGCGCATGTGACATTACACACATGGTTAATGTTGTAACATGGTTGCATTTTGGTTAGGGTTAGGTACAAAACTACTTGTGCAGGATTAGGCAACAAAACGATTTAGGTTAAGGAAATGACTAACATGACAGACGTCATAAATAGAACAAAACTTAGTTAACCTTAAACTTTAACTCACTGAATGTTGTTTTTTTGTTTTGAATCCTGTGTTTGATTGAGTCGGTCATCCCCCGTCATAATTACTACACCCACTAGAGGTTGCCGCTTAACAATAAACATAATGCAATAAGCTGCTGCACAGACAACCTAGATGCTCCTTTTTAAGGTGAGGACAGGCTGATCATAAATGACTGTTCGCAAGAGATAAATTGTTGGCAGTTTTACAGCATGTTTCAGAGTGCCTTCTAAGTCTTTATTAAACAGCGCCAGGAGAGAAATGACAGGAAACGAGGGAGAGAGGGACACAACAAAGGACTCGAACCGAGGACACTGTGTTCATGGTCGGCATCTTAACCCCAAAGGGCCAGCCCACATCCAGGCAAAAATCAATGTGTTATCCAACTTGCAGTAACAGCATGGGTAATAAATGGCTGACAGGCCTAATAAAAATAATCAGTAGGTCCCCTGAGAGTGAATCGAACTTTCTCTAACTGTAAAAAAATAATTACATGTCTTAACCAGTGGGTATAGGTGGGCGATGTTTCATCTTCCCACTTCTGAAGGATTAGTCTTCTGGCAATCAGAGACACAATACAGCAGTAGCTTTTAATTTATACTGTGGAAGATTAGTTTCCTCAACAACTATTATATTCTAAATATTGCTGTTTGCGGAAATTTGTTGAGATGGATCCAAAACACCTTTTTAAAGAGTTTAGCAGACGTGTCCAAAAAGGGGGGCTAGGGGCCTCTGATTTGATTTTACCACCTGGCACACAGGGGTTTCTCACTAGAATATAATGTCTTGTTTGAATAGTGAAGATCATGGAGAACTTTAAACTGTATAAGTTCATGAAGCACAAAGAGGTGAGGAGTGGAACCTCATCAAAATATGTGAATCTGCGTCTGCTTTAAATTACAAGTCCTCTTTCCTTTGACCTTCAATAATAGATCCAGAGAAGACATTAAAACATTTAAAAATGTTGTTTTGTTACATACTTAAGTTAACACTCCATTTCACAAGTTATTATCAGTGTTGGGGCTAATGCACTACAAAGTGACTGTATAACTTATTACTTTTTTGTTGTAACATGTCGATTTTGCAGTTCAAGTACTTAGGTATTTAGTTCCATTTTCAAATAAGTAATCCAATACTGTTTTACCGTAGTTCCACCACTGCAAGAACCACTTCCACCTGTACCTGACTGGAACCGACTATCAGAAAAACATTTTGAAAAACTTCTCTTGCATTAATTAAGAGTAAACTACAGAGGATCTTGTAATGTATGGTATACCTACATATCTACACAGTGTTTAAAAGACTGCCAATCACAAGGTCTCAATATCGGCCCACTTTTGCTTTGGTACAGTAGTTTTCACACCTAATGCAAACTATACCAGATTCCACATGGACCACACTCAAGAACACCTTTTCAAGTGGACCCAGACATAAATCAACAAACCATTCCTGGGTACATTACACAGCGTTCACACTGATGAAACGAATTGCACTTTGAGATCAAATGATCAAGAATGTCATCCAGTGTACAGTAGTATTCTTTTATGATCAGGGAACTCTACTTGATCTGGTTGTTGGCAAGATTATATTTCTTTTTCTCTTCTAAACCAGACGATTAATTTTCAGCCTTCAGTGTTAAACTCAGTTGAACATTTGGTCATAGGTGAAGACTGAATGTATGAAGTTCTTCCAAAGTGCCTTGACACCCGTGGAGCACTTTGAAAAGGTTCACGGAGTTCACACTTATTCAAGGAGGCAAACATCTGAACTCATCCATCCAATCCAAACCGGGGTCGTTTGCTGCATCACATATGAGGTCAGTAGAGCGATCATCATGTGACAGGAAGTCCCGGTGAAGTCATTACCGGCAGCGATGGAACAATGAGGGCACAGTTGGCCTGAAAGCACCACGTCTGAAATAGCACACATCCTGTCCACCCCTCCTCCTCCCCCAATATCTCCCTAAACTCTCCACCCCTTCCCTTGCCTGCACCACGATCAGCACCACAACCATCGTTTTTTATATATATATTTATTCGCTCCGCCAGACTATCTGAACTAGTGGCTGCAGAAAATAACAGGTTGCAAGGCGGCAAGCAAATGGAGACAATCTCAGGCTCAGAGTGTTTGTCTCTGCAAAGCGGTGGGACGAGTCGAAAGGTGAAAGATAAGGGTCAGCGCTGCAATCACTGTGGCTGCCTTTGACATCAGGGAGGGCAGCCAAACACCACACTTTCCTCTTTCCCTTACCCAACCTGTGCTGCATCACTCAGTCTGGTATAAAATATAATGAGGCACACAGAAAACAAAACAAATTTAAATGCACACACACAAAAAAAAAAAAAAACGGACGATTAACAGTCTGCATTTCTCCAATGCCTCATTTCCCTGCCTAGTTATAGATGCAGGGTACACACACAGGCTGGAAACAAAGTCTGGAAGGACTGCTGGCGAGCGGAGGCAGTCAACGGACCTTAATGAAGACCCAAACAGCGGAAGGTGTGGCCCCGGTCCCGACAGGGGTTTCTTCTCCGCCAACAAGGCCCCAGGAGTGAACGCGATCCAGCAGAGGCAGACAGTGCTCGCTCCTCGTCTTTGCTCCTTTCCAGCGACTTAATTTATGCAGCATCTTGCAGTGCCGCTGAGCTTGAATAGCAGCCGCGACAAGAATTTGAATTTGGGAGTTGGGGGGTTAGTTTTTCAGAGTTGGAAATCATGGTGTTCTTGGTTGTGTGCAGAGGGCTCTGCTCCAGTAAATACAGACTGAGGACGGCAATTTGGGGCTCCGCGACATGTGTCTATTCCCTGATCTCGTCACTGAGATGGGACTTAATTTCTCCGGGGTGGTTTGGAGAGGTAGCGGGGAGCAACGCTGATGTGTCTCACCCCAGATCTCAGAGGCTTTACCCGACACCCCGGAGAAATAAAGGCAAGTGCCTGTGTTATACATTTCAACTTTTACACTCTGCTCACTCCTCTTCCGTCTCGTGGAGAGAGCTGCTCAGTATGGCCCTGTTTCATCCTCCTCCTCCTCTCTGTCTGCCTTCTTATCTTATTTCTCCCTCTCCTCAGGAAGCAATTTGAAGCAAAAGATGCTTGGTTAAGGGCTACGATGGCTCAGTCTGCTTTGATATGCTGCTCTGCCTTATGAGCTGTCAAGACATGCGGACAGGAATGGGATGGGATGGGAGGAGTGAGGGGGGGGGGAGTGGTGGGGGAAGAGGGAAGGGAAGGAGCTCAGCCGCGATTTGGGAAAGGGATACGGGGGGAGAAAGAAAAAGCTGAGCTAAGTGGCATCCTTCCAAGCGAGTCGGCGTTGAGATACACTAATTAAGGAAGCCATAATTAGAGTTAGGCCTGACATGCAGAAAAATACTCCCATCCCTCTTTTTCCTCTCCCCCCCACCATCCCCCCACATCCACTTTGGGTGAATTTGCACTCATCCGTGTCTACTCGCCATGCTGATACAGTCATGGGCTTTTCATATTTTCAGCAGAAATCTCCCCGCACTAGTTTTATTTGACTTGAGGTACAATCTAATGGAAGGGAGAAAATCACACCTTAACTAGGCCAGAGAATATTCTTCCAAGCCAACCCTTCCCCAGTTTCCCATTACTCATCTACATCCTCCTCGAGTTGAGATTGTTTTCATGTAAAGAATCACCACAATTTCATACTTGACTAATGATAGCGCGGGCAACTCAACCAGCTGCAGTGCCTGAGGAGGACAAAGCTAAGGTGAATAATGTTATTCCACTGTCACTTCTGCTTGGATGTAATCATCAATCACATTGCCTCATAAACATTGTGTGTTCGCACAAAAGATGTGATGCGTTTGTCCTAAATTAGATTGTGCCTCGCTGTCATTTATCAAGTCTCTCTCATATATAAAGGCCACTGTACATAGTGACACACAACAGAAGGGGCTCGGAGCTCGGCGCAGTCAAAATGTCCTGCAGCTACGTTCTTCCTTGAATTACATTTCTGGAGATGGGGGTGGGGGGGTGGGGAGGGAAGAAACGGCATTGAGTTTCAAAGGACTAACGTTTGTTTAAATGAATTCCCAGCTCCTCTCACGCTGAGGGGAGGGCGAGCATCAAAGCGTGGTGGCATTGACAGCAAGATTATGTTGGTGTGCATTTCCAGAGTGTGTGTTTCTGTGTGCTTGTGTGTGTGTGTGTTAACAGCAGGTGCACGTGGCTGTGTGGCTGCTGAGAGGCAGACCTCTGAACAGTGCTGAGCAGGGGCGGAGCCAGAGGGATAGCGCGGGGTGTCCCGGTGGAAACTGCCCCTCCTACATGAGTCATAGGTAGTTTGGTTGTTGGTCATGGATGAACAACAGAACAAGCCCTACAGAGAAGCTAAAGAAGTGCAAAGAGATACAAAACGACCGCAAGGAGATGGAAAACAACTACAAAGAAAATCGGGACAGCTACAAAAACCACAAAGAGAAGCAAAACTGCTGCAAAGAGAAGCAAAACAACCACAAGGAGACACAAACAATCACAAATAGATGCAAAATGGCCACAGAGAGACAAAAAGTACCTACAAAGATGTACAAAACAACCACAAAGACATGCAAAACCAGAACAAAGACATACGAAATGACCACAAAGAGAAACAAAACAACCAAGAAGAGATGCAAAATGACCACAAAGAGATGAAAAATGACCACAAAGAGGCACAAAACAACTACAACGAGACACAAAATTACCACAAACAGAAGCAAACAGCAAAGAGATGCAAAACAACCACAACAAGATACAAAACGACCAAGAAGAGATGCAAAATGACCACAAATAGATGCAAAATAACCTCACAGAGACACAAAATGACCACATAGAGACACAAAAAGACGAAAAAAAGAAGCAAAACTATTGATATTAATTGAAAGAATATTTATTGTTGTCATATAAATGTTGATATATAAATGTTAATAATGTTTGTTACTGCAGAGTACTTTTTATTCATTTTTCAAATTTGTCCCCCTTCTTTAAATCTGCCCCCCACAGCATTCAAAAGTTTATAAACCACCCTCGGAAATGAGAGGAGCAGCACGCTCTCACAAACCAAGAAAATTGATCAAATGAAAAGGGGGCACGTTGTTATTTCACATTACAAATTCACCAGCGTACTGTGCATAAAGATGCATAATCTGGGGTATAATTTAAATGCAAAGTACAAACAGCCATCGCCTCCCTCCCTCCCTCTCTCTCTCACATACAACAAACAGAGCACCATGGATAACAAGAATCATTGGTGTGCATGTGCTGCAGCAATAAGACAGAGGGTAGCTTTGTTGTCGGCCAGCCCAGTCGCTCCACCTCCTCCTTGTATCAGCACATCTTTTTCTAACTGCTCGGGGCACGGGGTAGGAGGAAGGAGAGAGCCGAGTGTGTGTCACTGCGTCTGGTCCCCTTGTGTCTCATATCCCAGATGCTATGAGAGTGTGTGTGTGTGTGTGCTCATGCACTATGAATGGGTGTATACTGTATGCATTACAGTCCTGGACACTTACTCTGATTAGTTGTTCAAATCCAAACCTTCAAGCTCAGCACATACAGTGGGGGAAAACAACGCAGCTGCTTACTGAATTGAGTTTAAGCAGAGAATAATGAGAGTTGGCACAGGAAGGCTGTTTGTTAATGTGTGTGTGCGTGTGTGTGTGTGTGTGTGTGTGTGTGTGTATGTGTGTGAGAGAGAGAGAGAGGAGGGGAGGGGGTCTGGAGCAGAGATGACTATCAGCCAGGCAGTTTAGGTAGCTGCTTCCTGAGTGCTGATGTGGCCTCCGTGATTCAATTGGCCGGGCTGCTGAGTGACTGCAGGGCTACCGGCTCTCTGGTTGGTCAGCTGGGGCTCTGCTGCAGCACGGCAACGCCATCCTGTGGAGAGCGATCGAAGTGCAGCGGCGAGATGAAAGGAGGCTGACCCTGCAGCGGCTCCAGATGCAGCCTGAGGGACTGAAGAGGGGGGTAAAAAGACACTAGAATTGTTTCCGTGTCCGAGCTGAGCATTGCTGGCTTTACTTAAACACTTATTTGTCTTACACAGCTTCCCTGAGGACCACCCTGCTCCGCTTGTACTCAACAGGTTGGATCTTGAGAGATTTCCAGGATAGCCGCAGTTCTCTGATATAGAAGTGTATTTCAACAGTGTAAAAAAAAAGTTTGTACTTAAAACAAAAACTTTCTATCTAGTCAAATGAACTTCTTACATTCATTTGTACTTGAGAAAACCTGTTCAAGAGGGTTAAGATTTTAAACTAAACCAGCATCTCCTCAGTCACACTGACAAAAATTACAAACAAATTGGATTTCCTTTCACATTTTCTCAGTTTGAAATGTCGGTTCTTTATTTCCCACAAAGAGCTCACAGCTGCATCTGCTCGTGCTGGAGCTACTTTCCTCCAGCACTGGCTCAGAGACAACATGTGAAACTGCTAACAGTGAATTTATTCAATTTCAAGTGTAAAGAGGTAGGGACTGAATTAAATACTAACCACACTGTAAAGAGGTATTTCAGTAGGTGCAGTTGAAGTAGTATAATGTTTTAAATGAGGCTCATTCAGAGTTTTGCTTTGATGATGGCAGTCTGTTTTTGTGGATTATAATAATTTGAAATTACATCAGGCTCCTTTAACCTGCTCTTCTTCTTTCATTAAAAGCGTGTCAGTTAGGTTTCGTTTAGTATTGTGTGTCTGATTACATGACGTCCACATCTCCTCCTGATTTTTCCCTTTTTTTTTCTTTTTGTGACTTTTGTAACTGAATTAAATTGTGTCATTTAAGTTTCCATGAAACTCAACTCATTGAATGAAACCAGCTATCATTAAGTCAGGCTAACGTTACGTTACGCTAACTTTAGCAATTACATTCCTTATTTAACAAACTGAAAGAACACACTAAACTGACTATAAAACTACTTTTCCTGAGATCATACTATCAGGTTGTTAAGAAGCAGTATTTTACTTTTGGGTAAAGCAAATAATTGAGGTGGAAAATTGGATTTTTTTAAGTTGATTTGCCTGAAATTTCAGTAGCATTAATGCAAACTGTTGATTTGAAACCAATCAGATTATTAAGTATGTCTGGCTTAAAGCAATTGTGTTCATCTATCTTGTTAACTCGATTTGAAAAAAAAAAAATTCATTTGTGCGTTACCAATTGAAGTAATTTCCATTCATCATGGTTTGCAGTGTTTTCACTGTTGTGAAACAAACAACCACGACTTATCTTAAAGTTTATTAGAGACACATAAAATAAAGTTCTTGGGAAAGTTTTAACTCTCAAACAATGCATGCTGGGAAGTAAACTCTGTACGGTACACTCACGCAACTCATCGTGTCAAGTCAAAAGACAAGTTAGAAGAACTCATGTTTAAGTTCTGAAGTGAAATTAACTTACAAATAAATTACTTGATTCCACTAAATATTTCACTTTGCAATGAATGTCAAGAAAGGGAAACATATATAAAGTATATTTTTTTGATAATGTGGTTTAACCTTTATGAATTCAAATATGTTGGGGATACATTTCATTGTTATTATACAGTGTTATACACTGCCTGCCCCCCACACAAAAGTCACCACCTGAATTTAACTAAGAAAACAGGTAAGATCCTTCCATTGGATAATTACTGCAGTGATTAATATGTCTCAGCAAGTTATTGAACCCCAACTGATGCAGTGAGGAGCTTCTCATTTCTTAAATAACCATGTCAGAAGACATATCCTGTGGTCAAGGAAAATATGTTACTCTGTTTCAGAAGGATCAAAGTATTGGCCTGCATCAAGCAAAGAAAACAACTAAGGAGATTGATGAAACTAATAAAACTGGGTTAAGAACTGTCCAAAGCATTCTTAAAACCTGGAAGGATAGTGGTGAACCTTCATCTTCCAGGAAGAAATGTGGTCGAAAAAAAAATTCTTGAATGATCAGAGATCACTTAAACGTTTGGTGATATCAAATCGTAAAAAATCAACAGTAGAACTCACAGCTATGTTTAATAGTGAAAGTAAGAACATTTCCACACCGACAATGTGAAGAGAACTTGAGGGATTGGAACAATGGGAAAAGGTCATGAGTCCAGATTTACCCTGTTCCAGAGTGATGGTAAGAAGAGAGGCAGATGAAGTGATGCTCCCATCATGCCTAGCGCCCACTGTACAAGCTTGTGGGGGCAGTGTTATGATCTGGGGTTGCTTCAGTTGCTCAAGTCAAGGTTCAGCAACATTATGTGGCCAAAAAATGAGGTCATCTCACTACCTAAATATACTGAATAAGCAGGTTTTTCTACCAGTGGATTTTTTCTTCCCTGAAGGCACGGGCATATTCCAAGATGACAATGCCAGGATTCACTGGGCTCAAATAGTGAAAGAGTGGTTCAGGGAGCATGAGACATCATTTTTGCACATGGATTGGCAAAATCCACCACAGAGTCGGTCCGACTTTCCCATCATCAGTATAAAATCTTGGTGAAAAATGAATGCAGCTCTGGACAGAAATAAATGTTGTGACACTGCATAAGCTTATAGAAACGATGCCATGGTGAATGTGTGCCGTAATCAAAGCTAAAGGCGGCCCAATGAAATATTAGAGTGTGTGACTTTCCTTTGACCAGGCAATGTATTTTTTCTAACTCTGTTTTGGATACTGTAATGTGTTAGTTAACCCATTAGTAATTTTGACCCTTTTTTTGCACATGGACGATGTGATTGGTTGCAGACTGACAACCACTCCCCATCTAAGATGGCTCCTCATTGACACAAAGTGTTTGCCTGATGAAGGTCTAGTACTGAAACATCACAAATAAATGTTATATTGAAAGTTGGACAGCGTACGAGAGTCCTTTAGCAAGAAAGGGAAAAGTCAAATTTTGTTAGTTCAGCAGGCTGAAGATTAAGGATGACAGTGATATCAGTAGTTCTTATCATTTTATTATAAAATCATTACAGGCACTATCAAAAGTTGTTTGGTAACACTGTGTTGCACAAAATAATCTAAAAGTTCACTTATCTCGTAAAATATGTGTATGACACTGGAAATGCACTCTAAAATTAGAAAAGCACACGGAGTCGGGGCCAATTCACCCTATGAGTTCAGGATGCATTGCTCCCCCAGAGCTCCTGACATTAGTATTCTCAGAGGGCTGTGCTCACTGAGAGCCAATTCCCAAAGCCCACGGCCCCCCGCTGACGCGAAGTTACCAGCACTTACAGTAGATGGCGACAGACGTCTGAGGCAGGGGCGATAAGAGCCTCTCAGCGGGGTGGTCTCTTTGAGAAATGTAGTCAGAACCTGTCACGCCTCCTGCACTCTGAGAAGGAAAAGAGGTCCTCTTTTGATCCCACATGCACAGATGTAGAATATTTCCACTGAATCATAATGTGGTCAGAACCATAACGGCCCCAAAAGAAACCCTAATCATTTCTATTTCAGACGTACAGTGAATTAACGGGTAATTCCTCAAAGACACATGGATGTTGACGGACTCACTGACTGTCAGATATTACACCTATGACTGTCTAATAATAGCATTAGAGTGATGCAAAGTGTTTTTTCCTGCTTTTGCGGGACCTGGCAGAAATGTCGTAGGTGTAACATGTTTAACCTGATGTGGGCAAGAGTGGGCACATTATACGCCTTTAGTCCCTGTGTGCCAGTAATTAAATGTTTTGTTAAATGTGAATACAACATTATAGTTGCAGTTCATCAACAGTGGGCAGATGAGTGAAATCAAGGGCAATGGAAATAATTAAACTTCTTTCATTGTTACATAGCTTAGTATAATCAATATTTTATATAATCATCGATAAGGTCCATCACCACAGAGAATTATCAACCCAACTCTGCATTTCCTCTCAGCTCTACAGAGTGTTTTAGCATCTTTTAACTCATTGATTTGGTTTCTTGGTCTGTGACTCTACTGTTTTGGTTTCCACTCGCTGCTCTCATCACTGTAGTTTTTTACCACAGCAGGCAGCTGTTTTTACCAAAAAACTCCAACAAACCCACAGTACACTGCCTGCCCAGTAGGGTTTAATTCAAGGAAATACACTGAAAAACACTGAAAGCTTATTGTAACTGTTGAACACAAAAGTGCTATGAATGCAAACACTTCTGACCTTGTGGGATTGCACCATGAGTGTTAATGCAGTTAGCGCGAGTACTAAATTGTATGTTCATTCTAACGTATTGCACATTTGGTTGGTGTATGTTTTGCATTTGCTCAACTAATAATTGCATAAATGATAAGAGGTGCACTGGGAAGGCAACAGTGAGGGTTTTGCATGTTTTACAGGTTTTTGCCACAGGGAGTTTGTATGGAAAACAAAATTACAGAAAATGCAAAATGAAATTTGACCCCACGGAATTTGTGGTGTTAGTTAAAGAGGCATATAAACATATTGTTGAAAAAAAAAAAGAATATTACAAAAAGAAGCTCTATATGAGAGTATCTGCAGAAGGTCAAGAACAACAGATGAAAATGGCAAGATATAAGGCGAAGAACCAAAGAAAGATTGGCTTATACTCGCACTACATCAACTGTCTTCAACAAATAAAAAAATAAATAATAATAATAAATAATAAGTCCATCGTGCAGGAGGTGCGAGCTGTGTCCTCGAATGCTCAGCTGGGACACTTGGGCCACTGTCGTGCACACCAGGCAACTGATCAGCGGTGTATCTGGTCTGACAATGGCCATAAATACCCTGGTGAGAGGGATCGAAGATGAGGTGCAGACAGTGGTGAGGTCTCTCTGCAGCCCAGGGGAGAGGAGCGCACTGGGGGCATCTCAGGACTTTGTAGATACAGATACAGCAGAAGTGCATCTACATTTTGTACCATTTGCTAATGATGCTTTTACACAATCCACCTGTACAACCATCTGAACCTATAAAGGTTCTTTGCACTAGAAAATCTATCTATCAGTATATCTCTAAGTGGCACTGTTTAAATAGCCCATCTCATCTGAATTAGGCAGTGTTTGGACATACATAAATTACATTAATTATCCACCGTCTAAGCGTGTTATCCATATTTAGTTAGACGACGGATGATGCAATTATAAATCCAGAGTGTCTGCTCCGTACAGCAACAGCAGCAGAGTCACAGCACAGAGTAGCAGCAGTCAGATTGCATACAACACCGTAGACTGCATTGAAGTTTTAAGTTGGATATTCAACAGCTAATCACACTGGATCGTTTCACTGGGTCAAAACTTAAAACTAACTTCACTGTAGTATGTTGGCTAATCACAGCCCTAGTTGTGGGATGCATCAGATATTCTGTTGTTCAGTTCTTTACCATGAAGGTGTTAGCTGGTGCTAATGTGTCAAAGCTAAGGCAAACTTTGCTAAAGCAAGGTAGCCTTGGCAAGGAGCTAACATTATAACCATTGTGCGCTTAACATCAGCGTTAGTTCACAACTTACCTGTTGATGTCAGCTACAGATGTTGAGGTCAGTGTGGGGGATGTTTGATAGATCTGAGGCTCACAACTCAATAATGAACCAATGAACCTTTCTACCATTGGCTGGCATATGTATTATATGCATTATATAAGTATTAATATGTTAAATAAAATATGTAATGCTCTAATGCTATAATAAGTTATTTGTTAAATAAAACTTTGCATTGTCACAAATGTGCACAATTCACATGGAAAAGTTGTATTTTATTCTAGCTAAAAAGTTCAGATTTATTGGCCACCAGATTGGTAATGGGTGAATTTTTCTCCCCTGAAATTGATGTCGGTCTCAAAAGTCCCACATCAGAGGGACCCTAGATCTAACGTCAAAGATCAAAGTAGGTGTTCTAATGAGAATCATCACTCATATCTTTTCATGTCCGGTGTAATCAGTAACACTGGTGTCATCATAAGTTTATTAACTGGTGGGAAAATTTCCTCACCGTGGCATCACTAGTCTGAATCATTATATTATCCCCAATTGTACCTATCTGAGAGTCCTCTTATTGTTTTAGAATTAAATTTGCAGGAATGGCTGTTGTGCAACCAAACAACATTCTATTCCCATATGGAAAGGTAGCAAAGAAAATCTGCATACACTTTCATTTGTTTTTAATTATTCAAGAATGCTCTGGTTTGAACTGCTAGAAATCTGTTTTTTGTCTGGTGTGTTTGATATTTTGTTTTAAATTAATCCTCTGATATAGACACTTTGAGGATTGATCAGTAAAAGTGGTGCACCTTGATTTTGGCTGAGTAGATTTCAAAAGGTTTTCACAACTTTCTGTTATTGTCTGATGTCCACAGTGTTTTAACAGTCAGGAGCTGTGCAGTTGCAGGTGGAGGCAGGACCCACTAAATATTTCCATGCAGAAGCCGAGGTTACAATCAAACCGCCGCACCCCATCGAGACCTCCCCCTGTCACAACCCTGCTGATTGTAGTGTAGACACGCCAGCTGACACAGAGTTCATTGTTACTTTGTTTATTTGACAGTCACATAGGCTGCTCGTTTTTCATTGTTCCTCCCACAGTGTCATTTGTCTCCCATAACACTATATTATGCTAATTCTTCCCTGCATGGATACTGCAGTGCCAGACATCAGTGCTGTCATCCCTCAGATTGACAGCTCCAGAACATGTGCTCTATGGGTTGTCATCTCCTGCAGAAACACTGGTTCTTTTCAGACACGCTGTTCTGTTTATGCGTCATTCTGAGATTTAAACATGACACACATGCCTCCCACGGAAACTGAGAAAGATTAAGATTATATAAAAGGAGTCGAAGAAGAGATGGAAACTCTTGAGTTCCTCCCTCAGATTGCAAACATTTCTTTCACTTTCTTCGAAAGTTTTTGTTTAAAACTGTTGTGTAATTTCCAGTGTTCATTTAAATTCAACTTTTCTTCATTTTTCTTTTTCTTAGGCTCAACAGTGCGTTTCAAACTTCCTCTACAAAGGCTGTTTAAAACATTTTTGAAACTTGCATTAACCCTGCCACTCACCCAGTGCATGTTGGGATACACTCCAGCCCCCGACAGATCCAGAACAGGATAAGTTGATTTGGGAATGGATGGATTAATATTGGAATTGGGTCTGTCTCAGTAACCACACTTGTAGTATTTGGATGTATTCAAGTGCCTACTTTTGTGATGTATTGTGTTTCTGGCACATTTTTCATGTGGCTTTGGAAAATAAAGCACATGCCTCTATTGAGCTGTGATGCTTTGTCAGTTTTATTTTACTTTCACATGAAGAACATGGAGGATCAACCAAACAACCTCATAATCACATGACACTGAAAAGCAAAAGCACAGCCATTCAGGGTTAGGAGAAGTTAATACAATGAATAAAGCAATGAAATCATATTATCTGTTAACAGTGGTCTATTGTACATGATAAAGTAACATATTTCAAGGTGTAAGGATTATTTATGTATCATTATATGACACAGGGTTGCAGAACAAAGTATATGCTAGAGTTCCTTCATGCAACAAATACATATAACATATATATAAATAATTTAAAATTAGAACAAAATAAAGGATAGTACAGTCAAATGTGGCAAAATATGGGAAGTTAAAAAGCTGCCAGTGTTGCAGTGGTGTCTCCCTATAGTGTGAGTACGAATGAACACGAGCCGTCACAAGACGTTTACATGTGTGTTATGCAACGACAAAAACGGACTGCAAAATACACAAACCTTTACGTCATGAAGAGTGCTGCTGTCTGAGACCAGACACTCTACCCTATAGAGATTCACTAGGCTTACATGTCATTGTGATCAAAATATTAACAGAAAGAAACTTTGTCCTTAAAAATGAAAACTGTGAATTCATAAATATTATTTGATATATATTACATAGTTCTCCATCACTTAAATGTGGCAAAGTTGGTACGTTTTTTTATCTTCCTCATTATCCATTTCTGGCTATTGTCATAACCAATGTTGAACTACTATGTAAAATCTGAAAAACATTAATATCACCATCCTAAAAGGTACCTTCATCAGTTACTGAGGGCCACTTGTCAGTCCAGTTATCCATGCTGTCACTGTCAGTAATAGCAGACACACGGATCTAGAAGGATCCTCAGACCCACAAGATCTCATGAGAGTGAAAATATTGGATGAAACCATGAAAAATTGGGGTTTCCTACTAGACACAACCAGCAGACACTGTCAACGATGGACACGACTTGCCACCACAGCAATCACGGCACTGCTAGATGGCAGAACACAAAAAGCAGCCACTCTATATAGTATGAAAGTATAGTATAAAATAAATTTAATAGAATAATACATAGGGTTATATATACCACACATATACACCCAAGAAATAATTAGTTTGTGTCAACAAGTAAACAGTTGCTTTCAGATGGGGTTGTGTTTACTGTGTTCTCAAGAAGAATCCATATGAATACCCGCCTCTTGCGGTATTCACAAGCTCTGAGGTGGAAATTTTCTGAAAGTTGGACAAAGTCCCAAGGAGATCACAAATAGTGACATGTTTTACTGACGTTTTCAGAAATAACGGAGAACATGGAAGTTCATATTTGCAAGATGGTAAGTTAATATATTGTCATTTTAACTGTATTCTGAATTTTATACTATGTATGTACTATGTATAGGCTTGGTGTCCATCCTGCTGTTGCCTTGCAGTGGTGTTCTCCCTCCAGAGACTTTGTTAACATGTTCATATTGACATATGAGGAGCGAAACGAGCAGTAAATGCCATGACTGAGTATTTCTTCCTTTGAAACTACAGTGACCAAGGGCGGTGTCAAAAAAAAAAAAAAAACTATTCAGAGAAGCTGGGTATGTGATGTCATAAACCTAAGGATCCAATCCATTTAATCCAGCGAGCTATACATATGATAAACAGTGATACCCAGCCCACAGGAGAAGCTGGATGTAAGTAGTTACCATCATCATGTAGTAGAACAGAGGAGAAGCCAGATGCAGCTACTTGCCATTTGAACAAGGCATTTAACTTATTTTGCAAAAAAAATTAAATAAATAAAAATAAAATATGTATATATATATATATATATATATATATATATATATATATACATATATATATATATATATATATATATATATATATATATATATATATGTATGTATCAGACATTCATTTCTCCTTGCAGAGCATTTTATGTTTAAAATATGACTTGAGGTGTTCTTTAACCACTCGAACTCTGAGTAAACAGACTCAACAAATTTAACCGCAAGGCCAGTTATGTTATTGTGGTGGAGCTGGACTCTCCGATGGCAGTCTCAGAGAGGAGGATGCTGTCCAAGCTACGGGGTATCTTGGACAGTGTCTCCCACCCACTACATGATGTGCTGAGAGACTTATTCCACCAAGATGCACCACAGAGCACCACAGGAAATCCTTCCTGCCTGTGGCCATCAAACTGTCTGACACTCAGAGTTAACAGACTGAACCTTGTACTGTTTCAACCTCGTCAGCAACGATATGATAGATAGATGCAAAATATATAGCATTGTTATTACTGTTATGACCCTGTGGGTCATTTGTGAATTTGTTCTTGTTTTTTCCTTTTGCTATAGTGTCTCCTCTCCCTAGTGTGTGTGTGTTGCTGCTCCAGTGTGAATTGGGAACAGGTGGCGCTGGATGATGATGATGATGATGATGATGACGACGATTGCTGCCACGCGATTGGTCAGGGGGCGGAGCCCTAGGCCTACATGAGCGCCGACGGCCTGCATTCTCCCTCCTCCTCCAGCCTCCCCACCGCAAAGAACCGCCAGCACGGTGTTACGAGTTGTTTGGTTTTGGTAATCGTTGTAGATCAGTAGATGACTGTAGTAGCTTCGAGTAATTTGTTGATAGCACTCTGAGCATATTTCGAGTAAGCCTCGAATCCTTGAAACCTTTTGTAAATACGTGTAAATAGCAGGGCAGTTTAGTAGGGGGGAGCAGCATTTATTTTGGTGAACCTGTTTTCTCCTGTTTATGTTTTTGTTAGGAGATCAGGTTAGTATTTTGTCATTCTTTTCCCTTTTGTTTTTTCTTCGTTAGGTAAGTTTAGGGTTTTCCTTAGATTGTTTTGTTTATTGTTTTGGCCTGTGTTTCCCCCTGAAGCAAAATAAAAACTGCTCCTTTTTTTGAACCTGTAAACGTGGTTGCTGGCCTTCTTTGGTGTGGGAAGACGGAGGGAGCACATTATCTGTTGTGTCCAGGGTTCCCCTAGACCGGGACATAACATTACACTGTTATTACACTGTTAAATATGATTATAACATGATACTTATTATTTTTTGTTTCTTGTAATTTCTATATGCTTATATATTTTATATTCTTGAATGGGAGCGCCTGTAATGTCCCCCAACCAATCAATGATGTATTTTTGATTCTGATTCTGACTTCCCATGTCGTGATCATGAGCACACAAGTTTCATCTGAACCATTAACTACGCCAGAGACAAGAATCCCACCTGTAAAGCATGCTAAATCTACAAAGATGGGGACAGCTGTAGTCTGAAAATGTGTAAAAATACATTTCTTACTAAAATCTTTTCAAAATCTTTTCATCAAAAGATTAAAACAAAATCGAAATCAGGTGCCAAAATAATTAATGAGCGCCACTAGTGGTCAAAACTTTTAATTTCTTTCTTTCTAGCCTCCCTACTGTGGCCAACTTGCCACAGGTCAAACGAGTTAATACAATTCTCATCTCTGCTTGAATATTTTTCTAATCTA
This sequence comes from Lutjanus erythropterus, assembly GCF_056507025.1. Lineage (NCBI taxonomy): Eukaryota > Metazoa > Chordata > Actinopteri > Lutjaniformes > Lutjanidae > Lutjanus > Lutjanus erythropterus. The sequence goes on along the minus strand of NC_139326.1, from coordinate 33,429,685 downwards.
AATAATTTTCAGGTAGCCTTAGAGCACTGAGAGGTAATTTTGCTGCAGAACTTTCATCATACTCCCTCCTGCTGCCCATGGGCTCATTGTATCAAGATCTAACCTCTCTCTCAGACACACGATCATGGTGCACTGGATTTGCTTGAATGAATTCAGACGGGTGCCGTCATTCTCCCCTTTACGACCCCAATTTCTCCGGGTTAATGATGAACACAGATCAGGTGGGACTAACCATCAAACGAACACTCACAGTTTGACTGACTAGTACATAATGTTTAATTTCTTCACCTTGACAAACGGGCCCTGGTGGTAATGTGTCTGAGCGCTGTATTTACAGCTTGGAAGCTGGTGTGGATGGCATTTCCCCACAATTCCCATCTGAGGTGAGAGCCAGTCCTCAGTGTGATCATTGCCTAGCCTTGAGCTTCTATCAGCCTCTTCGTGGGTTCCAGCCAACATGCCCAATTCCCCCTTACCCAAAAATCTGTCACCACCAGCTGGAGTCATTACCCCAGCTCCTCCCTGGGTAGGCGAGGGGCCACTCCTCCCTCATATCCTCGTCAGCCAACAGGGACAGATGTTCATTACAAGCCCATTTCCCCCCTCCAATATTATATCTATTAGCATTGGGGCATAGTTAGCTGCCTATTGTCTCTTATGACTTTGGCATTGCTTCATATAGTAACAAGTTGAATGGGATGAATGTGTTTAGTGGTCACCTGCTGGCACATCCTGGGTCAAAGCAATATGCTAAATGTAACTGCGAGATGATGGCTGACTGTGAAATGATGAGGCTCATTAGCGGCTGATGGCCGTGGAAATTGATGATCAGGAGCTTTTTTGGGGTCGGATCCAGTTTAATACTTACAGAGCCAGGAGGCTGCATGCAAATCATCCAAATGACTCATCTGCTCAGCATCTCCATGTAAATGAAGGAAACTTGGGGAGAAAAGAACATGAGATATTATCATTGAAAATGAAGTTTGTTGAACATGTTGATCTTGTGTTCATGTCATAGTCCAGTTACAATTATTCACGCTAATTGAGTTGGCTCCACTCGAGGGCTGGTCGGTATGACAGAACATTTAATCACACTGCATATTTTCAGTCAATATAATACTCCTTGGAACATTAAATTCCCCCTAGTAGTAGATTCAAACCCTGAAAAATGACCCAAGATTTACAAAATCTGCAAATAAATTTTACAAAAATAAACTATAATCAAATAAAATCCATTTGCTGGTGGTTAAGACTGTGTGGCTGTGTTTGGACCTGGATGCAGATATACTATTCATATTAAGTGCAAACTGAGAATGCAGTGTGTTTCATTGCTTCTCCAGGTCCAGTGGTTTTGGAGGCAGCAGCTACTCAGTAAATTACCCACCTGTGTGTATTTGACTGCACATGCATGAGACTTATAAATCAGCATAATTAACACACAAATAATAACTTATACGGCTGCGCTTCCTGCTCCATATGTCAGGAAGTGTTCATTCATGAAAACAGCATCAAAGAGAAAAAAGAAGAGGTTTATGAGTTTGGAGTTTGATGTCCTGCTTTCAGAGATCCATAAAGGAAAATCTGTCATTTTATCAGAGTCAGCAGTGAAATTTTAAGACCTGCTAAAGCAAAGAAACAGGAAAAGCGAGTGCTGTTAATCCTGTGTTACCTGAGGCTCGGGCTGTCACTGAAATAAAGAAAAAATGTCTCAATATGAAAATGACTTAAGAGGAAAAAATTACTTGCCACAGCCACGGCAAGGGGCGATCGATGACTGCAGCAGGAGGAGAGGGTTAAGGGGAAGTTTTCATCATGGAGACAGAGGACAGAATAAGTGAAGATGTTTGACAGAGACTTGACATGACATGAACCTGCATGTGCAGATACACAGCCAATACACCTGACAGCAGGTAATAATACATAATTGAATGAATGATGATAGGTTTTATTAATTTACAATTATATTAGAATTTGAAATGTAGTTACAAAGGATCATGTCAACATAATTATGAAGTGTCTTTTTTTCAAACTCAAAATGTCTTCAAACTAATGAAATTTACAGTCATAAGTGAAAAACTTTGGTTGTGATGACAGCAGACTGACGGCACTACAATAGGTCTGGACCACTCGAAAATTCAAAATGTGAGAAAATTGGTGAATGCCACAAATTCTCTTAAATCACTTGTAAACACTACTTAAGAACAAAGCCTGTAGCTATGAATATGATCATAGTTTTTTGCAATATGTATATACAGCGCTTAACATGGCAGGGCCTCAGTGTTGGAATAAAGGACTAGGGGAACAAGAAGTCACTGAGGTTTGATACTCAATAAGGGGACACAAGTGCTCAGCCTGTCCAGCTCTGTCCAAATCACTCAGCAGAAGGATCCAGTGCACCAAAGGAGGGGACGCTGGGGTTTGGATGGGGCTCCTCTCCGCCCCAGAGAGAAGGCCCTTGTTCCTGGGCGGCTGATGAGAGCTGGCCTGCTGACAGAGGGCCCTCCGCTGGAGGAAGATGCTATTGTGTGTGGGAGCTCTACACCACAGAGGAGTCACTTCCTCTGGCTAATGTTTCACTCAGAGCTCCCTGCACTGCCTGGCACTGCTCTGTCTGTACGCTCCATAGTATATCAGATAATGCAGCAGAGCTCATCACATGCATGTGTTGTAAGATGTTTGTTTTTTTCTACGCACCCATGTGACATTCACTTTTTTTTCTTTCTTTATGGGAATATGAGTAGGTTTCTGCACATGCATTTCCAGTTTGTTTTCCATGCTGCCCTCTGTGTGTTTTTTATCTTCACGAGTGGGTGTTATAACTCCTCAGGGAGCATTCGCTCTATGAGTAGTGATTCCACTTCTCTTCCCAGATAAACGCTATGAGACTCAACTCTCGAAGTGGGTATATTAAAACTGTCAATAGTGTTGTGCAAAGGAATGTTTTGTGTCTGCATATATATGAGCCTGAACTCCCTGAAGGCATTATGTAGTGTGCAGGCAGTTACCAAGGAAGGAGGCACTGCAGTACATTTCTCCTTACACACTGAATAGAAAATGTCCACACTAACAGCTTATGTAATTTTATATTGAGTCACAATGGATAATAAAAAAAATCTGATAGCATCAATTGTACTTGTCATCCGCTTACCAATGAGCTAATAGCATTATATACAGCTTTAAAGATCATGTTGTCACACCACATAAGCATGTAATTAACCACCCAGCCAAATTTCAATGATTAAAGAAATTGCAAAGTATATAAAATTAAGTCTCAAAAGTGTGAAAAAATGAGCAGTTTCGTCTGCTCTGAAAGGCTGGGGGTGTTCCATTCCTCTGTCTCAGTGTCAAACACCACTATGACCTGACAACAACCTGAAACATGGACAGTCTGTCTGGTAGTTTTATTGGACATGTCCAGACATGTTTGAGCCACCAGAGCCAGAGGACGGTGACAGGATGTTTTTTTTTTTCTTCTGTGTCAGGTTGTTGGAACTGAACATAGGCTAGCTGTTTCCCCATGTTTCCAGCTAGCTTAGCTTAGCACAAAGCTACCACACGTACATCAGAGAGGTATCAATCTTCTCGTCTACATCTGGCCAAAATATCAAACTGTACGTTAAAAAAAATCTCCAGAGGATTGGATGGTTGATTTGTTGTAAGCATTATCACCATCCTGATGTAAGCAACATAGTGTATGTTCTAAAAGAAACAGAATGGCTTAACGAAATGGAGATATGTTCTGGCATCAATTGCCCTGACACAGTTGGTGTTGGTGGAATAAAAAAGTCCAGCTTGGTTATGTTCATATTTTCTTTTTACATTATGTGCTGCCATTTGAAACTCTTTCAAGATCCACTGAATAATGCCATGGCACAATTAACGAGCTATAACTAATGCTGTCTTGTCTCCAGGATGTCGCCATTTTGAAAATGTAAGACTTTTAGCCAAAATCATTGATCATTTTTTGCTTCATTCTTTCAAACAGTTTAATGTGTATGAAGGTAAATTCTCAAACATAAGTCCAGGGATGGCTTGTTACGATTAGTATTTTTCCAACACAGTTTAATGTTTAAACCTGGCAACCCAACACTGAGTCAACAGCCGGCAATGGTTTATTGGTGGTAATTGCTGGTTCTCTGGCATTTTATCAGCCCATCTGTTGCTGACGATTGGAGCATGTGGTGTAGTATTATCCAAACACACACACATACTCACGGATAGAGAGTATATGCATGCAAGCGTTACCTATAAACACAAGTGCACACAAATACACACAGCTTGCATTTACCTAAACGCACAAACCCAGACAGGTGGACAAACACAAACATACACACATCTGTCATCTGCACAAACACGTGCCAACGCACACACACCACGGATAAAAGCCTGCACCTGATCCCTTTGCTCCACATTTTATATCAATCCACGTATAATTTAACGCATGTGCACACTGCACCAGTAAACACAGCGCACTTCATACTTTCTGCTACATGAACAAACACCAACAATATTCCATTACAGATCACATGGACACACACACATAAATCAGCCTCCACTTGATCCACCCTCTGCTGGAAAGAACATAAACAAAAGACAGACTATGCACATATACATACATATATATGAATGTAGATACACTCATGCAGACACAAACACACACCCACACTGGGGCAATAAAAGCCTGTTTTATGACTTTGATGAATGGATTTTGGTTATTGTATCCTTTTAGGTGGGTGCAGAAATGGGGTATTGTAGGGCGAAGGACACACGCAAACACACATAGTGCTTGCATATAAACCGACAAGTACAGATATATCAACACTGCACCATACATGTGCTATAGCTGCATGCATGCATGCACAGATGTATAAATACACACACAGGGATCCTGTCTCTCTGCCTGGGGAAGCCCAGTCTCTGCTATGATTAATAGGGGTTGTGTGGCTCCCACTCTTTACCTCATACTATCTCTGTGCTGAAGCTGGAAAAATAAGCAAGCAGTCAGCTTACATGACACTGACAAGAAAAACTCCCTGGCCGAGCAGCCAGCCTGCATACAGTATGATAATGCTTAGCGTGCAGTGTTCTGGGTTCAGTGAGCCTCGGAGCCAGAAATAAGGGCTAATTTGCAATAAGGCTTTATACACTTTGCTTGTACTGCATTGACCCAGATTACTACTGTTTCAACTACCTTGTAATGCAATATTGATATATTTTTCAAAATGTCTAACACACCACTTTTTTTTTTACCTCTTTGGAGAGATAATAATGCCCTCTAGCAACATATACTATGATGAAAAAACTAACTTCAAACTTTCTTTGCCTGAATGTGGAAAGTTGACAATCACTCACACAACAGTGAAGAGTCAGTGGAAGAAAATCGCCCCTGACACCCCTTGTTCGTTGTTGTGGGCCTCACAAGCTATTCTAGAATGCAACTTGCATACAACTTTATGCCAAACAGACTGTACACCTATTTTGTTTGCATTTGTTATGTTGGAGGTACGAGACATATGAAAGACGGATCCAATCCAATCCAACTACATTACTGTAACAATCTTCTTATGCGCAGACATTTCTTCATAGCAGGTAAAGACTGAACTGGCTGCCTAATGTTGCATCACTTTTTTGTTCTTTTTCATTCGTTTTGCATAAAATTAGCATTTTCATTTACATGAAATATTTACTTTCAGCTCCTCAATTTTTGTGTCCCACATAGCCTGGAATAACACAATACCTTAAAAAAGTGATTCACTAGAGTAGGAGGAAATGAAAGGGGGGAAACTCACATCACACTGCAGTGAGTGGGTCCTTGCTGGAGGTCTACCAGTTTTTATGCACAGCAGTGCCCCCGTGCTAACACTCTAACATCAGCTTGCTTATGTTGAGAGGGTGATGCTTACTATGGTCAACATCTTAGTTTATCATATTAACATACTAGCATTCGGTTATTAGAAAAGGCACAGAGAGCAGCTGAGGCATGTCGTTCATTTTGTGTAAAAGGATCAACACTGTTACATCATTCATCCTGAGGGCACTCTTGGAACACATTGGCAGTGCTTTAGCCTCTGAGGATTGTGGCCAATGTGTTGGGGCTTCCAGTTTAGCCAGTGGAAACCTGGATAACAGATATTTGGGCTAGTCATTGTTTACAGTCTGATTAGCTACTTGAGAGGGGAGACTGGAGTCGCTGGAGGCTAATCTCTTTAAACAAATATCTGCATATGAATCCACTAAAAGCTAAATCATCATCAGATAGCCGTTCAGTTCAGAGGCTGCATTTCAGCCAACATGGGCTGTTTACCAGCATGCAGAGCCTACTCAAACATGATTGGTCCATACCTCTTAAACTACAAATTGAAACCTGAAAACCTCTCACTCCAAAACCCCTCTTGTCCCTTACCTACATATTCTGCATTCATATGAGGATATCTGTTTACAGAGAGAGACATAAATGTCTGTGCCAAATGTTTCAGTTTGGACCAACTCACAGACTCTCACTGCCATCCCTAGAGCTACATCACTAGCATGGCTAAAAAGCAGTAGGGGCTCATTTTAGAATGAATATATCTATATAAAGGTCCAGTGCATAGAATTAAATTGGGATTTATTGGCAGAAATTGAATATAATATTCATACATATCTCTTTATATTAGTCTATAATCACCTGAAAATATTGAATCATTGTGTTTTCATTACCTTAGAGTGAGCCATTTATAACTCCAGAGGGTGTAGTTTTTCTTCCACAGAATACACCATGTTGCTGTGTTTCTACAGTAGCCCAGAATGGACAAACTAAACACTGGCACTATATAAGGCCTTTCATGTTTCGCGCAAATTATGTGAGCACCGTAGAATCTCCTACACACTTTGAAGGGGGAGGGGAGTCAGTTGCAATTTGAAAGCTCAACACTAGATGCCACTAATCCTACACACTGGTCCTTTAAGTATTATGTAAAAGGGATTTATAAAGAATTGGCAGTGTACCAAGCCTTGATGGACTCACAGTTTGATGTAAACAATGACAGACCTCATACTTGTGCTTCTGTTCTGTCTCATTATCAGATGTGACACGTCTTCTGTAAACCAGAAAGATAGGCCTGAGCTGAATTATATGAATTGGTTTAAACTGATGTTGCCACAGCTGCTCAGGCTTTTAGAGTTGACAAATCTGACTTCATCGTAGGGACGTGAAACCAACCAAAAAAACAAAAAAAAGAATATGACAAGGTCTGTTTTGTGATTGGTTCCCAAGCCTTTACAAATTGAAAGAGCACTGTGGGTAATGGGCTGTGGAGCGACTCTGTACCAGGATCCAATCACAGAATCACTCCCAGTCTAAGCAGAGAGCATGGCTGCGCTCGTGTTTTTCTCTGAGATTTCCAAACCAAACTGTCAAAGGAAACAAGTAAACCTCCCACTGACCAGAAGGTGAGATCATAAACTTATACTCAAAAGTGCAAGCCTTTCCAATTGCTGTGACATAAACTTTTACTGTCACAGTTGCTTATAAGGCCCCACAGAATATTTTCTTATTGGCACTTCTTGGTTTTCTGCCTCAGTTGTGTGATTCCATGGTTCCATTTTGGTATTTTTATTGGGTGTGTGAAGAACATATTTTCATTCAGGGCCAGGTGTTTGGCAGTTCACCCTTGGCTGTCAGTCCAAGCTTTCACAAGAACATGACAGGCTTCTGTTTACTTAACTTCTCTTCATTAACTTTCACAGACTGACAAGCTTTGGAGGTTTTTGGAGGAGATAGGAGGAGAAGGTGAGGTCAGGAGAGGTAAGTTGTGAGACTAGATGTCTGCATTCATTCTTTCCCCATAGTTTCTGAGCTGTCTCTTGTAGTTCTGTTAACGTCTTTTCCGGAGTATAGAGATTACCTAGAATAAATTTGCACTTGAGTTTGACACTCATATGTTTGGGTGGGAGCTGCTAATAGACTATCTAACCAGATACTCTCCCAGTGATGCTGGTCACACCAGCTTTTAAACATGGAGGAAACTATTGCAGCTTTAGTTGTGTTAATCCTCTTTTACTGTATACAACCGTGCTTTCTTTTACAAAAGATGGTTGGCAGAGTTATCAGATAGTGGTACAAATGTGTCTTTTGTATAAAATATGTCAACTCATTGTCCCATTTGTGACTGAACTGAGCTAATATGTAGGACTGTGTCAAAGAAAATATTGGTCAACAGAAATTCTTTGTTTTTCAACCAACTGATAGGTTGATGGGGAAAAAACTCAGTGCGTATGGCCTACAAATAGCTAACAAGTTTGCTAACTGATAGCAGTCATTGAGGTATATAAAGACATAAAGATGAGAGCATGACTGCTCCATCCGAAAGTGTAGCCAAAACATCTTGATCGCCCCCTGGTGGCAGGCTGGAGTATAGGTCATTAATCCTATACCCTCTATGTTAGCTGATGTCAAATACATTTTTCCATGGTTTCTGTCATCTTACACAGTTCATATCACACTGATCTAAGTGCAAGTCTTCATTTATTTGATGACTTTGGTTTTACTTAGTTATTTGATGCTATAAAAGGGGGTTCCATGTTATGATTAACACCTGAGCTCTGCTTGTGATCGAGTCGCTGGCTGCGTGGGTGGGAACTCATTAGTGTAGTTCCAGCCTTGATCACTACTGCACAGACTCTGGCACCAAATGATGTAACCACTGCGAGAGGGCAGTGCTCTTTTCTGGGATATTTTGGCTTCTGTTTTGTCCAGTGGGAGGAAATGGAGACACATTGTCCATCTTTATTTATGTCAATAACAGCAATCCAGGAACAGCTGGGAACATTAAAATTCTGACAGGATAAGGAACAAGTGTGATCAGATGATGATTTAAAGAACTTTAACAAACTCAGACAAACTTTTTGTGAGTGCTCACTTTACCTCCAAATGAAGTGGTTTAGATTGTGATGAAATTATCTACATCAGATTTATCTGTGAGAGCAGGGGTGGCCAAGTATGTGCTGTGGAGAGATAACGGTCTGCAGGTTTTTAATCCAAACCAAAGACTCCAACCACTGATTAGCACTCCTTCAAGGAAGAAGAACTCATCAGTGAACTCGTCTGCTGAGGTGATTGATTGGAGTGAAAACTGCAGACTGTTCACTCTCTGTGGCACATAGTTGGCCACCCTTGTATTAGAAGGTCGAGGGAACCGGTGTGCCTTTATTTGGTTTTAAATAAAAGCTTGATGTTGTTCTGCTGTCTGCAAACTGCTAAAGGGGTTCATTTCTAATTGGTTTATTGTATTATTGTCAAGAATTCAGTGGTGATACTGGAGTAGAAGGGAGTGCTGAGTGGTTAAAGAGGAAAAATACCTGAGTTGGACGATATTGTTCAGTACACTCCTTCAGCCCTGACCAGACCGATCACCTGGCTGAGTGGCCTGTCAGCAAGATTTGACCAGAGGGGCATATTGTGTGTGTGCATGTGTGTGAGAGGTGCGGTGACATGGCCAAATGAGTGCACACTGCACCCTGACATGAGTCTTTGTCCTTCTGACTGATGGATGGGTTCATGGCCTGAGTTTTAAAGTGGACACACACTCACACACACGCACAATCACACACACACACACACGCACAATCACACACACACACACACACAGAGCTCTTGATCTTATCTTGCAGTCACTCATAGAAGTACTACTGACCGCTGGTTATGAAGGCCCGAAACCTGATCCACTGTGGGCAGTTAAGAAGTCCTGCTCTGTGATCAGGGAGAAACAGACTGAGAGGTATTTCTTTCATTTAGTCACCCAAGGAAAGTCAGTGTGTTCCATAACACTTAACTTTAACATACTCATGGATTCAGAGCTGGGAACCTAGGAGTGAGTGATTTGATAATATTAGATCATGAATGATTAAAATGTCTTTGAGATCTGCCTTAACAGAGAGATTGTTAGTATCGTGCTACAGCGCATATACTGTCAGTTGCAGTACTGTGGGGCTCATACAAGCATCCAAATTTGTTTTCTCAGCTACATCTCAAATCAGACAAAATGCTGCTGCATGCTGTGCCTTCCAGGACGCACCATTACATCAATAACAGCAAAGAGTAGGTACTGCCTTGGATTTCTTCCCCTCCTCCTTTTCATTTGGCGGTGTTCTGGCATCGATGACAACACAGAGTTGTTGCTCTTGAAAAATAATTCAGCATCAGTAATATGGAACCGGTTTGGTATTTTCCAAAACTGACACGGTGCAAAGAACAGGTATTTGCAAAGATAAGGTTTGCACGTCAGATGGCAACAGGAAAAAATATTTCCAACTCTCTTAAAAAGAAAATGCCCAAAACAGTCAGCAGACAGTCCGTCAGTGAGAGGATCCCACATCAGTGCATCAGCTACAACCATGCAGCCAGAGGCTATAGAGTACTGCAGAAATGACTCCTAAAACCCAGACATGAGTTAGCATATTAGCACTCCCAGTTTGCTCGTCTGGAAGTTAATGGGTTTTATGAATGGGTTCCTTGTTATTTGCCTGAAATACGGTTGGTGGTTAACACAGGATTAAGAGATGGTCACGTTTTGTTCTACTACATAAAACATGTCAGGGTGTATCCCACTTGTGAGTTCTGGGGCCTTTACGTATCTTTTAAAAAAGGCAGTTGCTAACAAGTGGCTAAATATGACTACAGTGATTGTCACAGATATTAAATGTCAACACACCAAACACTGGTCACTTAGTGGTGGTGAAGTGAAGTCTTGTGACTGTAGTGTTGTTCATTCATAGCCTCATGTTAACATTTTAATTCTGGCAACTGCATTTATGCTTAAAAAATCATAGAAGTGGTGCTCACTTGTGAAGATGATCTGCTAAACAAAACATGTATCATCAAGTATCATAAACTTTTGGTATCCACAGTTTCTGCACTAATGCAAAATCCACTGGAAAATCGCATTGAAATTTTGGGCTGCAAACAAAACTACGTCATCTTAGCAGCACATAGCATAAGGCTTAAACAAACAACTCTTATGATGGCATTGGAGAGAGGAACTCCATATGACAAGTAGTAGTCTGAGCACTGACAAGTAACTGATACATTTGCATTTTATTATTTGCATTTTATTACATATTTGATTGTACTTGAATACAAGTTTAAAATGTCAAAATTGTTTTGAATGTTCATACTTCACACTTAATCATAACCTCTTCAAAAGGGTACTTTGGCCTAGATGCTTTGTTGTTCTTTTTTTCTTGTAAGTTCTGTTACCTTGTAACTGGAATATTGTAATGGTGTCTTCACAGGTCTGAGCAAATAAAATCAATCAGACAGCTGCAGCTTCTCCAGGATGCTGCTGCCAGTGAAAGTGGAGCACATTACATTGGTCCTTAAATAACTGCACTGGCTCCCTGTGTGTCAAAGGATGGATTTTTAAAATCCTGTTATTACAGTTTATAAAGCACTAAATGGCAGAGGTGGTAGTAAGTCACACATGTGCAAGTCGAAAGCAAGTCTTAACCTTCAAGTCTCAAGCAAAGCCCGAAATACTGTGGTGAGAATCAAGTAAGTCAAGACATACGAAAGTCTGATTATCTCTCACAGTTTCCACAGTTTCTTAAATCAGTTAAAAAAAAACAGTAGACCCCCAAGTCTCTAGGTCAAGTCTCAAGTTATGAATACCAAATCCAAATCAAGTCAAATCTTTAATCAGGTTTAGTCAAGTAAGTCTCAAGTCTTCAAGTCCTCAAGTCCCCCACCTCTGCTAAATGGTCTCAGGCCTAAATACATCTCTGATTTATTCATATCTTATGAAGCACTCAGACTCCTCAGGTCATCTGGAGCAGGTTTACTCAGTGTTCCCAGGGATCAAACCCAAGCAAGATGGAGCATCCTTTAGTTTCTCTGCTCCCCACCTATGGAACAAACTTTTTATATATATATAAAGGTCTGCTGAAACTGGCAGCTCATTTAAATCAGGGCTTAAAAAATTATAGTTTACTGCAACTTTTCAGTAAAGTAGATCCATAACTTCTTATTAAGGTAATCTGTAGCTCTTGTTTTTAATATTTGTTTGTTTTTATGTCTTTTAAATGCAACTTCTGTGGTATGTTTAACTATATATTGGCTTGCTCTTGCATTTTGTTTTTATGGTGTTTTAAATGCAATTTTAATGTTCTCATAATGCTTTATTTTAATTCATTTCGATACTTCTGTAATGCACTTTCCTTGTGTCTGAATGGTGCAATGTAAATAGACTTGCCTTGCCTTGTATTTTTTAAACAGAGAACTTAGTTTGGTTGTAGTGTCCAGCCTTGCAAAACAGTTTTTCAAGCCAACATGAATAATATATTTTTGCAATATCGGTCACCCCTACTGGGACCTGCAGTAAAACCACCACTACTGCAGATGGAAGTAAAGTGGCTTGCTTAAGGGCACTCAGCCAGTAGTTGCTGATGGAGTGGAGAGTGATACTCAATCAATTTTCCCGTCGACATCTTCCTAGGCAACATGGAGATTCAAATTGTTCACACTTCACTCTTGTATGTCACCTCCAGGAAACAGCCACAAACATCTCCACTCCACCAGCCTGAAAGAGATGCCTGCTTACTTAAATCCACACTCCTGCCGTGACCTCCAAAATGTTTCGCCAGCAGTGGTGGCGGTGCAGCACTCGAGTCCGCTCAGTCTCTTCCCCCTCTCGGTCGCTGTCAGTCCACTGTCAGCCGCCATCCATCACGGTCCAGCTATTTGGGTTCACCTGCAGCCGACTGGGCCACGACAAGAGGGCTTGTCAGTGTGTCAGTCACTGAGTAATGACACCAGGCCTGGGTGACCTCCAACGCTCGCTAACAAAGCACACGCTGCCTGCAGTAGAGAGCAGAGTGGAGTAAAGTAAAATACTCTGCACTAGATTAGAAGTGAAAGGCATGAACATGCCACTGTTCAGCGAAATGAAGGTTCAACATATTGTAGCAGAGGAAAAAATTTGTTCCCTGCAGTAGAGAAGTGTCAAGACAGTGACAGGAAAAAGTTTGGAGCTTTCTATTTTTGAGTTGACCAGGCACGCTGAATGAAAAATTCATGACAGGTCCAGGTAATTATTCTAATCCCTGTTGAGAAAGAGATATGGAGGCAGCAAAGGGAAATTAAAAATTTCATCATTAAGCTTTATTCTGATCAATAAACAGCATATAATTAAATAGTGACTCCAGCTGAAATACAACCACATACACCCCCAACCCCTTCCTTTGTGCCTGCTCCAATGACAGGCTCATCCTGCATGGAAAAATGATCAGCCATGGAGCTGAACGCCACCGGCCTCGTAAATAAGACAGAGGCAACGGTTGAGAGGGTGTCCTGACACAAGGTATCTGACTGTCCAGTTGCCTCAATCCTACGACAGGGGTGTAAATCAGACGTCTGCAGGTCGGGGGATGGCGGGTCTAGAAGGGTAGAGGAAGAAGAACAGGGGTCCAGGGAGGTCCTCCTCTGTTCTTTAGCTCTCCATCTCTCTGGGGAAGAATTTGCTGCTCTTTGTCCACCACCCAACGTCAGATTAGTACAGGTATGCTCATTTACACCAGAGGCCTGCTGGGCAAAAATCACGGTCCTCTGCTGTTGGCAATCGAGCAGCACCGCAGGCAAAGCTGGCGGTGAAGCAGAGGGCAGCCAGCGCTTATCTGCAGGGAACAGAAACTGACAAACACTTCTGCTAGGAGCTAGCCAGAGGAATTCTGGTTCCCGAGCACCACACACATGCAGATAAAGTAAAAAATCTTCTAGTTTCTGAAGCCTGTCTGCGCCCTCGGCCTTGCTTGGCTACCATCTTTCCCTGGATTTATCTCTCCCCCAGCTATCATCAATAACCACACACTGAGAGTTTATATTGTTCCACTTCAGGTGCACTGAATTTAATCCAAATGACAAGTCTGCTATAAGTTACACAACAGGATTTGACAGTTTGAAGGCCAGAACAGATATCTTTGGATTGAGGTTGTGAATAACTGAACAGTGCTCAAATCTGACCGTTAAGGCCAAGAAATTTGGAAAAAAAAAATATTATTTCAGTGTTTTTCCCAGACGTTTATACACTGAAGGGTGGAAAAGGGAAGAGTTAGCTAAAAATATGAATTGAAACCTTTAGTTCTACTACTATGATTAAGAGATAATCACAACATTAATTTAATCTTCAGTAACATTTTTTACTACTTGAGGGCAGTGGAAACACTTTTATTCCTACTGAAAGCTACTGTCAGTAAATTCTGTAAAAATAACTTTTTTGTCATAATTGCTGTCACTATATCCTGACCAGTGGCAGATTTAGTCAAGGCAAACACAGGCATGGGGCCCTCAACATGTCAAGAAAAAAAACCCAAAAGAAACTTAACTTAAAAAACTGTAAGTATGTAGCATGGGGCAATTCTGTAGCTCAGTTGGTAGAGCATCCACCCCATATACAGAGGCTGTTACTCCTCTGCAGTGTTTGCCGGTTTGACTCCCGCCTGCAGCCTTTTGCTGCGTGTCATCCCCCCTCTCTCTCTACAGCCTTTCCTGTCTGCTCTTCAGCTGTCCAGTCCAATAAAGGCAAAAAAAAAGTTTAAGAATTGAGGACGGGGGACAAAATTTCCCAAATTGTCCCCCTAGCATCACCACCACTCACTCATCTTAATTAAACTCTTGGCCATTAGCCAAATCCAGTGTTATGGACCCATCCAGGCCAAGCTCTGTTTTACATACATACACCTAATATGATTAGAAAGCGCAAAAGGTGAAGTCAGTTATTTCAAAACACAGAGATAAAAATTCTTTCGAATTAGACTGTGACGGGTGTCTTCATCCTTCAAGCTTACAATAAAACAAGCAGAGAAAAAAATGCCCTCCAATGAACAAGTGATCACAGAAATGTCAGATCACACTGATTAAGTTAGTATTAAGTCATTGCAATGCATTAGATCATGAAATTAAATCAAACCTAGAGGGCTACATTAATTACTGTCTTAGTCAAACTGGGCAGAATTTAAATACTGTATAGAGCAGGGGTCATCAGCTGCATTTGTCCGAGTGCCAGATTTCTTGTAACCAGACACTGTCTTACAAAATTGATGTTTGTTTTAATAGCCCATATCAGTGCGAACAGACAGCAAACAAACAAGCAGCACCCTGACACAACCCCTGCTGCAGTTACTTGTTTGTCTGTGTTATCACTCTGCACAATAGCTTTCAATTTACATCTTCAGTGAACATGCGTCTTTCATCTCCATTCATTTCCAAAACGAAGTCGATCATTTCTCTGTGGAGGTAGACTCCAAGAAAACAGAAAGTCATCCAATGTTAAGTAAAGGTGCTGTCTGTGTGGCAGCAGCACAAACAATGATAGCACTTGGAAACACTTGGGGAGGGTTGAGGTGTCGTCCACTTAAATTGAGCCTTATCCATTTTAAATAAAATATCTGTCTCAGATTTACATCTCCTTACATGGCAGAAAAGGAGGCATTAAAAGGCGCTTCTGTAAGTGAAAGTTTAGAAACCTATACGAAGCATAATGTCCATAAATGGGTCTCTGGTGAAGAATGTCAGCTACAAAAAACTAAAATGAAAACTGAACTCTGTGCAGCAGCTGCATTGTAATACATCTCACTTTACTGCTGAGCTTTTAGTCTTAGGCCATTAGCAAAGCATCTGGTATGGCGTGTCCTGATGATAGTCCAAACCTGAGAGCTCAGCAAGCATTAAATCAAAATATATTACAAGGCAGCTTCTGTCTGACATTTATACATTTTAAATATTTAGCTGACGCTGGTATCCTTCTAATAAATTTAAAAGGGCAATACGTAGCAACTGCACATGCAAAACTGTGTACTGCAATCTAAATAGCAAGTTGGAGCCATAGACTGTATATTAAATAGGCTGAGATCCTATTTAATATAAGATTTTTGGGTAAAGTCAGTTATTTTCCCTGCCCCCTCTTTTTCAGACACAGGGAAGCTCTGCAGGCCACAGGAGCTCTGCAGGAGCGCAGGTCTACATAATGTAATTGTAAATCAACAATAGCATCCTACACTGTAAATTGATCAGCTGTTTATAGCTGTCAGTTGTTTGTCAATGTATAGTTACGCCTGTTATCCTGAAAACACACAAATAAACACCTACTCCTTCTACAAGCTTATTCATGACTTCTTATGACTTATAAACGGACATTTACACATTTGGTGAACATTTAGCACTGATTTGAACTCTAATTAATGTAAAACTGACATACAAAAACGTATTCCAGTTATTCCGGTCCAGAATGGAAATCTCAGGGGGGCACCGCAGCTGCTGTGTTGATGTCAGAGAAGCGAGTATTTCTTTGGCTTCTGATGACATGTCATGGTCATTTTAGAATTTATTGCAGCACATATATTACAGATTTCTCCTTTAAATTTTTAAACTAACGGTGTCTGAAGTAAAGAATTATGCGGAGTAACAGAGGCAATGCCTTAGCACCAACTTCTTTTGAATCACTTGAATGTCTTTTCACTTATTCTGCAAGAATGTCCTTTTGCAGATGCACCTTAGAGGAATTTGCTCACCAGAAATAGATGTGTGTTTTCTTGAGCTCTCCACCTAAAATCCATTCAGCATGGCAGGGTGGTTCATTGTGCATTTAAGGTTGACAGATTAAGAAGAGGAGAACTCAAGAGTCTTCAGCCAGCGCTGCGTCTATACTGTAGGCCAACACTGAGTTGACCCCGAGGAGGCAAAAGCAACATGATCCCAAAATTTACTGGCTCAGGGTTAACAAGGTCTAGTTGTTAGGCAAACAGCCAGTCCCAGGGACGCAGTAAATAACAGTGAGCGCTACGGTGCGAGGACACAGTCTGTGTATGTACAGTATGTTTGCATCTGGCCAGCAAGTATTTTTATGCATCTGGGTGGGTGTGCATGTGTGGGCTTTTGGGTAAGAGTGCCTCAGCTAGCCTAAGATTGATATGCAGGATGAGCAAAAGTGAAGGATGAGTTTATTTTTCTTTCTGTATATCATTTTTAGACTCTACTGCCTGTTTTTGTGCATCAAATTCATTCATCTCTATGTCATTTTTAGGCTTGATCATACAATTTGGAGTCAATTTGAAGTCTTCAGGAGTTATCTGAGGATATGAAGGAGGGTTGGACTGATTGATTAGCAAAAACAAGTCTGCTTTCAAATGCAGTTCTCAAGAGCTTAGAGTGTCTGATTGACTATATGTTTTTGCAGTTTGATGAGAATGAAATTCACAACATTAACTGAAAATTGTAAACTTCAAAGATATTCATAGTCGGCTCAAAAATATCGACATTTCCAGTCTAAACATATTGGCGCCATTACTGCAACACTCATATGGATCGAACATAATTTTAACCCACAATGCCGAGGGCCCTGTGAGCCATGCGGGCGCTGTTTGTGTGTGGTTTCGATGATGGCTACTGTGAAAATTGAGGATTCGGTTTATGCCTCCGCTCATGCTGATCACCGCTCTTGTCCTTGTGTTGATGTAGCAATCAGAAAAGCACTCGGGGAGAGGAGTGGGGTTGTCGAACAAGAGAAAAACAGAGATGCAGAAAGACACCCTCTCACCTAAGTATCCAGCTTATTATCTGATAGGGATCTGCGTGGCCAGATTCGATTGCGGAGCCCTCGCAATGTCTCCGACTTAATCACAGCGTCCGCCCCCTCCCTGGCAAAGATTATCCCCTCCTATCGTGGAATCAATTTGCCTGTCACTGAAACATGGCCCGTGGCTCAGCTGGATGGAGGGAAAGTTCTTTGATGCAGGTAACGGGAATTCAATTATGTTCCAGTGGAGAAATCACATGTGGAATGTGCATAAAAGAGGGATAAAGAGAGGCAGAGACAAGGGTGCATGCCAACCTATTGACTTTGGTTTGACGTTGGAGTAGACATTGCTCCAGGGATTGCAGTGTTGGTTGGTTGGTCAGTCAGTCCATCATTGTGATCCAGACTGACGGACAGACTGTTGGATCAACTATCATGAAATTTTGTACAGATATTTCTTCTCCCCAGAGTAGTAGTTCCCAAACGGTGTGCCATGTGACGTGATTTTCTGACGATCATACATTATTATTGAGATATCCAACTATACAAAAAGTAATGAATGATAGAAAAGTTTGCTATATCAGTACTTTGTATACATTCATTTCCCATTAGAGAGGCAAATTCTATACCCTAAAAAACATTCCAGCTACTCCTTGCCTTCATTAGGTTGGTTATACTATATTTTGCATGGATATGAATGCAAGTATTCCTTCAGATTCTGACTTGGCCTTTGAAAACCACTGCCTTGCAGGGTGAATCCTACTGACTCTTGTGCGACTTTCTGTTTAGAGCAGGGGCTCTCAAAGTTTTGGTGACTTAAGCGCAAATTTATGGAACTAAATATTTTTGAGAGCTACACGAGAAAACCCAAGACCTTGTCCTAATAACATTAAATTCCTTGTGCACAGAATTCACCTGTCCCCCGAGGTCCAAGGAAGTAGTAGCGGATCCATTTTACCTGAAACCTCCACTTCCACATTAAACTGCTGAGTTGTCCACTGAAATACAGCACTAGCATTAATGACAGAATGAATTCCTGCGAACACTTGACAGGTGCCACTACATGCCATTCAACCAGTAGCTTTCTACAAGTTGGCATACTTAACCCGACAGACACTTGTTATTGAGGCGCAGTTCGACACATAGTTTGACAAAAAGTTAAATCAATGAAGGTGAAAGTATTGCAGTGGAATGAATGCATTTCATGTCATCGTCCGCGGCCGCACAGAATATTTCTGAGGGTCACCTGTGGCTCCTTGAACAAATGCTCACCTTGGATCTATTTTTGTGAAGTTGTGCGCACTTGCTTCACCTCCAGCCTATTTTCTTTAGTCAAAATCGATGCTGACATCCTTGAAGTTTCTACATCCCCTCTAGTGAGCAGATGAGTAGGTACTAATTTACGAGGTTGAGACAGGACACGTCATATATGATCCACAGCAACCTTTTTGTAGTAGTGTGTAGTTGGAGTTACAATTAAAGTAAATTGTCTCCAGTTATACAGAAAAAAGGCAGCAGTGAAAGAAAACACAGGCTCCTGGGTAAAAGTTCTGCTTTTTTTACCTATCCATCTGCCCCACCTCCTTTATATCTCATATGGATGCTAAGGGGCATGACAAAATGTTGGTATTTGACCTGGTAATGCGGACGAGCTCCCTGTAGAATCTTGTTAATCATTAAAATGAAGAACAATATCTGAAACTCACTGGAATCCATATCTCTGGCCTGATATCAAACTGAATTGAAACTCCGTATAGTGAGCGGATTCAAAGGTCTGGACCCAGGTAATATCTCTCCGTCTTTGGGCCTACCTAGAGTACGTTAAATAATGAATCACTCAGACACTCCTTGTGCCACTTTATTTCTATTTATATAGTCCATCAATGTCTTTTTAAATGAAGGACAATGTCAGTTAATGTCCTGCAAGCAGACACAAAGGTCTCTAAATCGTGGCCCACTGTGCATCCCAGTGACCTGCAGTTGACCTGTTGCTGACCACTAACAGGCAATTAACATTTTCATGAGTCACACCCCTCCACCGGCACCGCCCCGGCCCTTCACTTGGCCCACTCATGCATGGGACACACGGGGGTCGACTGCCAGTCCAATAAATCTGAGCAGAAATAAGAGCCCTCCTCACCCCTGTTTACTTTAAAGAGCCCTTTCTGACTTTCAGTCTCTTTCTTTCTCCCCTCCAATTGATTCATAGCCCCAGGCGTGAAGGTTGATAGCTGTCTCACTGAACAATGAGCACCTGTGTGTGAGTGTGTGAGCGTGCGTGTGCCTAACCAAGCAGGAAGGATGACCTTGCCACCCCCGATGCCTCCGGTGTCTGCTAGAGAATTCACTGACAGTCTGCTGGAGCATCCATATGGGTCTGTTCTGCTTTAGAGAGAAACCACGCAGCTCTCTTCCACTCTCATTAACATGAATCAGTGTGTGCAGACAGCAGAAACAAGGTTTAAACTCCCTCAAGATGTACTGATGATCCAAACAGCTCCAAAGGTTATCACAAATGCTTTGCAGACATTATTAATAATCAGATGTGTTCTGTGTTACACCACTGATGGAAAAATTCATGTATATATTTATAAACTTTGCTATATCTGATGGTCTGTAATTAAAGAGATATAGCAGTGGAAAAGCTGGACAAATTCAACAAAAGACCAACACTAAAACCTGGATGTCAGGGACACGTCCTTTCAGTCAGATTAAATTTTTTATGCCAAGATGCATTTTAATGTCAAGTATTAAAGGTCAGGTGGGGTTCAGAGACAGCCTAAAGCTACTGGCTGCCAAAGCAAATTAGCCAAAATAAATCAAATGCTGTATAGACAGACTTTTTGGGACATTAGCAACAAAAAATGGATTCCATTGCACCAAATCCATCTAAGTAAAGTCAATGAAGAGCTTAGCACTTCATCAAAAATGAATTCAAGTAATTTATTCACTTACTCAGTGGTAGCCTATGGCAGTGTCTCAGTGAACTATGTTATATTTTGACATCAAAGTTTTGTGAACAAGGCAACTTTTCCTTACCTCATCCACTACAGTTAGTAAGACACAGACTTTCAGCATATTGGAACCTTTTGGCAAAAAGTAGTTCAACAATAATGGAAAATGTTTTTATAGGCCTTTTTTTCACAGAAGACATTTTGACATGTCGCAGTAGTCGAACCTGGTAAATAACACCATTAATGATGGCTGAATTGTATTTAGCTGCCTCCTGTATTTAGCTGCTATTGTGCACGCAGTCTCACTGTCATGACTGGCTGTGACACTTGAACAGAGTCAACACCTGCGCTTTTCTTAACATGACAAGTCAAAATGACTGCTGTGAAATATGGTGGCAGTAATTTATGTGATTTCTACCAAAAAAAAAAAAAAATTACTGTATTTGCCCAAATGACAACCTTGATTAGACTCTTTCAGCGGTCGGAATGATTTTCAAGCATTTTGACAGATGCTTCAGTCTCTGGTCTGTTTCTGCTGTTAAGATGTCAGAAGACACTTTAGACTTGTTTTCACAAGGAATTTACTTTCTCTGTGGCAGCCAGTGTGGGGGTTATTACTCACAAAAAAATAACGTGTTACTCATTATCCTGTCCTCTTTTCAAAAGTAATATTATACTTTATTTATTAGTCCCTGACAACAGTAATTTGTTACACTACTCATTATATTATTTTTACGTAACTTACATCCCACAAAATTGGTGATTGGTGATTCTCCTAAAAGACTTTGGGTGTACACCTCTGCATCATTGTTTTAACCACTGATCAGTGCAGCCTATGACTCCATAAAAGCAATGAAAATCACACCTGGCTCAAACCCTTGTCAAGGTAGTTTCCTCTATTGTCTGTGACTGGTATTTTCCCAAGGATCTGTCAATCGCAGAGATAGGCAACATTTCATCCACCACACATTCATCCACAGACTTTTGTGACCACTATTAAAATCCAGTTGCAGGGTTACAGCCATCCTCTGTGGTTGCAGAAGACTTATATTTGGTGGAGTGTATTTCTGTGATTTTTACAAGTTGTTCCTTGGGTGTTTAAGGAGGTTTGGAGTCATGTTCTTCATGGTACAAAGAGTCTTTGTACCACTACCTGCACACAGTGTGCATCTAACAGCAATGTTCTTCTTATCTTTCTCCCACCAAAATCAATATAAAGGGAATATTTACAGGTGCTGAATGTAACCATTTCCATCTTCAAAGCTAGATTGCTGGTTGGTGACATGCATGTGCACGACTTGAGAAGGATATATTATTACTGTAGCAGGTTATTAGTAACAAGTTACTGCTTATGACTGGTGGTGGCAAACCACATTTTATTTGACTTATGCAGAGGTGGGTAGAGTAGCCAAAAATTGTACTCAAACAAGAGTATTATCATTTTAGCATAATATGACTCAAGTAAAAGTAAAAAACAGTCATCCAAAAACTAAACCTTTACAAAATACCATAAATTAAGGCAAATTCAGCTACAGGAAATGGTAATAAATCCTTTATTACCAATTTAGTAGGGCGACGCTGCAGTGTGATAATAAATTACCCCAAAAATATGTACATGTTATTTATAACATTATGACAGAGCTAACATTAGCCTATCCACAGCCAAAACAGAAACTTACAGCAGCCTGTTTTCTCAAGTTTGAAGTTGAGTTCTTGTAGGCTGAAATGTCGACATGTTTAGGCGAACACAGGTGACAGCGTATGACATAGCTGTTCTTTTTTTTAGTAAGGATAGTTTGATTGTGAGGCCAGGGGTGTTCTGCCTCGTCTGGTTCCAAATCGCACACCGTTGTTTCTGCCATTGGTGTTGTCTTCTCTCAGTCTTGTGTGTGCTCCGGTGCAGTCACTTTGCTTCTATGTAGGGCCGCAGAGATTTTGTATGCAGTCATGTGACTGCCTGGCTCTGTTTGATTGGTGAAACGGAGTCAAACATCGATAGTGGCTATGTTTGATTGGTGAGACAGAGTCATGTGACTGAGCCTTTGATGGAAGTCTCTCTGAGAAATAAAACAGACAGAATCAAAGTAATGAGTAGAATGAAGCCCAATGTAATGGAGTAAAAGTAGCTTCTACTTCACAAATATAGTCAAGTAAAAATAGTATGTTGCATTAAAACTACTCTAACAAGTATAATTTATCCAAAAAGCCACGTAAGTAAACATAATGCATTACTACCTACCTCTGGACTTATGCACCTCGGGCATCTCCCTCAGGTTAAACTGGGCTATGTATAAACATACAACTACAAGCAACTAATACTGCAACACTCTCTGTCGGTGCTGGTGACACACTGGCGTTACACCAATACTCTTTCCATCCAAAAAGACTAACAGTTGTTGTGAATATGTAATTCTGTTGTCGTGGAATATAATACAGCCTATCCTATTTTAAACATAATACCCCCAAAAAACATACTCGGTGCAGACTGGTATCCCTGTATCCAACAGGGACCATCACTTGACACAACTGACAAAAATGACAAAAACTTTTGATTATGTATTTGTGACACTGCACAAGGTCACTCTTTTGTGTTGCGCATTATTTAAATATAATGAAGAAATGTGATGAAAAGTCTTCAGCATAGTTGTGACCCATTAAATTAAAAGCCCGTAATCAAGTCTGTTTTTCATAAATTTGCACTTGAGAGGATCTTGACCTGTTCTGATTTATGCTACTGACTGATTTTATTTGTTGTCTGTTTCATTATGATATTTATATTTTACTACAACAAATTCAATTCAAAAACCTGTCAGTTCTCTTTCAGTCAACAAACTTGATAAAACTGTATAGGCTGTTGTTCTTTCAAGATAAGGATGTAACTGTCCCTGCTGATGTGTTGTACTTGCTTTCCTCCCCTCAGGGAACATCGGTTATCAGCCCAACATTCAGTTTAATGTTTAGGCACCAGTTCATTTGTGAGGATCAGTTCAGAAGGCGAGGACAGACAGCTTATTTTGACTGCTGGTCACGACAGTGTTGAATTACAAGGTAGTGACATACGCAGTAGTTTAATTAGATGAAACCATTAATCATGCTCATCATGTCATGTCAAATCCATATCATTTGTCCTGCAAATTAATCTTTTTAAATTGATATTTGTGTCCAACATTTTGTTAAAAAATAACCCAAAATAATTCTAAGTGGCCTGAATTTGAAAAGACTTCAAGTTCTCATGCTTATAATTTCTGAAGTGTTCTGAAAATAAGATTAATTAAACTTGAATTTTTATGTTAAGGTAATGACAAAAAGATTAGCTGTTTTCACTAAATTCCTGAATGATTTTTTTACAGTGAAGGTTATAAGACATGTTTTTGGACATGTCTTATGAACATCCTCCATCCACCTACCCCACCCTGTATCTCCATAGTTGAATAAACGATATGGAGAATATCAATAATAAACAGCAGGACAGTACCAAAAAGTAGATTAATTAGCGTGCTTTTAAAGAGTAAATAAGTAATAAAAATACAGTAAAATAAATTAAGGGCTTATGTAGGTATGTTGACAGTGGGCTTAAGTTGACATGTGTGATGCGAGATCAGTTTTGAATGGGCTCCATGTTTTCAGGAACCAGTTTGGCATCCTGGACATCTGGACATTAGTTTGATCCAGTGCTCAAAAGATGCAGATGTGACTTTCCATTGTCTCTCACAATCTTGTTAATGAAGCCAATCAGCACCAGAGATTCCTAAGACCGTAAACCTGCAGTTTTTAGGGATGATACCCAAAATATAAAGAGATGGACTCTTGGTCAAGGAGACACTGAAGAATTAATTCATGTCCCTCATTCTTAACCACGTCACAGTCATATGTGTACCACTGTTCCAGCTTCATTATGAAAACGCCAGCATAAATCATCATCATCTTCCCTTAGGCTGAGTCTAGCCAGTGGCATTGATTGAGGATTTTATAGTTGGTGAATTGCATCTGAACTTCTCAGGCAGAGGTGTATCAGCTCAATATAATTTCATTCCACTGTTGTTGCTCAGTATATTCTCCAATATCTCTCTCCCAAGTTAATTTAACACCATCAAGTTGAGGTGCACTGGCATCTCTGATGAGGTTATAGACAATTGATGCATCACTGTTTTCGTGGCTGACATTTTGTTGAAGCCTCTGAATTTCAGCGTTTGGTTATTCATCTTCATGTGTAAGCAAGTAGGTATGTTTTTTATAAGCTATATTTATCACTCTGTCTCTGTTTTCAGTCTTGTTTTAGCTCAAGTGCATCTGACCCTCCTACCTGTCACTGTCATCACCCTCTCTAATATCAGAGCCTTCGCCGTGCTAAACGAGGCCGCATTTCACCACCGTATCAGGGGCCCCGCGCCACGGCCTGGGATGCCTGATGCTTTCAACTCCGACACACCTGTGTGTCCCACAACATCACAGGCCATTTCCCCTGTCCTCTGACAAACAAGGACAAACACCACCCCCACGCACACACACCTACCCTGAGACAAATGGGGACTTATGTCTTCGCTGGGAGGGGATGTTGTTCCTGATGAGGGATGGAGCTTGTCTCACCAGCGGGGTTAGAAGGATACATTGCTTTGCTTTTTCATTAGTCTGGTTTTGAGTGCTCTAAACACTGCCTCAGATGTTGTTACTGATAAAATTCTGGGGAATCAATCAACTGAGTGAGTCCCATTGGTTTTCAATTTGCAAACACTCAAGGATGCACATGCGCACATTGGCTCCATGTCATGATAGCTTATCTGTGAGAAATAACAATTTAATAGAATAGAATGACTCCTTTTAGAAGTAAATACTGTTACTGTATTCAAGACCAGTGATTCTCAACTTGGCGGCCTGAACCCACAAAGAGGTCTGCAGGTTAATCTGAGTGGATACCACAGGATTAAAGGGGTAAGACAGAAAAACAAATATTGGTTTAAACTTTTCTCAATTTTTTTTCGCCTTTCTCTTGTGAAAGACTTAACCTCCCCTGGCCTCCCAAAATCCTACAAGTAAGAAATCTGAGAAGGACAAATAATTGGCTGAACTGCTCACAACTTCTGTCCACACCGAGGCCATAACTGTGATGAAAGGTTATAAGCAGACACTGCTTCATTTTAAGGTGCTACAAACATGAAATGTTGGCAGCCATATATAAGACAAGTCAACTAAAGACTGTCTCGCATGCTGCATTAGATTCCAGTGACAGCATAATGTGCCACAAATGCCACAAATGCGTACTAAAAACCAACCACACCGAGCTGTGGTGTGCATGTTCTGAGGGCCAGTATCAGCCAAAATCTGAAGTGCCATATGGATTGGTCCAAGTGGGCCAGGTCTATCAGCAGGGGTGGCAAGAGTAAACTCATTATTCACTCATGTACAGATATTTGTGTTTAAAATGAGTCTGGCAAAAGTAGAAGTACTGATTGAACTTCTTTACTCGAGTAAAGGTGAAAAAGTTCAGGCTCTGAAATGTGAAGTCCTCTGAAGGACATTTCTACCGGCCGTTTCTGTGCAAACGTCTTCTCTTTTACATAATTTTTGTCCCAAATTTGTCGTGCATGAAATGTACCGATGGACACAGAAAGGAATCATCTTTTTCTGTGTGTTATTGTTCCATCCATTTGCAACTGTGTGTTGAAATCAGTCTTTATGTTGGCTAGGCACCAGGCAATGACACATAATAAAAATAATTGGTAATTTCCATCAAATGCATTACAACAAAAATAATAAGCATGTTTTTCTGGTTATTTTTGTGTTTTTAATTTTGTTGTTTTTTTCATCCTAGGCAACACTTTCACAGAAAGATAAATAAGCAACAATAGGTAACAAAAAAGTCACTGAATTGACAGAAAAGGTGCCCATTCTTTTTATGTAACATGACAATAAGCAACACTTTCACTTCTAGGTTTAAGCTTTGGAAAAAATAAATAAATAAAAGCAAGTTTTTATGTTTTTTCTTCTGCTTTTTGAACAGACCTGTTCCCCTGAGCTCATACTGATTCCTCTAATTTCAAAAGCAGCTGCTGGATACAGCTTGGATGCAGAGTTTTTTTTGTTTTTTTTTATATTATTATACAATGTTAAAAACGACTTTGCTCTGTTTTGTGAAACCCACTTGTTGCTGCTTGCATCTTTAATTTTGGCTGATATGTGCTGCTTCTATTGAGCGCAAAAGGGCCTGAACCCGCGAATTGACGCTTAAGGCTATATTTATTTGTATGAATCACTAACTACCCTACATATGTTACGATCCAAAACAATCATAACAACATGATGCTTTTTTTTATCCAAAGGCATTGTTCTGGGCAGGAAATAACTCTCCCTACTTCACTGCTCAGTAAAGGTCACAACATAAAAATCCCATGATGCTGCAGTCTGCACCATAAGCAGCCGAAAACACCAACATAATGTTCTCACTTCATTCACACTTCCCCTGTGTGTCTACTGCATATTTTAACAGCTTTAATTCATCCCGCTGAATTAAGCCACTCTGGATTTATACATGAAAGACGGTCAACCAGAATTAAGGGCATTTTGACATTCAAGGATTTAAAAAAAAAAGGATAATTTTCCTCATAGACACACACACACTGTCTTTGAGGCTTTTTGCTTGGGTTAAATGTAACTTCAGAAAGGCTTGGGTGTGCAGGCCTCCCAGTCTCCAGTTCAGCCCACACCATTCTCCATGCATCATTACCACTGCAGAAACCTTGAGCCAATAAACAGCTCAGTGCCACTGCTCTTATTTAAAGGCAAGAGGGGAAGTGGAAAAATACACGCACACACACACACACACACACAAAGTAATGCTCAGACTGGCAGCGGAGTTGACACACACTTCAACTTTCTGCATCAAAAACACGCACACACATTTACACACACTCTTCATTTAATTCCAAATGGACCGAGTTTAGATCTGAGAGCCGTAATTAATAGTTTGAATACACACTCAACACTATTAAAGTCACCCCTCAGGACTTTTGACTGTAGAGGAACTTTCAAATAATTAAAACCTGTAATCAGATCCATGCACAAGTGGCCGGTGTGCGTCTAAAGATAGATGTGTGCTGCTTGTTTCCCCTCATCCCAAGACAATATCAGGCCCTGCAGAGGAAAGGAAATGAAGAATAAATAAAAGAAGACATTGGCAGCGCCGGAATAATTATACGCCACTCTATCCAATCTACATAAATAAACGCTCACGAGGCGAAAGAGAGAGAGAGCGCTTATGGTTATGGTTAAAATCATTTTTCAGGACGCGGCCTACCGCGTTTTGAAGCGTGTTTATGGCTGCGAGCGTGTTTTACATTGCAGATGAAATATTTGGTTTAGTTTGGCCAGGCAGCGGCCAGTGACTCACAGTGCAGGATTGATGCAGAGCGCATGTCCGAATGTGACATTAACCATTCATCTCTGACTTACAGCAGGACCCCAGCAAGTTTTACTCCAGGCATTATTGGATGATCTATTTTTATGAGCCTCGAGGACCTGTTCAGAGCTGCCACGTGATAATTGTTTTAAAAGATATGACCAGCCTGAGGGTTTAGTGCAAGTGATGTTGACCCTGCAGCACCCAGGTTTGAACAAATGAACAAGTGCCGCTGTAAAACAAACATATTACAAGAACATCACTCACAGTGCAAAATATTCATGGGCCAGTATAGGGGAGTCTAAATAGTCAAATTAAATTATCACAAAATAAATGAGCATTAAGTGACTCAGCAAGTAAAGTAGAATCTGCGTGACCTGTTCATGAACGCACCAGAATGATAGTAACATCTGGGTTGTTCAAGAGTCGCCACTACAGCAGAATAATGAGAAAATTACAGAGCAGAGTGTCTACACATACAACCACCACCACACACTTCTATTGGTGATAAGTGATGCACTTGCTTAAGCACAATCTTTAAAACAGTTCTCGTTTTGTCAAAATGCTACACACAAGTCACCCAACCACACACACACGAGCAGCAGAACACCTCGGCTACTTTGCAAAATGAAACACTTTTTTTCAAAACTGTACAAAAATGAGTAAAAACACATCTTTGTCAAAATACGGCCTCATACAGTCTGATTTTGTTTGAACCAGTTGGACACTGCTGTGCTCAATCTAAAACACATTTAGCAAGTTTTTTTAGAGATATTGTTAGAGCGCTAGTTCCCAAACTCACAATTTTTATCAGTTATTAACAATAATTGGGTTTGAACCTGTTAAAAAGAAGATTCAAAAGATTCATTTTAGTGAAATAAAGTTTAGAAGGATAAAATCAGCAAACTTTTATTTGTTTATTTTCCTACATAAATCATATTCACCTTCATTTCACTCTATATTTCTCCCCTGGTCCCCCCAGTGTGTTTCGTGATTTGAGAAACACTGTGTTTAGTATTTTGCAAAAAGTGTGTGGCTGAAAACGTGCTTATACTCATGCAGATCTGGGCTGAGGTTTTGCTCCTTGCATGTAAGGTTTCAATAACTGTGTGTTATTTTTAATTTCAGTGTGCAAGCAATCATAAAAAAAAAACCTGTAAATTTGTCTATACATTGTTTTGTTTTGTTTTGAGGAAAGTTTGCATTTTATGCCTTGATGTGCCTTTATTTATTGATTGAATTATTTTCTATTTTGAGTTTTTATCCTGAATTTGGTGTTTCCTCACTTAAGATAGTGTTTCCTCAGTTCCTGTTTTTAATGAGCGCTGTTCTTATTTTAGTCTTAAACATTACAGAGTCTGTGCTTTGTGTGTGGGGCGGGGGGGTTTGTTTTATTGCTTTTATTGTGTGAAGCACTTTGTGTTGCATTCTGTTTGTATGAACAGTGCCATATAAATTAAGTCTGACTGATTGATTGAATTAAGCTTGCTGTGTGTTCAAATTATGGGGGATCTCAGGGGGAGGGTTTGCTCCCCTAAAAGAAACCACTGTAATGCAGCAATAAGTGAAAACCTTTAAGAAATAATTAAAATGAAATTAAAACCAACATCTCCTCATCAGTATTTTTAACACTGAGCTACGCCATGCCTACGGCAAAGCCCACGGCGGCTATGGAACCAGTGACTGCAGGAGCTGTGACTGATCAGCATGAGCTGCTTGTGTTTTCTGATGCAGACCAAAACTGGATGTAGGGCTGGGCAGAATATCAATACACTGATATCAATGATATGAGACTACATATCATCTTAGATTTCAGATATTTTTATATCTTAATATGGCATTAGTACTTTCTCTGTTTTAAAGGCTGCATAACAGTAAAGTGATGTAATTTTCTGTTAACAGACTGTTCTAGCTGTTCCATTATTTGCCTTTGCTCATCATATCATATCCCCATAACTGATGATTATTTATCAAAAAATGTCTTGGCATCTGGTGAAAGCACCAGTCATCCCTACAAGATTGTTCCAATATTGATCAAAAATACAATAATATTTCCTGGCCCTACCTGGATGTAACTCATTTAAAGGGAAAATTCGGCACTTTTCCCAAAATGCATTTAATTGAAGCAATAAATTCCTCAGTGTGGGAAGTAGAAAACTGAATTCTCTTGCCCATGTTGCGTTATCATCACGCTAGCCTATAGCTATTTGAGTTGTACTTTTTTTTCAGCCAAAATACAGCATTAGATGACAAAAATTATCATCTAGCATGGTCGCCTGGCTACCCAGAGATGAAGAAATCCAAGCTGAAATAGCTTGTAGTTCTTCCTCAACACCAGCTACATCACTGTGACATCACTGTAACTTCAACTGACTACATTTACCATCAACACTGACTGGACATCCGCGTGAAAAGTGACAAATTTTCCTTTTAAGTGTGTTAATAAAATAACATTTTTCTAAAAGTAAATTAAGACTTACTGTGGAGAAAATAATTAAATTGCCTTAAGAAAACATCAATCTAGTGGTGCAATGTTGCCATCAACAAGTGAAATCCAACGCTGAACCGTAAATCAAAAACAGTTAACATCTTGTGTCGACTATAAATCAAACTTCAGTACAAAAGCAACCTGAGACTGATCCTGATTATGTATGCAGTTTGTTTGTTCTGCCTGTCTTTGCGCACATTTCCCCCACATAAGAGTCTAAATCCCCACTGGGTGTGTGTGATTGTCTATGTATGTCAGCTCTTGTTATAGACTGGCATATACAACTTTGAAAAGTGTGTTAAGTGTGTAAAATAGGATAAAACAGCATAACAGCACACTCACTTCAAAGACACGCATGTTCTTTTTTTTTTGAAGTGTTTGCATGTATTTTTAAAGACTTTACCTCGTGCATGAAAAATGAGCTTTTCACAAGTTTTTTTTTTCAACAAAAACTAACTCAAAAATAAACATATGGATAAATAAAACAACTCAGGTGAAGCACTTCCACAGACAAAGTGTGCAAAACGTAATTAATTGTGCAGAAAATAAGCCTCAAACAAGTCGCTTAATATCCATTACATCAGATTGTGGGAACACAAACCGAACACAAATTTCTTTAAGCCGAGCTGCTCAGCTAAATAAGCCGTAGAAAATCCAGAAAGTGAAGGTACAAAGTCGGGGCCCCGTGTTGCATTATCCTCCCTGCTAGTGCCACATGTCCACTTTATCTGATAGGAAGCTCTGAGTCACAGTCCTTGTTCACAGCTGCTATCTGTTTGCCTGATCGAGACACTTGTTGCCCTTAGCTGTTTACACTTATTCTGCAAAGGCCGTCGCTCCAGCTCCAAGGCTGTGTGGGGATGCTGTGCTGGGCTCCCCCGGGCTTAACACAGCCTTGATCAGATAACACACTGAAACACACACACACAGGCAGGCCGGCAGTCACACAAATGGATATATAATGCGTGCATGCATACAGAATTAAATAAAAATGTACACATATACATAAGCAGAAAAAAATGTGCAATCACACATTGATGCATGCACAATTCAGATTTGTGCAGAGGTGGCAGAAGTACACATATTCTTTACTAAAGAAGAAATACAGATACCTGTGTAAAAAAAGGGCTCTGGTAAAAGTAGTGATTCAACTTCTTTACTCAAGTAAAAGTGAAAAAGTTCAGGCTCTGAAATGTACTAAAACTATAAAAGTAAAAAGTCGCCCTCCGAAGGACATTTCTACCAACTGTTTCTGTGCAATGCTAACTGAACCTCAACTTTCCCTCACAGTGTGTGTTGTCTTCTTACGTCTTTTATGTTGTTGTTGTCTCATTATGTCTGCAACGTCATTTCCATCTAGTTACATCTTTAACATTGTCTTTGTCCTGTTACATCGCATGTTACGTCAAGTCACATTATTTTTGTCTTGTTACGTCATTTCTGTCTTGTTACATCATTAACGTCGTTCTCGTCTTGCTACGTCTTTTACATTGTCTTTATCCTTGCATTGTCTTTTACACTGTTTTTTATCTTGTTACGTCATTTTCACCTTATTATGGCCTTTATGCATTTTCATCTTGTTACATCGTGTTACGTCATTTTTGTCGTGTGTGTGTTGTGTTGTTACATCTTTAACTTCATTTTCATCTTGTTTGGTCTTTTACGTAGTCTTCATCTTGGTGCACCATTTTCATCTGGTTACATCTCGTTACATAATTTTTACATCATTATATACATTACATCATTTGTTACATCATTTTTGTCTTGGTACACATTTTAAATAATTTTTGTCTTGATATGTCCTTTATTTCATTTTCATCTGGTTATGTCTTTCACATTGTCTTCGTCTTGTTACATCATTTTTGTCATGTTAAGTCTTGTCACATAATTTTTGTCTTGCTATGCATTTTACAACGTTTTCATACATATTGTCTCATCCATTTAGGTTGAAATCAGTCTTGATGTTGAGGAGGTAGTATGCAATGATGCAAAATTAAAATAATAAATAATTTTTCCGGATTAATTAAGAGTAAAGTAACAAGCCTGTTTTGAAAATGTCAGGCGTAGAAAGTACAGATATTTATGTTAAAATGTAGGAAGTAATAGTAAAAAGTTGTCAGAAAAATAAATACTGTAGTAAAGTACAGATACCTGAAACTCTACTTAAGCACAGTAATGAAGTATTTGTACCTTGTTATTTCCCACCTCTGCAAATTTGCAGACTGTGTGCTTAGACACATGCACAGAGAATCAGACACGATCTAGCAGGGGTTCAGATCAGCACCAGCATGCATCGGCGGATTTGAAAAGCAGGGCTAGTTTGGCTCGATGGTTCATTGGCCACCACGCTCCATCAGCCGCTCCATCAGTCTGTCCATCTGTCTGCTCGTCCGTCTGTCAGTGCAGAGATGAAATGCTCGGGCTTCCTATCCTGAGCTCGGCTGACAGACTGAACGGGCTCCACTTCACTGCAGAGCAACGATATTGTAACGCTGCTGCATGTAATACAGCTGTTCCACAACATCATTCAGGGTCACACTTAATGTCTAATCATCTAATGATTTTAATGTGTTTGTGTTGGAAGTTGTGTGTGCGGAGTTCTATACAGAAACAGCTTGACTCAAACATATGGGGATGAAGCTGATTAGATCTTTCAGCTGTAAATGCAGCATGAATACAAACTGGAACACTGATGCACTTGAGTTTTCATTACAAAAATTCTACAGAGGGATAGTCAAATTGGAGCAAAACAACATTGGTTTTGGTTTACAGACACCATGTCATTGTCATCCATAAAATGGAATAAATCTAATCACACAGTGTTATTTGGACAGATTCTCTCTTTTACAGGTCCAGTGTGTAAAATTTGCAAGGATTTACTGGCAGAATATTGCAGAAATTGAATATAATATTCATTCAAGTATATTTTCATTGCTGTGTAATCACCTGAAAATAAGAACTGTTGTGTTTTTGTGACCATAGAATGATCTGTTTTTATCTGCATAGGGTACAAGTCCTCTACCAAAGACACTGCTACAAACCTACATGCTGGCTCTGTGGTGTTTTGCGGTTTGTGCGAGATTTACAGCCACCATAGGTTCTCCAGCACTCTGGAAGGGGAAAGTAAGATTGGGTGTTTGCAACGTGCAATCTGTTCAAGCAACTTACTGGAACCAAAATTTATGTTTATTGTTGTGCAGTGACCTCCAGTGGGAGTAGTAATTATGACAGTGTAAAGAGTGTAAAGAGTGAGAACATCTGCATTTGTAGGAGGTGCAGTGGAGCGATAGTTCAAACAAACACAGGAGAATTCAACACGGAGTTACTTAAAGTTTGATGTTGCTTAAGTTTCATCATGTACATGACCTCTATCATGTCACTTCTGTCATGTGACCTACTTAACATACTTAATCTGACCCCAACCACATTCTTTTCCTAAACCTAGTCATTTTTGTACCTAACCGTTTTACAATGTTATCCCTGTCTGTAATGTAATGTTACATAAGTCACATGACTATCATAACGTAGCTATGGTCCAGGAACCCTATGTATATAATATACGTATTTTTTGGAGGCACAGGCAAACAACCTATTCTGTCATGTGTGAGGAAGTGTTGGATAGATGCCACTAAATCCTACACAACGGTGCTTTAAAACAAGCAACTTTGCATTTGAGATTAATAAATGAACTTTCTTTAAATCTGGTGTTTCCACCTGCTGTTTAGCAGTCACAGAATGATAAAAAAAAAATGGAAGCCCAAGTATTATATATAATTACAGTAAAATAAATTCAGAGGGAGCTTTTGAAGATACTCAGACCGTTTACTTACGATATTTAAATAAGCTCTAAAGTAGGACATATTATCTCAATAATTAATTGAAAACAGATTATAATTCTAATAAGAAAAGGCTTACATTGTGATTTTTCGTGATAATAATAGGATTATAAAAAAAAGCATGGAGATAACTTTTTTCTGCTGCACAAAATGATTGTATTTGTATCTTTTCAGACTTTGGTCTAATTTATGTTTTTTTGTTGTTGTTGTGAATTAGCAGATAATTGGATGTTTTAGGCCTCTGAAAATTTTTCATATTAAAGATGGGAGGTAAGACTCACATGAAAAACACTCCCTGGTCACGACCCATACACCTGCAATCAGTGATGAGGGGCTGGAAATTAGAAATCACTTTATTTTAGAAGGTCACAAGCCAAAAAAGTTGGCAACCACGGCTTTAAATGGTGTGATTGCAGAATGCAGTGCAAGGCAGTCTTTGCTGCACAATCTGAGTTTAATTTTGCAACCAGACACCATAACTTTACAAAGTGCTGAGTCCTAGAAGCAATCTACTTTGTGGGGTGTGTGTGACCTGAAATTAAAAAGCCTGCAAAGCAAAAAAGTATTGTATTATTACAGTAAAGTTATTATCTTTCATCAGAGTTTAAATAGTGAGAAAACCCTCATAGAGAGTTTTCAGACAGCTCTGACTAGGTAACACTGATGTTTAATTAATTGTTGCAAAAATCCTGATGTTACCGTCCCTAGCCAGAAGGGGGCGTAAGAGCCCCATGTGTCTCTATCTCCCCTGACCTCTCATTCCTCTGTGAGGGTAATTATCACTTCAGTCCGTCTGTAGTATATGTAGAACCCTCAGCCATGACTATATAAGTATGTATATCAGCAGTGATGGAGGCAGGTAGACTAGAGATGCCCTGTTGGTGACCCTCGACGTTTGATTGACACCAGCAGCCTGTCGCACTGGTTTGGAGTCCAGGCGGCTGTTCCCTCAACTTTAAATTGCTGCCTTACTCATTACTGCAGCAAACAGACAGATATTTGTTAATGAATCCACATGCTCCAGTAACCCTAGCTCCCTCCGAGGCGCTGCATGGGAGAGCACCCACTTCTTCTCAGCAGCCTCTTCTCGGGCCGAGTGGGGGTTGAGGAGGAGGAGAGGGGGGTTGGGGCAAAGGTCAAGGGCGGGGTCACAGGGTTTTAAGATGTTAGGGTCCACCAAGCAGAGGTTATCTGGGCCTAATGGAGTGGTTAAAAGCTAAGAAATGCAACAATACTGGTCTCAGTTTCACAGTGAAAGGGAGAACACATTTTACAAGTGTGTGCACATGCAAACCATATATATGCGACTATAACTGAGCTCAGAAAACATTTAAAATAATCGAGTTAAACTTATTTTCTTTGTTGTATTGTTTATTGATGAGTTATTCTTGGTTCCGAAAGGGGCAGTTAACCCCAAAAATGGAAAAACAACAACATATTTTTCCCTCCGGTTTGTAGCATCATTCATCTTTTTGTGTTTGTTTTGGTGTGACTTGCCAAGTTTTGGAGAAATCAGCACATGGCACTCGGTTTTTGGTGTTCAAAGCAATACATAAATAACATCTGAAAAATTCACCAACAATGTTTTGTTTCTTTCCAAAACAACGTCTGTGGATAATATTGAGTATATTGAGTAATGCTGGTGCTGCATTTTTCAAATGCATTTTTTGATGCTTTGAGCACCAGAACCCAAGGGCCATTTAGTTCAATTATACTCAAAAGAAGACAGACATGTCAATGGTTGTTATCTACAAAACTCAACAACTCACACAAAAACAGTCTAGATGGATAAATAGCACTACAGGCCAGAGGACAAATATGTATTTTTGATTTTGGGGTGAACTGTCCCTTTAAGTCACTTTAAAAGCCTCTACTTTGACAGTGGATCTTTCCTGCTGCTCAGATAAAGCTGATTTAAAATGAACTGCAAGACAAGCTGAACTGATCCCCTTTACACTAAGCTAATTTTTATTGTTGCTGTAATACATCTGTAATAGTCGTCATGAGGAGATGATTGTGCGGTCTTGAGGAAAGAAGAAGAAGGATTAATTTCTGACACTGCATCATGCTAGAAGATTAAGCAAAGTGGTGATATTATCTCAAAGTATGCGCTGTGCTGCACATCACAAACAAACTGCAGTTGTAGCACTGGCTTATGTAAAGTGATCCTCAAAGACAAGTGCCTTTGATTTCAGCCTTTGAAGTGAAGCGAGGATGTTGTCTAATAATAAGCCACATGCTGTTGTGTGATTATATACGTCTCACTCAGTGGGCGCCAGGTGAGTATTTGTGGTGGGTGAATGTAATGGGATTACAATAGTGGAGGGAAAGTGATCACACTGATGTGATGAATGTGAGCACAGTGAATGTGATGATATGGTAGCAGCGTGGCTTAAGGGACGGCGGCGTCATTCAGTCTTGACAACTGTTGGATGGATTGTCCGGAAATATCGTACAGAGTCAGACATTCACGGTCGCAGGAAGATGAACCCAACTAACTGTGGTCCAGTGATTTTACCTCTAGCGCCACCATGAGGTTGACAGTTTTGTTTTTTAGTGTAATATTAAGACAACTAAGCATCTGGATTATATGCCATGAAATTTGATGCGTTTGGACATTTGATGTCCCTTTCAGACTGTATTTTAACAACTTCACCTAGACCCATCAACAGGCCAAAATCATAATTTGTCCAATACTTTGGTTTGTGGCAAAATTCTTGCAAAATGAGTGTCATTCCCTCCAGCCTGACCAGATTTCTGAAATGAAAACCGACAATTTTAGTTTAGTTTAAAAAAATCCAGCCAGTCCTTTTTCAAACAGTATCTCAGGCCGACTTTGCAGATGGTTCTGTGCAACAAACCATCTGGTGTGTCAGTGTGTCAGGTTAAATCTATGGTGCAAGCCAACTGATAGCATCGGGTAAGAAACTTTGTAAGTAACTTTGCAAAAGGTGTTTGTAGTGATGTTGTGGACTCACTTGACACCTGCTAGCCAAGTTTTGCATAGCAGTTTTCTCTAAAAATAGCACAAGCAAGTATAGTAGAAGAAGAAGCCTCCCCCCCTTTCTTGGCTACTACAAGTTAAAGGCAATTGAGATGTCAACCAGTAGACTCTGTTGCCAGGTTTTTCTTGCCAAAGAAAGACAAAAATATTGCCTAATACAAAAAGCAAGACATGAAATATCTCTAAGGAATCTGTAAGAGATCTGTAAGGGACATTTCTGGTAAAAGCTCAAGCCAAGGTTAGTCCACCAAAAACAGGGAATTTCTGATTACCATACTTAAGCCTACTTTGTGTTTTCTTTAAATGCTAGCATACTAATAAGCAAAACTGAGATGGTGAACTTAAACATCAGCAGCCTCTGTTAGCATTGTGTGTATGTTAGCATGCTGACGTGAAGTTTTCACCTCTTGGTGTAAATTTCAGTGCAGTTCGTGTTTATTTGCCCCCTACTGCCAGCCTACCAACGGAAAGCCAGCTATAAGAGAACTAGGAATAGATGAACTGGCCATGTCTGTGGGGCTGCACCCATGTACTTGTGTTCAGTTCAGCCTTTGACTGGGCCCAGAACTCACCAGAAACTTGGTTCTTCCTGTTATACTCCTCTAGTTTCCTGCTTGTCTTTGTACATTTATGGACCAAATTCAAAAAACCCCAGATGAGACATTATATGGTCAGTGAAGCTGAAACATTTTCCATCGATTTGGTAAATTTTGTGTCTGAGCTTTTCTTTTCATTGACTTGGTTTGCTATCTTGACCTCTAGAATATTGTTTGTATTCTGTACAACTTTTAATCATGTACTACAACAAGGAAAGATGATGTAGAAGCAACATGATGTGTTGTCTTGTCAAAGTAATAAATCACAACACTCAACAACGTTCTCTTATTAAATCAAAGAACATTTTGGTGTTCTTACTGATTCATCGCTGTGATACAACTATCTGACGAGAGCCACAGAACAACTACATCACACAAGAGTTGGTTTTGAATCACCAGTGCAATAAAATCTTTTTCAATTTTCTTTTTCATTCATCTTAAAAGCAATAAAGAACACATGTCTCCACAAACAGAAACCCAATAGAGGCATTCTTTATCCTCGCTCCTTTGAACTCTATTCAATGTTAAACAGAGTCAACAAAACATCTGTGTCTGGAGGTGCACAGGGGAGTAGTTTATTTCAGATCCCATGTACTACATAATGAAAGTAACCTTCCAATGCAGGCTGGCGCACAGCTTGGGAGAAGTGTGCAGGAAAGGGCTTTGGTCAAGGATAAGGCCAGACATAAAAGGCTACTGTACTGGTGCTGAGAGACGTATCAAACCCTTGTGCCACCAGCAGACTAACGACAATGTTGTTTTTTTTTTCTCTGGTCAAAATGCCCTGCAGTTTCCTTAAGCTTTTCCTGGCTGTAAATC
Source organism: Lutjanus erythropterus (assembly GCF_056507025.1). Lineage (NCBI taxonomy): Eukaryota > Metazoa > Chordata > Actinopteri > Lutjaniformes > Lutjanidae > Lutjanus > Lutjanus erythropterus. Next base: position 33,391,052 of record NC_139326.1, on the reverse strand, counting down.
GTGATCACACTGACGCTGTGTCCCAAACACACACTACGCTCGGCGCTTTTAATCTTTTGATCATCGGACCAAATAAATTCATGTTCACTGCTAAACCGCAGGGTGAAAAATAATAGGAAATGGCTCAGAGGCAAAGTGGATCACAGCTCACTGTGAACAGATACAGTGTCTATTTGTTGTGCATGAGCGTGTTTGTATATTTGTGTTGCTCTGTGTGTTCCTTGTGTTCTCTGTTTGTGCGATCCAGTAAAAGATGCCTCACAGAGCTTACAGGCTGATTCATTTCACAGCACTTCCTAAATTACCACAGCGTTTGCCTAAAGCCCAACAAAGACACTCAGCAATGAAAAATGAATATGGGCCGGCAGCAGAATACACTCCAGCGCTATCGCTGTGTAACGGCTCATAAACAACAGTGATCACCCACACCAGCAAAACCATAGTTTGAGGCTGATGAGAGCAGATTTATGCTGCTTCACGCTTCATATACAAGCAGGTTTGGAGGCTCCATTGAAAAGGAAATCCATTAAGGACCAGACCGGAAGAATATAACACAATACAATACAGTGATATGCAATAATCGAATATGACAGGACAATGGACACTTAAATGATCCCTGTGCCTCCAGCCAGATTATCAGCAGTTGTCATAGTTCAACATATAGCAGTGCATTGCCATTTAGCATTGTAAGTGCTCTAAGACTTCTCATCACCCCAGGCTCTGGGGTAACCTCAGTCAGTCCATCACTTAGGTCCTGGAATATCTCAACAACTTTTGAATGGATTTGCATAGAAATTCCAGTCCAGTCTCATTCACAGTTCGTCAGATACCAACGTTTCTGCCCCACAGTGACCCAATACAGATGCATCAGGTCAGGTCAGGACTTTAATGTAAACACACTGATGACTGTATGTATATATTCAACACAGTATAATGTGATAGTAAGTTCACATCTGGAGGAGGTGGGGTGGATGGATGGCTCAAGCAAACACAAGACTTTCAACCACGAATCCCATGTGGAAACTAAAATGTTACAAAAAGTTCCACGGTATAACATTACGGATGTCATCACTTGTATCATGTGACATTCCACAGTCACTTCAGTGGCATCATGTGACATACCTAACATATCATTTTAAACCTACCTAAGTAGTTCTGTTGCCTAAACCTACCCAAACTGCAACCATTTCACAACACTAACCACGTGTCAAAAGGCTTTCTGGCAGCATCTAATACAACCACTAAAGGGTGCGGCTGGTGCTCTCCACCATTACCTTTGCCAGTATTCTCTGCGGGCCTCACCTAATTTTACTGCTCATCCACTAGACTGATATATGGTTTGTCGCCTAACATCTGCCTATATCCATGCGAACGCATCATTGGTTTGTTAGGTCAAATATGTGAGGTTTGGTCAAAATGTAACATCCTTTTTAATAAGTGCATCACTAGTCACCATTTGGCAACGTTTACTCTAATTCCTCTCTCTTACTTATTATTTATACATATGGTTTATGTTGTATGTATGTTTTTAATCAATGCTGATGTTACCCCTCTCTGAATAGTAAAGAGTGCAATACTATAGTCCATGAAACATTCAACAACAACCCTGCTGCTATTAATAAAAAATAACAGTAATCTGTGGTAACAAAACAAGCGATTTAATGCAATTTTATGTATTAAACATATTTATTCATGGGGGATTAAAAGCTCTGTAATTAATGTAAAATAAGGTAATGCACTGCAATTTACATAGATAGAAATCTGCTATTAATTCAAACAAAGTTCTGCAGTTGTCTGATCAGAGATGGATTAATACTGATTAGCTGATATGTAAATCTGAATGAAAAGTCTGAGTTTTAAATCACTCTAAACGTACTCATCAGTTACTCTCCAGCCGTGGCTCTCTGAGTCTCACTCTCTTGGCAGAGCTGATTTGTCGTGTCCCTTTGCGCGTTAGCAGAGGTTGCTGTGGCCTGCATGAGAGAAGTTGGCTAGTTTGTCTTTGGTGCAGAGGGAAGGTGAGCCGGTGCTCTGAGGAGCGAGGCTCATCCATCCAGGTGGCTGCTGACAGGGCCAGATAAGCATCTCACCCTGGGCAAAAATAACACAGCGTCCCATTGAGACCTGATAATTACACGGGCCCACTGCCACACCAGGCCTGATGTATGGCCCCAGATAGCCATCTCACACCCGCTAAGCTGCTGCGCACACACACCGAAACACTTCCACTTAACACATGGGTTGAATGAGTGCACACACATACCCAGTGAGAGGGCATATCACTTCTATTATAGATCTGGAAAATGCATCTGCAGCCAACTTTAGCTGTAACAGAACAGAGAGGTATGAGGTTTCACTTTACTGAGAGCATTAGTACAAGTGGTGAAAAAGTTTTAAAGTGTTAAATTGTACTCTGCTGCAGGTGTGCAAGAGTCTCTCAACAGGGACTTTCACAAGATAAGAAAAATCACTGACACCTAGCGTGACGGGGAGATGTTGGCGTACTATCTCTTCTTGTCACCAAACTTGCCACTCGCTGATGCTACACACTCAACAACCTGTTCAGAGCCTTGTCCCTACAAATAACCCCCAGTCAAATATTAGGAACAGTAAACATTATTTAGCATAGAGATGAGGTGTTTATCAAAGCCTCCACTATTGAACCTTGTGCCTCCAACATTAAAATTTCAAGTGATTGAGCACTAAATCTAACAAGCACTTTCACTTGACTCTCTGAGTTCTGAAATATGCCTCACCAGGAAGACACGCAACAGCAAAACACACATGACAGATATATAGTTGGCTTTCAACAGCAGGTGCTACATCTTCAGTCATGTACTCGGGTAAACTAATATAGGGCTGTATTCAGACCAAATCAGGCAGTGGGGCGATTAGTGCAGGGTTGTGTGGCAGTGTGGGTGTGTTTATTTCTGCTTAGAATCTCGCTGCTGTGAAACAATCAGAAAATAAAGTTTTATTTTTCAGATTTATCAGCTTTCTCACTATCTCCCCTTGCTCTCTTTATTCCTCTAGTTTGCTAAACCACCCCTGCCCTCCCAACAATGGACACAAACCAAAGGAAGCTTTTTGGTGTCCTTGCTTTGCATCATAAACTGAACACCAGCCTGGACTGGGGACACGAAATAAAGCAAGCAAGGACAAAACTGGGACATCGTCATCATTTGGTCCGTGAACTCTGCCTGGATAGCACCTGGTTTCAGAGATATTTCAGGCTGACTGTGGAACAGTCTGATCGCTAGCTTACATTGGCTACCACAGCGTGACCTCGGGTTTCTCGTGAAGTTAACTCTTTTTCAACTTTTTGTTAAATGCAATTCCTATTTTTGGTGATTGTACACAAATAAAAACATACTTATGAATATTACATTCCATTTCTGCTATATTCTGGCAATAAGATCCTGTAAATATTACACACTGTAAGCTATCCCACCTAAGGTTAGAATCATTCTGAATAAGTACTGCCTTTGTTTCGGATATTATTGTTGTGTTAAGGGATCTACCCAATAATATATTGTACACAAAATAGTCTAACTTGATCAACTTCCAAGGAGAAATAACTGCTGGTGCAAGTTGGCCTCCTCTAGAAAGCTATTGTCAGCTGGCCTGGCGAGCAAAGTGATTGGCAGCCATCACAGGATTACATTAATACCATTGTGAGTGTATGTAAGAGTTCCCTCCCAGGAGTGTGAAGTACAAGGCCAAGCTATTGTGTGAACATGCAGGTGATCCATTCTTTTCTAAAGTCGCCATCCTTCATCTGATGAGCTGACGTGCTGACAGTTATGGCTAATATGGACCATTGTGTGTCCCATGGGACCAGCAACATCTGATATGGCCACCTGGGGGCAAGTTCACAGAGAGGGAGAGAGTTCACGGCATGTCTGGCATTGTGTCGTGGTCCCCTGGGCATAAGCACCTATGATTTATGGTAGGGTACTGTACTGCTATCATGTAACTGGTCACTTCCTAATGTTAGCTGCACTCAGGACAGTGAAGCAGAGACTGTAGAGAACAAATCAATACATTCCATGAACACATTTCAAAAACCCACATGAAATGACGACCACAGATAGTTTACTGTAAGCTGTATTATCTCACTGTGCCATTGATCTTTGTTTTCTCTTAGCTTAGCATCTGCTATCAACAGGAATTTAAGTTATCAAAACACAAAGAGAAAGATATCAAAATACTGAGCATGATGTAAATACTGAAACACACAGTAATGAGAAGAGGTCACTCAGTAGAGTGCAAATCAATAACACATGGTGAAACTACTGCAATGGCCACACTTTAATATGGAACTTACTGCTATATTGGTATGTAAGGAGGGAATTTAATCAAAGGCATTAAGTATGCTTTTAAGCAAAATGGAAATTTTAAGAATACATGGTTGATTCCACTGAATAATTTCCAGTGAGAAACATTCTGGCTTCACCTAGAGACTATTTTTACAAAGGAGCACAAGGGCTGATGGAGATCTGAACACTATGATGTCATAGTGAAGTTGACCTTTGACCTTTTGATATAAAATAAGAACATGTTTAATGAGGTCATTGTGACCTCTTACCTTTGACCACGAAAATCTTGTCAGTTCATCCTTGGGTGGAGGCTTGTACCAAGTTTGAAGAAAGTCCCTTCAAACATTCCTGAGATATCGCCTTCATGAGAACAGGACTGACATGCTCACAATGACCTTGACCATTGACCTTTTTTAAAAAAAGATATTTTGGGGTTTTTTTTTAGCCCTTGGGCTAAACTTGGGAAAGACCAGGGAGAAGGCATACAGCAAAGGGACGCAGGCCAGAATCTAATACATGGCCACCGCTGAGGAGCCGTCCCCTGCACATGGGGTGCATGCCCCACCAACAAAGCCACTGGGGTGCCCCAACCTTGACCTCTGAGAACCAAAATCTAATCAGTTCTATCCTGACTGGTGGTTGAATTCTCTCAGAGCCCTCCTGAGATATCGTGCTCACAAAAATGGGATGACCCATAAACATGATGCCACTGGTGTTGAGGCATGAAAAAAGTGTTTTTCAAGGTTTTTCAAAAACTGTGAATCACAGAGGTCCATCAGCATACAGTCATGAATGTGCAGAGAAAAAAACTAAGCTGATCGATCTAGTAGGGTTTGAAATGAGCTGCGGACAACTGCAAGTCTGTTGACCACGAACACACATACATGCTCATACACACAAGCAATCGCTTGATTAGTCCCAAGCGTAATTACAATACTGAGCCACAAATATCCATAAAACTAAAAATCTAAATAATCTAAATGCATGTTATACTATTATCTTTTCGCATCAAACTGCCAACTTGTGCTAAAGTACAGGACTTAAACTCTTAAGGTCAGGCAGTGTGTAGGACGGCTTTGTGTAGCCTGGGGTCAACAGGCTGAGACAACATGTGCAGCCGTAGAAGCAAGCCATCAGAGCCTCCCAGCCACAGAAAAAGGCCTCATTAATCTCAGCCACCATGACAGCACTATTGTAACCTCATAAATAGTCCAGGCCCATATCTGATACTCCACAGTGACGGGTGGGGAGATGGAACAGAGATGTACAATGCTGGGGTTGTACGTAGGTGATATCAATCTATACAACTATGCAAGCGCACACACACAGAAAGTAATATCCCTCAGCTTTCTTATACAACAAACCTCTTGCCACTTGCCACCCAGCACCGATCACAAAAGAGGAGAGGATGAGATTACTGTTGCTGAACCTGAACCTACAGGTTTGGTTTCCGAGCACATGTTCTTTGGCATAAAACACATTCCTTCAGGAAATAGGAAACAAAAGTTGTACCTGCAGAAAAAAAACACACGACCCACGGACTAATACACTGACAAATTACCTCATTGTATGCAGAATCAGCTGAGGTGAGTTAGCATGAGTGGAATTGATTTAATCTTTTTTTTCAACACCAGCTTTTGATATCGAGTTATGTTCTGGCACCTGAACCACAGCAAACTGACTGCATATTCTCTCCCATAATATGTCACTTTGAGGCAGGATGTAGCTCTATAGGATAAAGTAATTGTCATCACAAGTGTTTGAGAAACAGACGGTGAAGGAAGCCTGTCAATATGTTCATGATGTTGCCAATTTGTCTCCCATATGTTCACTGTGGGATTTAAATAGGTGTCTGCTACACCTTGCCTTTCCTTTTTATTACTTTCACTCCAGAGTCACGATCCCCTTTTATTGACCCAACTGATTCTACTGTTGGCAATGTTTTTCCTAGCAGTCATTGACTAGCCCTACTCTGGCTCTGATTAGATAAGTACTTGTTGCCTTTGTTGGTTTGGGTTGCTTGGGATGGCCAGGTTTAGGAGTGATGACTGGCTGGGGTTAGGTAAGAGTATAAAAGTAAGACAATCAGACACAGTGTAGGACAGGTCATGCCTTCGCCATCCTGGGAAAAAAAAATTGCAAACTGTCTCCTGCCTCTAGAAGCCCCCTAGGCTAGAAATTTAGCAAACTAGTGAGTTGGTAATATAATGCAGGAAATGCAAAGATATCATGAAAACCATCCACCTATACCTATACCAAAATATGAGCCAATCCATTTCCTAGATGTCAACCATGGATATTTCACTGGATAAATAAAAATTTGACCTTCTGGTATAGGGAGATCAAAACTTAGTGTGATTCATATGCCCACCTCTCTGTCACCTTCTACAGTTAAAACTGTGACTCTCAATGTTCATGACACATTCATAGAGTCAGGCTCTGAACACGTGCAATGTCCGGCCCATGGAAACACATCCAGGACATTTTTAGAGTATGTGTGGGTTTGATTATGCAATTCACTCTGTTACATTGAATTTATTCAACTGGCTTTTTTTGGCAAGTCTTCAGTTTAAGTTAAACCAAGTTTTCACTTTAAGTGGACTAGGTTTATGCTAATGCTAATATAAATTATAAGTAATGAAAATAAAATTAAATGAAATAAATAAAAAAATATTTTATTAGGGTGGAAAAATTAGAAACAAGCGTTCACTGACCTCTTCATTTACACATGAAATGATCATATTTTATCTGAATGTTTTCCTCAGTATTTAAAGGACTAGTGTGTAGAATTTAGTGGCATCTAGTAGTGAGCTTGCAGATGGCAAGCACCGCGCTACACGCTCCAATTTCAAGGGTGTAAGAGAACCTATGGTGGCCATAGATAGGCCGTAGACCAGTGTTTGGTTTGTCTGTTCTGCACAGCTGTAGAAGTGGAACCTGGCAACCTTTGTAGATATAAATGGCTCTGAGGTAAACCACAGTTATTCTTATTTTCAAGTGATTATGCACTAATGAAAATATTCTTGTGAATTTTCCATTTCTGCCATATTCTGCAAATAAAACCCTATAAATCTTATACGCTGGACCATTAAATGTTCCTTAAATGCTGAGCTAAATGACACTTGGTTTCCTTTTTCTTGAAGACGGCCACTGTTGCTGCTGTTGTTTTTTCTCCCGCTGTTATCATCTTGCAGTTTAACTGACTGTAACAGCTTTTCTTCCATTAAAAGTCCCTCCCCTGCTGTGTCCTCCCCATCTTCTCAGCATCCTGTTCCTGGCTGATACACCTCGGCACATGGCTGCCAGCAGGGGAGGACACCCACACCACTGACCCGTGAACCTGTCAAACCAACCAACCTTTCCAAGAAGCTGTAGGCTACCTTTATGGCAAACAGAGGAGGGTTGTTGCATAGCTATCAGGAAGTAAATGTATGTAGGTCAGCACTGGTGTCAGCCCAGAATGAGAGGTGAAACATTCTTGTATGTACTATTATTATAACATAACCTCACATTTAAGCAAATAGCCTAAATCTGGCCTGTTCTGGTACAGGTTTAGGGGGGGGGGTCTGATATTACAAACTGTATATTGGTGATTTAGTAAAATTGTTTCTTCTCTTGTATTACTCTACAAGTGCTCAATAAAACCTGCCATAAATCTGTCTCATTCTGCCTGAAGAAGCTGCAAACCACGCAAAACAAAATATTATGGCTCCCGTTGGAGATTAAATCCTGTTAAATACACATTCCCCAACTCTGTCATGCATTAAAGAGCTGCTATGTAACTTTTGGAAATGAAAAAAAATCTTACTATCATACGAAGTAAAATAAACCAATGTTTGGTTTCACATACTGAGGGGTTTTGTTTCTAACTAGTGCCTTGGTCTGCTACTGAACAATAGCTTTTGATGGCTAATGTTTGCTAATGATAACAAACAGAAGATATTTCTGTAAGGCTGCTAAAGGGAGTCGCAGAAGGGTGTGACAAAACATCAAGACTTGTGAATGAGAATGGGCTTTTCCAACCTGTATGATCATCCACCTGCTTGTGTTTTTTTTTTGCCCTGTTGGTCTAATTTTTAGACACATTGTCATGGTTGAAAGCATCCACTCACCAACCACTATTTCTTTATTTTTTTCCATATAATGACACCGACTGCTGATTGGCGGAGACATAGCATGGTTGTTCCCCTGACTGGCCAGACCTCTGAATTGGTATTGACCGCCAGTCAAATCAGAGTGGTTGTTTTCACCCAAAAAAGGGGTGGGGCATGACACAGGGGCAAAATACATGGATGGGTTGCTCTCATCTATGTTCTCAAACTCTCAAAGTACAAAAATAAGACACGAGTTGTGATAAGTAATAAGTTATCCTGTAATTTTGCCCTGCTCATTTGCCCAAGAAACTTTTTCCAAAGTGATTCTAATTTAATTCTTTTATCAGCTGTTTCTTTGGTTCTCATTTGATTCATTAGCCATAATTCAACAGAGGCAGTATTAGCTTCCCAGAATCCTCCATCCCTCCTTCACTTGATCTCTATTAAACATCTGTTGAAAGCAGATGAAGTTCATGCAGTGTTTTTAACAGCAGAAGCCGGAGCCCCATGCAGAGAGGGGTCAGCTCTGATGGAGGACTGTACTGCTCGGAGAGGCGGGGCAGAAAAAGCCCGTCTGGGTCGTGACGGGTCTCTGGCCCGCGACAGCCCCCATCGCTCACCCCACCCCTGCTCCCATGCAGCCCAGGAGCAGTGTGTCAGGAGCTGTTGATGAACTTGTTTTCCAGACAGCCGTGCTACCTTGGCCCGTGGTTGAGAGTTTGGGAATGCACCCAGTGGGACCTGAAACTGAACCACCTGCTGCACTCGCCCACTCCACTCCCTGACTCCCAGCCTTCTCCGTTTACCAAACACCAGTTTCTAAGAACACTCAGCCACCGCTATTTGCCATTTGGCATGGTGCGTCTGAGCTGTATTTGTGTTTGTGTATTGTATGTGTGTGTGTGTGCGAGCGTCCATCTGTCCATCCAGAGCAGGGGTTATATGTGTACAAATGTGTGCGTGAGCGTGTTACGAGGGGTGAAGAGACAAGCAGCTGAAGCCTAATGAGCTATAATGAGGTCTAATAGTGGAAAAGCCATCTAGAAGCCATGACCTTGGCATTATGACGGATGCCCACAACCATAACACATCTAAAAACAGCCTGGGAAACAAGCTAAAACACGCCGCCGTCTCACATGGTGGTAAGTCATCGTCCATATTTCATTGGAGGCGTTGAATTACCTCAGAGTTAGCTGTGATTACAGATTTTGTGGTAAATCTGAAAATTGGCCTTCGGAGGTTCGTTTTGATGAGAATACCATTTCCATTAAAGCATTTATGAGAATAACAAAGATAGTTAGGCATGTTAATCATGTTGATAATGACACAGGAGAAGGTGTCTTGTTCATAACATATGTACTGCCATTTGGTGAGTGTTTTTATCCAAAGCTCAGACTGCATATATATTTAGCGTGGGTGGCCAGTGTGGGAAGTGAGCCCTCAGCATATTGCTGGCATTTAGATTACGTTTCCATAAGAGCATTTGCAGACCATAGCTTGGATTCTGTCTTTATCATCATCTAAAAAGTGCATGAAAGTTAATTATTGACCTTTTACAGAGCTGTTTATCACAGGTTTTATCAGTGGATGAAGTTTCCTCACTTGTCATAGATGTGTAGTTTGCATGCAAGTAGCTGTTCAGATTTTGCCCACACTAATATGAGGACTTCTCATTTGTGTTGGCTTGAAGTTAAGCATAAGTATGTTACCAAACTTAAGATTTGACCATATGCTATGTCACCTTTAAAATGAGAAACTTGACTGAGGTACCACGTTTTCTCAGGTGTTAAGGGTGGGATTTATGAAGGGTCAATTCTGCAAAATTCTTGAATGATGGCATTCAAGATTATTAGTTATCCAGTGCCAACATTTTAAAATTCCTCACTTTCAATGGTATCTGCACATGGCAGCTACAGTATGTTTAAGGTTAGGGAAAGATTGTGTTTATGGCAAGTAAGTTGTGGCTATGTAACCATGATGATAATCTTCTAACCTTAACGAATTACTCATTTTAACCCAAACCACAACATTTCCCTAATCTTAGCTAAATACTTATTTTAACCCAAGCCTTCCTTAAAATGCCTAATCCTAACCAAACCAACTCTAACCAAAGCTTGTTGTCACATCATAAAACAGATCAATAACAAAGATTTGTAACTGATTTGGAAGGCACAGAATAGTAATGTATTCCTCCAGATAAAGTTGTTGGATAAGAAAACTCTTTAAACTATGTTAAAAGTATTCTCAAAGGACCAGTATCCAGGATTTTGTGACATCCAGCAGTTAGCTTGTAGTTTGCACACTTTGCCTTACCCTCCCATTCCAAGAATGTAGGACAAGCTACAGTGGCTGCAAAACTTTGCAGACTCAGTAGATATAACCAGCTCAATCTAAGGCACTGAAAACACAATCATTCATATTTTCAGTTGATTGTACACTAATAAAAACATACCTGTGAATATTAGATTGAACTTCTACCATATTCTACCAGTGGATCCCTGTAATTCTTCCACACTGGACCATTAAGAAAGGCAACAATAACACTAGATTAAGAAAAGGGAAAGATCATTGCAGGTTTCCTGTTGGACATGCATAAGATGCACACACCCACCCAACCCACCAGTCTCTTCCAACATACATTCCACCACGCTACCTAAAGAGTACACTACTTAATGAACTGGCACTGAGCGTTGGCATTGGGATGTAAGTGATGAGGTGCAAATTCATCAAATATGGATACTGGGATGACATTGGGCTGCATATCCATATAGTTAGTATGGCTGAAAACCTTTGTCAAACTGTAGATACAATGGAATGAAGATGTGCAACGCATGTGAACATAATGTTGTATATAAGCAATCATAATGTCACTGACATGAGAATTTATAGTTTTAGCTCTAAAGCTGTTAGTCTTTTTTGTCTTATGAATACATTTTTAATTAACCTACAACTCCAGAATAGATTGTTTTGTATTCATCATACTATAATAGTATCTATTAGAGTACTGGCATATACCAGTTGTTATTATTAGTTAGTCCTTTTTGACAGACTGTTAATTTCTCTCACACAGTGTCTCTCTCTGTCTGAAGACAGCTCAACATCTCGTAGGTCTCTCTCAGTCCAGTCTCAGCAGGTCAGAGACATGGCGAGAGGTGAGCTAAAAGGCTGCCCATATGGACTGCAGCTGATTTTCCGAGTTCAACACACACACACTCTCTCATATACACACACTCAGCCTTGTTCACACTGCTGAGGCTGACAAGGTAATGCCTTTTATGGGGCAGCTAACACAAACAGTTCACAGGCCATAAGTCCTTGTCTCATCGGTTTTTGTTTGACCATAAATTATATACTACAGCACCCATGGGACCCTATTAATTTAACCAGAAATATAGAGGCGACATAACAACAGAGCTGTTTGAAAGATTATCTGTGTGCAAAGGGGACATTTTACTCTAATACACATTACAAACACACAGTTTTGTGTATACTACCAATTTTGAATTATTTAAATGATAACTCATTCTTGGGAATTCGGACAAAAGTGTTATGGAGCTGACATTATGTTACATTTTTCTCATTTTACAGCATTGTTGTTGTGAGTAGCCATTTTCCTGAGAGGTTTTCTTAATGCTAAAATATACACATTTTTAAACCGTAATTCTTATTTAGCTCTAATTTAAAAGGGCTACAGAGTTGACATGATATGGTTGTGACACATCAGATAGCAAAATTATGTAATGAATCTGTCAAAAATTAGAAAGCTTACGAGTGCTTGAGCAGTATTCCCGCCTTTTTTAAACCAGAAAGTGAGACGGGGACCTTAGGGTATAGTTAAACTTTTTCATGCCAGATTATTTTGTAAAAGATCTGACAGAGTTGACAGAAATCAGGGACACAACTTTAAAAGGCTAATATTTTCATGAAAAAAATGATTTTAAAACAAAGATGATTATAATAGCACACTTTAACACTTATGTTATCATTAGGTTTTGTTAGTTTTAGATTTTGAGGACTTTAACCCATTTTCTAAATGTTTAAAGATGTGAATTCTTGTCTGAGACAAGGGTATTTTTTCACAAAAAAAAAAAAAAAGGAAATGAGTGTTGATATCAATAACTTTTTAAGTTTTTTGTGGTAGGACATGATTCGTCCCAGTTCTGAAAAATGGGTAATCATACATATTTAATGGAACACACTGTGATAATAGAGTCTGCAGTGTACAGATTTGCATTAAAATCTTACATTTTAAAACACTCCAAAACCCCTAGGGCCTAACCATATTCTCCATCAGTGACTGCCATCCCATAACTAATCAGCCTCTATGCATGAGACTTTATACTTACAAGGGTATATCTGTGTGTATTTGTTTCTGCTGTGTGTTATTAGTCAGTCTCAGCGTGCTGTAAAGGGAAGGTCTGTCACTGTGGACTGAACACTGCTGGAAGAAAAACAGAGGAGCTGCTGGTTTAGCAGCACGCTGGGACTTATTAAGACCAGGAAGGTGTGTCGTTCACTGCAGTGGACGCTTAACGGCCCACATCAAACTCTCTCACACACACTTGCACAAACATGGGGTGTGTGTGTATGTGTGACTGTACCTCCCTGCTGTTTCACAGCTCTGTCAGGGCCATTCAGTCCTCAGACGTTCACTTTATTTCAATCAGTGCAGGACAGGTATGCTGAGCGCTGGGAGCTCCCCCGGCTTCAGGCCACGTAGGCTCTTCCACTAAATTAAGTTTGACTGGCAGGTGGTTACGTTTGCTCCTCTCCTGACTGTTCAAACGGAGGAAGCTAGTTGGTGCATCATCTTTAGCATCAAAGGTCTCTTTGCAGCAGATCAGTCAGTCAGACTAACAGGAGGAATTTAGCTGCAGGATAGAGATATCTTCACTTCCTCCACCTGTGGAAATGCCTCCAGTTGTGGAGAGAGCGCCGAGGGAAGAGAAGTGAGACTGTGACTGGGAGGTTGTAAAGTCAAACCATCAGCAGGTCTGCTCAGGTCAGCTTTCAAGATACTCTTAAGCAAGGCCTTTTAAATGAGTTGCTCTAAACTGAAAGAATAGCCGTTCCCAAGCATGGACAGTTAGATAGATAGTTAGATCTATACACTCCTTAAGTGTTCTGCTTCACTTTGCTAAAGTGGAACCTTGTATATTTTTTAAGAGGTTCTCCAATAACCATTAGTGGAAAAATATCTCCAGCTTTAGAGAGAATAATTGGAGTAAATTCAGATTTTCCTGGTGAGAAACTGCACATTTTGTAGAGTGATGTTTTTAACCAAGCAAGAAAGCACCACTTTATTTAAACAGCACATTTCTCTCCAGGATGAAGCACAATGTGCTGCACAGACAGTGAACTATCATGGAAGTTACAGCCACAAACACTATGTGAATAGTATCAAGATAAAACATTAGACATACGTTTGATAGTATGGAAGAATATTTGAGAAGAAATGCAGCTATAAGCTGTTTTTTAAACCTCACACCTAAATGACAAAATCAGTTGTTTTATTAATATATGAATTATCTGATCTGAAAAGCAAAACTTCCAAGAATACTAATACCCACCCCAGCTACAGTCTGTTCACTCTGCTGCTGTCTGGCAAGAGATGTAGAAGTATCTGCTGCTGTACCACCATAACAACATCTTTCTTTAGGCTGTGTGACTTTTGAATTCAGATGCCTCACTCTTGTAAATTATGTTTTGCTCAGTATTTGTTGTTTGTTGTTGTAAAATGACCATTAAACGAGCTCTTGAACTCTTTTGTCAAGTCTGCTTATTATTTTTTACCACGAGTTACAGCAGAATATTGATGCCACTCTTGTATGTGTGTCGGAAATAGAAAATCCATTAACTAATGAACACAAGGTGTTTTTTTTGTTTTTTGTTTTTTTTGTTCAATACGTACAAAAACAGTTGTGTAATATTTTTGGGCTGGGCGGAGTGACCTTGCTATTGGCGACCTAACTATTACAAGACTGCACAAGGTCTTGGCCATTTTGTGATTTCAAAAATATTGTCATTAATTGTGCAGCCACAGTTGTTAGGTAGATATTTTAAATTTTGGACAGAGCAAGGATAGCTGTTTCCCCTTGCTTCTATTCGTTAAGCTAAGCTAATTGCTCTGGACTTAACCCACAGATATGAGGATGGGATCAACCTACCTGTCAGCAAGAAAGAAAATGCATATTTCCCAAAATATCTGCTTGGTTATTACTAAAACTAGCCGCAGATTGTGGGTTAGGATCTGTCTTTGGTGTCAAAGTGCAGAGCAAATCGTGGTGTTTTGCAGCACTGAGTGAAGATTGTTAGTTATTTGCATGACCACATGGGTCAAATTGTAGCTGATTGCCTGTATGTGTTTTGGGGTGCCATCTGGAGAATCGTCTGCAAAATTTTAAAGATCATCCCCTGCATGAATACATGAATGAAAACACTTTAATCAAAGCAGAACAACAATCCAAGCTCAAGACAGTTCAATATGAAACAATGTATAAAAGAAACTATGCATACCTAAATAAAACAAAAGAAAATGTTGGTTACAGGCAAACCGAAATAATTCAAATGCAAGTGTAAATAATATTCACACAAAAGAGTCCAGAGTTCTTTTCAGGGACTCAGGAATAAATGACTACTAAATCAAGAAGCATTTGAAAGAAGCAGCCAGTGTTGATTTAACCCAAATCTGGTCCGTTTTAAGCCACCAAGATCCTCTGAATACATCTTTAACTGGTCACACAATTTTTCTCTAAAACCAAATGATAGGCTTGTCACTCTGACACTCCACATAAAATGACATAGTATAGGCCTCTGCTTTCTCAGAATACTACCTTAAAGGGAAATCTCAGAGGGCCCTTAAACATCTCTGCCTGGTTGTGTGAGACTGTGTGTTCGCCTCATAACAAAAGATGCCTTGGACTTAATGTTTTGGAAACGTGGAGAAAAAAAAATCTTTATGGAGCTGACCCTTCGTGCCTTAAGATGAAGACCATTGACAATTAATACTCCTGTCCCACAGTCCTTTTTTTCCTCTGGCAACATCTTTGGACACCCCAGTCCCAGTCCCAGTCCCTGCCTGGTCCTGTTTCAGACTCAGGATATAGGGATGACAGGGGCCTCATTGGTGTGTGATTGGCCCCCGCAGGGCTGCTGATTAATAGCCATGGGAACAAAAAGCACAGGGACCCTGTGGTCCTATGCCACAGCTCATGTACCTGTGGAGCTGGTTTCATACAGCACTCAGCTGGTCCTCTGGGCCTGCTGGTTTCAGGGACAGACAGTGATTGAGATCCTTATGACTGCGTCCCTCCTCCTGTGGACGCAGCATGTTTGATCTCCAGGCTTTGATCTTAAAGAGATTCTTCAGTGTCGTCCCTCAGACGTACCAAAGAAAAACCAGAGATCCTTCAGGTCCTCAGATGTGACTGTGAACCCTAAAATAACCTCCAAACTCAGTGTATCCTCTTACAGTGACTGAAACCAGTGACTGGCACTTAATAACAATGTCTATTTTTTCTTTCAGGCCATCACACAGTCCTGACACTAAACTGTTTGCCAAGTGGGTCATCAAAAGACAAAAGTTGTTTTTGCATTTCAGTTCAGCTCTGTGATGTCTGCATCAAGCTGATGTTTGTCTGATCACTGGGAAATAAGTGTTGCAGTGTAAGGTGACAAAGGTTGTGTTCTGTTAAATCCTTTACAAAAAGTTTCCTGTTTTATGCAAAGGGGAAATGTATCTGACATGTCATGGTGAAGAGTGTTTATGTAACATCAGAGTATCTGAGTAAAGAGTTATCGAGTCTTTTAAGCACAAAAATACTCTTCTTTGATCACAGCGAGCAGGACCATGATGCACTGAGGCTGGGTCTATTATAGCAAATGTCTGATTGTCAACCGATATTCTTAAAGATCCCCTCCAGATATTTAACAATGTGCAAAACACATTTTTGAGCAGAACGGGGCTCAGGGATGTTGGAACGACTTTGTGGAAGGAGGCAGTGAAAATATGGGAAAAATTTTCTCTCTGACCTTTTCCACACCAGCTTTTTGCTCTGTCGGTCTTCTTACTAGTTTCATTCAAACTCCACTCTTTCATTATTGATTTCATTTGATTATTTCCCTCTTGACCTCAGACATGGATGGACCATAGAGCACAGTACAGTGACCACGTAACCTCAAATCAGATGGTCTGTTCCAACATCAGATGGGCAGCTATTGTGGTACCCACTGCCCCAAGAGGTATACTTTTTGTTATTTCTCATAGGTGACTTTATATCTTTAATTTCTTTTTTTGTTTGTTTGTTTTATTGAGTGTTTTTTAAAATTAGAGATCACATCACTACTTCTGCCAATGCTGTTTTCGTAGATAGAGCTGTAGGACACAGAAAATCTATCATTTTCTCAGGATATTTTCCAGGACCAGGCTGGAACAACCAAGTGCTGGGTGGTCAAGAGAGAAAACAGGAATGTGTTCATGATCATGCAGTGGTTTGGATCATTAAATACATTTTTTGATATTTTTACTTTAACCAAACCAAACTGTACAACACTGTGGAAAAACATGCCACACAGTGGTAGCCACTGTGTGTCATGGTACACTTGTACAGTGGAAAACCCATATCTGAGGAATCCAGGATCAGGCCATGGGAGGCTGGCATCCGTCGGCTCCTCTGGCCATTCGCAACAATACGCTCCAATAGGACGTCTGTAATAATATTATTTGGAGCGTTATTAAAGAGCCCAGAAAGCCCCAAAATAATATGCTGTTCAAAATAATACAAGACTACTAAACCATGTCCACACCAATCCCTGTGTCTCTGCACCAAGAATTACAAACCAAACCCCAGTGGAGAGATCTTCAGAACAGAAGAACGTTTCTCTCTGTGAGAATACCAACAAGATCACTTTATTAGATTTGAAAATGTACACTGGAGTGGGATAATCTGTCAAACATCAAATCACGACAAATCATTGCTATTTAGCAACACTTATGATAAAAACCATTTAAATCCATCTGAAGCTGCATGAGAGCAGGGTTTAAGGCTTAATTATTTATTAATCACTAAATACAGTTTAAAAAAAATAAGCAATAAGTAATAATTGGTATATTATACTTGAAAAACAACTGTGCATTACACATTTTATTCTGAAGGTGTATATAGTCTTCGGTACACTGTAAAAACAAACCATTTGTTTTAACATTAAAAAGTTAGTGTCCAGTCTGCCTTAAAATGTTAAGATGACTAAGTTTGAAAAGACAACTTGAGGTGATTTTTTAAAGATTCAAAACAAGTAAAAATTGCTAGTCAAATTAATTTGATATAAATTCAGCTGTACTTTAGAAAACAAAACAATACCAATAAAAAATAATAAAACAATAAGCTTAAGATATTAAGTTGAACCAACAACTCTTCAGTCACCCTGACGAGCACCAATAACATTTATTTTTTTATTATTATATATCAATTTATATTTAACTAATTCAGTACTACTCTTCATTACAGTTTGCATGTGTTCTCTTCACTGTGAAAACAAGCAACTATGACTTAACTTAAAGTGTATTAGAGACACATGCAAACAATGCATGCTGGGAAGTCTGCTAATATGTTAATCATGTTATTTTACATACTTAATTTAACAGGATGATTGAACTCAATAGAAATTTTAAGTTTAATTAGCTTGAAAAAAATAAAAGGTTTTCTAGAGAATATTTAATGAGAAATTATTAGGTTACGTAATTTCTGTATGTTTTTGTTTTTTGTTTTTTTTACAGTGTAACTTAAATTTCACTATTATTCACTGATCGTGAGACATCCAGTCTATAAAATACAAGGGAGTGGCAGGTCAAGAGAAAGACGATGTCCCTGTTCCACCTCCCCAATTACCTGTCTGTCCTCACCTCTGCCGTCCCCAGTATCAAGACCTCACTGATATTCTGACCATGAATCAGATCTTCAGTGCCCCTCCGTCTAAATGACTTCCTCAGGTCGAGGGTCAGTGTCCCATCACTCAGTGAAGCCTGGCTGATTAGTCTGTTAGGTCGAGCTCACAGAATGGGTAAAAGGATCCCAATGTGACATTAGATTTCCTGCTTTTCAGTCTATTTAATTACGTGAATTCTGTTGTCTGCTTTGTATCAACATCTTGATAAAGATCTCTGTATTCTTTCAAGATCCTAAAAAAATCAGCAGACATGGTCACATTAGAGTTTTCTGGTGCTTATTGTTATATATCAGAACATTTTATTTTAAACCAACAAAGAAAATGCTATTTTTATACCATTTTCCATATAACTACCATGTTTAGCCGTCTGTTTCCTACAGTTCTTAAAAACCTTTCTCACAATTTCAGTCCATTTCCAAATGTGACTCAGCATCCGTGTTCTGTGGTACACACTTCTTCTCGACTCCGTTTTTCTCACATGAATAATGTTTCACACGAAGTGCAGCCTGCTGGTTAGATTGCGGCCGTGTTCGTGCACAATCTGAAAGGCCCTCGATGACACATTTGTGTCAGGAAGTCGCTCTGGTCATTGAATACTATTCAGAAACACAAAGGCAACGCAGAGGGCGATATTTACATCAACAGCAACATTAAAGGCTGTAACAATGTAGCCCAGTACTGCAGCGTGTGTCAACAAAGCGACGCTACAACAAGTCTAAATCCCAAGTTAATTTGCCCCCATAGAATCTGGTGGGGTGGGAGGAAAGACCCAGCGATTGTGTTTTGTTTTTGCCTCCAGCTTCACAAACAGTGGCACTAACAAAGTATCCTTTCTGTGCCGTTTCCTTCCACTCTGATTGGACTAATTGGGACCTGTTGACAGCGAATCCCATCCGCGCAGGAACAGGCCAATCACGTCTCGGCATCTGTCATCCCTGGCACACAGGGCTTCCACTCCCCTCATAAAGGCTTTTGTCTCTGTGACCTCACTGACCTTTGGCATTTTTTAATATGGAAACTCTGATTAAGTCCCCCAAAACAGGACATGAAACATTTTGGTGAGCAGAATTTGGTACAAAGTACAAAGGTTGTAGCCTTCAGGATATAAACAGCTTTATAATGGCTCCCATGCACTGTAAAAAACTGAAAGAGTTGAGAAAACCAGTTTAACTTAGTTTCACAGGTTTTGCCTTTGAATTTGTCTAACTTAGATTTCTCAATTCCGTTAAATTCCTCCTAGTTTGACAAAAAAAAAATTGTAATATAAATACATAAAGTGAGACTGTCAATCTTGACAAACAAAAAATAAAAATACAATTTAAACAAGTCAATGTATATCCATACCAGAGGGGCACAGCATCAGCTCCAGTCCCCCAAAAAATGATAGAATTAAAATTGAAAAAATTAACACATTAAAATTATTATTATTATTATTATTATTATTATTATTATTATTATTATTATTATTATTATTATTATTATTAAAATGATGATGATAATAATAATAATAATAATAATAATAATAATAATAATAATAATAATAATAATAATAATAAATATAAAGGAGTAAATACAAGAAAATAGGCAGGCAAAGACAAAACAAAAATCACACTTCTGGACCCCCAGACAGTGCAAAATAATTCCATAAATCCCCCCAGACTGGTCTTTGGGCACAGTTAGTCATCCTAGACAGCATGGATTCATAAGAGGCCGTTTTTGTCATGTAGCTGACACATTCTTTTATTTCTGGAGGTTTCATTGACTTACAGTTCCTCAGTTTTGTTCTAACAGCTGTAATGACTCCAGACATAACAACTGAAAATTCATCCTTTGACATATTATGCACTTGTGCCCAATAAACATAATCTTGGACACACTGGCAACGTCTTATACCGAGCCACTAACTTATGTGTCTAAGAATTTCGCTCCAAAAGGGCTGGATAAGTGGACAAACCCAAATACAATGTAAAAATGAGCCCGTTTCCTCCATTAGTTATTAAATCCATCCTACGCAGTCTGATTGGTGTCCAGTAGTATCTCTGTGTTATTTTATACAGGGTGAATTTGCCACTGTCAGACAGAATTTTCAGCCACTGCTCTTCATCCAGTGTCCATCCCTGGTCTGTATGCCATATTATTCACAAGCTATCACAGACCTAGTTTGAAAAATCTATAACCTTACACTGTAAACTGTAAAAGTTTGAATTTGTGTCTATGATATTTTGTTAAAATTGCTGATATCAGTTTCTACTTTATACTAACGAACACTAAGTTAATCTGTCACTAGTATAATGTTGACACTGGGTGACTGTATACCTTGGAACCTACTTAAATGACTTGAATGGAAAGCACATGAGGACAAGTTGAATTGGACACCTGTGTTTATGACCATGAAACCATGTCACTCATCTGAGACATGTATTAAAAAGAGACACAAGTTTCCATCTTGTTCAGCTGTTTTTAAATTACTTAGCTTCCTGCTGAATTTTAGACTAACTCCTGATTATTTTTATGTAGTTATTTATATAGTTATTTTAATTATAATTGGTCATTAGATTTTACTGCACAGTGAAGTCATGTAAAAAGTAAACATATCAGTGTGAATTTCACAACTTAAAGGGTAGTTCACCCAAAAATGAAATTCAATTTAAGAAACTTGGATTATACTTTTTGTTAGTTTGCTTGTTTTGTTTTGTTTGTTTGTTTGTTTGTTTTTTGTTTGAAACTGGTCACCATTCACTTAAAGAGAGATTTTGCAATGGTGGTTTCCTGTGAAAATTCAGCAGTGAAATCCAACCTTCAATCCTGAGAGTGAGTAGATAATGATTGAATTTTCATTTTTGCATGAATTATCCTTTTAATAGAACTTTTGTCATTTGTAATGAATCACAAATTTTCAGGAAAAGAGCAAAACAATTTTGTACAAAATTTGACCAGTCTGTTTTTCAGCCCACACAGCCAGTGTACCAACTTTACGGACGTTAGCTGTAAGCTAGCTGGCATAGGTGCACAGATTCTGAACGGAGTGAGGATTCATCAAGTTCCAGGATGTTTTTGCTCAAGATGAAACATTTTTGAACTCACATCAATCCGCACCACCTTGATCTCTGACAATTAAAACACATTTAAATTTATAAGTCCTTTGGTTCCACACATTTGTTGATGAAAGAAAACACAAAAGCTTGAACAATGAAAGCATCTGTACCTGTGTGACTGTAAACTATGACTGGGTTTGGTGAATCACACTACGAAGGAAACAGACACATCCTTATTAAATTTTTCTTTCCTTTTCTTTGAAAATGCACAAAGTGACGAGGCACAGCAACACCTTCGCTGCAGCAGTTTAGCCTGACACAAACAGCCAGAGGAAGAGTGCAACTGAGGAAGCCACTGAGCTCCATCCAGACTCTCTGAGAGCAACTTATCTGTCAGCACCATTATGAGCCTCATATCTTGGCCTGCACCTGTCTTTGGCGGTCCAGGATTTTTCGGTGAGCCCCCCCCCCTTCCTCTGTAGACTCCGTCCTCATAAGCTGGGAAGAGGCCTGGGGATCCCCATTCATGTAGGATGATCGACAGGGCAGCGGCTAGAAAAAAAGGCAGCTGCGATGAGAGAGAGAAAGAAAGGAGTGCGTACCCATGTCCCCTTTGTGCTTTTAACTACCTCCCCTCTTGTCTTCTACAGCCATGTCCACACAATAGAGTCTTAACAGGAGCTGTCAGCAGACAACACTAGTGTGACCACTGTGGGCACCGGGGTTAGCAGAGATCACATTAGCTCTGTGTTTGTATGGCACTGAAAGCCAGCTAGCTACAGTTAAAGCAAGTTTTGTAGTGTTTTCTAAAGGAGCCCGCGGCGGCTTTCAGCCTCATGTTTACCCACGCTGAACTCCCAAAGAGGCTGGGAGCGTCGCAACACTGAAGAAACCGGGAGGCTTTAAAAGGTTAGGTAAGGTGTCCAGCGGGGGCCTCCACTTTGCACCTGAGGTTTGATCAATATAGTCAAGTGATGACATGTCAATTTGCACTGGCAGAAAGGAGATGGCGAGGCCGTGAATGGCGGCGCTGAGAGATGGCGGCAGGTGAATTGTTCTGACAGCGGATACAGTGTATCAACGTGCTGCTTTTAAGTGTGTGTTTATCTCCCCGCCGCCACTCAGCCAGTATTTCCTTACATTTAGAGCTCTATTTGACCAGTGCTTGTGAAACCGATACTCTTTGCCATCCCCTTTGTGCTTTTGCTTTTGTGATAATGCAATGTTTATGAGTTATTGCACTGTACACACAGCCACGAGCCAGCTGCAGCCATTATTTGATGTTTGATACATGTAATAAAGCCACAAAAGGCACTTAAGAGCTTTAAGCCGTGGATACAAAAGAGGTTGGGTGGCGTGATCAGATAAAGTTGAATAAGTTCATGATTTTATTTGTTACTTAACAAAGATTGGGCAGGTGTCTTGGCAGAAAAGGATTAGAGACACATGTAAGGAAGCTATTTAAGCTGAGGTTGATTGTTAAGGGTTCTTTAAAATCAGGTTGTGAATAACTCTGTAGAAACCAAATAAAACCTATATATATTTCTGGTGTATGACAACCCTCCATACAGTCAGTGCCACATTAGATTAATTCGGTGTCACTGTAGCACACTGGTGTAAAGTTCAAGCTCTGCGAATAGAAATCTTGCAAACCTGGTACACTGTCCTTCTCAAAACTGAAATCTAGCCTTTACTAGCTTCCTGAGCGAGCACTACCCAACACAATCTCAATCATTCTGTCCTCGGCTAACTGTCCTCCTTGGTTTATACTGGTGCTCACAGAACCCGATTCTGCCGACAACGCCATTTTTGATGTAGTAAGGAAAGGGGAGGTGAATATTTAAGGGTTCTTTAAAATTGTGCGGTGAGCAAGCAGTCCGTGCCACACTAGATCAAACCAATGTCTCTGTAGCACACTGGTGTAGTATTCAAATATGTAAAAATAAATGCAAATACAACAAAAAAAATCTCCCAAACCCAGTCCTTCTACGTGTCCTTCACAAAACTGACCTAAAACCAACAGTGACATTTTTTGATGTAATAAAGAAATCAAAGAGGGAAAGGGAAGGTGGATACTTAAGGGTACTTTAAAATCTGGTGGTGAGCAACTCTGTATCAACCAAATAAAACCCATACTTCCACTGTGTGACATCCCCCTGCTCTTTCATGTTGACAGTCCCTGCCACATTAGATAAATCAAATGTCTCTGTGCCACACTGGTGTGGAGTTCAAGCTCACTAAAAAGAAACCAAATAAAACAAAAAAATATGTCAAACCTGGTCCTTCTCATTGTCCTTCACAAAACTGACTTAGTGCTTAGCTTCTTCATCTAGTACTACCCAAAACAATCTCGGCTAAGTATCATACTTGGTTATACAAATGATCACAGAACCAGATTCTGTGATCATTTGTATTCCAACACCATTTTTTGATGCAATAAGGAAACAGAAGAGGGAAAGGAAAGGTAAATATTTAAGGTGGATTTTTAAGGGGTCTTTAAAGGGACAAAATCAGAAAATACATATTTTTCCTTGTCAGAAAATCAATTTCAGTAGATTCTATTCCATAAAAAAGCAGTTCCTACATGAAATTGCCCACCACGAGTTCTGTGGATTATCGTGAGTAGCCAGGTTATGATTTCTGGAAAGAGACACTTATTTTGAATTTTTCAAATGTACTTTTTTGGTGCTCTGAGCACCTCAAGCCCATATAGTCCCACTATATTGAAGAAAATATGTCTCTGTGGCCAGTATCTCCAAAACCCTGCAACTCACACCAAAAGAAGAAAAATGTGGATGAAAATGTCCATCCCTCTTGCACTGTGTGGAACAGGAGGGATGTGATTTTATTCAGTATTTGAGCAAACAGCAAAGAACTGAAGGCACTTAAAACACATATGGACATTTTCCTCTTGGATATGTCACAAATGAAATCATGCATTTTTGTGGAGCTATAGCTTATGTAACATCTTCACGCTGTAGTGGAAGTCTGATAAATCAATGTTTTATCACTAAGTGACCATTAGATGGCAGTAATGCACAGCAGAGCCTTCTGATCTCAGGGGATGACAGTGGTTATGTTCTGCTTTCTTGGAAAGGCAGACAGAGAAAATGTTTGGCTGATCATTTGTGTGTTTGAGTTTGAAGCAGTGAGTCAGCAGCACAATTCAGTCTTAGTCCAGTTCAGTATCAAAAAGAATTAAAATCAAACCTCCTACCCTGCCCATTCACAGACAATCTGGGCATGTGCATTTTATGCCTCAGTGCAATTAGTCAAATTCACATAAACAGAAGACATCTGCCACGTGTACATAGATGTAAACCACATAAACAATTTACAGCCACTGTCTCTTCTAGGCAAAATCAGAATAAAAATGTATAAAAGGACGAGAAAAACTCGCATATACTGTTACATAACATCTTACCTGTCCTACCTGTAATGGGCGCATATTTCCTTCACCTGTGAAACCTTGATTTTTGCCTTTATTCAGACAAAGAATCACAACGGGAATGCTTTTCTCCCTTCGTCGCAGGGTTTACTGTAAGCGTAGGATCTGACCTCAAATTCCAAAGGGACAAGCCACCAATAAACAAACAAGCAAGTCAACAGAAACACATTTGACAGAAAGAATAACTCACTGTGGTAGCTGACTGCAGTGGCCTTTTTGTGGTCTGCCTTTTATCTGCGAGGCAGCACAGAGCGAGCATCAGAGGGCCTTTGGTCTGCAGCTCACACAGTGGATCAAACCAGCCTTATCTGCAGCCAGTGTTTGTGTTACTTTAGCTTCCCATAGTTCCCTTTACAGCGAGCTTAGTCCACTTTATCACTGTGGATGATTTAGCTGTGTGCCCTTATTTAGTTAAGATTAGATTTTTATATGCAGAAGAGTTTACAGTTCGTCTGTACATCCATTCTCAACACATGCACTCAGCCATTTCTCCAAATTCTCTCTCAAATTCATTTTCTTTAGGCAGATATCAAAGCTGCTCTAATCAATATTTTTATTTTATATATATATAAAAAATAGATTTTTATTTTATTTAAAAAAATATTTTTAGACAGGATGAATAATGTGAAAGGGGTTGCTTTAAGTGGGTAATCTCCTTAGTTTCCACCAGCTCTGTGGAGCTTTTTGGTGTCTTTTAGCCCATTGCTTTGCTGGTGAACGCAAAGGAGCATTTAGTATTTAAAAAGACAGATATTTACCTCTTCACTTTGTGGAGACCAAAAACAGAGATAAAAGAAAAGTTACTGTACAGTTACTTGTTCGCCATATCAGATAGACCAAAGATAATAATGATAATAATAATTAAAAAAAAAACACTATTATTCACTGTATTACTGTATTTATGATAATTGCACATCCCTGCAAAAGATAAATGGTGATGCCGTATAACAATGCTGAGGTTCAGGGTACTCTGAACTGACATCATAAAAAATCATGTCAGACTAAAGTCTGTTCCGCCAATAAAAATGTGGGTACAATAAATTTATACGTCAGCCTCTCTACCTTGAGGGCAATCTGCTGCCTCAACCTGCTGAGCCATTTATTACTTTTATTTCGTTTATGAGTTTCAACATTTACATTCAGTACAGGCTTATTTATGGATCCAAACTTCATTATAGTACAGTAGTATGAGTGCATACATTTCAGTCACCAAGGATCCAGTGGGAATCAACTTATAACATTTTATATTCCATAAGAAAAGGCATATTTATATACCCATTTGCTATGCAAGGCTTGCAGGTAAAAGTTTTGACATCGCAGTAATGTCAGTGTTCAAAAGCACAAAATAAGGTAAAAGGACATACTTAGATAATATTATGATTGGCCAAGTTAAAGCTCCAGCTTTTAGAAGAGTCCTCCATTAAATGAGCCTTGCATGAGATCGAGGAGGTCTGAAGGGGTGAAACGGGATCCCTCTGTTCAGTTGTGCTTCATGTGACTCATACACACTGCTGTAGACAGGAGCTCAGCCTATAGGTGTGTGTTCGGGGGATAAGGTGGGTCTAAGTTTCAGTCGCGTTCTATTTGTGTTCGTGTCAGTCATCCTAAAGTACAAGAGACATCAGAAAGGTACAGTATGTAACATCTGCCACGAGGGGGCTCTTTCACATTAAAACAATAACAAAAGGCATAGTTTCATGACATTGTCAAGGAGTGTGGGATTATAGAAGTTGTTGTTTTCATTAGGAAACACACCGTTACCTGGAATGGGTTTCTCTGGGTTTGAACATTGCTGAAAAACATTTGGGATAATGTAAGTGCACAACCAAACAAAATATATAACATACTGTATGTCTAACATTTTTAGATATTTTAATGCAGACATTTCTCTCTTTAAATATAACCTTTATTTCTCACCTTATTAACTACAGTCTGACAGGGAACCAGGCAGACAGAGTGGCAGACAGACAGACAGATGGTCAGAGGGGGAGATGGGAGATGAGCAGCAGTGACTGACATCCATCCAGCCCTGTGTGAGCCACATGCCACAGTCATTCCCTCTCGGCCAGCCTGCAGAGACTCTTGTCTCTGCAAGCTGTGAGCAGTTTTCCTCCTCATGAGCACGGCTCTGAACCCAAACCCTTCGGCCAAGTGCAAGAGAGGCATTAGGGCCCGTGTCAAAACAGCTTACAGCCAAACAGTGCGCTCTAAAAGGCTGGGGCCTATTCATGGAGTCATTCAAAGTGACAGCGCCCTGAGCCTCCTGCTCTCTGACAGCCCTGTGCACTGGAGTGAGGAGGTCTGGTGCTTGGCTAATGTTAGGGGACATGGCGCAGCTCTTTGTTAACGTTGGCAGTCGAGGTCGAGCTTTCTCGAAAACAGGAGTTTTCCTTTAAGAGAGAAGTTCAGCACATGTTGCTGGCAGCATTTACACGCATGGAGAAGGCCAGGTATTGACCATGCTTTGGTTGAGATCTCAATCTGCTTAAAGGGATAGTTCCGATTATTTGATGTGGGGTTGTGTGGGGTACTTATTGATAGTCAGTGTATTAGCTACAGTACATAGCAGCTGGCATGCTCAAAGTTAGGAGAAGCAGAGAGGGGCACCTGTATGGAAGCAAAGCAATGTAGTGCTGTGGACTGGGCCAGCAAAAACAACGTATTTTACATCTTTTAAATTCAGTATCAGCTCTCTCTATTTATAATATTTTCAGCAGTTTACTTTGCCATCAGACAGACTTTTGTGACAGAAAACTACTGATATATAAGCCAAAAAATGCTCTCTCCAAACCAACCAAACTGCATGAACAAAATCATTCATTTTGACTCACAGAACATAGGAGTTGCTGGTCTGCCACTGCCTCCATCTTTTAGTTTGTTTGTGTTATTGTGTGACTTAGGTGAATGCAAACTATCCTTTTAAACATCAAAATCACACAATAAGACAAACAAGCTAAAAGATCAAGGCAGTTGTAAACCAGCAACTTCTATATTCTGCGAGGTACAATTACTGATTTCGCCTATGGAGTTTGGTCGGTTTAGAGAGAGCAATATTTAGCAGAACAGTGTTTTTCCACTGGAGAAGGCTGTCTGATGGGAAAGTAAAGTAGTATGTTTATGTGGACCTTTTTTTAAGTAGCTCAAATACCTTTTGTTGCTGACTCTGTCCACAGCAGCACATTACTTAGCTTCCATTCTAGATCCTCTCTCTGCTACTCTAAACTAGGGGCATGCCGACAAGCATCTAATGTAGGTAGTACCACATACAACCCCACATCAAACAACTCGAACCATCACTTCAAACTGTTTACTTGAACACAGCTGATTTCAGTCTCTGTGTTGTCTTGGACAAACCAGTCACTTGCCACATCCTCCAGTGAGCAATAGTGGGTTAATTCTGACAGAGGAAAGAACTAATCATTGTGGTCATGTGTGCAAGCTTGCTGTTTGCCACCATGTCGTTTGTTGACATCAGATCGTATGCAAAACCCTTTGAGACAGAACAGACAAAACCTGATGGAGCAAGATGTTTCCGTGCCACTGCAACCCTTTCAAAAGCGTAGGCCTTAAATCACAGCTCTCATAAACAGAGCATGTGCCTAACCTGGTTAACCAAGTCATGATGTGAACATACGCTGGCTCAAATTCAAGCTACCGACAAAAGAAAAGTATCTGTGTATATTTATAGACACTGCTGGCGGCTCTGTCAGGTATTCTACAGGTGCTGCGTCTGCACTTCTCTGTTAGTGAATTATACCCAGCACCTTTACTGGATTCCTGGGGGGCATCTGGTGGCTTATGGATCTCTAATGTCTGAACCTGTCTCTAATTTAAAAAGAAAAGACTTCCCAAAAACATTTTTAAAAGTTTACACTTATTCAGTTGTAAAATTTTAATGTTAAGGTACTCGAGTGATTTAAAATTGCATTTGAGTTATAGAAGTATTTAAATCCACATCATGTGTTATACATAGGGCACCAAGTATGGGAGCAAAACATCCTAATCATGCAGGAAGTATTATTAAAAAAAAACATTCTTTGAAGTGTGATGCACACTCACAGCAGAGTGAGAGAGAGAGAAATGTCAACACAACAACAACAGTCTTCAGTGTTTTCATGTCACTGTTTTGTATTGGCTTTGCTTGCTTGGAACCTCGACTGAGGTGGTACCAAATAAAGTACCAGGTATCAGGTATTATCTCCGGTGAGAAAAAAAATTAAAAAGCAGGCAGAGTCAAGTTGAGTTGAGCCATACCATGCAGTGTAAATACAGAAAAAGTTGGGGGACTGTTAACAAACAGATTAAAAAATAAGTGATATCCAGATTTTTAGTCACTAGTATGAGACATATTCCAAAAATAGTAGATCTCACATTTCCCATAATGCAACTCAGTAACTTTTTTATTGCTTAGTTAAACTCTGACATCTTTTAAACTCCACATGCTCAGTTTATAACACAGGCATTTTGTTAGCTCAAGTTTGTATTTAGGAAGTGAAGAATTTTAATGAAAGGGGTTTTCTCTAAAATTATAATCAAGTGGATTATTATTATCTTGCTAACAACATCTTGAAGCAGCCAATGTGTAATTCGTGATTAATTAAATTTTGAATGACTCTCCACAACCTGAGTACCTAAAGGAAGGAGAAAACCAGAAGCAGCAAAAAATGTTTCTTTATCAATACGTTTCCATTCTGTTCATGAATGTCGCCATCAGTGTTTGTTCCATTTGTCAGTATCCTGTGCCTTTGACCTTTGACCCATTTGTCTGCTTGTAATGTTGCTAAACAAGGTGTTGAAGCTTTTTCTACTAGTCACTCTGAATGAATGAAACAGGACACAAAGGCACCTGACAAGTAAGTTTCAGTGTGACATTACTGGTATGTACGGCAGAGAGGATCCAATATCACTCTCTGCTGAGCCAGAGACAGATTGTCCTGGCAAGCTAAATAAACAGTAGATTAATCTGTCTTCTTGCTGCGAGCTGACAAAGTCAGTCATGGATGAAATCGAGGCTTTTGACAGGTAGTCTTTCAAGATGAAGCACTGATAGCGAGAACTTGAGAAGGAAACTCTGAAATGTGATGCCTCTGTCAGACGAATAAGAACAAATGAGGAGATCCAGGGTGTTGAACTTAGCTGGTAATTATGAATTCATAATTTTAACATTTTATGGTTTATTTCATTTTGAAAGACGCAGTTTCAAAGCCGAACTGACAGACTATGAATGAGCCTTCAGTAATAAGGGTTTCAGACCTCATTAGCACAGTTCAGGTGAGTCCGTGTCGCAAACACGCCTGCATTTATAGCAGGAAATGTTGGTAACCTGTTGGTAAGATAATATCTCTGTAAAGGCTTTCGACACCATCACCAGAGTAAGAGCTGCAGCAGGTGTCAGGGGAGCTGCTCAGGGCCGCCCAGGCGAGCAGCAGGCCTGTCTTATCAGACAAGGCCCCATGCTGTCAGCACGGCGAGTGTTGAGTCTGCTGCGCAACGCTGACATCGTCCAGACGCCCACAAACTCCAAGAAGGAAGGAACTGTTAGTTGTTTCCAAACCTCATTTCTGTTATGAAACACTCTCCTGTATGCCAGTCTGCCTGAAAGCACACTGTGATTCAAGGTCACATTTATATATATAAATGGGTATATAATATAGATATACAGACCCCCTATTAATTATACAATTTTCCTATGTTATGGCAACCTGTGTGCAATAATGCTGCATCATCCAGAGGTATATTTGTATTTGAAAAGGTAAATGCAGATGTCTTTTGTACCTCACATAGTGCTCTTTTGCAATTATTTTGACATCATGTTGCTCTTGCAAATAAAATGACGCTGTGCTACTGTACTACTACTGTATTAACTGTCAGTATGGCAGTGCATCACCAGCATTTTTACTTGGAAAACAATAGGAGTCCTTGTTCTAATTATTATACACCTTAGGGGGTTTGGAGAAGAATAATTATTTGCTTTACACACAAACACACCTGTGCTCCATAACATTAAGACAATATTTGACTTTTACCAGGAAGTGGATGCTTGCTATTTACTGTGGTTCAACTGGTAACTGATGATTTCAGCTGCATGAAATACACATTATAGAGTTAAATAGTGCTAAAACGATACTGATTATTAATCAGTTAATTGATTGACAGAAAATACCACTGACAACAATTTTGATAATTAATTAAACATTTAACTCAGTCATTCCCAAACATCCAGGAGATTTTATTTGGTTCACCAACGAAATAAAAGATTATGGAGGAAATTCTGCAAAATCTAAGTGTTTGAAATGTGTGTATTTTGTCTCATTTAGGCTAAAATGCCCTCTGTTGTTTTCCTGATAAGAGGAATTATAAAGAATGAGTTGACCTGTGAACTCAGCCTAAATGCACTTATTTCTCATTCGTAAAGTTTTAACACACGTAAATTTGAGCAATAAAGTGTAAAGATAAGGTGATGAGATGCAGTCGGTTGGTGTTTCATTTTTAAATAGCGGTTTGACAATTCAACAATGGTTTAACTAATTCATAACCAAGCAAAAATGCCAAATATTCACTGGTTCCACTTTATCAACTGTGAAATCTTGCTTGCCTTTTCGTTTTATATGATTATAATTAAATATATTTGCTTGTTTCAATTGTAAAAAAGATTGGAAACAGGGAAATAGCTTCACTCTGTCTGAGGGTAAAAACTGTCTGCAGCACCGCTAAACCTCACAAACACGGTATATCTCATTCCATACACATACCAAGTTGCAAAAACTCCACACTGTGGTTTTATGGGGGATATATTTCCCTATTACTTGTGTCCCCAACTCCACTGACCTCCAGGCACAGTTTCTTCATGGATTCAGTCATTATGCTAAGCTAAGCTAACCGTCTGCTGTGTCCAGCCTCATATTCAACAGACAAACATGATGGTGGTATCAATGTTCTCATCTAGCTCTCATCATAAAAAAAATAATCCTTTATGGAAATCAACAACTACTTAACATTTTAACACAACTAACTAGAGCTTAGTCTGTATTTTACCTTTGCATGACACCAAGTTCCATTGTTCTAAAAAACTTAATAGGGAGTTACAAGAAGGTTACAGGTTCATAGAATAAAGTCTTACTGTAAAAATAACCTAGTAGATAATGAAAGTAATCATTAGTTGCAGCCCTAGAATTGATCAATTATGCATTGTGTGTGTATAAGCAAAGTATTCATAAACATATTTACTTTTGTGTTAGTGTCCCAGAGGCTTTTCTACCAAACCTACACACACTTCTCTCTATATCTGAGGTTTTTTATCAGATAACACAAAGAATGCAAATGTAAATAAACTGATGCAAAATATCTATATTGATTGCAGTGCAAGACAAAATAGTTGCCTTTAAGGACCAACAGTTTAAACACATGTACACCAGTAAAATGCACATGCCATGACCCTCAAAGGCACATATACACATGTATATGTGTATACAATGACAAGCTTTTAAACCACTTTACCACTTACATAAGTAAACAGACATGTTTAAGCAAACACACACACAGAGCAGACACGGGTGTATTTCACACTTCATTCTTATAATTATTCAGCAGTGTTAAGCAACATACCAACAAGCAGTGAACACTTGGTTCTTCCTCAGCGTTTCTGTACGAGACACTGTTATTTGGAGGCTTAGCGGAAGGAAAAAGCACAGGTTACAAGCTAAATTCCACCGCTGAGGATGAGATATGGAGCAGACTCGCTGCGTGGTGCAGTACAACATGTGTGTTTTCCATCTGGTATGCATGCTCACTGTAATCAGCATAGGAGCCTACACTGTATTTCAAGCTCAACCTCTTATTTGGATGGCTATCTGAGGAAGTGGGTTTCAGCTGTACGTCCAAGGATCCTCTGCCTGCTGCCTGCCTCAAGTGCTGCTACCTGGTTTAAACCAGATGGCCTGAGGCCAGAACGTCAGTGAAGGCATGTTGAGTGTGTGAGCTGTGTACAGTATCTGATACTGTAGCTCAGACATGGTTGAAAGGAATTCTTGATATGATGCAATACATGGCAGCCCAGAGAAAACAGTAGGCAGAGTAGTTACGCAATAATAATTCCATTGTATTATTGTTTTTTACAAACACATTTATTGAGTTTAACTTTAACTTTATTAAGCTTTTGTTGTTGGTTAATTAAGATTTTGGTCTGAAAATGGAAATAAATTTTTAATTAAAAAAAAAAATCTGTTAACAAGTGTAGAATTAAGGATTAATTAACCTTCATAATCACTGTTCACACTTTAGATCCAGTACCCCCAAAATCCATAGTTAACTGTTAATAAGTGCATAACAAAGGATTAATTAACCTTAAAGCACTGTTCACACTTAAAACAGCCAGTGCGTAGTTAACTGCTAATGAATGCATAATGAAGTATGTAGAAATAAACAAAAGCTTAGTAAAGGTTTAACAATGACATAACAAGTTAAACTCATTAAAGATGCTACTATAAACAGTTGAAAGAAACTCAAGCAGTCTATAAACTATTAACACATTTTATAAGCCTGCTTATAAATGTCTTAGAATCCAACAATGAACATGTTTATTATGCTATTATTAACACTTAAATTGTCTTATGATGCATATTGTTTATAAGCATCTTATAACGGCTTTATTACCTATAACTAACACCTATTAGAAGCACCTTAATATAAAATGTTATGTTATTGTCTATTCAAAGCCTGCTACAACTTATTTCTCTTTCCAAAAACTATTGCAGAAATGTTAGTGAGCTACACTGTTGCACTGTGTGACATGTTCCTTCATTACACTGAACATGAACACGTGGGTTATTTTGATTCAGTCCCACATATATTGTCATTGTGTTTTATGACTTGGGACCATGATTACATGGTATGGAGCACAAATAACACACACTATACATATATGGCACCAGGCTGGAATGGAGTACAACATAAATCAAAAACAGTCTTAAAGAGAGCCCATAATGTACATGTAACTTTTTGGCTTATCCAACAATAATATCAACTTAAACATAGATTTACATGATGAGGCTCATCTCGCAAATATTTGTCTTTACAAAGGTTAAAATCCCCTCATTCCTATCCAGGCTTTAACTTACAGTTACCAAAGTTATTCTGTTATAGCTTTCCCAGTGTTAATTTCATTGGCTAAAACTTTTTGTCACAATTTTCTTCAACAATTTTTTTTCACAGGCAAAAATGTGATGATCACTAAAGAAATTATATAAGTAAAGTAACTAATGATGAAAAATGCTCTGATGAAATCTATTGACACTTTCATCAACAAATAAAAAAGAGATGAAACAATAGTTTTTGCTTCCCTCCAGTGGTTGGGACTGTTAATAACTGCTATCAGTGATAATGGATACAATGATAGATAAAAAAAATTGACAACAATGTAATGACACTGAAATATAGTTACGCTAAAATAATAAGTATGAGAATTAAAGGAGACATATACAATATAGAAGTAATTTTCTTGAGTA
This sequence comes from Lutjanus erythropterus, assembly GCF_056507025.1. Taxonomy (NCBI): domain Eukaryota; kingdom Metazoa; phylum Chordata; class Actinopteri; order Lutjaniformes; family Lutjanidae; genus Lutjanus; species Lutjanus erythropterus. The sequence goes on along the minus strand of NC_139326.1, from coordinate 33,356,708 downwards.
ACTAATTACTTTCAATAACTTTTGAAAGAAGTAACTATTGACTGTGACTAATTAATACATTTCAGTAACTTGAAACATATTGAGAAAGGAGCAGAAATGTACTGTACTAGATATTAATGTTAATAACAGGTTAATATTTCCCTCAGGCAAATACAGTATAATGAGTAAATGAGTAATGAGTACAACTATCTAGCTATTATCTAGTATCTATCTGAAAAGTTTTAGTAGAACTGTTCTCATTATCTTAACAGTAATATCTCATTGTCCAGCTGTAAGTGATCCTCAATATTTATACCTCATGCCTTTCATTATTGGTTGCACATGGTGTTAATTAAACAAAGGTGAGATATGATCCAATATCTGTTGATGATTAAATATCCTTAACATAAAGAATCTTTTGTATTAAAAGATCAGTACTGGCTCTGTGGTATGGTCCTCTTGCAAACATTAGTAAAAGTTGCAGAGAGAGTTACTTCTAATGCCTTCATGAGCTAATAACCCAACTTTAAAATTTTCATCAGAACATTATAATCTAGGAAAATTCTCCAGTTATTTTATTTTAAATTGATTTTGTCAGAGAGAAAATGGTTTAAACACAAATCAGGTGCTTTACTGCTAAAAATGTGGGAACCATCCCTTGACTGGCTGTCCTCATTCTTCTGTTACACTTGCTGTAAATCACTCCTGAAGAAGCTCTAATGCAAAATGAAATCTTGTAATATCTAATGAAGTGTAAGTGAGGGGCAGAGAGGTGGGGGTTGATGGGAGTTGGAAGACACTGCCAGTGGCACGGCTTTGGAGGGGATGAACTGTCAAAGCCATCAGGATTAACTTTGGCCTCTCTGCTGTCTGTCTGTGTGTTGTCGAGCTGCTCGAGTTTGACAAATTGACTGACAGACAGATGCAGATCTGCAGGCCACAAACACACACACACTCAAACACAGATAAAATACTGAGCAGGAGTAAAGTAGCAGTAGGAATGATGGAGAATGAAATGTGAGAGTCATGAGCACTGTACAGTACAGAAAGGACAGTGTGAGCGAGAACTTTAGGAATCCTCTCCTTAATCCTCTCCCCATCTTAATATCAAGTCTTCTTCGCATCCCATACTTTTCTGTTTATCCTTTCACCCCCTACAGTGGTGCAACGTATCTAAGTATATTAATCCAATAATGTACCTTAGTCCATTTTTATTTACTTGAGTAACTCTATTTTATGTTAGATTCAATTTCATTTTATTTTTACCTCTTAGGCAGAACTTTCTTGGTCACCATAGGCATCTACTCATCCTCTACAACTCACATGACCTGTGGTGTACCACTAGGCTCAGTTCTAGGTCCAATTTTATTTTCTGTTTACAGCATCACATCTCTTTTCATTTCTATGCAGATGACACACAGACATACCTTCGCCTGAGACCTGATGACCAAAGAAGCTTAGCTGCTTTTTAAATTTGTCACAGTTTCGTCAGCTGTTGGATGGCACTACATTTTCTTCAACTCAAAAACAGAAATCATTTGTTCAGTCACCTAAAATCCATCAGTCTCATTGAAGGTGGTCTTGGTCCTCTCTGCAGATCTTGTTTATTCTCTTCTGTTCCTCACTAATCTCCCGACTGCTCAGATTAATTATGTGACCATTTGTAGGGGGCCAACCACCAGGTTGGGAACTACGGGACTAAAATAATTAGCTGCATATAAAATAGTTAAAAGTAGCTCTGCCTCAAGCAGCTACAACAGTAAAGTGATGCTTACACGTGGTGTATCTGTATGTGTCTGTAGGTCATAATTTCACATCAAATGCAACAGACACAGAGAGACACTATGGGTGTGCTCACCTTAAGACTTATCACAGACCTGGTGTAGCATAGCAGTATAACAGTAGAGTCATAATCAGGAGCTATTTTTCTGCAGAGCAAGTACCATGGAGGGGTTACTGAATGGACACAGTCCCAGGGGCCTAGAGGATCAGGACCCCACTGGCTACAAACCAACTGCAAAGAAACAAATAACAACCTGAATGAGATGCAAAACACTTACAAAAAAGAGACTAAAACAGCTACAAGGAGACACAAAAAAGATACCAACATATCTACAAAATGAGGCCATAACAACTACAAAGAGACACAAAACGACTACAAGAAGGGACTAAAACAATTACTGAGAGATAAAAAGAATAAGAAAAGAAGAGAAAAACATTGTCTCATAGTCCATCTATGATTAATATTTTTGATACAAATACAGTTAGATTAGTATGTAGTTTTAAGTTGGATTTTGAACACATGACTTATCGTAAGAACTGTGTTTTTACATGGTGGTACTGATACTTTTAGGATCTGAGTACTACCACTGATCAGTCACACATCTCCTCTTTCCCTACTTTCAGTCTAACTTTCTGTCTTAATCCTCTCAGCCTATGAGCCACCTCACAGACGTGTGATAAGTCAATGTAATGAGCTCATCTTTAGATTACATGCTGTGTAAATGACTTGGACGGACCCCAAAACTAACAAGAGACCCCTAAACCTTAGCTCAGTCTGAGGGCCCCAGTGGATCTGCCGGGGTCAGGCCCCTGGAGACAAAGCCTTCAGCGGCCAGCGGCATTGTTCACCGGCCCTGACGAATCAGGACAGGTGGAGACATTTCTCTGTCTTTGTCCCCCACCCCCACTGCCGCTGCTGCCCCACCCCAACACTGTCCTGAAACCGGATCGGGGAAGTCGAGTCATGCATCACCATTCTTCATAACTCAATACTACCGTTGCTTGAAGCCCTGTTGCCTGGCAACCAAATGTTTTGCCACTGCGCTTTTATTTTGGCCCTTTTCTGCCTCCCCCCTACACCCACACCCACCGCACACACTCATTCATATACACTCAAGTATCCCAGGAATTGCATCACTGAAATGCATTCAAGATCTCCCATGGATCATCATAAGGCCCATAATACCTCCCATTTTCTCTTTTTTTGCTTCCCTCCATCTGCAGAGGAGATTACCGTAGACCCCATTCACTTTCTGTCTCTTTCAATCCTCTGCTCCTCTCTTCATCTTTTTTTTCTCTCCTGCCTGCGCTCTTTCTTGGTCTACACCTCAAGCCATTGATCACCAGGCGTGCCCGACCAGCCGCACTTGTTGATCGACAGGTCTGAGAGCTGCGGCTAACCGACGGGAGTGATGGATCGGAGCCACTCGGTAATAAACACAGAAGCTACAGCGATAAAAGAGCGATTCCTCAATCTGCATCTCAGCAACTCTTAGATGAGACATGATGAGATGAGAGGAGATGAGCTCGCTGAAAAAGCCTTCCAACCTATAAATAGTGTGAGGCTGCCTCTCAGACAGCGCTTCAAACGCAGCGGGCCCGCGCTAATGATAAAGACAAATATCTGGGCCAGACCGAGGCATTACTGATTCTATCCATCACGCCTCGGGAGAAGCCGAGATGGGAGGGCGTGTTGATAGCTCGCTTTGCCTTCTGCGACGAAATCAAAAGAGCAGGGAGAACTTGAAATTCAATTCCAAAGAGCAAAACCGCAAGCTGTCTTCCACTTGTGACAACAGCTCCTGTTTACTCAGCGGCACACACAGGTGGAGAGCTCTGAAGAGAAGAAGAGAGTCGGCTCCTTTTTCTGTTCCAGCCTTTTCTTCCCCATTTCAATGGACTGGACACAAGATAAATGCCACACACACTGATGTTCACATGCACACAGCTGGTCGCTATAGGTGGAAAATCTTGCAGCTATACATTGCTGAGGTTTTTTTTTTTTTAAAATGTAGAGAGATCTCAAAGGAATGAAGACAGGTGGAGATGATATGTCTTTCAGAAACGCTTGCATCTAACTATGAAAAATAACTAAAAATGAATGGAGAAAATGTGTATGAGCATAACAAATATCAGGCATTTTGAGCCTGGTTGGTTTATGTGGATGATCCTTAAGGGACAGTTCAACCCAAAATCAAAAATACATATTTTTCCTCTGGCCTGTAGTGCTATTTATCCATCTGTACTGTTGTGGTGTAAGTTGTCTCATTTGGATTTTTCAGCCGTAGCAATGTCTGCCTTCTCCCCAAATTAATGGAACTAGACAGCACTCGGCTTATGGTGCTCAAAGCGCAAAAAAAAAAAAACATAATGAATAAATACATAAAATACAAAATGATTTTCTCTACCGTTATTCCCTCCTCCACCCCAACAGCAACCCCTGCTGGTACAAAGACAAAACGTTACTATATTATTACTATGCAATGCACATCACATCGTTATAATGATGCCTGTTCCCAACCTCTTCAGTGAATATACTTCTTTCTTCTCCCTTATTTCCAAGGCAGTGCTGATCATTCTTTCCTGTAACTCTGAGAAAACGGAAATCAATCTGGTGTTGAGTCAAAATTTGCTCCCCTGTCAGGTAGTGTTTCACAACACTGCCTTCCCCGGCTGAGGGGTAAATTATGGTCAGGTGTAGCAGAGGCAGAGGGAACACTATCAACAAGGAAATAGATTTTGACACAATACCTGTTGTCTCTGGCACAGCAACAAAACAAGACTATTTGGAAACGCTAGGCAACTGAAAAGGTTTCACTTTATGGCAGGTTGTACTCAAGGAGACAACATATTTCTTATAAGCAAACCCAGAACTAAATTGCACTGTTTGTATCCAATAAGAACAAAAAAATCACAAACATGGAACCAACAGGTTTAGGCTCACACTGTGTGTCCTTTCACAATAATATGTCATGAAAAGGAACCAAGCTGTATATCTTTAATACAGTATAATCTGTAACTACACCAAAAAATATTTGCTGTTACCTCTCAATCTGGCATGCTTCTCAAATACAGTAAAAATCTTATTTGTTTTATTTTGGTATAGCTCTCGACATTATTCTTTATGTAGTCCAATAAACTTAAAGGGATAGTTCACCCAAAAATTAAAATGAAGTCATTATCTACACACACTCATGCTGATTGAAATTAAGGTTTAGGTTTTTTTTTGTCCGCAAAACACTGCTGAAGTTTCACAGCAAAACAGCACTGCAGAATCTCCCAAGCAATTGAAGTGAATGGTGACCAGTTTTCAAACATAAAAAAAACAACAGAATAAAAACATAAAATGCCTTCATGATGTAATCCAAGTCTCCTAAAGCTCCAAATGCCAATTTGACTTGAAAGACATCATTAACTCAGTGTTTTTAGCATGAAGCTTCAGTTTAGATCCTTGGCTTGGAGCCACGTTCACGTGCACATGCACACTGTCTGAACTGGGCGTGTGTGTGTTGTGACGGTGTGCAATCAGCATGTCAGGATTTAAGGAGACTTGGATTACACCAGATGAGCAGTATGGAGGCATACATTTGAAAACTTCCCATGTTTGATTCTGCAGCACTGTTTTCCTGTGAAACTCCAGCAGAGTTTTGTGGACTAACAAAATAAAACCAACCCTCAATCGGCAAGAGGGTGAGTAGATAATGACTGAATTTTCATTTCTGAGTGAACTATGCCTTTAACTGTTTGTATGCTTATCATCTGATGATACAGGACAGGTTCTTCTCTAATATCAGTTGTGACTGTCAAATCCATTCTACACTGGATGCCACAGCAATACATTGTATATTCACCAGATTATACATTGTACTGTACTATAATGTAAATAACCAGGTAATTCTTTTTTTTTTACATTGTGATTTCCCAAAGTATCTCTTTGCAAATATATCATAAATTTAAAATCAGTAATATAGAATGAAATAATTTGATCTCACTATTAATGCTCATTTTACATGTTTTCCTGCCTTGCTAGTGCACTTAGATATAGGTACCCAAAAGTATTTTATCGATGCACCATATATAGGCCAAGTTGTGCCTTCTCAGCCCTCAGATGTGGAAGAAAAGGGAGTCTGTGCCTGGATGGAGGGGTATCAGGATGGAGCGATGGAGGGATGTTGTTGTGGAGGGAGGATGAGGTCAGAGGGAAACGGATCCATCCATTAGGGGGTATAATGAGAGGGAGCAGCTGCCTGCCGCTGGGTCAGACAGCACACAGATGTGAGGGAGCCTCAGGGCCCGACAGAGCCGAGGGGGAACGCTGGAGTCCCAGTGCCATGACCTCATTCTCAGGACCAGGGCTCCCACTAACACCAGCGCCACTCCCAGTGAGCCCAGACCTCCACCGTCTGAGGACGGAGATCATCCACGCCCTCAGCTCACCTGAGAGACCAACCTCTGCGCGGAGCATTCTGGGTTGTTGTGCTCCCGAGCCGCCTGGCTAAACTCTGGCCGACCTGGAGGGGCACAGCATGCCAAACACTGATCTCAGCATCACCTCCACTGCCCGGCGCTCGCTGCGGAATCAAATATTCTCATGGGTGGTTGAATTTTTGAAGCTTCGGTAGCGTTAAATGAGGTGTAGAGTACATTAAATCCTCCGTGTATTTTTCTTTCATGTGAGGAGGTCAACAGAAGTGCCAGTTGGTGTCATGGTGTCATTTTCACTTCTGGACATTTTGTCCTGAACACTACTGGACAAAATCTGCCGCTAGATGTCAAATCTATTCTATTTTATTATTGCAGTCAACAGATGATGATGATGATACATTAAAACAAACAACTTATACACTTTCCAGGATTGAAAAAGAAGCAGCAGAAATCTTGTCTGTGTTTACACAGTGATCCAAATAGCATTTGATATATTTAATTACATGTATTGTGAATGTTTATTTTTGCAACAACAACAAGCTGCAAATAGATCATTTTTCATGCACAACTCATGCGTTTTTCCCAACACAGTCATATAAATAATGTAAGTGTCTTTTTCAGAAGCATCTTTGCGATGGGTTTTTGAGCTGGATTGCAGTGTGGGAACAGCAGCAGGATGAGTCCTCTTCTCTCTCGATGACTGTAATGTTCCCTTGGCAGAAGCCAGGAGATGCACCCTGTGTTTAAAACAAGTGACGAAGCAGAAAGAGAGAGAAAGAGATGGTCAAAGCAAGTGTGAGAAACTGATGTCTGCAGTGAAAGGGGAAATAAAGAAGGTAACTCATTGCAAACCACATTTTAGGAAATTCATAAGTATGAACTTTCTTGCCTTGAGCTGCATCCTAAGACATGTTGATAGATGATTGTTTTGTTAAATTTGGACAGAGCCAGGTTAGCTGTTTCTCCTGGCTTCAGGTCTTTATGCTAAGCTAAGCTAACTATATCCTGGCTTTAGGTTTGCATTCAATGCACCAATGAGAAAGTAGTATTGATCTTCTCATTTAACTCAGCAAGAAAGCAAATGAGCTAAGTTTAAGTATGTTTCCCCAGAATGTCAAAGAATCCCTTTGCAGCAGCAGCCTGCAGGTGTTTTAGTCATTACAAACTACCAAATATGTCAGGCTGATTTTGGGCAACTGTGTATCAAAAGATTTCTACAACATTTACATGTAATGGAATGGTACAGCCATAAGAACATCCCAGATAATGTGCGATATGACTACTTTAGCAACCTAAAACTATTTAAAGGGAGATAAAATGGGAAAACAGTATGTTCAAGAATTGCTAACATTATTATTATTTCCTATAGTATTGTGAGCATCATCCATGATATATGCTAATAATTTCTGATAATATTGCATGAGTAAATATACAGGATAAGATGAACTGTTCACTGGATATATAGAGCTACTTACTTAAAAAAAATCAATCATCTTACACAAAATAATGATTTTAAAATGATTTTATTGATTTAATTAAACAGCATTTATTGTTTTGTGTTTGTCTTGTGTCTGAAACTGTTTTATCTGTGCTGCTGTCTGTCTTGGCTAGGGCACGCTCGAGAGAGTCTTTTATTCCTGGTTAAATAAAGGTTAAATAGCTTTTTAAAAATGCATTGCTTCCACTAAGCGCTCCAGAGTCTATGATCAGATCTGCGTCTATAGCAATGGTCTGTTATTCATAGCAGCGCTCTGCTATTCAGAAATGACAGACCTTAGAATGCGGTAATCGACAATCAGAATTGAGTGTGTAATTAAGCCATGAAATAAACCATGCAATAAACAAATATACGTGTAAGTACAAACACACTTACTCATCTTAGGTACTGCAGATTCTTAATGGTAAAGTAAGAACACACTCATGCAAATGACTCAAACATCTGTTATACACACATAGAGAGGCATAAAAGAATCGTAGATGATGACATGCATGCACGCACATGTACAACTCTGTAAATCATACTGATTTATACCCTCGCTGCTGCTGGTGCTGTATGCTCAGGTGACGACACTCATTTCACACACAAACACACACGCGCACACACTGAAGTAGAAACAGTGATTCTTGGAGGTGTTGACACATGCAGCCATTTCAGATGACGGCGCGGCTGACAGTCGGTGGTGAGTTGAGTGTTGTTCCCTCTGTTGTTACAGGCCCCTGCAGTCTCTCTCAGACGATGACATCCAGCTTAGTCACTCAAGTGCTCCTGCTTTGTAATGCATGTTCCCTTGTAGCTGCAGCGCTCTCCAAACAAAACTGGAAGCTTTTCCTGGAGGAGTGGGACAACATTTTAGTGCTTTATCTCACTGACATGGAAACACGGAGGTAGACATAAATCCTGCTCTCTATTCTGTCTTTACATATGTGCCACCTGCTTTTAATCTGGTCAATGACATGTTCATTCTGGTACCTCACGTGTTTTATATTGCATATAAAGACATTAAAAAAAATATGCAAGTCAATAAAAAATTTGGTTCACATTGCGTTTTGCCACTGGTGGACTCAAGGAGTCATTGGTCCCCCCTGGTGCCCCCATGTTCAAAAAGATGATGCAAAAGTGCCCTCTAGTCCAAGACAACATGATAAAGAGCCCTCTAGAGTGCCCTTTCAGCGGACAAAACCTTAATTGTTCTCTAAAATGTACTTTCTCTGGACAAAACTTTAAAAAAGTGCCCTCTAGAGTGCCCTTTCAGTGGACAAAATCTTAAGTGCCCTCTAAAGTATCTTTTCTCTAGACAAAACATGATAAAGTGCCCTCTAGAGCACCCTTCCAGTGGATAAAACTTTTTAAAATTGCCCTTTAGCATGCCCTTCCAGTGGCAAAACCTTAATTGTCCTCTAAAATATCCTTTCTCTGGACAAAACTTTTAAAATGTGCTCTTTAGAGAGCCCTCTCAGTGGACTCCCATACAAAACAACATGAGAAAGTGCATCATGACTTCCAGCGCTCTGTTGCTCCACCGCATACAACTGGTGCCCTTTTTATTATTTTGGCCCCTGCAACTGAGTCTGCCAGTGCTTGTTGCAAATGTCTTTATATTTTTTTTTTTCAGTTCTCTTTTAAAAATAATTATTACCTGCTATTATTAGCTAGCCTCAAATTTTTCATCCAGTACTTAAGTACATTTCTTCTAGGGAGATTTACAACAAGATCCACTGGCTTTTATGTCATGAAAAATACGCAGGTATGTTGTTACTGCAAGTGTTGGATCTATAGTTGCGTGGCAACGTTACCATTCAGTGGGACACAAGCAAGAAACACAAGCTGGGCTAAAAGAAACTCAGAGAGCAGTGTTTGGGTCATTGAATACCTCTCTGTTTACCCTGAGCCTAGTGTGGGATTGACGCTTCGATCCCCACCTCCTCCTGGGAGTTTTTCCACCGTGACATGTGCGATGGGGAAACTTAAGCCTCAGCAGATCTCCCAAACAGGAATTTTCACTTCTCCTCTTTATAATCCTATAACCCCCACTGCCTTAAAACCACTGTGTGCATGTGTGTGAGTGTGCATGTGTGTGTGACAGGTCTAAATCTTCTCCAAACAGCAAATCAGTACAGCCTACTGCTCAGTATAAGCACCCAACAATGAAGCGTAGGCAGGCGGCCAATCAGCACGGGGCTGAGCAATGACTGGACATGCTGCTTTATGACCTTTCAGGTGAATCACACACAAAGACTGCTGGGTATTTACTGAATAGGAATGGAAAGCACCTCCACTGCTGCTCTTAGCTGGCTTGTATGAAATGCTAACACAGAATAAACACGTTGCCGATGCCATGTTTTAATGTGAGAACTTTATCATGGTCTATCTGTAAAGAGCCCACACATAGGGGTCATTCATCTGAGTCAGTCTGTACTAAGAGTGGGCATAAACCACTGCAAAAAATGTCAAGTTTTAGTTTGGTGGCACCTTATTATTATTTTTTTAATATGTATAATTATCAGACCATCTCACTGTAAAAATGAAAAGGTTGAGCTGGATTCAAACTCTCAAGTTTTGAAAAAGTTTGCTAACGACTTATCTTTTGTGGAGATTATTTACTTTTTTAAAGTTTGTCTATTTTCAGTTACAATGATTTAATTTTCAGGCACCCAAATAATGATAAATAAGATTCACAGCTCACTTTGACCAACTTTTGAATATTTTTTATTCTTAAACTCGAAGATTCAAGTTTATCTAAAGAGGTAAATTATCTCAACTAAAGAGTATAGGTTGACAAAACGTTTTAAAGTTTATTTTCGTAAAACTACAGAACTTATAAAAATTCTTCTAACCTGAAGTCTCATTAAAATAAGTTTCTACAGAAACATGACCAGCACGGCAGACTTCCCAGGATGCATTGTTTGAGAGTTAAAACTTACCTCATCTTCATTTTTTTTTTTTTTTTTTTGAAGAACACATACGCTGAAAACTTGCTGTGTGTCTGTAATACGTTTTAAAATACATCATGTCAATAATAGGTCAATAATAAAAAACTGACTTTTCAAACTCATTAAATGCAAAAAGAAATCAAATTTGTTTGCAATGTTCATCTGTGTTACTGGAGAGTTGTTGGTTCAACATAATCTAAAGCTTATTGAACAAGTACAACTAGTATCAACTATTAATATCAAATTAATATCAGATTTATTTGACTAAAATAAGTTTGTCTGAATCATTACAAAATTTCAACTTGTCTTTTCAAATTAAGTCAACTTAAAGTTTTAAGGCACTAACTTTTTTTGTTATACCAAATTACATTTCTTCACAATGCAAGTAAATAAAATAATTAAATAATGTAATTATAACAATCTGTATTCTTTGATAATGTACTTTAATTGACAACAACTAAATCATAATAAAAATAAATAAATGTAATAAAATCAGAATCCTCCAAAGTTGCTTTTTAAACAACCAGAGATTGTACATATTTTTTGTAGTGTACAGGTCACTCACGTTGCTATGCACTCCATCTTCACGGTACACGTTTATTTGCAGAGTGCGTGTAATAACGTTTCACTGTAATCAACTTGAAAGGAGTTATATTTGCTGCAGACAACCATTTATCTCAGGGTCAGGGACCTTGAAAAGGCAACTGTGATTTGGCAGCAGTGCAAGTAAATCCATCCCTCACATCTGCCCAGACTGGCAAGAGCTTACACACCAGCTCGAGTATAAAAACACACATCGCAAACACCACAGAGGACACCAGAGGCACGCACGCTTCCTCCAGAACTGTATTATTGGGCACGGAGGAGAGCAGCTCAGTAATGTAATGAGGGTGCAGCAGGTTCAATCAAGCTCTTACTGTTAGTGGATTTATTTTGGTTAAGGTCGCCACTGAAGGCGCACTCGGTAAAAGGTAGCGGACTGATCAGGCTGCAGGAGGCGAGAGAAAATGAGGAGGAAAACAAGCTGCTTCCTTTACTCACACACACACACACACACACACACACACACACACACTGGAGAGGGGTTATTATTACAGTCTTTCTAGTAATATGTCATTTAAATCAAATCACTACATTGGACTTTAAAAATATGTCACCCACCTGTTGCAGGAAGTGGAAATTACACAGCACGGTGGGAAAACAGGTAATTGGTTGTTTCATCAGAGTGGCTGCCTGCAGGTCACCCCCCTCTGCTTAATGTCATGTAGTGCAACTTGTAGTTTTTACATTATATTTACACCAAAGACAAATAAAGTGACAAGGCTGACAAGAGCCAGGCTTATTTCTCCACAATAAATTCACATTTGAAAGTTTAGGTGTAATGATAAACTCACTAGGCCTCATGCAAGAACCAGTCATACAAATAGATTTGTTCCTTGTCATTTTGTCGAGTAGACTTGTCCGACTGCAGCCTCCCAAGGGAGTGCACATCACAAGAATCACAAGAACTGAGATAATGACATCAATAAAAATAATTGCAGTCACGGCTGGTCTCGGCTTTCATAGGCATGTGTGTTTTGGCATGCGAACGTTTACACTTCAGAAGCTGCTAAACAAATTTTCTCACTCCAACGAATACCTCAGACTCACTGCAAGTTGCAGTCCTCATTCCATTCTTTCTTTACTTGGGCAGCATTTTTCCTTCTCCTTTCTTTTCAGGTTCCATAATACGACTACCAGCACTGCTCAAATTAATTCACTCACCAATTTATGACAGCAGGACTTCATGTCCTACTTTTTTACGCTTGCATGACACTTTTGTGAATAAAATTTTTCCAGGGAGGGAAAGGAATAAAAAAAAAAGTAGCCTTATATAGCAATTAATTTAATGTTTTTGTATTCTAGTTTTATGTCAACTTTTATGTTAGTCTTTTATAAGTATGAGGGTGCTAATTATACTCATAATAATGCTAATATTCTCATATACACCTGGCATTCATCAGGTTAAAAGGAGCAATTTTAAACATGTGATTTTCCTTTGCTATACATAAATTAATACACTCATAAAAGTGCACAGCAGCCTCTTGGATAATTTAAAAATACCAAATCCCTCAGTCTGGGATGCTAATTTGCCATTAAAACTACAGTAACTATTTACCTCAGTGGCTGCAGATGCACATATACTGTGTCCAAAGGCTGGAAGTACACTCTCAGAAATAAGGGTTGCAAAAGTTTTCTTCTTGAAGGGCTGAGGTTTTAGCCCAGAACCATTTGTATCTAAAGAACTCAGATTGTTGGAATTCTTGAAGGACTCTTTTGTCAAGTGTTCTTTGTGCCATAATATAGAATGGTTCTTGGTAGAACCCTCTAAGTGTGTTCTAGATAAAACCCTTGGAGTAAAAAAGCTTCTTTGTAGAACCTTCCAGGTGTGTTCTAGATAGAACCATTGGAATATAAAAAAGGTTCTTGGTAGAACCCCCTGCCTGCCTTGTTATCACTATTTGAAGGTGAAAAGGGTTCTGGTCAGAACCTATAGAGGATTGTGGGTGACACCTTTCACCGATGGTTCTGTAACCCTTAATGTTGGGTTCAAGTTAAAACTCTCTAAAATGGCTTCAAGTGAAAAGTTCTACAAGGAACCATGAAGGGTTCTCTTATGGGAACAAGCCAAAGAACCTTTTATGGTTCTAATTAGCACCTTTATTTCTAAGAGTGTAAACACACATGTGTGCCAACGCTTGCACACGCACACACATCTTCACAAGTAAAAACACACCGGTGACACAAAGCAACACGCACCTTTTCGCCCAGATCTTGTTGGGTTAGTAAAAGTCCTTTCTGTACTGATCAATGACCTAATTAATATACTGAGAAAGGATTAAGAGGCTTTCAGGTCAAAAACAACATCTCCCACAGTTCCTCTGAAGCATCTGTTGTAGTGGAATGCCAACCTGCCATTACCAGGAGATTACCTGTAATCTCCTATTACTTAAAACAGGGTGGAGAGGCTTCCATGCGAGGCATCTTCAAAAATCAAAATGTGCTGTCAGCCTGGCTTAAGACTCAGTTTATACACAGACTCATATTTGTCATGGAACATGCCTGCATTTGTATGCCGGACTACTTAGCAGACAGATCCTGGAATAACCGCACAGACATGGTTTTCAGCTCAGACTTTAGTGTCAACAGAACTCAAAATGAACTCCTGTTGTCTTTTGGGATAATAGCAGTCTCTCGCTGAGGGATCAGTCCATAAAGACCTTATGATCATCAAAGTGTTAAACAGTATTTATGCAAACACGGCAAGCTGCATGGAGAAGTTTACAGCCCAAATCCATGCACATTTATGAGCGGGAGCGAGCTGCCAACTGTGCCACAAAAACAGAGGCAGGAACATGTAAAGACAGAACAGTGGTGAACATGAAAATATTGGTTTGTGAAGCTCGCTCTCCCTCTCTCTCTCCTGGATAATTGCTGTTTTGTCTTGACTGCATGTGCTGTTATTTATTTGCACAGGAACTGAGACAGTTTCCCTTGGGGCGAAAGATGTTTTTTAGACTAGGAGTCTTCCTGGTGTAAGAGAAACATTGGTATTATTTCCAGCCCACTTGACAAAAAACATAGCTTTAAAACATTAAAATATCACCAAAATATTAAAAGCTGCATCTTTAGATTAACTGATGTCTACCACATAAAATCATTTCACAAATTGTAGCTGCAAGGGGAAGACTGGTAGCTCTGTGCAAAGTGTCCTGGAAAGTCCTGTTGTAAAAACTCATAGGAATTTAGTGGAATCAACTTGTCTTTTGTCATTAACAAGTGCACATCCAATAAATTAGCACTACAATCAAAATAGTGAGTTGGAGCCATAGATGGTATTAAATAGGTTGAATCCCGATTTATTGCACAGTCTACCCCCCCACCCCTCCTCAGACTCAAGGAAGCTCAGGCAGGCTGCAAGAATTCAGTGCAACATTGTAATTTCACAATAACAACTGACAGCAGGTCCCACACTATAATTTGATCAGCTGTTTATAACTGTCAGTTGTCTGTCAAATGTAAAGCAAAGCCCATTATCCTGAAAATAAAAGCCCACTGCTCTGAAAATACACACTCTGGAGTTGGGGTTCAGTGGCTGCCTGCCAGTCTCCATTAACATATTGCTCATTTTAACATCTAATCCTTCTAAAAGATTATTAGTGATTTCTTATAACTCATAAACAGACACTTACTCATTCAGTGCACATTCAGCATTAGTTTGGACTCTATTTGAGGTGAAAAAAGGCAAACAATAACACAAGTTACGGACCGTTAAAGGAGGACACCACAGCTGTAGAACTGCTGTCAAAGGATATCAAAGAATTTCAATAGTATGTTTCCTTAATCTCTGAGGACATGTCCTGGTCATTTTATGATTTATTACAGTAAATGTATTTCTTCTTCCAACTTAACATAAGTTTAAATTAAAGCTTAGCACAAGTTTTAATTATTCAAGTTAGTCAAAATTAAAGTTTCTAGTATTTATTTAAAAAAAAAATAAGAACTTAAAAAAATTAGTTCATCTATCGCAAAGACTTTTGAAATGATGAGTTCAATGAATGTTTTGTACAGTTAAATCAAGTTTCTAAAGGAACATGATGAGCATATTAGCACACTTCCCAGCATGCACTGTGTGAGTGTTAAAATCACGCTGGGATGAGGCCATGTGAAAGTTTTGTCAGCGTTAAATTTAGTCACATTCGCAGACTTCCTTCCTCACACTCTGACGTATCTGACTTATCCCATGTTTTTCCAGAAGTTAGTGGCTCACTACCAATGCCTGGCAGGAAATAAAACATTAGCTAGAAAAAAAAACATATGGATATCTCTGCCTCAGTGGAGACATTTGGGATAATGTAAGTACAAAACTCAACAAAATATATGACATAGCATTTTTAGACATTTTAATGTGAAAATGTTACATATTATAGCTTTAATATCAAGTTTATTTGACTAGAAAAGTTTGTTTGTTTGTTTTTAATCACTGTACAAACGTGCAAAGTCTGAACACTAATTCTTTTAAGTTAAAACATTTACTTTGACAGTGTGGCTACTTTTTGTCTTGAAGCCTTGTATTTTGAATGCACATATAAAGCTGCGTCTGCAGACATTAGCCTCAGAAGTAGCACGAGCGTGACGAGCTTCATGTGGTTGGAAGGGTCACGTCTAACTTCCACTCTGCTCCATCCCCATTAAATGAGAAAGGGGGAAGGAGAGGGGACATGAGGAGGCAGACAGAGGGCATGAGTGAGAGCTAAGGCGAAAAAAGGAAGAGGAGGAGTTGCTGGAGACATGCCTGTCGTAATTTAAAGTAACCCACTAAGAATTTTGAATAGATGGTGATATGACAGCTAAAACAATGATGAAAACCTGTGTAGCAACAAAGAGAAAGATGATATGCCTGCAGCCTTTTACAGCTGCCACTTTGATTGTTGTGTAATCTGACATTTTTCATGACAGCAGAAAAAGTCAGATTCTAAACTTGTTCTGAGACCGACACCACACTACAGTATGCGCTCGCTAGAAATAAGCCACCTTACCCAGCATGTACCAGTGCTCTCCCATGTTTCACCTCTGTCTCTGCGGTCCAGATGTCAACCTCAGCTCCTGCAGAGTGAGTGTACCATTGGGTCGTGTCTATAAGGCAGCGAGTGTCTCTGACATGCAGCACGGGGGGGTTTGTGACAGGAACCTCCCCAGACGACTGGCAGGGGGAGTGAGGATGAACAGGAGCACAGATGAAAGGCTCGGTGCGGCTCGACCCATATTTCCACGTCCACCCATCAGTCCCTAAATAACTCAGCTGTGAATGAAACATAGCACTGTGACATGATGTGTGAGTGTGTTTGTCAAACTATGCATGCAAGAGCAGTGTGTTTTTATAGGAAGCATCTGTCTAATATTTTGGAAATATTTTGCATTTTTCTGTGAGCATATGGGACTACTTTTTGTGGACTCATTACTGTGTGTATGTGTGTGTTTGTGAAGACATATAAGAGAAATGCCCCAGGTTAATTTCACTCTGGTATTTTGACTAAGGTCTCTCATATAAAAGAGGTAATGTATTTCAAGAGACTTTCTTTAATAATAAATATACTTTAATAAGAAGTATTTTACATCAGTGCAAATGGCGGCAGCGTTTTTGATATTTAAGACCACATTTCCCACTGCGTCCTTTGTAGGAGAGTCTGTGAGGAATCAACCAGCTCTGGTCATGTGTGGCCATTTGAAGTAATTTGAACACTACTTTGGTCAAAAACTTTGAATGAACCAGAAATACAGCACCACCCTCCACCATCATTTTGTCCAAAAGCAATACAGTAATTTCTAATTATGCTGATGTGACTAGTCTTTGCTGGTAAGCCATTATTTAATGTGTTACTGTAAAAACTTAATTACTATTTTCAGTAACATGTGATGTCAGGCATTAAGTGCAACTTACGTGGGTTTCAGCTGGTTAGCTCTTAGTTCAGTGGAGGTTTTTTTTTTGCCTCTTTGTGTTCGGTGGAGAGACACACACTAACACACACACTATAGTTACACGTAAGGTTTCCGAAGAGCTGTTGTAAGGCTCACAGTGTGGTGGCTCTGGCTGTCACCTTTTTGGCAGTGCCTGACTCCAGCTAACTCCCAGCTAACTGAAAAATGGGCATAAAGGTGGAGCTTGAGTGGAGCTGAGGCAGCCAAATGAAGTGGCTACATAGCGGCTAGCCACCTGTGACGACATGAACCTGTCACTCAAAGCCAGCACCCCTTCATTACAACTTTAAGCCTTAATATAATTTAAATGGTTGAGTTATATAAAAATTCACCCCCCTACACTTGACATGAAATCACTAAATAGGGATCAATACCACTTTTTTTTCATAGCAGGCTTTAAACTGCGTCAAGTGCGCATTCAAGGAAGTGACATTTTGGGCTGATTGTTGGCTATGGTTTTCAGCCTCTGAGGTTGTTGCTTGCAGTCTTATGGATGTGTTAGCATAGCACAGGGGCTAGAGGTTAGCATCCACCAAGGGACACAAAAATGCAACTCCTGCTAACTATAAAGTTGCCTTATTTACAGTAGGCTACATGCTGTGTCTTCTTAGCCAGCCTGCTAACATTAACCACTGACAAGCCGACCTATCTTAAGGAATTACCTAAGTGTTGTTTGGAGTTGTGAATCTTCTGGTGAGCAGATGTCTGGAATAATTTGTGCAGGGCAAGCTAATGCTGAACTAGCTCTTGAAGGCTGGCTGGTTGTTAAACCACAAAGTTTATTTTGTTTGTTCTTATTTGTATTTTTACATGTTACGGTAAATTCTGAATATGGGGTGTGCAGCTGTGAAGGATTTGGATTGTGTAAAAGCATCTTTGCCTGAGCTGTTCTGAGTTACAAATGTAATGAGTCACACTTCTCAAGTAACTTGCACAACACTGCAAATGACTCACAAAAAAGAGTGAAGGTCATTAGAGGCTGCCAATTTTCACAGCAATAGCCGACTTATTTCACAGTACATTATGTCTAATTAAATTGGTAATGACTTATTGATTTTAAAGTGCTACATGTATCACCTCTAACATGTACCGTACTGTACAGTAAGGAATGCACTGAGAAACCTGATCTGTGTTTAAATATCTATTCAACTTTTCAGAGGCTGCACCTCTTATGATTACCAAACAATACATAAATCATATGAGGTTAGCACTCGGTAATATTCATCAATAGTGAACCACTGAGCTGGGCTTGTTTAGTTTTCCTGCATGATTTATCATAATAACAGTTGCTTTGCTTAATGGTTTCAATTGAATAATCAGTTATATGATTTTGCCACACCTCTGTTGACACTTAAGTCTCAGTGGAACAATTTTTCAATTAGGTGATTAATTTCATTGAACAGACAAATTAATACCTCCTGTGAAGAACTTTCCCGAATCTGTAAAGCTTATTTAAAAAGACTACGCTTTATTTCGCAATTAATCTGATCTTGATGAATGGATCACTCAGATCATTTGTTATCCAGTGAGGCAGAGACAAAACGGGAGAGGTTCCACTGTAAATATGGATTGCGGGTCTTATTTTTCATGATGGTTGTTAAGTTAGTGTCTGGAGACTGAGAGAGACCACCTGGGCCAGAGGTCTGAAATCAGAGAACAGGTTTTCAACTTTGCATACAACTAGTGTTTCAAATCTCATAACTCTCACATGCATTGTGCCAAGATATCAAAGTGATAATAACTCATATGAAAATAGTGAGGTGAGAACTTCCACGTGGCCTCAGGCTCCAACTAGATTACTTGCCTTTCCTGACTGTCTAAGGTCTAAATACGCTCACAAAAAAGTAAAAAGTGAAGTCTTATTATTTTTGCCTAGATTCACTTCTTTAGAGAATTGAATTGGATTACAGATCCAGTGTAATATCAGAACTTTTTAATTGGGAAAACTTTAAGATGATGATATCTGAGTTTATGATGCATTCAAGTTCCAGGAGCAGATGAGTTTTTGGCTGTATCGATGGTCATGTCAAACACACAAATAAAAATTCTGCCCATTGGGATATCTCTCACATTAAAACAATAACAAAAGACGTTTGATGACGTTGTGAAGTTGCATGGCATTATTGTTATGTTCACATTTATACCACCACAGCAGATGATTAAATCTGATATGAATCTGACTGACATGGCAGAAATCATGTTCATGAATGAGGTAATAAGTTTTATTCACATTACGTTTAGTCATGTGTCGACTTCTGTCCTCCTGTTTTCCCAGAAGTTAAAGCAGCTAACAACTAGCTAACAATGACTAGCAGGAAACACACCTTGAATAAATTATGCATTTCTCTGTGTCTGCAAATTGTTGAAAATATTTTGGATAATGAGGGCACAACTTAACAAAATCTATAACATATACCTTGTGTTTTTAGACATTTTAATGTGGAAATGTTACATATAGTTTTAAAATTGTACCTTATGTGAACAACAGAAACTGCTACATTTAATGAATGTTTTTTGCTGATTTTTCCATTATTGTTACAAAATTATAGAGGTGTGAACTCAAGTCACATGACTTGGACTTGGAATAGACTCACAAATTTGATGATGTTAAACTCAACTTGACAAAACTCAAAAATGACTTGCAACTTGGCTTCGACTCAAGCCTTTTGACTTGAAAAAAACTACTTACGTATATTACTTACACTCAATTCCCCACAATCCCCAGTTCCACACTGTGTTGATGTAATCCAGCAGCATCAATGAAGTTGTGGGAAAATCAAATGATATAAAAACTATTCAGTCATCAGCAAAAAAAAAAACAAAAAAATAAAAACACACAGGCGTAGTGACAACAACTTCCAACTTTGTCCAACATTTAAAATCGCACAAAGAATGATAAGTCCTTTTAAACATTGTGAGTAAGCTAATGCTCAGCTAGTGTTAACCACTAAATGAAAGTCACTGTAACATTTGTACTTCTTCAGGACATGAAACTCAAAGTTTAGACGTAACTTGGGATTTGTCAGTTGTGACGCGGGACTTGACTCAGGACATGCCTGTATTGACTTGGGATTTGACTACAAAGACTTGAGACTTACTTGGGACTTACAAAACAACTACTTTGTCCCACCTCTGCAAAATCGATCCTGAAGTGTTGTTCACATTTACAGGACACATAATAATAAATCCAGCAGTGAATGCTGTATTCAGGTATGTAAAAAGGGTACTTGGTCCCAAACAAAGAGTGATAATGCCCTCAGGTCAACAGAGATCTCAGGTGTTAAAAGCATATTTCAACCATATTTGAGGATTTTTTATGACTGCAGTTTATTTCCATCACACCTAAGACTGTAGTATAAAAAAAAAACAAGTGTCCCTTTCACCTCAGCCATGTAGTAAGAATGATAGTTCATCAAACCGACAAGTGAAAACACAGAGAAGTGTGTGTTTCTTCACAATGCCTGAAGCTTTTAGTTTGACCTTCTCCCCTCCCCATCTCCCTCTCACCTTCTCCCTCTCTCTGCTCTGCCCTGGGGCACAGATGGGTGGGCCTTTAGGAGGGGCGAGCGAGGGGGCCCCTGGCATCACCCATACCTAGGCCTGAAAAAAGAAACAAAAAGCCCAGAGGATGATGGCTAGCCTTGACGTCGTTGAGACAGTGCTCGGGCGAGGAGAAATGAGGTAAATATCAATGGCGGTGGTCTCACATAGCCCATTAGTCAATGTCTGCAAGCTCGCTGTCTGAGCATCAGCGCAGAGCAGCCCCGGGGTTCGCACCACCACCACTGTCCTGCTGGAGAATTGTACCCAGGCAAAAATAAAGCAACCTGAGCCAGGCATAAATCATTAGGAACATTTGTTACCTCGGGTAATTGTGCTTCATTCATCTTCAGGGCTTTTTCCATTTGTCAACTCCCAAAGGCTGCTGGGTGTCAGCTGTGCAGGTCTGTGCTGTAGGTTAGCCTGACTGCGGCTAACCAGAACTGCAGGAGAGGACGCCTGCAGGAAGCAGTGATACACAATACAGCAGAGGGATACTACACAGGGCCACTATTCAGATCTTTTTTTGCAAATCAGACATCTGTAATGTATAGTCTATTTGTGTGTCTGTGACATTGTACACATAAGATTAGCACAGTGACACAGAGGCTGAACAACACAACACAATGTTTTTTTCTTTCTAAACTACTACACAAGAGGTTCCTGAGCTTTTTCAACTCAAGATTCCGAATTGAGAATAAGACAGAGGTTTACACAACAGGTTGTAGCTAGCTAGCAGCAAGACTTAGTCTGTTTTAGTCTCTTCTTTGCACAGGAAAGACTATTTTCACTTGCCCGATGCTGAATATTCTTTGTCCCAACATGTCTTTTATTTGTTCAGCTGTCATTATTGAGAACCTACACCCCAATAAAACTGATTGAAGCCTCTCCTCTGCATTTTGAATGAGCACTACGCTAAAAGTACAGCTGAGGTTGATGGGATTGTTGTTAGTTTTCATGCATTTAGTCATAAGACAACATATTTGGAAAAGTAAATATTTGGACTTGATGATGGAGCTAAAGAGAAACTAAAAGGATCACCAAGTTATTATAATTCATCCTTGGGGAAATAAATGTCTGAAACAAATTTTATGGCAATTCATCTAATTGTTAAGATATTTCAGTCTGGACAAAGATGGTGGACCATCTGATTTTGCTATCCTAATAATTGATAGCACAAAGCCAACAGAATAAAGCTGAAATATAAAGGGTGAAATTATAAAGTACTTGAACAATAAAATAAAAAGTCTGGCATGATTCTTGTACCTTCAGCTGCTCCACACTTGGCAGCTGATCCTGATTTTCTTCCCTTTTCTGCTTCAAAGATCCAAACATCATCTGTTTCTCCCAAATTTCACAATTAAATACAGAGCTCATTGCATGCGCCTGTTGCACCGAAGCCTTGTGTCACACTGGCTAGAAAATAAGTTCAATCAATTTGTGGTTAACAGATAAACACACCCTACAACACAGCTCAAGACAGGCGGAGAATGAGCTGAATGAGCACAGGCCAGGGGTGTGTTTTGATGTGTATTGTGATCTGCTCTTTAGGAAGGCATCTATTAACACCAATTGTAACCTCGGTGCCTTGAAACCTGTCTTCTGCTGTTAGCACCCTGCCACCTCCATTCACCTCAGTGACACATGCGTCTCTAACACACCGTTGTCTGGAACAGACACACACACACTGATTTATGTATGCATCAAGAGCACAAACAGCACTCTACTTAATGGCAATCTTAGACCCTGTAGAGCATTAAGAAGAAAGAAAAATAGGGCGGCAAAATATCATCAGATCTGGTTTTCAAACTGGAAGTAGCACAGCAGGAGAATGTGATTCTATATAAAGAAAATAAAAGAAGGGATAGAAAAGAAAGAAACAGAAAGGGATGGAAGTAAAATTAAACATGAAATGATCTTCTCCACCGTGAATGATACAGTCTCTCCCGGTCATTCTTTGTGGCCTGATACCCAAACTGAACAGCTGTTTAATCGCATTGAACTGGCAAGAGTTCAAATGTAAGCAGTGATTCTGACGTCTGAAACCAGGCTGTGTCTTAGTGCTGCCTTCCAGTAAAGCAGGGACTCAAAAGAGACAGATTAACAGCAGGCCTGCAAACTCATGACTGTCAGCCTCAAGAAAAAAGAAAAAAAAAACAGCCATAGTACACATCAGATGCACCATACAGACAGATAATCAATGCAGGTGCAGTATAGGACGATTTGCAGGGATAGATATGATAAAATTGTTGCTTTTTTGATGGATAACACACATAATGACCATACTTGCCAATGTCAATGCCCCTGATTTTCCCTGGAGACTTCCATTTTTCATAGCCCTGTATTTCTCCCAGTTTCTGACAAATTTTCAGATCTTTTTTTCCTTTTCATTATCACAACCTGTTTCTGACACTGTACAGCATGTATAAAGCCTTCTACCACTCTAAAAGTTTCCACCCAGACAACAGGGCAGCTACACCAATCCAGACTTCCTAAGAAGAATTCTCATTTCTGACGGGAAGTTTTAAAAGAAAGGGGCCGGCATTTTGTAAAATAAATATAAATAAATTAATGAAAGAAATCTGATGAATATCAGTTCATGCCAGAGATTTACACAAGTTCATGTGAGCGGGATGAATCATAGTCATAATCAAAGCCTCTGAAACTCAAGATTGGCAAGTACAATAATGACAATATCATGCTGCATGGCCGTCACTGGGTTGCTGCTGTCGCTGGGCCAAACAATGCTAAAGTTAGTTCACTCTGACAAGGTTCAAAACTGTAAAGACTTATTTATGCTTAATGTTAGAAACACATATGGATAAGGATGAAACCTTCTGTCCGTGTTCGATGTTTCATCTGTATTTGTGCATGTTTTCTGAAAGCTTATGGATACAGACAAAACAGAGCAGTACCACCAGTATTTGTTGGGGCAGTGTAGCAGGAAAGCCAATAATTAAAATGAGATTTGACCCCTGGACACAACAAAGAAGTTCACATGTCGCAATGTATTTGTTGGCTGCATAGACCGCCACCTTCTAAAACGCTGCCTTCATTTTCACTTTTTTCTTAAGACATATATTAATACAACCTTCTCCAGCATCACTGTGTTTGTTGTTGTCAGACTCTAATTCTCTTGGGTGGAGGCATTTCTTAATATCCATGCCAACATAAAGGATGCATGGATGTTTGTGGGCAGTGACCGTTTCATCGTTTGAAACTGACATCTATTTTAGTACATAAAGGGGGCATAGGTAAGCCTTGACTTAACTAAACAGCAACACTTCAAGTAATACCAATGAAACACAAAAGGCGTACCTCATATTACATGGCAAACATGTGGTCAAGATTTGAGTGCAGTTGTTTTTGGTTTGCCCAGTGTGGAACCTCGTGCTTTCCTTAAAGAAACTCACCAGATCAGCATAAATTATCTGGGTGTCACACTTTTCCTTCAAAACATCAAACTTTTCCTGATCTGAAAAGACTAATGGTCTAAATAGACACAATAAAAGTCATGATATCTGACTTTTAATCCCTAGTTATGCTGCATTCACATGGATTAAAGCAGACGGCAGGCAGACAACAGCTTTTGGACGACACAGGAAAGACAAAGGATGGCAAAACAAAACAATATGTTGCTATGGTGATGTCATATTGTCATGGAATAAATAAAAATGGAATAAAACCTACTGAATAAAATAATTTTGTCTATTATTTTATGTACTTATTCTAGTAATGCATGTAGCCATAAAATGTAGCTTCTTGTTGTCCAGATTGTCTCTGTTTTCTCCTTGTCTGAAGGAGCTACATAACATCAGGTTGTAAATTCTGTCGTTCAAGATTTCAAACAATTTTAACTTTGGATGGCAATCCAACCAATCATTACCACTGCAGGTATTCTCTGCCAGCCTAACCTAGTTTGCGCCTGAATCTACATGAATGTGGCATAAATGTCAGGCTCCAAAACGGCTGGTTTTATAATAATCTAATAATAATACAATAAGCTTAACAGCCTATTTTTGTTAGACCCTACCAGCCTTGTTAATTCCCAGATCTTTCAGACTCCAAACCCCCTGTTTGTAATAGAGGTATAATGTTACTAGTAAAAATGTGTAGTCTCCAGACCCAAGCCAAGATAACCCCTATGACATCATTAGGGTTGTTTTCTTGAACTTGGCAAAACTCCTCCAGAGCCACAGATGGCTTTATATAACTGTTTTCTCAGCCTCTATTATGTCATAATAAGATATATCTATCCCTAAATTAACACTGAAAGTTGCACATGTTGAGTTATTATGCAGTTCATACCCAGAATAATAAGAATGAGGATCTGCTATTGAGAGAAGAAGTGAAGTAACTACACAGACAGGGAGAGACGCATTCAGAGAGTGTTTTTCGGCTCCGCTAAGGGATCAAGCCAGCAAATGGCTGGGTGGCTGCTGCTGACAGGTGAGGATGCCTTTTATCAACAGGTGTTAGGAAGCCAGCGAAGATATGAGGACAGATAACACAGGCAGGCGGCACAATCGACCCAGGAAGAGAGTGAGAGAAAGAGAGAAAGATGGAAACCAACCACAGTCAAGGTGTGCGAATAACCACAGCCACATTCTCAGGCTGCAAACACCCTTTCACCACTTCCAGTCTCACCTCCCACGCACACTTATCTCCCTCAGATCTGAAGGAGGCGGATGCTCTGAGGATCTAGACATCGCCAGCTCCAGCATAATTAGCAGAGGACGTGCAGCCAGCCATCGCCCGAGCTCTCTGACACGTTCAGTCCAAAACAAACAAGCTGCAGTCTAGAACAAACGCCGGTAATGCCCTCCAGCCTGTTATCAGGAACTCCTCACACGCTTACAAGCTCTATGCGTGGAATTTCATTATTAGGTTACATCACAGATACAACGCAACACAAACACAAATGGACAGATGCCATATGAGCATAATGCAAGTTTGTAAACCCTGCTGATGTTATTGAACTTTTAAAGATTACATCTAATCCATCATCCTATTATCTGACTGTTTTGGATTTTGCAGTTGAACAAAACAGCTGAATTCACTCAGTCATTAAAGAAAGAAAGCACATTTATAATATATGAGAGACATAAACAAAGCTACATCTGTGGCGGAGATGATCCGTGAAAGGTTTTTGTAAAAAATACAAAAACACATGCCCCTGAAAACTGAACTAAAACTAAACTAAAACATAAAAAACCCAAACAAAAGGCATGGAATATGGATTATTACAAAGACTGTGTTACAAAGGACAGGATGGATGGGTGAGGACAGAAAACAAAGCTTCCTGTCTGCCCTGCCAGATGGGCACCATCACTTTTGTGAGACGTCTAAGCTGGCTTCAGTCCACCGCAATATCTGTCCCCAGGGAAACAGTGCTATCTCTTGGTGTACAGGTAGTGGAGGGGGGGGGGGTCAGCATCCTGCTTCTAAACCTGGAAGAGGAAACTAATCCGGGGGTCAAAGAGGGCCACGGTGTTGAGTGAAACTTCACATGGGGACGGGGTATTCAAAGTGTCTCTCTAACCCCACCATCTTCATTAAAACTCTGCACCTGGGCCTAAGACTGATCCATGGGGAACCCCCTCACGGCCACCGTCGCCCAGGCCCCCTAAATCTGTCCCCAGCCTCTTATTCACTCCCCACTTATCCCTCCTTCCTCCCCTTTCCTAGCCTTTCTGCCATTTTGGGTCAAGTTCAGAGCCACAGCATCGAGCCAACGTGGACAGGAAAGGGATGAGATAGGATTATGGAGATAACAGAAGGGCAAAGTTGGGTTTGTGGCAGGCGGGCGCAGAAAAACGATCACCCTGGTCTGCTTGTTGCTTTCACAATTAATAATGGGATGTAATCAGAGACATTTTCAACGCTTCTCCTAGGTTTCGAGAGCCCGGTTGCCAGTTGTCATCCGGTGTTGAGAGGGTGACACAGGGCCAAACCCAGCTAGCACCTGATGAAAAACCCCCCTCGCACACAGACATGATTAAGTGCTCAGATTTAGGACAGAACAACAAACTTTTAAGCCCTTTTCAGACTTGGAATACACAACACTGCTGGTTTCAACTATCTGCCAAAGTGATGGCTTTTTA
Organism: Lutjanus erythropterus; assembly: GCF_056507025.1. NCBI lineage: Eukaryota > Metazoa > Chordata > Actinopteri > Lutjaniformes > Lutjanidae > Lutjanus > Lutjanus erythropterus. Next base: position 33,329,928 of record NC_139326.1, on the reverse strand, counting down.
TACAGACATAGATGTTCACGATGCAAATGTTTGTTGTGGTATTATTCAGACATGACAGGACAATTACAGAAAGAGCAGCATGACATGCTGTGCTGTTCTCACAGGCTGCATCAGTGAGGCATTTTTAAACTTATTTCACTGCTGAAATGTTAAAGGTGCCCTGTGGAGTTTTTGTGTAAACAAACACGGTTTCTGTTTACTTTCAGAGTTTCTCACCAAAACATCCGTGTGTGTCCTTACTGTCTAACAAATTAGTGGAGTCAATTTCCTTCAAGAGAAAACATTTTTTTTAATGAAATTTGAAACCTGCATTGTTTACATCCATGTTTACTAGCGAGCAGTCTTCTTCACTGATGTTGCTAGCACATTCCTGTGTTTCTTGGCGTGTTAGGACAACTGTTGATCAGCTGAAATGGCATGGAACCATGGTACTGGTATTGGCAATGTGTATGGCATCATCAGCATGTTTGTGCCTGTGTATGGGAACAAAATGAAACAGGGACCCACTCATGAAAACATGACTCCATAGTGCTGCTATTAGTCAAAAACTCCACTGGGTAACTTTAATTAATGACCATCTTGAGAACAAAGGTGAAGCCTAACCAGAGGTGGGAAGTACCAAAGTACAAATATGTTGTTGCTATACTATATTTTTTCAGGTATCTGTACTTTACTTGAATACTTATTTTTCTGACATTTCAATGCAAATATCTGTACTTTCTAATCTTTAAATTTTCAAAACAGTCTCATTAGTTTTAATGCATTTGAGGGGAATTATTGATTTCTTTTATTTTTTCTTCACATGATGGGGAAGGACTCATGGAGGTCAAATCTGAAGGGAGGAATCTCCTCAACAACTTAAACTTGTCTCATTTTTGATTTTGGTGTACCTTTGACGTTATAACTAACATCAGAGTGCCTTAAAGGGATAGTTCACCCAAAAATGAAAAATCAGTCATTATCTACTCACCCTCATTGTGATTGAAGGTTGAGTTTTTTGTCCACAAAACACTGCTGGAGTTTGACAAGAAAGCAGTGTTGCAAAATCTCCCGAAGAGTGGAAGTGAATGGTGACCAGTTTTCAAACATAACAAAATCAATAGAATCAAAACATAAAACGTCTCCATACTGCTTGTCTGGTGTAATTCAACTCTCCTAAAGTTCCAACATGCCGTTTGTGCACCATCACAACACACACAACCTGTTAATATTTTTTTAGTCAACTTGACATGCTGGGGCTTTAGGTGACTTGGATTCCACCATTCAAGTAGTATGGAGGCATTTTATGTTTTTATTCTGTTGTTGTTGTTGTTGTTGTTTTAACATTTGGAAACTGGTCACCATTAACTTCCATTGTTTGTAAGATTCTGTAACACTGTTTTCCTGTGAAACTCCAGCAGTGTTTTGTGGACTAACAAAATAAACCCAACCCTCAATCAGCATGAGGGTGAGTAGATAATGACTGAATTTTCATTTTTGGGTGAACTATCCTTTTAAATAAAATGAACAAAATTTGCATTAAATTTCTCTCTAAGCTTGGACTTGTAGCCAGTGTAAAACTCGGGCTGTAGCTGATCAGTCCATACTGTATATACATGTGCCATGTCACTGCTTGTCTGAGGTACTAAGATCACTGTTAAATAAGATGACTGTTAAATAAGAATGATCAGGACTGGAGCCTTTGCAGACATGACATCATTATCATTAAATTGCTGTCACATTTATATAATGAGGTGCATATCTGAAAAGACCTTTACCCTTCTGTGGCTGTCTTCTTCTGGATCTCTCTATTATAAATAATATTGTGTGATCACACAAATATCTGTTAAAAATGTTGTCTGTGTGCCAGCACCCTTTAATTACTGTGTAAAAATTAGCACTGTTATCTGATACTGTCATCGTACTCTCTGTCTGGATAAAAACATCTCCCACATCTGAAATTCAAATGTGTCTGAGGTGTAGATATTTACTGTGAAGCCTTATACCTCAAAATGATTTGTGCTATGAGGTGAATGTTATTTAACTGTCATTCCAGTAGGTTTGTCTGCAGGCTCGTGCCATATGTCCTGCCAAGAGTGTGTTTACACCAAGACCCATTGGAACTGAGTAACTCTCTACAACCAGCCGGGCCGGCAGTGGCGTCACGCAGCTGCTCCAGCCACGGCACGGTCTGGATCTGTGTTATTGTTACTGGTAGCATTACCACGCTTAAGTGCGACAACATAATTTGTAACAATAAGAACAAATTAGCTCGATGCCATCTGTGTGCAACATGTAGTTATATCTCTGTGAGCGTGGAGAGAGCGACGCAAACCACACACACACTCATGGACACAGAGGAACAAGCCTGCAACCCCAAAAGCACATGTGAACACGACGTCTCACTACAGTTTGTCTCCCAAACACAAGCAGGCTCAGATTTCAGGCCTTGTGGTCTCCTAAATATATATCGAAGTACACATCAGGCTGCATGTCACTACTGTTTACAGGAAAGTGATTTATGGGGCTTTTTGGGGAGTGGAGAGAAGGTTGATACGGTTTGAATGAGTTTCAGAGAGAAGCTGAGAGGAGGTCAAGCTACCGTGGCCGTTAAATAATCACCAGAAAATTCATTAATAAGGATCATTTACCCAAGAGAAAAATTGTACTCACAGTATTTCATGTCGATTATGACATACAAGACCCATTAGTGAATTAAGATTTTTGTCTTGTGGTTTGCTGGATGTGGAAACTCAGCATAATGCTTGTGCAAATGCCAGGCATAACTGCATGGGAGTAAGATAAACATAGTTTGTATGTTGTCAAATAAAGCAACCATAGCAGACTGTGGAAGATCTATGTTCTTCTGTGCTGTCTTCATGTGACAGGCTCTTTGTGTTGGACTTCACAGGGAGCGACTGGTCCAACTGGTACGGTTCCATTTTATTTAGACTGAATGCATGTATCCATGCGTGTGTGCACGTTCAGCTATAGCACACATGCACAGGTCGCTAAATGTGTATTCTCAAAACACTGACGTCTTGGGCAAATATGCCATTATGGAGGCATGGTGGCGTATTGTCAGTAGAGATACAGAGCAAGATAAAACCTTTTGTACAGGAAAAAGAAAAGAACTTCACTCACAGCTTAGCAGATATAAGGGCATGTAACTTTTCACATGCAGGGGTGACAAATTTGGGCCTTAGCATTTTGAAACATATTTTTGATATAAATAACAGGGTTAGAAAAGGTAGAAAAGGTCATAATTGATGAGCTCTACAGTGGATTTTTTTTTTTTTTTTTGGCACAGCTAATCGGGAGGCTGCGAGACTGTTGACATTGTGTTTTGAATGGTTAAATTGAAAGACAAACCCAACTACTGTAACCAAAACACCAGTTCTGTGTCTCTGATGCACTTAAAGTCAAAATGAAATTTGAATTCTAGGTCTACTGACAATATGCATACTTGAATACAGCAACACGGCAGCTATTTTGTGCAATTTTCAAAAGAGGATAAAATCTTTTTTAAACTTATTTGTGGAAACTGTGTCTAAGCTTCAGGTTTCTGGATGAGCCTTTCCCAGAGCAGTGGTTAAATGACTTTGAGAGCAGACGTTGCTAGGAGATACAAGACGTGCATTTACTGTTCTTCAACAAGCCCACGCATCACTGTACAGTTTATTGATTTAAGAGTTATAATATTGCAACAGCAACATAATTTAGTACTTTTCATTCATGTAATTCTTACCTGCTGAGTCACCAGCAGATATCAGAGAGTTCAGTATTCATCACACATTATATAAAGGGGGTTGGTACTTGAGCTGTTAGCTGTCTTTCTTTCATGAATCTGGTTGTGGTGATGGGAAACGACCATCAAAAATTAGTGTGTGACATTAACACCCCGTTTGTTACTCTATGCCATCGTTCAGACAGGCCATTATTCCAAAACCACAATAGTCGGAAAAATTCCACTGGACTGAAAGCGCATTACCCCGAAAACAAATGGCCATTGCTCTTTAAGTACATACTTTCCCTGGCCCTGACCCCTTGCCTTACAGTAAAATCTCTTGAACTGTTGTTTGGTGTAAAACCAGAAAAATAACCTATATTAAGGGCAAAGATTCCTGCTGATTCAGCACCAGGGATGAGAATGGCAGCCATTGAACTAACAACAGCTGAGAGTGGGTCTGTATTCGGAGCAATGGCCCATTGGAGCAATGGGTGTTCTTGGGGAGGTAACAGGCTGTTGAATTAGGGTTTCCACCCATCCTGTATAATGCAGGATCGTCCCTGAAAATTTAAATGCAAAATCCCTTACTGAATTTACATGATTTTGTTTATTTATTTATTTAATAGTTGAAATGTGCTTTCTGTTCAGTGGGATGTTTTTAAGACTTTTGGGGTTTTGGAATAATGGGCCATTGGAACAACTGGCAGTCCCCTAACTAATATGCACTGTCACTGAGAAACAGGAGTGCTAAAATCACAGCATGTGGTATTAAGTATTTAAACAAGCAGCTAATAATGCCAGTCTTTTACAGTAACAACACTGTGAGCTGGACCCAAAGATTCACACCCCCATGACGATGGACAAAAACGTAATAAAACTACCACCTTGTTGATAGTTAAAATTTTGACCACATAAGTGCCCAAGTGAAAACAAGCACCAACTGGAAAAATTAATTTTATTTTAACTCTGACTCCTGTCAAGCCTTGTCTTGTATGTCAACCAAATAATTCTCCATGATTATTGAGATTTACTGAACAACTCATGATACAAATTTGCATATTTCAAGCACTTTGACATTTTCTCTTTCAGCTGCTGAGCCTGGTTCTTTAGCCACACTGAAGTAGTGCTCTGCACTGTGTTAAAACTAGCACCATGTGTCAGCATGTTATTTGGTAAAATGCTGGTATGTCATCAGTGTCATCAGGACAAATTTCACTCTATTTATTGTACTTGGCGATTAAAGCAATTTCGATCCTGATAATGAGTTTGATGGGGGTCAAACTGTGAGCAGAACAATATAAGCCACATGTGCCTCGCTGCAGTTACAAACCACATGAATCAAAAGAAGGTGGGGGTGAGAGGAGGCGCGGGGCACCAATTCAATCCAGATATGTCCACATTCAAACATTGAGCGGAAGGTGGCCTGGGCTCAAACACCAAACGACCACCCCAAAGTCACCCTGCGGTCTCACCGAAGACAAATGGCTCGGTGGCATCGCAGAAAAATGGATCTAATTACAGTGATATACAGAATAGCTCAATCTTACTCCGCCTGGCGTTTGAGCTTTAATTTTTAAGTTGCACACTGCCTGCGTCCAAGTATGCAAGGAATTTCAACAAAGAGGGAAAAGAACTGGAGGAAAGAAAAAATCAAATCAATCCATAGTGTGTTGTGTGCTTTGGCAGAGCAAGAATGGTCTTTTTCTTTTTTCTGTGAGACAGAGAAGGAGGTATAAGGGTGGGAGTGTGGTGTTTATTGGTTTCTGCCAAGCCAGTCAGAGAAGCAAACACAAGCAGAGTGAAACCTGATCGACTGGCACCGTGCCTGGACCAGCGGCGGCGCAGTGCAGCGTCAGGGGAAAAACACTGACAAACATACATAAGCACAGGACCCAGGTCTCCAAATAATCACAAGATGAGCAGGCCAGATAAAAAAAAAAAAAAAAACACATCAGTGAATTTAGGGCAAAACCCAAAAATGTCTCAGCATGTTTTATGGAACAGACAGAAAACGGGAGCGGCGTGGATGTTTGTGAAAGTCTGATCGAGGATGACTTTTAAGCGTCTCCTCGGATGCGGGGAAGTTTTTCCGATTGAAGTTTACTAATTCCATCCCCTTGATCCCATCCCACTTCGCTCTTCTACACCCCCCCTCTACACACACACTGGCCCAGCAGGAAAATCCCTCTGTGGCCAGGCATTTCTTTTTAACTTGATATGCTTGTGAATCACCCCCAGTGCTGCAGTGCTGCTCCACTAATGAACACAGGGCCCACAGACGGAGCTGTCCATGCCCTGCTACGCTCCCCGATCGCACTGGAAAACAGGATCCAGCTGCCCAGCACCCTGTCATTAGAGAAAAAAATAAAATCCCAGAACACCCTCCGCTTGCCCCTAGACCCATCTCATCCCCTGACCACATCTCATGCTCACCCATCATGCCTCCTGCTGCTAACCTTGGTCTGGACTTAAACTCAGTAACCTGTTGCCTTCATCTTCAACCCTGCCCCAGCTGTAGTAATAATGCATTTCACATTATTAACTATTTTCATCACATGTTTTTATCAGAGGAGAATTGGCGTAGGAAGTGAAGCAATGTACTGCTGTGGACAGTCAGCAGTAAGACAGATTTAGCCAGCTAAAAAAACAAAATCAGTTTATCAGTGTACACCTTTTCCAACAGGAAACTGCCCTCATATATACTCTGCAAAGCCACCTGATTACTTTGGCAAATAACATAATTTCACATGGCTGTGAACATGGGTGTTACTGGTCTAACACTACCTCAGATAACTTGTGTCCAAGATGGCAGCTAAAGTTGCTCTTTAGTCATCAAGTACAGAGACTTGAGACTTGACTTGGACTTGAGATTGAGGTGACTGTAAGCTGCAGCAGCAGCTGGGGAGCACACCTGCAGCTGCTGTGCCACTTGTCAGAGCCTTTGGCTGTAATAGCTCCACATATGGTGCAAACAAAATAATGTATAAATGGAACGTCTGCAAGCATAAAACATGCTGATTGGCTGCATCAAACTTTATCAGACACCTGAAAACACACCTGGACAGGTGAGTCACATTATAAGTTCATGTGGAAGTTGGTGTTAGCACCTAGCTCAGTATTAGCTAACTAATGTTGGCTTACCTTATTGGTTAGATTGGTGTTTGCTGAATTTTTTAAGGAATATGGCTCAGTGTTTGTTTGCAACACTTGTTCAGACACAGTGCTGCTTTTCCGTGAATGTAAAATAATTTCACTTTCCCTAGCTTTGCATAGAGGAATGGGCCCACATCCTTAAGCATAACTACATACACCTGAAATTCTTGCTCTCCAGTTGTTGTTGAGTTATCTTGACAATCGAGGAATTCAAGCGTATTGTTCTGTTGCTATGGATGAGTTTTACTTCAATCTATCCAGTTTCTTTTGCTTAACAGGTTGCGATGGCGGCAGGCAAACGCTGGATGAGCTCATTGCCTGAGATGCATTTTGTTTACATACAGTGAAGAGCTGTGACTTCTGCTCCAAGATTATCTCTGCTTTCACGCATACTGATTGTTGTCTTTATTTTTGTTTATGCAGTTATAAATGCATGCGGTAGTGAGAGAGATAAATCTCCAGCGACAGTCTTGGATGTGTATCTGAGCCAGACACCAATGTAAACATGAATGTGATGTTGTGGAGGAGATGGAGGAGGTGGAGGCATTCAGTTGGTTGGCATGAAATTCCCATCTGATAAATTCATCAAAGTGTTGTTCTTGTGGAGTGTGAGTCTTCGCAGGGAGGTGGCATGGGAAACGCCACATGGACACACACACGCACACACACGCAAGAATGTTTGCGCATGTGCATGCAACAGACAGACAAAGGCACACACATCCCCAGCTGATACCAGCATCAGGGTAGACTGAAGCCATACCTAATGTGCTGAGTGAAAAGTAAACACAGTGCTGTGGCATCAGGGCTTCCCACTCACCGACAAACCATCTGACTCAAAACAAGCCTGGGGCCAGAAACCTTTCAGGAGTCCAGGGTGGGGCTGGGAGGATGAGGCTGGCTGGCCATGAAACACACACGTATACGCAGCCATACACACACAACAGGAACAAGAGTCAACTAGACATAATTGCTCTGTTGTTCTGTCAATAGCAATTACGCCAGAAGTACACCAAAATGATTTACAAGGGGGAAACTGAAGATTTGTAAGTCTAAAATTCCACCACTTGGAAAGTATGTTAGTTGGTACGTGTTGTTTTGATATTCATTCACCACTGAGGCAGTCAGTAACAATTATTAAAATGTTAATAACTGTAATGTGTTATGGATCTGCATGTTACCTCACTGTGTCCTCAAGATTTCCTGTTAATGGAAAAAGCATGTTCCCAACTTTCATGGTGTGTGGCCTTGTAAAGGGAAGGAATATTTTTTATCTATGAGTTGTCAGTCAAGTCAAGCTTGACAAAAAAAAACAACACAAAACAAAACAAAAAAAAACTTGCAACTCAACTTGGACTCTAACACCAGTGACTCATGACCTAACTTGGACTTGAGCCTTTGGAGTTGAAAAGAGTTGATATCTTCCTCCAAGCCCAAAGATAATAATAAAAAAAAAAAGTATGTTATTTAAAAAGTGTGCCACAAATTAATTCATTCCCCTTCATTTACTAAATCAACAAACCATAAAGAAATAAAATGATGTTACAGTGCGCCAGTTGGAAAAAATTATACCAAAGACAATTTTGTTCTGGTACAAAAACTACGCAGTGGTAAACACAACAAAAAATAAACAAAAAACAAACAAACAAAACTCTTTGAAGTTGCACAGAGAACGGTAAGTCGTTGTCCTTGCTAACATTGTTTGCGAGCTAATGCAGCTAACATGAACTCAGCAGTTGAATAACTAAATTAGCGAGGCTTGAAACTTACTGTTACTTGTTTAGGACTTGAAATTCAAATTTTAGGAACTGAGTATTGACTTGGTGTTTCAGCTACATTTTTCAGGCATTCACTCAAACATGAAGTACTTTTTCAGAATCTGGGCCATATTCATGCGAGCTATAGCGCATGGTCCAAAGTTCATGGCACAGGGGCATTGAGGGTTATCCAACACCACTTTGCTATTTAAACAATGCATAATCTGGGTGCAAAGTAAGGCACAAGGCTATCTGAAAAATGCATCCTTTAAATAACAGGAAAATACAGCACCATTGATTTTAGATCAGGTTTTTGTTGGTCAATCGTGCAATGGTTTTCTGCATCCTCAAGATAACAATGTGCCAACATTGCGCCTGACCACACACCCATGGTTTATGCATGCATTTGCTACCTACACAAAATGGACACTGGACGAGAAAATGACAACTACGTCACTCAGAAAATAGCAATGACATCTGTGCTGCACTGTGCAACACTATGCACCAGGAAGAAGATAGAGCCCTTAAGTCTATTTTCTTCCATTTTATGCATATAACTACAATGAATTGTGTTGGCTCTGAGAGTTGAGAGCTACATGCAACATGTATTGTATGTGCAGAGTAGACAGAAATAATGATAGTACAGTTCTAATATTGAGAAACAGACTGACAATATCAGGTAGATACACTGCAGACATATATCAAGATTATGGATAGAGGAACATTGGTAGGACTTGGCCTGCATGACTTTCTCTTTTCTACAATTCAACCCTCTCAGATTCTATAAAGTAAATAATTTTCATAAGCCAGAAGAACTAAAATTTATTGTGTATGAAGCAGAGATCAACCATATCAGGGAGTCTTCATCAGCTCCATCATCATCAGCTGATGCTTTTTGCTCAGTAGTGATAGAGATGGATCTGTTACTAGGTGACTCCAGCAGCTGTATGAGTTCATATATAGTATTTTTTCTTAGGACCTATTAAAAAGTACATATATTCTATGATATTTCAATTGAAGGACATGTTTTACCATCTTCTTTGTAATTCTTTCATTGCCTCACCAGCCATCTGCCCTGCACCAGGAGCACTGAGCTCTATTTGTGCAGTGATATCGTCTGATCCTGTTTATTGATGTGTCAAGAACAAACACCTCGCTGCTCCGTGTTATTTTGACAATGAGCCTGTGTGTGTGGCTGACTGGTGTTTAACAGACTCCCCTGCTGGCTGTGTTGTAGACACAATAAAGGAACCATCAAACGTGGCACAGGGGGATCTGACTTCTCCTCCACCCACACACGGTGCAACTCTCCGCTGCAGTCTGTCCTGTGGTCTGAAAAGTTTCACAAATCATGTTAACAAATATCCTGGGCTGAGCATCTTGTGGTTTCTCCCCCCAAAGTACAAGGAGTCATGCGCTTTTGTTGTGGCCGCAGAAATTCAAGATGATCTCTGCGGATGATAGGAGCATGTGAAAAATATTTGTAACCATAAAGAAAGGCCAATTGGTATTAATGGTGCGGCATGCGGTAGAGGCCACGGGAAGCGTGTGTTTGAATCAGTGTGTGTGTGCGAGTGAGGGAGCATGTTTGGTCTGGGTCAGGCAGACACTTGTTTCCCAGTAGGATGGATCTGATGGGGGCCACAGGGCAAGGAGCAGACAGATTCATCAGAGTCATCATCTCAGGGTGTCCGGTATCCCAGAGTGCAGCGCTGCAGCTGCCAGGCCTGCATTGGCAGCCATGATGGGCTCCAGGTGGACAGACAGGCAGCTTCACAGATACAGGAACTTTCAGTTTGTGGGGTCTGCTCTGAAATGATGCATTAATGTGCTTAGACGTGTCATATTCTAGCCACTAAAACTCCTGCTTCCATTCACACATAAATTTTCCTTGCTGTTTGGTCTTTTCATCGTCTTTTGCGTTTCTGGTTCTTCTGTAAGGATCATGGTGGCGGTGCGTGTTGGCCTAGTAAACCCATACTTTTGTAGCTAGCTGACAAAGAGTACAGTTCAGTGTTTTTATAAAATGTTGAACTAAAAGATGCAAAAGAATCATGGTCTTTCTGAGACTTCTGTAAGGATCAAGTTAGCAGTAAGCTTAGTAAACCCATACTTCAGTCGCCCTGAACAATCAGTACCTAGCCAGCGAAGTGTACTGATTTTTCCACAGCAGGCCACCTACATGGAATATTTGGTGGTCACAGAATAATTTTTGTGACCATGGACCATCAGGCCATTTTTAATGTCAAACCCAGAAGACACTTGTTTATTTCTGCCGTATGTTATATAAGTTCCTCGGGCATTATGAGAGGGATTATACCTAATTTATTTATGACTTTTAAGATAGATCAGAGGGGATCATTCTCAGTCTGAGACTGTGGACCTGTACTTACTTGCTTAGTTTTGCTCAATTCCTGGTTGTCTACAGGATCATGATTATGTTATTTGACCTCATAGACCAGCCATTCCCAAACTCAAGAATGCCACGGCCATTCTGCAATCTGAAAATCTTCTGAGGCCCAACTAAACTCCGATCACAACTCTGATCAACACATGAGACTAATCATATGAATAATGAGTCATAAAATACATTCCTGTGTTAACATGATAGGTTACCAAATATGTTTTTTTCACACCTGTTGAATTTGAATCCCCTGGCTTTGCTTATTAGTACTTACTACCGTTTTAAAATGAATCATAAATATTTTATGGTAAGTTAAAACTTAAAAATTGAAACATTTCATGTATTTATTTTTTCATGACCTCTCAAGGGCCACTTGCAGGGCCTTCATGGCCCACCTGTGGGCCCTGGCCCACACTTTGAGAATCACTGCTATAGACACTCAACAACTGAACCAATGTTGTCTAATATAACATAATGTAGTCTGAAGTTATGTAAAACTTCAGACAACATAAAAATGGTCTGTCCAAAGACGTTTATTAGTTTCCGAGGGGAGTGAAAAAACAGTAAAATTCTCAAATATGGTATCTCTGGAACATCTCTTTAACCAAATCAGAACATTTGTTCTATATGATCTCCTTTTTGATGTCTAATGTAGTATTTTTTTTTTAAATCCATTCATTGTGCCTCCCCTGAAACTGTTTGGAGCCCCCCTGGGGAGGCCTGCCTCTGAGACAGATAATACCATATAATCCACTGTGTATGGTTCTTATGCCTTGGTCCATGTATATGATGCAAAAAAGGTGTTCTAGTATCAAGGTTTAACTGGTGCAAGTGAAAAGAAAGAAAGAAAATCTCAGATTCACTATCTGCACTGCTCAGCTACGACACAATAGGTTAATTCTAAAATATGAAGTTCTATATGTGCTTAATCATGCAGATTATTAGCAGTGAAAATAACCAGGGGAAGCTGATGTTTTGAACAGAGTGGACCGTAACCCCCAGCTGGATTGTAAATCCACTGGAGGAGCCTCACCCTGACCCCTGTGAACCTGTGACAGAAAACACATTGGTCATTTCTAACCAGTTGTATCCACTTTACTCCCTGCTGGTTTTAGAAAAAGGAATATGTACAACAGACCCACAATGCCTGTCTTTAAAAATAATTCTGTGATCATCAAATTGTTTTGGATTGAACTGGATTAGTGTCACAAACAGCTTGAAACATTTAGAACATCTGAGTGAGGCAGTTTAAATGGTTTCTTATGTAAAACTGTTTTGGGCGTCGTCTGTGTTCATTTTTTTTTTGCCCTCACAATGTTTATCAGCTGCAGTAAAATGGATCCATAAATACACAAGCTGTATGTTAGTTTGCCCTGCCGTGTGAGAATTTGTCTTAGATGCTTATCACAGATTTGAAAAATAACCTTTAGCAGAGCTCGCTCATAATAGATTTTTGTCTTTCTTCTGCTGCAGTCTGGGATGCCTTGTTAAATCCGGAAATTTGTGACAAGTTTGATTTAGGGCTGTTTGGACTGAAACAGCAGAAGCTCCTCTTAGCAATCAATCAAATCGAACTGAAAGCAGTTATTTTTCTAACCTGACGTGCATCGCAAAGGTATGAAGGCAAGCCTATAAATATACCACTTCATTCACCTCAGAGACAACTTACACTGACTCTCGGAGCGAGGCACAAACATGGCTGTTTTTCTTTCTCACAGTTTCTCTTTGGTTCTGCACAGTACAGTGGTCTCAACTACTACCTGAAATATAAGAAGACAGTAAAGTAAATCATTTGCAAATCACTGTTTAATGACATAGGTGACAGGAAAGGCCACTGAAAAAAAAAATATATATATGGCAGTGGGGGGAGAATTAGAAATGAAAATGATCTAATATTATCAAACAGCTGCCAGGATTTTTTTACAGAGAAAACCTATGACACAACCTTTAACCCCTCAATTCACGTCTTGCAATAATGGGATGTTTCTGATCCAATAGAGATGTAGGCTTAGCTGCTAGGATATAAAAATGGGTGGTATGACAGCAAAAAAGCCAGTGGTGATGAATCCCACATTGAGTACTGATACTAATACATTGATGAAGTTGGACATTTAGGAGAAATTTGGTGTGGTCAGAGACTGTGAGAATAATGTCATCAGTGGCTTTACTGCTTGTAAAAAGTGCCAAAAAGTATTAGCTTTTGATAGCCGCAAGCTAGGCACATCATCGCCGGGGAAACACGTCGACAGCTGCAGGAGCACAGCTGCTTTGCCAATTGACAGTTTTCCACACAACACAAGTGAGTGACAAGTGACAAGTCAGTGACCGTGTATGTGCATTTAATCAGATCATGTGACTTATATTAACAGGTCCGGATTTGACATGGAGATAATAGCAGATGACGGGTCGGTTCTGGCGCCAAGCTTTGCAAGTGCGGGTGGATGTGGGTTTGCAAAACTGGACCTGTGCAGAACTCTGTGTCAAACTGCACAATATATAGAATTCAGCTTGTTTGATTGCAGCACCCATTCAGGAACTCTCTCGTCACGAACGCCGAAAAGAAACAGAAAGCTTTCCAAGGTGGCAAACTGCGTAAAAGCAAACTTCCAGGTGACATCAAACAACTGATTAAAGATCAGAACAGCAGTGGTAGCGCCTGAATCAAAATCAACAGCACAATAATTGACAGCTTTATGACTTTGACACATACCAGGAGGAAAGATCCTGGCTTAAACAAACAACTGTGACATTTGTAGTGTGGATTAAGAATGTGGCCTTTTTTTTTCAGTTTGTAGTTTTTATAACCTTGAAGTGAAAGCGTGATATGGCAGCGGGGTGTGAAAACAGTGCTAGCATGGGATGGCACATGGCCAAGGCAGCGTGTAATGCTCTGTGCAGGATGCTCAGCTTCCTGCTCCTCCCTAAGCAGGTGCTGAGAGATGGCGTAGAGGCGTAAATGTGATCATTGTACTCTTAAGCTTGTCTGTGATAATGTCATGGCTTTGGAGAGTGACAGAGGGTGAAATATAGTAAGGCGTTCATCCCTTTCTTATGTTTACATGACAGAGGATGAAAATTTCAACCTGATGGCATCTTTGTTTGTGATCGGGATTAGTCTGGCTCTATTGTATCCACGATTCTATTTGAAAAAGACTCAAAATTAGAGCTATAGTTCCTCTGTTACCTCGCTGAAATAAGACCCACATCCAGAAACCACTTAGATCCAGATGGGACAGATGTACTTCCAGAGGCAGATAGTCAAATTGCTCCAACTGACTGACACTGAGATGAGAACAAGCCTTCTTCAAACAATTGATTAAACCCTCAAGATCTCAAATTCTTTCAAAGCATTTTGGTGTCAGGGCAATCCAAATATTTGTCATGAAATTATTCCATTTTTTTTCAGGCACACTCTCCCCTTTGGGGTCAATGTGGGAATAGTTTTCATAGTTGCCTTATCACTGCCAAATTATAAATGAATGGAATGAGGTATTTGGAAATTCAGAGGCAGTATTGTTTCTTGTACAAACTTAAAACACGGACACACTCTCCTAATTCCCACTTGCTCCTAAATGAACTGGTTCTGCCCCAGTCTGCTGGTGACAGTGTGTGAATAAATATCACTAGGTGCAAAAAAAAAAAACACATCTGTACGTTTCACTTTTTAATAAAGCAAGTTTTCTTTGGGTATTTTCTTTGGATCCTCCCTTTGATTAAAACTGTGACAAATTCACCTAATTACTTAAGAAAAACTGAACTGGTAATTCATTTCACCATTAATAACTAAAAGAGACAAAGCATAAACAATTGTAAGATGTCTCTTTTTCTATGAAAAAGGTCTAAAGACTCACTTTATACTACCTGCTCGGCACCAAAGAGCAAACAGACACAGCCAGCAACTACCTGGTGACTATAGTGAATCATTTAGCAGCTTAAGAGCCGGATATTTCCCGCAGGAGACAGTAGAGACCAAAGTAGGTTAAGGAGAGTGAACTGGACAACGTTGACTACATTTACGTGAACACAAATGATCCGCTTTCAATCCAAACATGATAGACATGCATGACATAACAGCACCTTTGAAATATCTCTTTTGGACTGTGTGTTACAAACAAAACCAACAACCCAACAGTTTGCACTTTTATGGTCAGAAGGAGAATCATCCCTATTTTTAGACATTATGAAAGAGGTTTTTGGATAACATAGGTGCAAATATTGCAACACCAACCTTTTCAAGCAGGTGGCTGGGCAAATGAAAGTGTCCCTTCATCAGAGTATGGACAGCTGCATGTAAACTGTTGATATTGTCTTTTTCACAATAAGGGCATAAACCAGAAGATTTTGCACATGTAAATGTAGTTCCTGTCAGGTAGCCAGAAACATGACTCCAAATGAATCATACTGTTGCTCCATAACTGCTGGATGAGAATCTGTTCAAATTCCTGTTTGATTGTTTGTTTGTCTTTTTTAAAAGACCCTCCCCAAAATGCCAGACATAACCCTACCCACATGCGGTCCCCAGGGCACCTGCCATCAACGGAGACAGTGCCAATTCCTCTTCCATGCCGACTTTCATTACGTGATCTAACTGTGAATTTCCCTAATGATTCCTGTTGCTCCAGGCCTGAAGTTGCAGAAGAATTATGACATCCAGCAAAGCAACAAATGTCCCAGTTAAAGTGCAGTGTTAGTTGTCTTCTAGAAGACGAGATCACTGCTTAATGCTTTCAACTCATCATCTTCAAAAATCACTCAAAAAATCAGACCGAAAAATCAGTCATACATCAACATATTGTTTTGTGGCATTTGTCGCTATGACAAATATTTTCAGATCCGTGCTCAGCTCCTTGGCAGCTGGGGTGCACCGAGGCCAACAGTTTTACTCAGCAGAGGAAAACATGCACTGACATGTCGTCATGATACAAACACAACTGCAGTGCTAATTCAATAGCAGCTTGTATTTCTTCTCTTAACAGGCTGGATTTGTAGATCAGCTTTTCTGACCTAGAGCAGTGTGTGGGAGCAAAGCCCGAAAAGGGGGAAAATCATATGCGTGTGTGTGTGTGTGTGTGTGTGTGTGTGCGAGAGAGAGTGGGAAAAAAATAAGAAAGAGTTAACGTGGGATCCTGATCTCTCTGGGACTTACTCAATCCCAAATGTAATGTAAAACCTATGGGACAATGAGGGGCTGTACAGTGCCGAGTCTTACCCGGGCCAGAAAGTCCACCCAACATGTTGTCAAACCATGAGGAATTTATTACTAATGTTGGTCAGCTGTAGCGACGGGGAGGGGGGGCTTTTTTTCCAGTGCGGAAAAAGAGAAATCATTAATTATCTACACCGCCACCCTTGATCATTCCGTGAATTTCAGCTGAGTTTATCTCCAAAGCGTGCATTTCCATCCCGACTGATTCTCTTCAGCTAGCGTGTCCATTTATAAAGCTTGTGGCTTAACGGCGGGGTCAGCCACTGACCTATCCATTGACAGCCAATGGTGTGAAGGATTGGAGGTAGAGAAGGCAGAACAAAGCAGACATGGCAGCAGCACATGTGCCGTCATCCAGACCTTGGCCTTCACACTGGCCTCTTTCACAGTGGGAAAAAAGGTCTGGGGCACCAAAACAACCAACTACTGACACTTATTCTTGAGAATTGGGACAAAACCATATTTCGAGGGGGATTTAGATTTTTACTCTTCAATTATGCTGGGAAAGTATATTTTAAAAGATCAAACTCTTGACTATTAAACCTTGTAACGGGCCAACCTCCTGGTTATTAAATCTTTTATTAAATGTCAATGCTGAGTTCACGATTATTAGTTGAAAAATGTTACTTTTGTTTTTTCATTTCACAGCATAGTTGCAGTGAGTAGAGTTCTCTTAATGCTAATTGAAATACACATTTTTGAACCATAACTCTTATTTAGAAAAAATAGAAAGCTTAGTAAGACAGGGGTCCTTAGGGTATTGCTAAACCTTTTTATGCCTGATTAAACTGTGTTTTTGTTAAATCCTGATGGAGCTGGCAGAAATGTGGGACACAACTTTAAAGGGACAAAATCATAGAATATATATTTTAAAGCACAGTTTTATACCTGTTATCAGTAGGTATTGTTAATTTTAGATTTTGAGGCTATCCATCTATCCATTATCTGTAACCGCTTATCCTTGACGGGTCGCGGCGGGGCTGTAGCCCATCCCAGCTGACTCTGGGAAAGTGGCAGGATGCACCCTGGACAAGTCGCCAAGACAACCACTCACACTCACATTCACACTCATTAGAGGTATTAATTAACCTATTATGATGCGTGTCTGTGGAAGGAAGCCGGAGAACCCAGAGAGAACCCACACGGACACAAGGAGAACATGCAGACTCTGCACAGAAAGGTCCTGCCCCAGGCACAAAACTCCTCAGCCCCCCAGCCGGCTGGGGCATTCCAGTGGGTTATGCACAAGAAGTAGCCTATTAGTTCTGGCTTGAAAACCAGAATAACTGCCACTCAGGTAGATATAATTTAAAAGGGTCCATTGAAGTAGTTGCTGTGTCTGAACTGCCATACTGACAGTGCAGAGAACAATGGTGATGGAGACGATGACGTTAGTGGGTACTGAGACCTTAAACAAGGGGCTGCTCTGGTGTGGGCATGTTGTTTCAGGTACCTGTGAGATGCTGAAATACTATCCAAAGAGTCCTGGACAATAGTTCATTTAGTCTGAAGGTTTTTAGAGGAAAAAACATTGCAAAATCATTTTGTGGAAGAACTTTACACCTCAAGTTAGAATGGTGGCAATGATTTTATCTTTTGTTTTTGCAAGAATAATCAGTGGGAAGATTGAATTCACATTACAAAGTAATCTGCCAGGAATGTGCTCTTACACCATGTGGTTGACCAACGCAACACATTGCTGAATAATGCATTGCACTGTGGCAGAAGTTTAGCCATATTCAACTTGAACCCCCCATGATTGAACAAGTTTTTTTTTACACAATCCAATTCAAATGAATGTGGTTGCTGCATTTTTTTTTACGTTGTACTGTTGTCTGTCTGAAGGAAAAGGTAGCACTTTACATTACAGCTGGGTAATAACATGGTAATAGTGGGATTATAGTTTGGTTATTAAAAAGTAATAATGATGTAACTAGCTGAGGTACTTTTAGATTCCCCAGCTCTGATTCATGGTCATTACACAAAAATTATCGACAGGAAAAAAGTCACAGAATTACACACATGATGTGTATGATATTACCTTGAAACAAAAGGGAATAATGGGAATATAAAAGAAGATGAATTGTTACATTATAGTAATTGACAATTTTGACTTTTAAGAATTTTCACAGGATTGTGAAGGTATTGCACTGATAGTAGCCTACAATATCATGAAAACATCAGCTTATATTATTGTCAGATTAATGTCACCATATAACATTTTTAACCCAAACAGTCTACTGATATAACCATATTATTTTTGGGAGGTTACTATATCAACTAGCAAAATATTAATTAATATTAGGAATTAGAAAATCTAGTCTGTAACAGGAGACTTCAAATCACAGGTCAGTAAAATAGATGATTGTTGTCTCAAAAAAAAGAATTTGAGGACCTGGGAATGAAACACAAAAATCATCTGCCTTTCTCTAGAACTGCTTATTGCACCTTTAATTATTACCTCTCCATTATCAAACTATTACCCCATTCTTATCATGTTATTACCAAGCTGTAACAGAAAGGACGTGGAATTGAGGGAATTCAAAAAAATTACATTGAGAGAACAACTTTTTATGTAGGCACCTACCGTTAAGGATGTTTAATTGAATAATCATATCACATCCCAAAGGTTCAGCATGATCTCTGTTGTCCCAAATGTCTTCCTGAGACACCCTCTTGACACTCAACAGTGACTGACAATAACCTGGACCTGTTGATACAATAAAAGAAACAATAACACAGTCAGCTCAGCAGTTCTAACAATGAACTGCATCACTAAGTCATTCAAAAAATGAAATATCCAAAATAAATATTCCAGCAGTCATGTTATAAACACTATGTCAACAAGCACACATTAGACAACCTAATGCTAACAAACAAACCAACAAATACAAGCTATACACCAGCCGGGCAATTATGTTACTTTTAACCACACAATGTTTGTGTAATTTTATATTTATGTTATGTTTTGTTGTGATTTGAAAACTTATTTTTCTTATTTTCCATCCACAGAGATCTTAAGGCACTTTTCAGATAAGGCTCCAAAATACTTTTAATCCTAACCAGAGTAATCCTTGCAGGGGAAATTAAATGTGCTCTTAACATTAGGAAAACACTCAATAATCAGTTATATGCTTGTCCAGTGCTCTTAAGATGTCCAACCAGGATGTGTCATCAAATTGTTTTCAAAATTCCTCCTGGGTCCATTTGTCATACCAGTCATGACATTTTACACATATATGTCTGTTTTCAGCGTCAGTGTTTAGATCACAAGTATAACTGGAATCAGCTCTGATTTTGCAATATTTCTCCCTAACTTCTGTGTTACACTGTCAGTAAATGTGGCTCAGGGTTTTATGGGCTTCTGCCAAACTTGGCTGGACATGTTTAACTACATCTAAAGCTAATTCATGCTCATGTTAGAGCAATTGTGTTTATTACCCCAATGTGAGTTTCCAGGTTATTGAAGGGCAGTTAAATTTTAGTGGGGGAAAGGAGGGGAAGTGGAAACCAGCTGGGAAAGACGTGATTCAATCCATCCTTTGTATGAACCTCAGATATCCTTGAGAATATGAAACCATGCTGCTTGATGGGCAAATATTCAAATCCTCAGAGTATTACTTACCAATTTTCTTTTCTGCTATGTAAATATTATTAACAAAGCACATAAATACCATGGAGTGTATAAAACATGGACATGGTCTTTGTAACATCACCCATAAGTTTATTAATTTTAAGCCTTAATATAATATAAATGTGTGAATTATCAAAATTAAACCCCCATGCAGTTGTCCTAAATGGGAAAACTAGTAGAGATACACCAATTTCAATTTTCTTGGCCAATTCTGATTTCCAATTTTTTAAGGGTCTGACCTGCCAATTCTGATTTTGGCTGATTCCGATTTTTAGTCTTTCCCAGAACTATCACTGACAGCATTCACAAATATTTTTGCGACTTTTCTTAGAAAAAAAAGATTAAATTGGATGTTTAGAATAAAATATCAACATCCTTCATAATAAAACATCCAGGTTACAGCCAGGCCTTATAATAGTTTTATATTAAGATGAGGGATAGGAGGAATGCCATCTTGCAAGATCATGGAATCTTGCAGGATTTCGCAGGACACAATTTCACATTATCTCATGTGGAAGCAGATGTAAACAAACCGGAGACTGATGCGGTGCAACAGTTTGCTGCAGTGAAACATTACCATGAGAAACACAGACGCAGAAGTTAAACGAGTCTGGATGAGAAAATGTTTTAGGAGACAAATCGACACCGGACGTTTATTCTTCAGCCAGAACAGGAGGTGAGATTTTAACTGTCCCTCTGTGAACAGCAGTCTGCTGCTGGCTAACATTAGCCTGAAGAGCTACAGAGTTTACGGCTGTTTTGCGCCACTGTCAGCTGCTCTGTCTTGTTGATTGGTACATCCCTAAAAAACTAGCTGTAGAGACCAAACTTTTTTGTACTAGTTTGTAAACCTGTTGATTTCTGCTGTACAATTGAGCATTTTAACATGAGAGTCTATGGGAAGTGACTCACTTTTAAAGCATAGACCATATATAAACTACTGGACGGAGCTTCCAGGTCTGAAAAGTAAAGCCAATGTACATTCTCTCAAATGGCCAGCAGGGGGTGATTCCACTGGTTTCCAAAATTAGTCCAGTTGTATGTACCCCTCTGGTGAAATGAGCCTACTTCTGACTTGATATAGGACCTCAGTAAACAGTTTTCCTCATGAGTTTATGGTCTCACTAGCTAGTTTCAAGTCCTCTTTTACACAGCATGATGTTCATTTTGTAAATCATGGTCCCATTTACAGTAAAACAGATGATAAAGCAGGGAATGCTTAAGGGCATTGCCACTGTCTGTTTGATAAGTCATTCTCAGTGAGTCAGTCCAGCGCAACACACAAAGCTAACGAAACTCTGAGCAACTAGACAGTATGGATCAAGATCCTGTCATTGCAGTGCCTATTGTTTGCCTATAATGGTTTTAGAAACATGTTTCAGTGCACTCCTTAGCTGTAATATGAGAAAGATTGCGAACAAACTGTCAAACTGGACAATGTTGATCAAATATGGATCAAGAAACTCAAGAAATCGAGAAACTTTGCAGCTAGGCAGGCCACCATTATTTCCTGCTGAGCCAAAACCAAGCATTGCCCAAGTCACAATATATTGCCCACCAGCTAAGTTTGCAAAAAAAAAAACAAAGTGATACCCGACTATAATGCTGAACTCAAAAGGTTCCCATTTGAGGAACTTAAATTTTGGCACTTCCATGATGACTTCATTTTTCAACTCTGGAGTTTGCTGCCCTTTGTAAGTACCAACAATGAGTTTCACTGAAAAGAGCCTGTTGCCCAAGAACATGAATCAACAGTAGTAACATTTTGATTCCTACAGAGTGGTCATGGCATGAATGTGGAGGCTTTGTACAGGATCATTTTGCTGACGCTGATTATTCTGCTTCAGAGATATCACTATGTCTTATCAGACATGCACAATATGCCAGCTGCTTCTCTTTGAATGTATTTACTGAGGTGACAAGAGGAATAGTTGAGAGTTTGACCGTTATCAGTCAAGCAGACATGCAGGTAAAGATGCTGGCTGCTGTCCAAAAGTCATGAGTCACAGATCACAGACAGCAGATGGTGTGATAGCTCTGCTAACTTTGGCAGAGAACCACAGAGCGCCTCACTGGAACCCATCCCACCCAACCCTCCAAGTTCCTCCTTAACACCATCAACATAACATCATAAAAACAGAGTCATAAATCACAAGACTACTAAATAAAGTTTAATAGGAAACACAGTGTTGAACAATGTGAGAGGACAAGTTATTTTTGGACTCTGAATGGGGACAAAAACGAAAAGTGATCATGGAGAGGGAGGGTGATATTTTCTTAGGAAGAGTACATGTCTTGTGTGTTTACATCTTAATTTGTTATTATTGTACGTTGCGATGTAATCTCTGTACAATCAAAAGAAGTCTGACAAATGAGTCTGGAGCACGCTGCCAAGCTCACTGAGCGATTGCATAACCCTCACTCCTGAGATTCATTAATAGCCACGTAATGGAAACGCGAGGACCGGCAGCGGCAGCAGCTTGACACACACTGACAGAGAAATGTACAGCTTTTTCCTCGCTTGACGTCTTTGAGAAGGTCTCGAGACAAGACAAATACTGCACGTAAATAACCATTGCGCTCCAGGCCGACACATTCCAGATCAGACGACAAATAGCCATTACCTGCCTCATTATCAATCACGCAGGTACAGCAACGCACTGTCACTGGCTCTTTTCATGCATTCACAATGACAGTCATAACTTTGACCTGACAAACCCAGTCAGCTTGAGCAACTTCCCCAATCCATCACAGCTGTCAGAGGCAGAGCACGGCTTTGTTCTGATTAATTACACCCTTGCTGGTAGGAGCTGTCAGTCATCCAAACAGGTGATATATACACACGATCAAGATGTTGTGAATGAGCATGAATGAGTGTGGGTGTCATGAGTCAGCCGCCAAATATTCAAATGAACATTAAGAGACAGAAACAAAACAAGGAAACCATTTGGCTGCCCTCTGGCAAAACTATCCAGTCTTCACTGTCCAGGAAAGCAGAAGAAGTGCTACCAGTGTCAGAGGATCAGAGACGCTGCATTAGAGTGACGAGTGAATGCAATTTCCCCTGAGAGAGATCGTATCATAATGATGTCAGCGTCTTTCTGTGCACATAATATGTTTGAATAAAGCTGCAGGGGACCTCGAGGGAACTCCGGCATGCAGCGGAGTTACAGTAATGTGTTTAAACTGGCAAAAGACTCATCGGAGCATGAGTTTCCTTGAGAAACATTTCAAAGCTCATAAACCAAACATTCCTCCACATGCATGTCTGCTCTCCGCCTGTCTCACGGATCTTGTTGGATTGTTCCAAATTGGACACATTAGCACAATAAACATCTACTCCCTGTGTGTTAGTAGATAAAGTAGTTGCAACGCAGAACATGGAGTGTGCATTAGTGTGAAAGTGTGTGACTTTTGTGTACCTGAGTGTGCATGTGTGGGTGTAAGTATCTGAGCACTTGTGGCCATTCACAACATGTACTTGGCAGTGCAGCAGTGTGAGTATGCAGTGTTGGAATCCAAGCGCTGCTTTCTACTTCTCTTGTAATTGTTTTTAGTTTTGAGAATGTTGCACTGAACAGTATATTGAAGTCACAAGTGATGCTTTATGACTTAAATGTAAATCCTTGGCCCAAACATGGCAACATGCAATGGCTGCCTTTTTTGGTTTATCACTCAAGGTTGCCATAATTTCTTGACAACACATACTTAAGTTGTTTACTGTAAAGTAAAAGCATTTGTAGATTGAGCCAAGAGTTGGTTTGAGCTGTAAGGTATTTGGAAATAACCCAAAATATTGGGGAAAAAAATTAAATGCCAACCTCATGATGGCACTACAACCTTTTTCAGGCCATACTGCAATTAATATTTTTGGGCCTATTCTTGTTTGCACCCTTTAACCGCTAAGTCAGCAGCAGTTGTAGCATAGTCTCATGCTCATGGGGGTACAAAATACTCCATTGTGGCTGACAAAAATGTCTGTACACCTGAGATAATAAGACAGCTAACTGGCCAGTATGTTTTATTAATATGTGGCTAACTTGTTTCACATCATGGATAGGTGCCACACATTGATTCAGTAAGGTAATTAACCTGATTGCACCAGGATACACGGGCAGCCTTTGGTCAATGTTGTTTAAATTAAAGTTTTTGTTTGTTTTTTTTACAAATAGGCTGATTTATCTGCTAATCATTTATTGGATATAAATGTGTATTTCCAGACATATTTATATTAGGGGGTGGCACCATTGCAGTAACTCTGACAAGCCTGTAGGGGTCACACACCCCCTGTTGAGGACCCATACGCTATAGGAAAAGTCAGTCAGTCACCGAAGTTAGTAGGATTCACCCTCTTTGGACCATGAATGTCTGTACACATGGTCTATTGAACCCCCAGGGTTTGACAAGGTGTTGAGGTGCAGAATTGGGCCAATCCAGGCTGAGAATAAACTCCACTTAACACCAGTTGGTGAATGTTTGAGTCCTGTCAGGCCCATTTATAGGCCAAACAGTGCAGTCTCAAATATAAAAATATGGACAGTTTAATTACAACAACACTGATTATGGGCCTTGACCTCGAGTATTTATCTATTTTTAACAGGGTTCTATTTTTGTTTAAAGGATAGATTAATATTTGCACAAGTCAGTCTTCAAATAACAGTCGCTTGTTAAAGCATGATCCCTTGTCAAAGCATTTACAATGTACATAATGGAGGATGAAATCCCCAGTCTTCATTCGGTGCAAAAATACATCACAAACTTTGGCTGCAGCTAATTGAGGCTTCAGCAGATGAACAAATCACATGGGTAGCATCTGAAATTGGCGCCTTTTTAGTATGGGATAACTACAGAGAGCAAAAACTGTTTCAATGTCTGTATAGGAACCTGACAATTGTTTTAAGCCAGAAATGCATTGGTTTGAGGATTAAAGTTGTTCTACATACAAGTGTTGCTGGAGTTTTACCCCATTGTCATCAGAGATTAAGGAAATATGTAAAGTTGAAACACTGACATCTCTGACAACAATACTAGATTTTTATAACGGTTAAATTGAGCAATATGTTAAGGGAATCTGGCAGGCAGTTATTGAACTCCATCTCCAGAGTGTGTATTTTCAGAGCAGTGGGCTTTTGTTTTCAGGATATCAGGCTTAGCTTTACTTCCACAGACAGCTGATCAGCTCACAGTGTAGGACTCTTTGTCACTTGTCATTGTTAAAGTATAATGTTGGGCTCATCTTGTGCTCACGTAGGATCAATGTCCCTGCAGTCTGCAGACGACTTACCTGAGCTTCAAGTCTGAGGCTCCAACTTACTATTTGAACTGCAGCAATCATTTCTGCATATTACTCCTTTAACTTAATCCCAAACACTAAAACAATGAATTCAGGAGAGGAATAAAACTGAGGCTGTGGGAATTAATGAACGAGAGTGACAATGTGACGATGTACTTATAATTCATTGTCCATGATTTAGCCTCTAACAGAAGCAAAGAAAAGGTCAGTCTGCTGTGTTTATCTCCAGCTACATGAATCTGAGCTCCCACTGAGTGTGTGTCTGTCTGACTTACTGCAGTGTAACATGATCAGTCAATCACTAACTCCACTACTCTATACTTATGCTGAAGAGCTCTGCGGGAATCCATCACACACCTTTCACATGAATCAACAAGTGCTCATAAGGGTAATTACACCTGTTAAGTGCATGCAAGTATGCACGTCTTACCATATTCTATACATACAGGATGCAAATGTGCGTGGGTGTGAGTATTTACAGTGGGTCACGCTCTCTCTAATCCTCTCGTCAGTTATCCACAATGTCCAAAACTATGCAAACTAGTATTTCCACTGAAACGCACAGACAGTGTGCACCAGGTGCAGCTTCACACGGGCTTAGTGTTTTACTTTCCACAACAGCAGCATTCATACAATGACCATATTCTCATGCCAACACACTTTCCCCTTTTAATGGTTCATGGCTTGCAAATCTACTCGAAGGGTTTCAGTGAGGCAGCTGCTTAGGGAACAGGACATGAACACTTCTTCCCAAGGACAATGCGTCTCAGTTGGCCATCGCACACAAGCACAGTGGCCTCCGAAGGCTAAATGTAGACCACCATGATGCAGCCGCAGAGAGTTTCCAGTGTTAAAACATGTCTGGGAGCAAACTGAGACACTTCAGCCTGTGTGCTCAGGTTGTCTACATGCTAACGCTACAAAGCTCACAATCATGCCTGCTGATCCTTATCTGAGCAACAGTGATGCAGACCTGCTCTAAGAGGCTTTACTGTGCTCCGCTCCACAAGCAAAAGCTTTTTAAAGATTGACTTCTTTGTGGAGGGTAAAGGCTCTGAAGCTCAAAGAAGCAGCACAGGCTGGTGTTTTATTACATTGTGTTTCTTCAATGGCCTTAGCGCTTGAAAACAACTTTCCAGCTGAGCAGTCCTAGCATTAACAAGTCGTTCATCTTTGATGAGCTCCATATGCAATAAAACAGGAAGGGGGGGGAAGAGCCTGTGATCAGAGAAATAAAATCATATGTATATTCTGTCACGCCTCACATCCTCTGGAGCACTGCAAAATGTGGTGTGCTTGAAGGAAAACAAATATCATGTCCTGGTACAAGGCTGTGTTTGTTTCTGCTGCTTTCATTGGAATCACATAAGCAAATGTGAGCCTTGAAGACAAATGTGCAGCTAAAAACTGCTTTTACATGATTTATTTCTTTTATGGCGGATTGCAGGAATACTTTGTCTTATCTTCAGGAAGTCTTCCAGCCTGCTGCAGGGACATGTCAGGAGCCATGATCGCTCTTGCTCACAAGCCGCGTTGTTCCCCCTGCAGCTATATTCTCAACCTTGGGTGGTCACTTTACATTTTCGTATGCCTCCTTTCCACTCCCACTGTTTCAGACATTGCAACGCAGTGACAATGAGCGGTGGTTTTTATCTCGGTTTGACGGGCCCTCTTGAGTCTTTGTCTCAACTAAGAACCCCCACTTTTCCCACACACACACACACACACACACACTCACAGACACATGCCCTGTCTGCATGGAAGACAAACACATTCATGTCATACTGTATCTGCGAGACAAAAAGCCTCCCAACCCCGCCCAGATTTTCACAGTTGACAGTCAAGTTCTGGGTCAGTCGCGCTGGCGGGAGCTCACATCCGTCTTGCCTTTTGACACACGTCGCATATGAAAAACGAGACAGACGAGATTTCCACATAAAGGGTTGGAGGGCTCATCTTCAGTTTCTGAGGCAGCTCATAGCCGTGGGTTCACCAGAGTACACACTGTAAAAAATAATGTACTTGTTTTAACTTTAAAAAGTTAGGTAGTCAGTCTAGTTTGCCATAAAATTTTAAAATTGACTGAATTGAAAAAGATAAGTTGAGGTAATTCTGAAAGGATTCAAAACAAATATACTTTTCCAGTAAAATAATGTTGAAAAAACAACTCAAAAAGAAGGCTCTGCTCGAGAGCTTCTCAAACAATGCATGCTGGCAAGTCTGCCAACAGGGTTGTAAGAAAATATCTGTACACTTGAGTGTCATGAAAAGTGATATTGTGTCAATTTTTCAAAAACGCCATATTGTGATACATGCAAAGATTTGTGGCAGTGGTTCATTTTGTGTTGTTCAACTCATCAACTGTTAGATAGCAGTGTTGTTATCTATCTTTACTGTTCTGATGCACAAAAAAAAAAACTTTTTCGACTCAAATTTATGCATTTGATCAGTTCTTCATACTATGAGCTTACTTTAAAGTAGATAAAAGAAGTAGAATGTCACCATGCTTACAGTATCACAATATATCACAATATACTGAATAACCCCTGTATTGTGCTACAGCCCTGTCTGCTTAAGAAACTTAATTTAACAAGTCTGATTGAACTTTTAACAATACTTTCATTCAGCTCATCATTAAATCTAATAAAGACAGAGTAAATTTAAGTTAAACTAACTTAAAAAAAAAAATAAAACTATGTTAAAGCTACTACAAGGACAAACATAATGTCAAAAATAAAATTATCTTAAGAAAAATCACAGTGAGAATTTTTCATTTGAAAATATGTTTAAAAGACAATTATGGTCACCGCTAAAAAAGATGTGCAGAGTTTGCTCAAAAGTAAATGTTTTTTCCCTCTACAATGTGTAAATGAAAGCCTATTGTCACTTTGGAGTCTAATTAAGAAAATATATTGAAATTTCTCAGTTGAAACATTATTTGTCAATGTTGCATATTATTAGGTACCAGGGCCACCAGGGTATAAATCCTATGATTACTATACTTTATGCATATATCTTTGGAATACTTGAAGTTGTAACCAATATGCAGAAGTACTGAAGTATGTGTGTTAGTCTACAGCAGGAAGCGCTATTTCTTTACTTTACTTTAAGAACTTGAAGAAGCTTCTTGTTGGCAGCACACAGGCTGTATAGTTGGTATTTATAACATCTGATATGAAACATTATATGAGTTGAAATTTTGTCTTTCTGTAGACCAGATTTAATCTACCAGTGAGTTACGACTGTGAAGAAACTTTAAGAAAGTTTTGTTCAATAATACTGATACTGATACTGATACTGTAATCGCACATTTGCAGGTTGAGGAGGGTGAAAAAAGGTTTAAGTCTTTCATACAGAATACCAACCAGTTTTAAATTAGAAATCAAATATAACAAATGTTAATATATTAATATACTAATATGAGAAAATATTAGTTTATACCTTTAAGTTTTTGTCTGATTTTTTTACAGTGCACAGGCACAGAGACACACACATGCACATATTTGGCACACACAAGAAAAAGCCTTTTTGTAACAATTTAATTTGCTGTATTTTCCACGGTTCTCAGCAGCACCTATTCTGTGTCAGATCACATTATTCCTTTCCACCACCGTTCAAGGAGCTACACTGCATACAGTGTGTACTCTGTAGTGTGTGTGTGTGTGTGTGTGTGTGTGTGTGTGTGTGTGTGTGTGTGTGTGTGTGTGTGTGTGCCAGAGTCCAGGTCACAACAGTTCTGCTCAGTTAAGCTCAGCGATGTTAAAAGAACATCAGCACCCTGTGGTGGAGTTTATGCTTTGGCGATGTATATGTGTGCCAGTGAAAGGGGAACCGGGGATAGAGTCATCAGGACTGTGGGATGACCCTGGGTTCATGGCGTGCCCCCCCGCTGCTCGCCCCTTTCATCAAGCAGCCCAGTTGTTGGTTTAGCTCAGGCCCTTCTCAGCAGGCCTTGGCACAGGGGAGAGCCCGTGGCCAAAAAGGATTTGGTGAGAGGAGGAGGGAAGTCTGCTCATACTCAGCAGCGGCTTTTTGAGCATCAAGCACCACCTACTTCCAATCATGCGTTACCCCCCAAATACACCCTGTGCCTGCAAAACCTGCACGGCCAGACCTGGAAGGGAAGCTCTAAATATATCTTAAAGGTAGCTCAGAGAAGCAAAGAAACAAACTCTCAATAATGCATTATGACACATTTCAAAACCGTTCAGTGTGTATCCAACAAAGTTGGCAACATCAATCACGTTTCCGTAGAGACGTCTTGGATGTTATTACAGCATTTATCTTTTAGTGGTGCAGTGGCACATCACAAGCGAGGAGATAATGACACGCTTTATTGAAATGGAGACGAATGCACCCTCTCCTCACCATGGGTGGTCTAGTCAGAAGTGTTGCATGGAGAAGAGCCCCACAGGCAATTAGCATGCAAGCCAGACTGAACATCTCTGGTTTGTGCATTACACACAGCTGGGCTCAAGGCATCAGTCAAGTACAAGATAGGCCTACTACGGAGTGCGCGCATGTTTTTATGCAACAGTAACGGTATGTGGTTCTGAGTACAAGTGCTGTATGAATGCGAGTTTAAGAGTGGTAGAGGAGAACGTAAAGCTAAAATCAAACTCTGTTTACAGCAGCAAGTCTCAACTAGCTGAATCAGGGCCCCTGGAAGACAACACTAAACACAGGTAGACAGAAACTAATTAGGTTTGCCCACATGAAGTCATTCATGTTGCAGTTGATGGTTGGAGTTCTTGTCGGCTTGAACTTTTGTCTTTTTAACAGCATTTTTGGTTTTTTAGTTTTATATTTAAAGAGGCATTGATTTTCTATTTCACTTTAGTAAAATTTTTAGGACTTGCCAGAGACAGACTGAAACAAGAAAAGGGTCAGCCATGCTAGCGGCTCTACAAGGTTGTATCAGCATGCTTACAATTACAATGCTAATATTTCTTAAGCTACTAAAAGGAATTTTAAACTGTTTATGAAACCAGTTCTGTATATAGTTGTTTATGTATAGTTGTTCTTACTGTAGGTCACCATGACATTTTTATGGCCTGTATGGCATTTGGCAAAGACAGTATTGTAGTCAAGACCACCTAAACCAAGACCAATAAGTGACCAAACCCAGAGTGTATCGAGACAGAGACAAGACCAAGGCAGGGTGAGACTGAGACAAGACCAAGTGCTGGCACATCTGTAGCTCTCTCACCCAAATGAGGGCGCAGTACCACAGTGTGTAGCGTTCATGTCAATGCTGACATTAGCTAACGTTGATGTAATGTCACAATATATAAATCCATGACATAGCTTTATGTAGCCTGTTTCGGCATTGTTTATCACAAATATAAAAGCATATCTTAGCTAGCTAGCTTTGCTGACATCACTTACACTACACTTATGTTTCCTTCATGCTTCCTCTCTAAGTGCCAACAAACGCGGTCTTAGCCGTCTCAGTAAGCACTGTATTGCAGAATTTAGAGACTGTTGTGTTGTGATTGTTGTGAATGTTTTCTTTTGGATGCTGTTTTGCAGATGAACACTTTGTGGTTTAAGAAGTCGGATATTATTACAAAATCTTTGGCTGACATCTCCTCCCAGACAGCCAAAGCTTCTTCTCCTGTCTCCTGCATTCGCTTTCTCTGAGTGTGTGCGAGAGGGGGTGGGGTGACAGGCAGTAACAGTAACAAAAATTTCAAATCGATATGATATATCAAGTTATTAGTTGCATATGAAGAAGGAAGTTATATGCAATCAGTGATATCAATACAGTTGTGGTCCTGCCCTGTCTTGAAATACAATCCAGAGTCCTCATCATCTGAGACTGAGACAAGACAGTAAAAATGTGACCTATTCTGAAATGAGACCTTCAAAAAAGTGGTCTGAGACTCAAGTACTACAGCACTACTCAATTACACTAAACAGCTGAGACAGTGTTGAAAAATTTACAGTAAATTTGACTTAATGATGGAATTAGACGAAAAGTTAAGGGATCACCAAAGTTATTATAATTTATCCTGCATAGATGTCTGTACTAAATCAACAATCCATCTGATATTTGTAGAGGTATTTCAGTTGGACCAAAGTGGTGAACCGCTACTGTGGCTGAACAACATAACCAAAAATTACTCAAGTGATGTACTTGACTTGACAAAGCTCATCCAGAGCCACAGAAGACATGGTACAACTATTTCCACAGGCTGTGCAGAACGCCCTGTCACTCACAATTGACTCTGACATGTAAAATCTGTTGAGAACCCTGACGAACATGACGTGCAATTTGGCACCAATAACAGTAAGACTGCTCCTCTTTTCCTTGCAATTTTTGAAAGGAAATCGGGTCAAGATCTATGAATTCTGCAGCCTCCAGCGTGTCTGAGGTCAGACTGTAAAACTGTAGCTTAATGGATGGAAAAAGCACCAGAGTCTGCAACTCAAACTGCACACTCCAAAGGTGTGCATGTTTAATTTAGCCTCTAAATAAATAACCCATTGCCAGAGGGAAGAAAAATTCTGTATTATGATCTCAAATTTGTCCAGACAGTTCTATTTTAGGTAAGGGAGAGCTGGGTAACATAAGTCAGTTTTTACTCTTGTTGCAAACACAGTATGTCCCTGCAACATTGCAGTTGTTACATTTATTTATCATTTGTGAAGTTACAGCAACATTACACTCAAAACATTACCATTAGTCACACTGCTACTACACTGTCGAAACATTACAACAAAAGGTATTCTATGGTATTTTTTGCAATGTCTGTTCAATGTCCTCTGCATGACATTTACATTTACATTTACATTTATGCATTTAGCAGACGCCTTTATCCAAACCGACTTACAAAAAGAGGATTAACAATCAAGCTACATAGAAGAGGCCCTAGAAGAGTATCGCTAGATCAGGACAGGAGATGCTCTCTGAAGAGCTGGGTCTTCAGGAGCTTTTTCTTGTACTTTGTTTAATGACAATGCTAAAACATCACAACATCTCCAAAAAGTGGTGGCAATGTTGAGGCAACGTACTGGCAATGTTTGAAATGACATGCTTGCGATGACAATGTCGCTTAGACTACTGCAGTGTCACATGTCGCAAAACTTGTATTGCAACTGTGTTTCTGCGACAACTTTGTGGTAGAAGGGGATATTAGGAGGGGTAAGTCAATCTGAGTCAATGGGTAAGTTGAGTTGGAGTTAACTCAGTCATCTGACTTTTCAGGTTAGAATGATTAAAGAAATAATTTACCTGTTTCAACTTAATTACCCATTGACTCATCTTACCCTACTCTCCCCCATAACTGATCAAAAATGCTATTTCCTCTGTTTTTTTATGTGTCTTAGATTCCAAAATAAGAAACGCTCATCCTGGTGTAATGATCTTAATTTCTTTCCATCATGTGTAAAGACTCTAGTCTGCTCTTGAGATTACAGTAGGATCTAAAGTAAGATTCTTGTTACTTAAGAATTAAATCAGGATATCAGAAATTTGTCTCAGTGATCAAATTCAAGTGTTACCAGCTGCACTGTCTCCAAAATACAGCTAAAACAAATATAATCCACAAAGGGGACTCCCCGTAGCATTAAACGCCACTTGAGACAGATACAGACAGAAAGTAACACTGTACATAAACAGCAGTATAATATCAGAGAAAAATGACCTACATAACTGCCTGCGAGTGTATAAATCCCAGGTAGTAGGTTTGTGTGTGTGGCCGTCCTGCTGGGAGATACCACATCATTCATCATCTCATTAAAGAGGCTTATAGCAAGGAAGAAAAATGGAAGGTCGGACATACTTTCTAAGAGTCATCATGATTGGATGAGAACGCTAAGTAGGAGGGACATTCGGAGCGTGCACTCCTCTTCATTGGCGGACTGCTGCGGCTTCTGGTGACGGCGGCTGATCTCAGGGATTGTGCACGGTCAGGTGCAGCAGTCAGTCAAAGCCCTGGCTCCCACTGAGCGAGTTGGCATGCAGCCTGAAACTCTCATCCAAAGCCACAAGAGATACCTGCAATTTGTCACCCCTATAAAATAACGTTCTCCGTCTAAATTGTCATTTACAGGCAGAGGGGTTTGTGCTCCTACAGGGAATGACACTTAACACCGAATCTGTCTCCTATGGAGCGTTGTGTTATCAAGAACCTCCCCATCCACCCACATCTCTGCAAACTCTTCGGCTGGTGTTTTTGTAGCAGTTGGCAGAGGCAGAGGAAGGTTTTAAAGAAGTAATCTTTCCTGGCTGCGAAGCTTTCATACTAGTCAGTGTAAAGACGGGCAGGAAAAGCCCAGAGGGCAGTGCATCAATTCTTTGTTTGACGACTGGCTTGGCAGATCGCCAGGACCTGATTTCTCACACTATGCATGCCACAGCACACCTCAGGCTTAGGAGACACAGATACAGATGGAAAGACTGATGACTGAATTAACTGCTTGAAATTTAATTTCCATTTACTGCATTTACTTCAATACTACTTGGTAATTAAGTTATTTTATGGCAAGCCCTTTAAACATTAAATCAGTAGCAGTAATAGTAGATAACAGTTGCTTTTTGATGTGTTATAATTCCAAGCCAATTCATCCATAGTCTAATTCTGACCAGTAGAAATGCCTTCTCTCTGACATAATGACACTAAATAGCAGTTGGCTTGTGGTGCACAATCACCAAAAAAATTTTTTTTTTTTGAAAAATTGAAAAATTCAATTTTCAATTCAAAATTCTTTCCAAAAGTCATGAGCCTGTTACATGAAAATAAACCACACACCTTGTTCTGAGCAGTTTCATGTAGGAACTATTTTCTTTCTGCAGTAGAATCCCAGAACTACTTCAGAATCTACTGGAACTACTTTCTTTTTCTACTAGAAAAAAAGTAGTGCCATTTAGTACCATTACATTAGAGAGAAGGCAGACACCTCTATGGCCAATATCTCCAAAACTGTAACTCACACCAAAGCTATCTGGATGGATAAATAAAACTACAGGCCAGGGGAAAAATATGTACGTCTGATTTTGGGGTGAACCTTCCCCATTAATTCTTGATCACGAGAATTAATTTCTTACTAGTGGGAATGTCCATTGTGGATATCTATAACTTTTACAATTACAGCTAGTCAACTTTTACCATTGACTTCTAGTCTGACTGATTGGAATTCATAATTAATTGATATCAAAGTCAGTCTCACAGATCAATTATTGATATCAGCAGTGCAGTTTGTACTGGTGGTAACAGTCACTGTAGATGTCCACCATTGTTCTTACATTACTGATAGATATAATAGCCTATATGAAATTCTAGATATCTAAAATTCAATTCTTGTCAAAATTAAATTACTGATTTATCTGTTTGGAACTGTAACTAGTTTGTTACAGTTCTAATTTCAGATATCTATACTTGCATTTCAGACATATTTCAGATAACATGCAATTATAACTAGTGAAAATTATACTGATACATTTGAGATCCGTTTAACTGGACAGAACTGAATTTTAGCAGCAAAAATCTTCGTACATTTTGGAACAAAAGACAGATACAATGAAATCTATGTGAAAAACACAACACAAAGTATGCACTTCCAGTAAGTACTTGAGCATGATAAGTGCACTTGGTGCAAAAATGATAAGACAAACACAAGACAAGTGCAGGATCTGCTGCATCATGCACTGCAGTTAATGAAGCCGCTTCAGTTCTTCCTGAGAGAGGAGCGTAGGAGGTCTGGTAAAATTCTGAGCTGCTCAACTCTGTATAAATAAGAATTTTTTTTTCCCTTATTGTCCTTGACTTTTGCAGTCATCAGCCTCAACTGGTTTACAGAAGGGATCAGTTACCATTCTGTCACTGTGAGTGAGGTTACACGTGTTGTCATTCATCTCCATGAGTGCTACGTCACACATTTGTCACAAAACATGCAGATGCATGGAGCTGTAAAGCTACTGAGTGGTGTTGAGTTATATATGACATATCTCAATCATTCCCCGAGGGCATCTATTCTCCACAGTTTATGTTTCATAAACTGCATTGCTAATGGTCTCAGATGTCCTCCACACCAGCGATATACTGCAGATTGTACTGTATGCTTATGTAAAATGTACCTTGCCTTACACGTTTTGTGTCTGTGCTGTCAATCTCTAATCATAAAGATGTGTCTTGGTATTTGGTGTGATTCCCCTTTTCTGCAGGACTTCTTCCTATCCCCTTTTTGCTGCAGGATTTCCTCCCATAGGTGTCAAACTAATTAATAATCATAATAATAATAATAATCAACATTTACACAACTAATTATCTGCTTTACACACATCATTCCTCTATTTAACACATCGCATCCGTCTGCCCTCTACTGCGTTGTGTCTGGAGACCAGCGTTTCAGTGGAAACAGTCATATGTTCTGTGTGACTATGAGCACCTTTTTACTGCTGTGCAAACAACCGTGTCGTGCCCCAAACTGTCACACCAAAACACACACAGGCACTGAAGTACAAATATGCAGATATGTTGATAGTGGGCAGTGCAGACAATACAGGAACTGTTTTATCTGTGTACTGTCAAGTCTCCACCATGGCCTCGGCTCTTTGATGTGGGCCATCTTCTTCACACAGTTTGAGCCTTTCCCTTTTTCCTCAGAATGCAGTCATATCTGCATTAAAGGAGCAATACGTAGCAATTGTGCATCCAGATGTTTTTTGAATTTGGAAATCCTGACTATGGCCCTGCTCTCACATCCATAATGAGATTAGCAATGATAAAAAACTGTGATTGAACTGAAGACATATGTTAGCAGGATAGAAAGAATCCAGTGTTGCAATCATGTGCATCTCTAATTGAAAATAAACTTTCATATGTATTTTGAAC
Source organism: Lutjanus erythropterus (assembly GCF_056507025.1). Classification (NCBI taxonomy): domain Eukaryota; kingdom Metazoa; phylum Chordata; class Actinopteri; order Lutjaniformes; family Lutjanidae; genus Lutjanus; species Lutjanus erythropterus. Next base: position 33,293,937 of record NC_139326.1, on the reverse strand, counting down.
ACACATTGATGTAAACATTATACACATCACACGTGTTTGACACTTGAGTAGGTTAGCTTAGTTTAGCCTCAAAGCCACAAAGTAATGTTAGCTCCCAGGGTGGCTAGCTAACTTTCTATTAGCCTGATCAAGATTAGCAGGGGGTGGTGCCAGTTCTCCAGTCGGAAAACCATTATACCACTGCGGAAAAAGACGGTGCATTAAGATAATTAAAACAGCACCAGAAAATATTATAGAAATATGACATTTCTGCTTGTTTTATGTATTAATGTGAGGAAGATTCCATCAGATCTGTGTGGATCAGTCACATGTTACAGAGCCATAGGAGCGATGACGAGACCGTCAGAGTGCAAACAGCTGATCAGTTAAATGTTCACGGTCAGAATTCAAAAAAGGTATTTCCATATCCGTTTAAGCACATTCACTCTGTTTTGAAAAAAAAGCAAAATCCATCTCAGCTGAGCATGGATATGGATGATTTTAACGTTTTTGGAATTTTGCCAGTTCCGTGATGAAACAGATGGCAACGGCTAATGAATTCTTTGATTTCACCCAAAGGCTCTTTTAACAGCAGACATTTTGCCTCTTCAAAGCAGGAAAAGCCCAGGTGTAGCTAACATGACTAACATTCAGGTGTGCCAGCTTAATGAAATGGATCAATCATTAATGGCATTAGCTGCACCTGTGCCTCTCCTGCTGACCAGCACAAAAACCTACTGCAGGGACTCCCACCAATAATCACCAAGTGCCTCCTAAGAACAGGACTAAGGTTCCAAATTATTCTAAATAAAAATGTGAGTTTTCTGTAAACAGTTTTTAAGCAAAAAACATTAAACTTGCAAAAACGTGATAAAAAATGTTTTTTATTGGTTAGAGCTAATATTTATTCACACTTTGTGGATATAAAGATTTTGTATGCAACATTAACTTTCTAGTCCCAGTTTCTAGTTTGTATGCAGTTTCATTCATTCCTTTTCTTAAATTAATATTCTGCCAGTCACTGGTAAACTGCAGAATTTCTACTCAAACTGTCTGCATGAAAGCAGAAGTGCTAAAATAAAGAATTTTCAGCCTCTTGCCAAAATAAAGATTTTATCACACAGTGTCTTGTTGACACAGCAGTGACAACAGCGGAGTGGTGAGTTAGTAACACACACAGAGGCGGGCAGGGAATCCGTGATAGTCTCTCATTCCTCTACAATATCATTATGTGCCGCTCGGTGTATCTAAGATTATGAAACAGGACATTGTCAAACAGAAGCAATGTGTACTCAGCAAACCTTCCTTTGATGAAGAAAGGTTAGGAAAACACAAATAGAAGTGGAGACACACAGATGTGCAGTATACAGCAGCTGTGTACACACATAACTGCTGCAGGTTGATTCTGAGGAATTAATTATCTGAAATGGCTGCTTTAGATGTGCCTGACTAAAACAAATAATGACACGAACATGATACTGATACTTGATTGGAAACAGCACTTACACACATGTCCGGATGTGTATTCAGTGTTATTTATGTATTTATTGTTCATTATAAGGCTGCAGGTCGGTTGTGTTTCAACCAATCAGAAATTTAAAAAAATCAAAATCCTTTTTAACCATTTCACCTTGATAACTTGATACTTCAGTACAGTCAAATAGTTACTTAAAGCTATGATATGCAACATATCTGCATTAAAATGTCTGAAAACACTAGACATGTTATATATTTTGTTGAGATGTACATTGTGAGAGAGACACTTAGCCACAGAACTTACATATTGTGTGTTTAAACCACAGAAAACTTAAAATCCCAGCCTTCTTAACTGATGCTTAGTATCAAATTCAAAATATTCCTGTGAGAACTAATGGTTTGGGCCTTCAAACCTGTGTATTGGTTTAACCCCCAGAAGGTACATCATGGCACTGGTGCAATGGAAAGACTCGAGCAAAACAGCATGAGAGGAACCAGATGATGATTGGCAGGGCCCTCTGCAGGGCAGACTGGCCGGCTGACTGGCTGACGGGCTCGCTGGCCAACTGGTTTGGGGTTTTCCTCGCCTACAGCTGGAGAGGAGAGAGACACTGGGGTGAGGAGGGTAAGTGAAGAAGAGGGAGACAGAGAGAGAGAGAGAGAGAGAGAGAGCACAAGTGAGTGAAGAGAGAGAGACGGAGGGGGAGAAGGAGAGAGGTGGACAGAGCGCGGTGCCAGCGATTTGCTCTGCTGTTGCCTTGGGATCCTTAATAAACACATCCACACACTTGCTGTGTCCCCCCACTTTCTTCTCTTCTTGCCAGGCTGACCAAGTCAAGGCACATAGTGGAGGGTTAAGACAACTAAACTCTGTTGGTGCACTTTTTATTTCTACAACATAGTTTACTCAGCTTTCTAAGGAAATAAAAGTCAACATTTCTGGAAAGAACCTTTTGACAGGATCGGCCTAGCCAATGTAGTGTTGGTTGACACAGTTCAGAAAAACTTACATAGGCTATTTTCTACTTGATTTATGGTCAAAATGTGATTATTCTTTGCGTTTGCCCAGTAATATATTAGATTTTCTTTGTACGTGTCAGAGTGAATTCTATAGAGTTAAGGGCTTCAATTACTGCAGCACTGACAATTCTACAATAAATATTTAACAAAATAGCATCTTTATGGTGCTTTCAGAAAGGTGTCAGGCATTTGCTCACATTGGCATAAACAGACAATTTTCAGCTCCCTGGCATTTCTAAGTGGCATTATTGTCTTGCCACTGTAGCAAAAACATAACATAAATGTTTCCCCGTCGATATATGTTCCCCCATACCATGTTCTGCTACACCTAACCACAACCTATGCCTTGGCCACAGAGGGCACCGTGACAGGAAACACAATCTGACAGGGAACACACTGTGACAGAGCACTGGATCACATTCCGTTTCCTCAGAGCCAAACTCTGCAAAGATGATCAACTACACTTTGGAAATAAAAGAGAAGAAAGATGCTGAAGAGATAAATAATGCACACTGCACAGTAATAGGAGTTTTAGTAACACAAGTAAGCGCCTACAGCAAGAGCTGATGGCGGGGTGGAGAAGGGAGTAATGTTAGAGGAAAACAGGAGAAAAAGCGTGAATTTAGTCATTAATTTAGTCTACAATAGACTAAATTTTCTCTGCAAAAATCACACCTGGTAGAAGACAGACAGTGACACTGAGGTTTATAGTAGAGATGCACTGATTTCAATTTTCTTGGCTAATTCCGATTTCTGATTTTTTTTTTAAGGGTTTAAGGGAAAATGTTTAAGGAGACACATCAACACAGGATGTTTTAGTCTTCAGCCAGAACAGGAGGTGGGATTTTAACTGTCCCTCTGTGAACAGCAGTCTGCTGCTGGCTAACATTAGCATGAAGAGCTACAAAGTTTACGGCTGTTCTGCAACATTGTCAGCTGCTCTGTCTCGTTGTAGACTGCATGTCTTCTCTTTATCCTGTTCATTGAATCTATCGCTGATGCCGACTTCATGCAAGCAAGTGTTTGAGTGTGTATAGCTGTAATCAGCACTGTGGTTGGTGTGATATCACGGTCAGATTGTCTGCTGCACGCATGACATGACCATCGTGCAGAACACATGTGACAGTGACGGGCAAAGAATTGGATATGTGACACTGACTGGCCGGTCACCGGTCAGGGTCAGTCATGCTGAAAACCACCATTTCTCCAACATTCTATATTGATAGTTAAGGAATGATGACGAATGCCTGGTATAGTGACTAAGGATGTAATGATCTGACGTTTCGCTCCCAATACCAGTTCTACTACCCAGACTCAGGGTGTCGACCAGTGCCAAGTACTGATTCAAAACCAGCGCTCTCTTTACCATTCATTCTCAGAGACTGGGTTGCAGCCCACTGGTGGGTCACATGAGATTTTATTTGGGTCCCCAAATAAATAAAAGATTATGGAAGAAATTTAAGACTTATTTCTGCAGTACACCTTTTATAAAGCACTTAAAATGTGTCTATTGTTTTACTGATGAGAGGGAAAAAAACAAGAGCCTGTTAATTCCATCTAAATAGTTATTTTGTCTCATTTATGAAGAAGACTAAAATGCTCTATGCTGTTTTCCTGATAAGCAGAAATAAAAACAATGAGATTGCCTGTTAACTAAGACTAAATGACTAAATGCATTCATTTATGCATGAATGAACTCTTCCCAGAATTTACTGATAAGGCTTATTGGCAACTGGGTCACGATGGTTCATCATTTTTAAAAAGAGGGTCCCCAGCAAAAAAGTTGCAGCAGTTACAGCTGAATAGCCGGTGTTATAAATGACAAACAGCAATGAGCTACTGTAATAAACTGCAAACAGGTTTCTTGCATGTTAAGTCTTGGACATCCCTTACCAAGCACTTTCTTGATTAGTTAGCGAGCTTCATTGGTGCCAACAAGTTTTAAATGGATAGTTTGGATTTTTTGAAGTGGGGTTGTGTGAGGCACTTATCTATAGTCACTGTATTACCTACAGTAGATGACGCCCCTAGTTTGATGGGTGAAGGAAGTTAAATAATGTCCTGCTCTGGGCAGGGTCAGGAGCAAAAGACATTTTAGCCACCTAAAAAGGCCAAAGTAAAACAAGGAATATCAAATTAATTGTACAATATATTCAAAATATCCTCAACGCTTTACCTTACTGTCAGACAGCCTTTTCAGACAGGAAACCGACATAACAGCCAAATATCTGTCTCTCGAAAACCACCAGACTCCTTCGCCAAAAACAGTAAATTTACCTCACAGAACATAAGAGTTGCTTGTCTGCTGCTGCTTCAGTTGGCCAGATTGTTTGTTTTATTGTGTGGATCCTGTGTTTTAAAAAGTTTAATCAGATTCACTGAATTGGCACAAGAACAACTGAGCTCAACCTCCGAAATCCACAGAAAGCTCTTACACTTTAAGTCTGACTTGCCTATGGACTTGATCTGGAAACACAACGTCTGTAACCTGGTCGACTCAATCCATGCCCCACTTCCTTGAACACACACACACACACACAAACACACACACACACACAAACACACTCAGACACTGCAGCTGTCCAATCTCCCTCTGGGGTCAAAAGGAACATCCTAATGCTCATCCCACTTGAGTCAGGCACCTGTTGGTCCCGTCTTAGCCCGGCCTTCATAAAGACAACAGAGAATTCAATAAAGCAGGCTTAGAGCCACGAGGCTTGCTGGTGCCTCTGTTCACCACACTGTCGCTGCTTTCCCCTTTCTCCTCACTTCCACAAAGGAGTTAAGTGATTTTGAAGTAAAAGTATTTTGTGTCATTTGAAAGACTGAGGAAGTCTGCCTCTAACCAGACTTAGTTTGCATAAAAAGATGGCATTGATGAAAACATGGCTAAAAAATGAGTGAACTACAAAAGATACGTTGGGTTTATGAGACGGAGCACTGCTGCAGGGACTGTCCATGCTGGGACTTGTTAAACAGTGGAAAAGGTTGTTGGGAATTTGGCGAGCAACTTGTCTTCCTGTGTATAAAATAATCAGAATCTGTCTTTAGGGCTTGATTTTAAGATAAGATCATAAAAAGCAAATGTAGAACCATCAATTTATACACCTGCTTGTCAGCGTAGATGTTTATAGGTCGGATTTCTAAAGACAGACAGAAAGTTGACATGTTGCCAACAAGTGTCTTTTTAGGAGTTTCTGAACTCATACATGGAGTAGATATGGACCAGCCTGTAAGTTGTGAGGTGCGACTTCTATGGATCGCACTTGTTGTTCCAGCGCACAGATGCTGGACTGAACTGAGATAGGAGAAAGCTGGAGGAAGTCAACGCCTGGCCACCTTCTTCCATTGCACCATGGTCCAGTCTGACGGTCACCTGCCCATTGTAGGAGCTTTCGATGGTGGAAAGGGGCAACATGGGCACTGTGACTGATCTGTGGCCACACAGCCCCAGACACAGATGTGCTCTAGCATCTTTTTATTATTGCTACCATGATTTTTTTCAGCAATTTATGCTACAGTAATTCCTCTGTGTGATCAGACCAGATGGGCTAGCCTTCGCTCCCTATGCACATAAATGAGCCTTGGGCACCCATGACTTTGTCACCAGTTTTATGGTTGTCCATCCTTGGACCACTTTTGGCAGGTACTAACCACTGCAAACTTAGAGCACTTGCCAAGACATGCCACATTGGAGATTTTCTGACTTGGTCGCCTTGGCCCTTGTCAAAGTCACTCAGATCCCCACACTTGCCCATTTTTCTTGCTTCAAACACATCAACTTCAAGGACTGACTTCTCACTGCTGCTTTGCCTTTATAATATCTCCCAGCCCTGGACAGTTGCCATTGTAAGTAGTAGGTTTGTTCCGATATAGACACCAGTATCAGAAAATGCCTCCAATACCACCTAAAAAGCAGGATTGAGTATTGGGGGATGCACATTTGTACACCAATCCAATCCCATGCCTTTTATGAGCTCTGAAACAGGACCCTGCTACTTCTCAATAGCATCCTGCATACAATATATTTTTTCCCAGGAGAGCAAAGTCATGACCAACCCAACTCTGATTGGCTAGTATTTGTTGCCTTTGTTGGTTAGGGTCATTTGGGTTGGGTAGGTATAGGCACGAGGAGTGAGACTGGGCAGGGTTAGGGTAAGACCAATAATTCAGTGGACTGTGTTTTTGCCAGATTGAGTTTGTCCAGGAGTTGCCGGTATATCGGAAGAGCAAAGTGCACATGCTGCAAAACTGACAGACTAAGTTAGTGAAAGTGTGTAAAATGCTATGCCAAGAAAAAACTAAATTTGTCAATGAGGGAACACACTTAGGTGTGCCCCAGATAAGATGCCCTTTTTAGACCCATGGCCACTCAATACCCATGTAGCCCAAGTATAACCCATGTGTGACGCATATAAACATGTTGGCTGGGTGGTATTGGATCAGTATTTGGTATCAGCCAATACATAAAATTCAGGTAGGCCTATTATGTCAGTAATTGTATGAGTCATACTATCGATACATAGCACCTTTTGCAGGACTGTGCATAGCTTGTACCATAATAACCCCCATACAAACCTGCCAGCTTTCACTCATTGAACCTGTTTTTGCTACAGTGTGATGGACTTTACCATCTTATTTTTAGATTAATGTACACTCAGCTGTGCAAGAGCGTAATTAGAGGGCAGATAGATCCTTCTGTCAAGCTTACACATTGAGGCTGGAGGAAAATTGGTCTCATTGTGACTTGGACAATGTGTGAGTCAGTGCTCTGATCCCTTCCTTCATTAGAGCAAATCCCTGCCACAAAGACCAATGAAGAAGAGATTTACTGTAGTCTGGGAGGTCCGCCTAAAAAAGTCTAATGTGCCTGCGTGCATGTATTGTAACTGTGATGTAACCTGAAATGTTTCCAGGATTTTTTTCCCTCCTTCCGCTGTGTTTCTGTATCGCCTCTTCTCGCTGTCACTCACACTCAAACACCCGTCCGCCTGACTTATAATTAACTGCAGTTGTTAATGGGCTCAAGAAGAATTTAGCTTGTAAGCTGATCCTACAATTAGGGCTTGTTGACTTTGCATAAATGTTGGGGGCTGTCCTCCCCAGGGGCACAGGGCAAGAGAAGGGCGTCTTTGAGGGGCTGCCAGGCCTGGCTGGACCTCCTGAGATGTTGGAGGGGGAAGTGAGGTTTAAAACACACAGAAGAACCCCTTCCAACAGTCTTCCTCTGAATCCTTTGGGGTCGCACAGGACATCAGTTCAACCTCTGGAAACTTAGATGAGACCACACGGACCAGCGATTCTCACATGTGCATCCTCAAGAGGCTAACCATGCAGAATTATTTAAAAGACAGAATGGTTGTGGAACAAATTGGACATATTGCATGACAATTCCTTTATCAGAATGAAGTTATCCAGATGGAAGATGAAGCTTTATGTTTAAACGATTAGAAAAAAAAGGGATATTTTGGATTTAACCATATGAACACATAAGAAATAAATCCAATTTTATGCTCAGTATCCCATAACTGCACTCCAGCCAGACAGGACTTAAAGGTAGAATCAGTAGGATTTGTCAGAGCTGTTCATAAATGCACCAGACAGAAAGGTTGATTGCCGAGTCTCATTTCCAAGATATCAAATGTCAACATTTTGTGTTGGTAAAGTGTCCCGAGCACAGCAAAATGATGAGAAAACAAGGAAATACAAAGCAGAGGGAAAGGTCTCTGCAGAACACCACTGCACACTTCTAGTGGGTCATAAGTGATAATTTATAGGGATTATGTTTATATGAGTCATTGTTTTTTTGAATCATGATGGTAATCTCACTTTTGACTGTGATCAAAACTGGTATATATATATATATATACATATATAAGTATTTATTTATTTACATATTTACACTTCAAAACAACTTTTTAGTTAAACGACAAGTGGGTTGGATTTTGTGGCATGCAAGCTTGCAGATTGCAAACAATTTGTCTCACTTCCCATTTCCAAGTGTGGGAGAACCTACGCTAGCTGTGATATGCACAAAATGTTTAATTTTTCTGTCCTAGGCTATGGAAATAATATGGTGGTGCAACATGGCAGCCTTGCCCCTCTGTAGATATGAAGGGCTCATCCAAAGGTAATGAAAACATAATTGTTATTTTCAGCTGAATATACACATGAAAAATCTTACACATTGGACCTTTAATCTAAGCTTTTAAACATATTTTAAGGGGATCTTCACCAATTTTACATGTTGAAATCTGTTATTGTGGCTGTTTTGTGAGTGATACTGCAGAGGTGAAAACAGTTGTATGGAGGCTTGTTTTTCTAGAAAGCTGTGTAAAGTCTGATAAATTGCCTCAAGTGATGTCATCTGAGTCACCATCATCTTGGACCGAAGACTTCAAAAAAAAAATCTGGAGGTGTGGTGCAAGAAATTGGTGAGCTCCTGCTCCTCATCTCTGCTTGAGCATATTGTGTTTGTTGATGCAGACATGGAAACCATTGTAGGATTCTCACCCAGAGTTGTGGGTTTTTCTTCAGAAACTAGGCTCGGTAATTGCCTCTTTCCTTTTACTGCATGCTGCGAGTCACAACAAGTGCCAGATCTCTTACTCTTCTTTTTCTTAATCCCTGTTGCTTAACAGGGAAAATGATTCAGCAACACAGAGAGAACATGCAGTAAAATAAAAGACAAAATGACTGTCATCCCTGGGGTGTATGTCATCACAACTTCCAGCTGGAAATTATTTACTGTGTGTATGACTCAATCATCTACTGTTGGTCACTTTGATTGAACTTGTAAGTGTGATTAAGCAACTTTTGGCAAATGAAATAACAAATTCTTTCTCTTAAAAATGAAACATTGACATCAAATGCAATAAAGTGCATCCTTTCTCACTTAAAGACACACAGTGCTGCTACAACCTTACTTGGTCTGGTATGACCTGTAGCTTCTAATGCAAATCTTAGCTTACATTAACCAACTTTAGGTGACTGCATAATTTATTCAGCCAGTTTGCCGACTTTATGACTGTCCTCTACTTGTGCCGCCATTACACAAGTAGCTGTGTACAAATTTCCTTTTAAGTATTAACTGTAATATTATCCCATAACTGTGAATAACTTCTTGGCACAGTTGCTGCTCCACAGGTTACATGGGGCTCGCTTTACATTACTGTAAATTGGAAACAGACAACTTTTTAGCTGTCTAGTGTTACCAAGTGGTATTATTGTTGTGTCAAAATCTGTTTCCCCATCATTATGTGGAGCAGGGAGTAATGTTAGAGTAAATATTGGAAGAAAAAGCACAAATTTGTTCACTAATAAATTCTATAATGGAGAACTGGCTACTGTATCAGCTGTGGGGGTTGTAATATCTTGGACCTCGCTGTTTTATTTTATTACGATTCAGAGGGCTTTGATGCAGTTAGAAAATGAGGCAAAATTTTGTTTTCTATATAGGATTTATTTTTTCTTCTTTATTTACTCATTTTAAACCACTGGATATTTGTAATGATCCCTAATTAGTTTAATTAGACACACCGTGCATACAGTGGAGCTCCTTTTTCCCTTCAACTTTATAGAAGCCAAAGTGCTTCCACACACCAGGCATTAAAATAAATTGTATCAACCATCCTCACAAAAACTCAAAAAGTAGCCTAGTCCAGAACATTACGCAAATGTTTATGCACAGCATGGTCTTACAGAATTATTACTGGTAATAACAATATCGAGAATAGGGGTTACACTGCAGTGCATGCAAAAATCTTTTTTCCCACCACTCCTAATCAGCTGCTACTTGTTACTGGCACATTCTGAATCCAAAAAGCAATAGAGATTGTTTCCTCTTTACTGTTGCAGACTGTCAAGTGAGTTTTGTACCTTGGACTGAAATTCTCTGTCTGTCTTTCATGCGTCCAGACAGGTGGAAGGTCAGGGTCAACAGCCCTGAGGATTTTGAGTTCTATTGTGTCATGTTTATATAATTTTAATTACACTTAACTTTGACAGCATTAGTACTCCTAGTACGCCTTTTCTCTGCGTCTTTTCTCTGTCCATTTTCATACTCTCACTCTTCTACAAATAGTTGAAAATAACATCCGCCATTACTGTTGAGACAGATTTATGAGCTTGTCTTTGATGGTGAAGGAAGCTGGAGGAACATGAGAACATAAGAAAGTAACATACAGCCCCTTATAAATCACTTTTTCGCCATTTTGTCAGCACAGACAGGCTCACTTCATTTCAAATGATCGGTAATTTATGGTGAGGTCCTGCTGTGCTGTCAGGTCAGAGTTCAGAGCTAAACAGCAGTCTGTCTGTGTGTGTGTGTGTGTGTGTCTATGAGAGAGAGACATTGGCGGTGAATCAGTACTCTCAGCACACACTCCGACAATTAAATTCAAATCCCTCCACTCTCCAACACTACCTCAGCAGACTGTAAATCAATACTCTCAGCCAAACTCTAAAAGGTATGAGAGGCAGAAATGGTGAGAATAAATCAATACAAATAATTTGTACAGATGGATCAAAGGAGTTTTTAATGTGCCAACGCCTCTGAGTGTTAATCTTCACACGTTCATTCAAACAGCAGTGAGTTTGTCGGGCTGGTTATGTTCGTTAATCTGGTTTTTGGTCTGTTTGTTTGTTTTGATGGTGTTGTCATGTGTGGACATGGTGCACTGTCTTGTATTCACAGATTTTGTGATTGTCTTTTACTGTGTGTTGTGTAATAAGTTTCCATGAACATATTAATAAATCATCAAAAAGTTTGAAAACCTCCTTTTTCCGCCCGTTTTAAGTTTTGGTCAGGTAATTTTAGTGACAGGAGAGTGAAATCACCTGCTGCAAAGTCTGGTTGGAATGAAACTCTGCAGGTTGTCAACTCGCCACAGCACATGACTGTTCATCTCTGCAGAGCGATCACTAGACCCGATGACTCTCAGTGGAAAGCTGCAGAATCTTGACAGATCACCACAATGCTTGAATGGTTGGCAACTGTCTTCCTTTGGCTTCTTCTAAATATAAACCTGTCTGGATGCAGCCTAAAAATGAAAGATGCATTTGACCTTATTATATTTTCCAGAGCTGCAGGGTGTGCGCTCCTCCCAACTGATGAGGCTTCTGTGTGCACTAGTCTGGGAGACAAGCAGTTTCGAAAGAGAGTGATAAAAATGCGGTCTCAGAAGTGTTAATTCAATTTTGTGATAATTTATGAGACTGTACCTTAGAGGAAAACAACTTGGGTCTTATTTTTGCCACAATTTCTATCTGTAATAACATTGCAATCACCGGTGTAATTGCTGATATCTGGGAACACAGCAATATTGCTACCACAAAGTCTGATGGGGCAAAAAAACACGAGCAGTCTGTGCTCACATAACCATCAAAATGTTTGGTAAAAAAAAAAAAATAACTAAGAGGCTGGTCTGTGATGAATGTTCACCACCCAGTTTGGGTAATAGTTTTACCCACTGGGCTTCTTTTTAGTGATGCTGCCGCGTTCCGAGATCTCAGCAATTACATCCGTAACTTGGTGAGTACAGTGTTATTAGGAATGACTGCCCAACCCTGTCTCCACGAAATTATGTTTATATATTTCTAAATTGTTTTAACAATTACTCTGTGGTAACAATCATAATCGCTGCTGGGATTATGCTCAGAGACATTTTTGAGTGAATGAAACACTACATTCATCTACTTCAGCAGAGCCAGACTCACTGTGAGGGTCAGAGGTGGATGTGGACAAAGTGCAGGACTTTGACCCCATTTTAAATCCCCTCTGTGGCAACAAAACCACTGTGGTTAAGTTTAGAGGAAAAACTGAGATTTCAGTTACATGTCATTAATCACATTGTGTCTCACTGGACTTATTCTGTATTTAACCAATGTCACAATCTTTCTCTAACCTTAAAGGAGAAATATATAATACATTTACTGTACTAAGTCACAGTTTATGAGTCATAAGAAATAATTAACAATCTTTTATAAGAGTCTGGTAGGCAGTAAGGGAGGCAGCCACTGAACTCTGACTCCTGAGTGTATATTTTCAGAACAGTGGGCTTTTGTTTTCAGGATGATGGACTTAATTTTACATTGACAGACAGCTGACAGTTATCAGCTGATCATTTTACAGTGCAGGCCTCGTCGTTGTTTGTTATTGTCAAAGTATAATTATAATTAAATATGATTCGTTTTGCACTCCTGTTCAGTATCCCTGAAGCCTGCAGGCAAACTGCCTGAGCTTCGAGTCTGGGGAGACGGGGCGGGGAGACAACTTGCTTCAACCGTAAACTTCATATTATATAGGGATTTGACCTCTTTAATAAACCATCTATGGCTCAAACTCACTATTTGGAGCTTTGTTCTCAACATCACTGTAAATCACAGCCAGTCCTCAATGATATTTGAGTTTAAATAAAGGTTAAATATGTTGCTGCATATTAGTAGTGTATAAATGATGGAAGATTCAGTGGCCAAAACTACATTATCCAGGTTGTTTTCAACTTGAATTTCCCCTGAAGTCAAACAGAAATTAAAATATACTTTTGATTAAAAAATAGCAAATATATGCTAGCCGTTTCTTTGTCTTGTTTGTTATTTGAGCAACCTCATTCACTCTATTATGCCAAATCATGATTCGAAAAACATGGTAACTTACAGGTAGCTGATATAAGTAAGTTAGAGGTCCACCTGTTGCTGTGAGTTTTTACGTCTATCGCCAACTGGAACTATGAAAGAGAAACAGCTAATGCTATCATTGCTATCATTGACTCAGCAGGTCTTAAAAGAACATGGACAAAACATTGGAAGAAGGGGAAAAAGCGTCATGTATCGACATTCGTTGGCTACTCTGTAATTGCACAATGTACTGTGATGTATATCCATTTCATGAACTGCACATCTGTTTACTTCTGTCAGCTCCAATTTTAACAGATGTGGAGTTTGTTAAATGGATATACGTCACATTGCTTTGTGCACATAGAGAACAGGGCTATGATGAGCTGTAGTCAGTAGAGCACCACAGAAGCAGACACCGTGTCTCCTAGCAACACCGGCTCTTAGATATCAGTCAACCGTCGCCATGGGAAAGGCCCACCCAGAGGACTGAAGCTTAGACACTGTTTTCCACCAAAATGTCCAAAAACATTTATCCTCTTTTAAAAAATGGAAAATTATACACAACAGCTGCTGTATTGTTATTATACTTCATATTTCCTTACACAAAAAGTTAGGAGAATTCATATTTTGGTGGTAGGATTTCTGTAGGATTTCTGTTTCTTAAATGGAAACCTCAACTGTTTCAGTTTTCCATGGTGTTACAATTTTCCAGGCTTCTCTTGTGACTGATGCTCTGCTCTGAATGCTGAGCCTCTCATCAACTTCATTGCATAACTAATTTCCTCATATTTCAATAAAAACATCATCAGGCCTGTTTTAAAGCTAACAAACTTATCAGCATGCAAAGTTAAATTCCATGTCATGTTGAGTCCAGTATTTTGTCCACCCTCTTGTATTGCTTGGGGATGTTATACTTTACCATGTGCATGGAAGACAGATGAACAGTTCGTCGAGCCATTATATCATATCTCCCAGAGAGACATGTTTACAGGACAGCAAATCGAGCTCTAATGAAGTCATCGCCAAGAGAAATGCTGGGATAGGCCCACAGCGAGCGTGTGTGTCCAGTGCCAAGTGCTGCTGTACAGTGATGAACGACTGCGGCCGAATTTTGCTAATGATCATTTTGGAAAAGCAAATAGATGTATCCAGCATCAGTATTTCTTAATTACCGTCGTTTCCTGTGGAATTCTCTGTTGACGAAAACACAGCGAAACAATCAATCAGGCGAGAGAGAGAAAGAAAGACTCTGGGAAGCAGAAAAGTAAACCTCAAAGGATGGATTTCATCATTCGCACTGGATTTTCACCTTTTTTGAAAGTGTCTAAGTGTGTGTGCGTATGTGCACATGTCTGAGAACAGTAAGGGGAGTGACACCCATATTAAAGAAAGGAAGTGTGTGTGTGTGTGGGGGGCAACCAAGAGAAAAACATAGTGACTTTCTCTGCCCTCTAAATCCCCTGCAGACTACATGCCAGTGGCTACATGCTGCTCAGAGTAGTTTAATGCCCTGTCAGCTGTGCCAGTGGGAAAGAACACACACACACACAGTGAATCATGAACTGACACACACGCACACACTGAGCTGAGCTCCACAGTACAAAGGGCTGCAGCTGCTGCCAAGAAGCACATATGAATCCTGAGAGGGAGTGTGTGCCTGAGGTTTGGGGATGGTGGCACGACATGTGTATATGTGAGTGGTCTGTGTGTAACTGGAAGCAATGGTGGTACTGGAACTGTGACTGTGCATAAACTCAGCGTACAGTGAGTTAGAGGCATGGACAGACCTACTGACCGTCTCTCTTTGTTGCCCTTTTCTTCACTCTCCGTTCCCTCTTTTAGCTCAATAGAACTAGACTTATTTTAGGTGACGAAGGTTCCAGGAGGTCAAAGCCCTGTTGCTAATGGCTAAAAAGCTTGGACGTGCATGAAACAAAGCTCTGATAAACCTGCTGTGCACCACTTACCCAGTACACAAAGTTAGCAGTTGGCTAGTGGGGAAACTGTAGTATTTAGCAGCTAAAAAGACATATTTTTCTCAGGGCTTGGTGGAGACCAAAACAGAGCTGAAAAGAGAGTGAATATTGTACTTATCTTGATCAGGTGGTGAGAAACACAACTCAAAATGAATTCTAATGTTGTTCTGTGTCTTTTGGATGATTATTGAGCAATTAATTTGCATACAAAAACACTTCGCTACTGGCATTACTTGTTGTTAGCTAGCTAGCAGCTAGAGGGGGAAAAAGAAGCTTGATGCAGGAACATTTCCTTCAGAAAGGCAACAAAGTCAAATGTTTAATTGTGTGATGCATCGCTTCACTTTATTAGTAGTTCTAGCACTATTCTGTGGCACATTAAGAACAAGTGAACAGCTGTTCACAGCCAAAGATCATGTTTTTGCTAACTGTGAGGAGAAAGTGTGATACGTGCCACATTTATGCTGTTATTTTGCTGCAAATCAGTGTGATAGAGGGTGAGGGATTTGAAGAACTTGTTCAGAACCTCAGACTCGGTTAGGTTATGCCTTCAAGAGCAACTGTAACTAAATTCACTGGAAAAATACTGTCTCTGACCACGACTGCTCTCCCAAACAAAAGCTACATCACACAGGGCAGGGCAATATATCCATTATATCTGCTATTTTATAGTATGAATATGATATAGCTGATCACCATATTGTCATATTCATGTCATATGCATTTTACTGCTGTAGATGGTTATGGTTGTGCTCTCTCCCCTTTTCCTGTCATATTTTCAGCTGTTCTATAAATTAAAGCATATTTTTTAAGCCATATCTGCCCAGCCAAACAAATACCTGTCACTTCTACACTGCTGACTGGGAGCTGCAGTCCATTGTGCTCCTCATTATACTTAATAAAATTGTTAGTTACCAGGTAATGGACGTTGGGGTGTTCCTACTTGTATAAATATCAAACATTTACATTTGTATGGTGATAATATGTCAAGTTTAAATCAGTTACTGTTTAGTTTCTGGATTCTGAATTTTGCAGCACAGTATTTTGTTCCCATGTGCAACAGCAAAGCCTTTTGGATTTATGACAGCTTTGATTCACAAATCTCACTGGCTTCTTTGTAACTGTGGTTAAGATCGTAACTGGTTCAAACTGTAAGAAAAAAACAGTTTTCATAAATTAACTTGAAGTATTTTAACTGATGGCCTTAACATAAACATGACTCTATTATAGTTAATATATCAGTGAGGCTGTTTCTGTCTTTAGGGACATTAACACTGCTTTCCTTTTTCCACTGATTTCATAACTTTATAGTTTTAGATTCACCACATGATTGAAAATGCTAATTTTCAAAAAGCAACAAATGTTTAAACTTCCTCACTGTTTTTTCAAACACGTACTATCCAATCATAGTTGGTCTCTCTGCCACTCCATTCACTACCCACCCACCACGTTCTCTGTTAACTAGACTCACCAGTGTGAAAGGCCAGGATTAACCTTGGATTTAAAACAGGCCGCAAGCCCATACACTCACCAATCCCTCTGTGGGACCCACCCTCATGAGTTCATCTCTCTCTGATGAATAGCCACTGCCACAGGTGAACACACATGCAGACTGACAGGGACACACACACACACACACACACACAAAACAAATAAGAGCATATGGGCATTTATGACTGCTTTTACACATGCAGACACACAGAGACTCACAACATCGGCATATTCACTCTCTTTCTCTCTTTATGTGAGAGCGTCTTCAGTCAGATTTGATGGTATTGTTGCCCTGTCAAAGACAGCTCTTACAGGGAGGCAGCAATGTCAAACCAAAAGCAGCACTGACAGGGAGCATGTCCTAACCTCACACACTGCTCACACACATACACACACAGAGCCAGCAGGCTGAATATGAAATCATTTTAGCTGCAGTGTCTTTATTAGATCCTTTCCCTCTGAGAAATAAGTGTGTCAGGCTCAGACGCAGAGAAGCCTGATCTGTCAAAAAGCCTTCTGGGAGGAGAAGGCTTAGCAAGTCACTGCTGCAAAACTGAGTAACACTGCATTCACACATACTGATGCAAAGCAGAATCAGTCTCTGCCCTCTCATGAGGTTGTATCTCTGTGGGTTTGTTGCGCTGAGCATGTAATTTACATACTGTGCTCTCTGACAGAGCTGCTGTACTGCACACCTGTTGCACTGTTTGTTTCTAGAGCACAGAATAGCTTTGTTTTTTGTCTTTTTTTTTAACCTTCTAGTTCTGAAGTTTTCTTACTACAACAATAGTGCCTGATCTGGCAAGACTGATCACTCCTGTGTATGTGCTAAAAGAGATGCCTTCTGCACTTCTGGAGCAGAGGAGTAAACAATTTTTGAGCTTCTGTGTCTGTGGAAATCACAACAAGCATGATTAGCTCTCGCTTGGTTGCCTCTGTTATTGCATCAGGGGATATTTGCATAATATTGAGCTTTTCTAAACTTTACCCTGTTGGACGCCTTTTAAACCGATGTAGCAGGCAGCACTAGGCTGCAAATTAGTCTGTAACAGCTGCCCAAGTGTACATCTCCAGAGAGAAAATTTAAAAAAAAAAAAAAGAAAAGACCCAAAAACTTCTCGGATGGCACGCATGCACCGAGTGACCCACAGTCTCACTTTTTTCTTGCTGTGGGATCATGTACGGCACACAGCTCTACATCTGAAGGTCAAAGAGGATTTTGCTCAATCAGGATTTCAGTCTTATGGTTCGTACAAAATATGCATTTTACAACAGAGAGTTCAGTTTATTCATCATAAGGAGTACTATACAACTTAAGAAAACAGTTTTCCAAAGTCTGGTAAGAAAAACAACCCTATTGATGTCATCAGGGTCATCTCAGCTTGGAGTCTACCAGTTGTGGGCATTCACCCATAGATGTATCGTGATGAACTAGATCATGTATGCAAAGATGGCATCTATTCAGTCTAATGAGAATTGGAATACAACGAGTGGCCACTGGAAAAAAAAATGGTGGCAAGGTTGAGTGGCAATGCCCTGTCTAGCTCATTTTATACATCTATGCATTTACCAGGTAAGGAAATACTTTTGACGTGCAATATGGAAAATGTAGGATCCAGTGTTTTTGGAGCTTGACCCATATCAGGAATAAAATAAGGATATATCAGCCTCTGCTGCATCAGCTTTAACCATTCTTTTCAAAAATCTGTCCCTGGCAAGCCTCCAAACTATGTGGAAATTGCTGCTGTTGCTGTTACCCTGTGCACCTTTACTGTTGCTAAATTTTTCTCTAATTTATCATTCACATATTTTCACTTAAGAGGTTCTTGACATATTTGAGTTATTAAGTCCAGTCATCATCTACTGTATATTCACAGTCATTTTCAATTTTACAGTGTATTTTATGTTATTTTACTGCTCCACATTTCAGTTTCCTCATGTAAATGCTACAAATAAATCATATTACATTATCTTAAACCATACACACATACACTATGCGTATCTGTAACTGCACACTTTTTTTCAGTTCAGTTTTGGTCCTTCCTTCAGCTCTCTTTCTCACACACACAGACACACACAGGCGGTGTGATCTGCTGTGGAGATAGTGCTTATTAGTGTCCTATAAATCTTTTCTATCTCCCAGTGGGGCCCTGAGTCGTAATTTACAGCAACACGTGCTGCTGTTGTTCAGCCTTCAGCCAGAGAGAGTTCCTGAAGGCTGCGGATGTTTGCTGATGGCCAACTTTAACTTCAAGCCAAAGAAGATAAAATCATCATGGGACACTAAAACTCCAGCCAGTGGTTACAGTTATTATACTGAACATGTTAATGTGGAATCTGATCAGTGGTGCATAATAGGTTTAATCCAGGTTTTCAACATATGAGAGGTGAATAATGTTAAGTGGATCAGATAGGGCTTTTAATAAGAGGATCATATTTGCCTCACACATATGACAGGTAGATGATTCGAACCATGGTGTTGTATCTCAAGGGCAGCAGAAGAGCAAAATTACTACAATCAACACATACCACCACCTCCTCAAGAGGATGCAGGGAGGGGAAAGAACAAAAAAGGAGGGGTAAGAGAGACAGGAGTTACAAGAAGAGGAAATCGAAGTTGAAAAAGAAGGAGAGGAGGTTGGAGAGGAGATAAATCTTGTCTCATGCTCACAGCAGGCCAGTCAAGCCTGAAACATGACATTTACATGGACTGGTATTGGTCATAACCCTAATAATGGCTCCAGAAAACGCAGACTATTTGTAAAATTACATTTGGAGGAAGCCGTTGTAAAGTGCAAGTGACAATAAAGCAGCACACAAAGCCTGGGAATAAAACTGTAATCTGGGGTATCGGATTCAACGTGCTGGTAAAACAGCATGCTGGGAGTGAATGGACTCTTTGTGGAGGCTGCGGCTTACAGGCTCATTTGCATGCAGTGATAAACGTTGTTTACACTGGACATACAGCTCTGTGAAGTGGTAGGTAAACGCAGCAGGAATGATAGATTTACTGCCTCACATGGGAGCCAGACGGTTATGTAGTGAGCACACACACACACACACACACACGGCTGCACACATGCACACACACATATAGACCAATTCATGCAACAGGTATGCAAACATAGGCTACACGGAGACAGTTGCGCAAACACACACACACACACAGATGGATTATTTCGTGCAACAGGGATGTAACACACACTCCTAGAAATAAGGCTTCCAAAAGAGTTCTTCCTGAATCACTAAGGTTTTACCCAGAACCATTTGCTTCTGAAGAACCCTTTGTTGAAGGAGAGGTTTGTCAAGGGTTTTTCTGTAAGACTAACGGTTCCATTAAGGATCCATTTCATCCAAAGAACCCTTTTTGGAATAAAGAGTTTTTCAAGGGTTATTTCATCAAGGGTTCTTTGTACTCTAATATAAAAAAGTTCTCAGCGGAACCCTCTGAATGGGGTCTAGATAAAACCCTTGGACTACAAAAGGGTTCTTGGTAGAACCCCCTGGAGACGTTCTTGATAAAAACCCTTAGAAGATGTAAGGGTTCTTTGTAGAACCTCCTGAGTGTGGTCCAGATAAAATCCTTGGAATATAAAAAAGTTCACGGGAGAACCCCCTTGGTGGGTTCTTGTTAGTACCTTTAGATGGTGGAAAGGTTCTCATTAGAATCCCCAGTGAGGGTTCTAGATGGAAACATTACAGCATATGAGGGTTCTCTGTAGAACATTTCATATTTTTCACAGATGGTTCTAGGTTCAACGCTCTGAAAGTGTTCCAAGTGGATCCTTTATAAAAAGGAGTTATCGTAAAAGGTACTCCTATGTGGACAAGCCGGAGAACCCTTTTTGGTTCTAGTTAGTTATTTCGCAGCATGTACACACACAGGTACACACACACACGAAACATTATCCATCCTTCTGATGACAAATGAACACTTCTTTCCACAATGGCTGACATTCATATTTCCAGCCAATCTGTCAACATCAAGCTCAAACAGTGTTTGTTTTCTCCATGTAGATTTGATAAACACAGAGATATAAGCTGCAGCTCTTGTGGGTGGAGGGCCGACCAGGTCCAATGCCTCATTCCAGGATGAGGAATCCCCTCTCTAAGCAGACAGGGCAGGCTGCAGGGAGGGACCAGGGGCCACGCGGGGTCTCAGCCCCATTTAAGGAGCAGAGGGTGATTTGTCATCTTCTGTAGGCGACCGACAGGAGGGTGGCAGTGTGTCGCTGGAGAGAGGTGGAGGTGGAGGTGGTGGGGGTGGTGGACAGGGGCAGCGATTTAAGGCAGTAAATGGGTTTCGGGTCACTGACATCGCACAGTGGGCCAGTCACTCAGCTCCGCAACTGGACAAGGTGGAGGGAACGGGACGGAGTCAGGAGGCAGTGTGGCATGTGGAGGCGGGGAGGGGATAAGATGGTCACCCTCCACCTCCTTCACCCACCCACAACACCCCTGCAGAACCTCCAGGTCAGTGGAAATGGCAGCTCACTCCTCTTTGAAATAAAGTTCCTTCAGTTCAAAGCCAGGCTGGGTATGTTTGTTTTACAGTACCAGGTAATGTCATTTTCAGCATGGTGGGCGAGGGGCGGGCTGTGTGTGTGCCACCCGACGAGGAGGAGGTGCACGGGAGCTCTTTGATGTGTCCAATCTGTCTGTTTCTCAGCTGTCATTGCTGCTTTGGTGTGAAATGAATGTGACAACCATCGAGCCCCCCAAACATCATTACATCACAAGCCGTTCGACCCCCCCTCCATGCGTTAAGTGCATCCCCCTGTTGGTGGAAGAAATAATATTGAGTTTCCTTGTTTCCCACAGAGACTAGTCGCGGCAGAACAGTGCAGGGTCATACATTTTTCTCATGTGTGTCTCATACCAGCCACCTACTGCAGTGAAGGGCCAATAAATCAGTTGAAGGTAAACACACAGACTGTGACTGAGCGAATAAGAACTACAAATGACAGCAGAAGTCAACCTCTGTAAAGTGGATTGTGGGCGTTCAAGGTCCAAGTTCAAGTAATACAGATGCTAGCAGGTTTTAAATGGATAGATATTACAATAATGACTAGAGATTTAAACAGGATAACTGTGGTTGGTTTCCAGTATCTGGCTCTATTTTGGATATGGTTCACTCAATAAGCTCTGTAGTGTTGTATTTCCTGAGACTGGTCTCAATACCACTTCTTAAAAGTTTCATTCGTGTCTCAGAATCAGTCATTTTTACTGTGTCATGTCCTCGTGTCAGACAAAGTGGATTTTATTTCGAGACCAGTCATGACTGTTACTGTGGGGTTGTCGCTTAACTGCCTGTGCACTGTCTGATTTATTTTTGAACATCATTACTGTGACTGGATGTAAAACTTCCTGCTTCAAATGTGACTTTTCTAAATTTGCGACATGCATCATTTCTAAATTTTTGTTACAATTAGTTGTTGTCACTCCCCCTTACCCCCTTCACTTACACTCCAATAAAGTAAATACCAGTGACAGGAGAAGAAGCTGTGGCAGTCCGGGAGGACATATCCGCCAAATCCTGTGTAATAAAACTACCTAAACCAAATATGGTTCATCTGCAAAACAGCATCCAAACAAAAACACACAGAGAGGTCCTGAACATGAATCATGTACACCGTTATCAGCACTTGGAAAGGAAGCACATAGAAAGGTAAGCTAAGTGTAAGTTTATGTCTGTGTTTATTTTATTTTGTTTACGAGGGACAATGCACATTAATTAACATGATGTATATATAACACCCAACACAGTTTATTAAGGATTTATCTCAACCAAAACAGAGATGGTGACTGTTGGACCAGTGGAAAGACTAACCAAGACAGTTTGGGTGAAGTTTTTTTTTGTCTTAAGAGTTTGAATGAATTGTTGCTTTGAATGAGTTAACAAGGTCTTCTTCATTTAGTAAAAGAGAGAAACTTAGATTCAGAAGGGTTATAGTTATATTTCTCCATTTAATAAATGTGTGTAGGTGGACACACAGACCTGCACAAATGTATTAGCAATCGCCGGTTACTGGGCTGACAGTGACCCGGTGGAAAATTTAAACATACTGCTCAACACTAACACACTCTCACACTTTCACCATCTATGGAAAGAGCGCCACATTTTCAGATTGACAAGCAAACAGTTATGAGAATACATAATTGTGTTTGAATTTCTAACCACTGAATGGGATTATTTTCTGATACTAAGATCCTGGAGTCATGAAATTTACAGAGCATGTCAGGATCCATTTAAGCTTTTAACTCAAGCAAGGCCCAACAAAGAAAAACACTATAACTGGAATTACAAGTTTTTACATGATAGGACCAATATATTCCCAGTTTATAGGTCCAGTCACTCCCTTCCCACTGCTATTTCACAGGTTCACATCCCACCACAAACCTTTGCCAATTATTGTGTGTGTGCATTTACACAGACAGGGAAGCAGTGTCTGATTCATTTAACATTGTGTGTGTGTGTGTGTGTGTGTGTGTGTGTGTGTGTGTGTGTGTGTGTGTGTGTATGAAATTTATTGTTTCTGCTGATAGCTATGATTATAAATGCAGACTTGTAGATGAGTTAGCTCAGCGATCCAGTGACATACAGTTTAAGGCACACATGTGCAAATACACACACATGCACAGATGCACATGCATGCACAAACACACTTGACTTGACTTGATTTAGCCGAGTCTGACAGAGGCCTGATTGGTGTCTCTGTCTCTGGGTGGGCTGATTTAAAAGTGTCCCTGAGGTCTCGTTCCAGGTAGGGAGGCAGACAGGGGCCTGGAACTCCCCTGTTTCCCTCACACCCACTCCTTCTGCAGCTCCCAGCGAGCAGACCCTGTACCCCCCTCAACAACACACACACACACACACACACACACACACACACACACACACACACACACACACACACACTTGCTCAACCCAGATTCCTCTTCATCCACACAGCATCCATGCTTTCTCACACTAGCCCGAGCTGTCTGGGTCTTTGGCTTGCGTGGATTTCTCACCCCCCCACCCACCTCGTCCCCAACGAGCTGCCGCACATTCCAGCAGCACCCGGGCTTATTATTGGAGAAAATTTATAGGGCCATTTATTTAACTGGATCTGAATGACATCGGTTCTGGATGAGTGGAGTTAGGGCAAACTGCCGGGCCATGTGGTCCAGGGAAAACAGAGCCGGGGATAAATCAACTGACTGAGGGGGAGAATGAGAGGCGGTGGGTGGGAAGGTGGGAGACAGATAGAGAGACAGGGAAATAGAGTAAAAGTGAAAAGGAAAGCCAGAAACCTGGAAGAAAAGAAAGTGAAATAAGATGACTAGATGAGCAGAAGTAGTGTTGTAATAGAGACTTTTCCTGTTGTTAAATAGTGTACTCCATTATGTAGGAAATAAAAAGTAATCGTTCTCATATCTGGCCATTATATTGCTCGAGCTGCAATCAGAAACTGGGAGTATAATGCAAAGTGCAATTATGTCTTCCCAGATTGTTGATCTTTCACTTGCATCTGAAGAATGGCTTTCTACTCGCAGCCACTCCCCTTCTGCAACAGTGAACATTCAGGAATGTCGAAACATGAAGAGAGGAAGCGCATTACATAGCCAGGGGGTCCTCACAGGCTTATTAGCATGTGTGTGTGTCACAGGTGTCTTAGTGATAATCACAGAGCTGACAGGGATCAGACAGAGAAGACACCATGAAAAAATGCTTTAAAATGTAATGTGTCTCAAGATTTTTTTTTTTTTAATTAAAAAAAAAAGGATGGAGAGAAAAGAAGTTGCAGTGCTGCATATGCTTCTAACATAAGATGGAAAGATCAAGAAAAAATAGGCCGGGGAGTGTTTTATGTTTGTATGAGTATATTCATATGTAAAAGTATATTTTGCCAGTGCAAATTATTACTTTGGCATCCATAGAATTTATTTAGCCCTCACTTGAAGTGTATTTTTTAATCTCTAGATTAAAACGTATATATATTCATACATTTTTTAATGTAGACCATAACTGCTACAGTTAACCCTAACCTCTCCAGCAAAACACCTGATTGCACTTCTGTGTTTGTAGTACCATATTTCCTTAGTCCATCAAGATATTCACATTCTGTTTTTTTTTAACATGTAGAGGAACCCCCTGCCTGCTGTCACACTAAATGGGATCAATCAGAGCTTACGTTATTAAATTATATGAGTTCAGGTGTATCATCTCCCATTTGGTCTGGATTTATTTTGCACTTCTTTTATTTGTGGGGTCTGTCACAATATCTGTCAATTTAACCACTTTTGCAGTAAAATATTTTTATACAACAATCAATTTCATATGTGGCCCTAGAGAACATTAAAAACATTGTTGTGCTTTGTTCTATCTCTGTTAGGGATATCTCAAAATTTGTAGAAAAGATGCAGAAGTGTGAAAACTGAGTGTTGAATGGCCACTTGAGGCTGGCTCCAAAGCTGAGTCAATTGTTTACAGCCTGGTACAAAAAATGGTTTTGGTCACTACAGTAAATTTCTCTTTTCATGACAACCACACATGGGTGAGTTTTTTGAAACTCAACCATTAAAATTATACCAGGGCTTTTGCATAATAACATGTTTTAAAAAGTCTGTGGCTACAACCTGTACTGTCACATTCTTTGGCTGTGTAAGAAACACAGACTGTTATGCAGTCTGTATTGCTTGTACTGGCAGCTGCTGCTTATAAATCGTTCCTTTCTTTTTTCTAAAGAAACCAGAAACATGAAAAGAACCTCTTTTCATTGACAAATAATTGTCATGATGGTCAGCGACTGCTAATTTTATTTTTTTATTTACTTTCACAAACACAGTTGACAAAGTGGGCAACTTCCACTTAGAAGCCAACTTTCTGTCTCCTCTGATCACACAGTATACAGTTTGACATTGTCAGATCTTTCTATTTTGTAAAACTTGTGTTTGAGTTTCCCTGTAGCCAGGATTTACCATTACAATTTACAATTTCTTAGCAGGTAACATGTGTGACCCTCGTTCAAATCACTACTCCAACAATAACAACAGACCTATATATCAACAAGAACATTTAGTTATTGGCTATATTGACACACAAACAATCAAAGAGAGAGTACGAGGTGACAGAGGGAAGCTGCTAACCTACCAACCTAGCAGACGTTAAGCAGAGTAATTGGCTCTGATTGTAAGTTAACTCCATATAACTGTTTTCCAATTATCAATTAACTATTTGAGAAGAAAGAACAGGAGTAAGTGCTTTTTTGTTGTTTATGCATTTACTATGGATGGCAAATTCCTGGAAAAGGATCTGAATACGTGAGGACAGAAGACATTTTTGGTGTGTGCATGATTCGATTAGATGTGCAAATACGAGCTGGAGTCTCATATTCTCAAATGCTAAGGATGATTAAAGTGCATATCAAACACATTAAAAGACACGGACAGCATGCTGAGTATCTTCCATGGATGCCTTAAGAGTTTCATTACATGCCAACATGTGATCCGACCTCTTATTGTACATGAAAATGAATGTGATCTGGTGCTACCACATAATGTACTCCCCTGTCACCCATGGGATATTTTTCCACATTTAAATTGGAATGAATGATATGGAAAAGCCTTCAGCGGTAACCTGAGCCCTGTTTACTTAGCCAGCCCTAATGCAAACAATCCTACACACAGACACACACACACACACACACACACACACACACACACTGCACTAAGTGACTGACACTGACGGCTGTCACAAGCTGCTGGGGGGAGTGATGGGGGGTGGAAGTAGTAGGTGGTGGGAGGCAGATAATCCCTGTCCACAGTAATGACCTTCATTCAAAGCAGACACATACACACACATACAGAAACCATAACACACAGATGCCCCTGTACATCAGAAACTGTCCAATAGTCTGAAATCAGGAAATCTGCCAGCGACTCACAATTGACAGAATTTAGGTAATTATGTGCTCAGTTTTAACTGTTTCAATATTATGACAACTGGCCTAAAGGGGGTGCTACGTCACACACTGAAACTTGCATGCCACTGATGCGTGTGTATGTGTGTGTATTCACAAGATGTAATGGAATGATGCATCTCATTACTCTTTGGTCAAGGGGCAACTGCAAAGTTTGTTTTCTCGTTTTGGAGATGTTGACATTTACACAGATCATCAGTCATCATCCGCTTTTCTACACAACATAACTGCACACGCAAACACACACACACACACACAGACACACACACACACTAAAAAGAAAGTGGTAGCCTCACACAAAACACGATTAAATAAAACAGTTGTACTGTTTCATAAAAGGAATAACAGTTTCTACACTGTAACTGCAATACACAGCTGCATTCATCATTCACACACACACAATGCAACAAGCTGTACGAGGCAGCGCTGTGTGTTCGGGTCAGTAAGTGGGAAAAGGTGGAGTGTGGCGTTCTCACCATTGAAAGCAGCAGCAGCAGGGATCCCAGCGGACTGGCTCCTGTTTACTCTTCTTGTTTGGTCGAGCAGACGGCTCTCTGTCCCAGTATTAAGCTTATTTACATTTCCTGTTTCTCTTCTGCACAGCCAGAATACCTGAAACTGGAAAACAAAGTTTAATTGCTTTTTGTCCATCCATAATGTAATAACTCATACAAAAAGCTACAGTTTGGACAAGTTATGACTTTTTCACCTTCATAATATTTGTGTTCTGCAATGCCTGCCTGGATCTTTCTTAGTCAGCATCCGAACTGAAGTGTAAAATGCTTCCAGGCCAGTGACCTCCATTCTAGATACGGTGTTTACCACCACGGCAGGTATACATGTACTAAATTAAAGGTCCTTTTCCTCCATCTGTCATATAAAATTGCACTGGATAATGAATAAGAGGCATAAAAATGAATTGCTCTCTGACTCAATGAATTTGGAAATTATTCTTGATAGAACCTCCACACTGCATTATGTTACCATACAGCAATTACAGCCATCTTTTTCATACTCTTGTTATTCATGAACTGTATGTTGAAAATGTATCTGAAAATTGAAATAAAATCCCAAATTTGAAAACTTTCTTTCCAAAACTGTCACATTATTATGACACACTAGTCTACAAAATTCAAATAAACAAAATAATGTCTGTTATTATTGCAACTGAATGACTTGTCAAAAAGAAAAAAAAACATTTCTCTGTCACTGAATGTTCAGGGAAAAGGGGCTCTTGTCTTGTGCAATAAGAAGAAAATGGCAGTTGGTGATTTTTAGTTATTTATTCTTTTGGACACCGAGGTTTGTTTGGTTTAATTCTATGGTTTCAACTTGTCATGTCATCTGGATGGAAAATATCATTAGTCCGTTTGAGAATATTGTGTCCTTTCATTTTTAACATGTCAAAGACACAGGACACATACCTAGCAACATCACAACTTTTTGTGAGCTACCCTGTTTTCTACTTTTCAGTAAAATCAAATGAGTTTTGAAATTGTTTATCAAGTTTAATAAGTACAATATTTTCTCAACCCATAAAGGAACATTTAATACTTAAGTTTGTCTGAAAAACCTTAAATTTTGAGATGTATGGTCTTCAGTGGATAGGGGAGGATATGTAAGAACATAATCCATCCACCTGGCAGGTGCAGCATATAGAGATGCTGATTAAACAGCAGGCGTTCCTTAGACTGGTCACAATAAAAGGACACTCTAAAATGTGATGTTTTATCTTGAAAACGGGCATTTATTAGGCACTGAACTATGAACCTACAGATACCTTTTTTTTTTTTTTTTCCCAGGAGGGCAAAGTCATGACCTGCCCTACTCTGCCCAGGCCCTTGTGCCAGGTGAGTCCAGCTGAAAGCATTCCTTCACAGGGGGGTGTAGAGGGAGCGAGGGGAGTGGATGGAAGAAGATGAGTTGTGGTGCGCTGTGCTCACCACCCACGATGCTGCCACGCTCTCTGCTTCTCTGAAGGTCCCCTACCTGCTAATTTGCATCAGTAAACAGGCGGTCGACAACTTCAAAGTGTTAGCACCAATGAGGCCTGACGCGGGAATGGACTGCTGTTTAAGCATGTGTGCAGGTGTGTGTGTGTGTGTCTGCATTTATCCACCAGTATGTTATTAGGTTATATGTAGGAATACCTGTCTGAGCATTTTAGAGTTTCTGATCAGTGCAACACTGGTTGTCATTGGAAAAGCATTATTTCCAATACAGTGGGCAGTTATAGACTTACATGTTCTGCATGCCATTTCATATGATTTATAACCTTCACAATGGTAATTTTTTAAATATGTGTCATTTTGTGGTATAAAGATTGTGGTATAAAAATGTAAAAATACAGAATATTATCCGACTACTGACAGCTTTAGCCCAAACAGCATCTGTATCGCCTTTCAAAACACAAATCAGTGAAACCCTAGTGTGTATATGTGTATGCTAAAAAAGAATCCATCAATGTGAATGTGTGTATACATGTTTCTTTAGATGGGCCACCACCCACGGAGACATGTCAGGTAAATATTTGGAGGGTGGGGGGTGAAGTGTCCAGTGTCCAGAGAGGGCACATGCCATGTGAAGCTATCCATCCACTCCACGCAGGCATGTGATACGGACGGAGACACCTGATCCTGCATTAGGCCGCCTCTGAAGCTATGCAATATCACAGCTCACCCCAAACATCAACTTGAACCAAAGACCCTCTAGCCAAACAACTGTGTGTGTGTGTGTGTATCTGAGTAAGTAGGTTAACTTACATGTGCACACATGTACGTCATGTTAGCTAAAAATCACAGAAACTTGAAAAGCATGAATACTGGAAACAAAAAGTTGAGTAATTGTTTTTTAGCTCTAGTGATTCCAGTGTGGATGTGTGCGTGCAGGCGTGTGTGTGTGTGTGTGTGTGTGTGTGTGTGTGTGTGTTGGGGGAGTTGTTGTCATATGTCACATGGAGAGACGGGTGATGACAGAGGCTTTTCTCGGTGTGTTTTCAACAACAAGAACTCAGGCTGAGGGTTAAACACGGAGGGGGTAATACATGTAGTATTTGCATGCTAGCTCAGTGCAGCTGACTAGATTCTACAGATTACCAGCAATGCTTCACTTTCAATGGCAGCCATCTTTGACATGAAACTGGGTAAACACTAGAGGTGCCACAATTCTTCTGATCCACAATTTGATTGGACTTTCGCTTTTAAGGTCACAATTTGATTGTTTGATTTAAACATTTTTCAAGTCTTGATTTGCGAGGCTCAACCTTGCTTTTGATTATTGAAATTGAAAGTTCAATCACTTTTCAATTTAATATTGAAATTGTGATATCCATAGTAAACAAGGACACAAGGATACAAGGTGATTTTATTTATCATTTACAACAAGGTTGTAAAATGAGATGACGATGTAGTTCCTTCTTTAAGATGTGTTTTTTAAACCCAGGTGGTACCAATGATACTAACTAAGGATCCATTCCATTCAGGTCAAACAGAGTCAGAGTGCTGCTATTGTGCATGTTGGCTCACTGGAAAGGCTCTGCTAAACTAAATAAAAAGAAATATTAATTGACATAATTGGTAACGCCTGTGTTTACCCTGTTTCATATCAATATGGCAACAGAGAAAAGGTCTAAAAATGGCTGCCTTTATCCACGTGTGTGACAGTACAGTGACACAGTAGAGCATTTATTCATGTCAGTGCTTCATCACAGGAGTCAAAGTCCTACCTCTTGCTGTGCTGGTGAAGGTGTGCAGGTTATGTCTCAGTACCCAAATGCCCACCTCTCCCCCTGCGGTGCCAGGTGCTCTTACACCAGAAAACCACACAGGGGAGCTACTGCTTTTTCCAAGGCCTGTAACAGAGACAGACACACACACTGATACACACACTCTATCTGGAGCCAAATATTCTCCTCAGTCAACCTGCTGCAGGGTTCAGCACGGATCAGCAGTCAAGCTGGAAGTGAGAAAGACAGTGATTTCTCTCTGCAGCCAGCAGAAGAATAACATTTTATAGATAGTATACAAGTGTTATATCAGTTGTCTTCTGTTTATTTGATGCTGCCCACTGTTTTTAATACATTCTCTTGTGAGAAAATGATGTCAAAGCAGCAGCTGATCACTGATAATAATTCTTTACTGAAATATCAAAAATTAACTCCTAGTCTATATGCTATTTAGTACATTCTAATTAATTTAGAGTATTTAGAGTAATCAACTAATCTTTTCTCATCAACTTAATGTAAATATACACATTTTATTCATTCAAGGTATTTAAACTTAAAATTTCTAGTATTTATTTCCAGAACACTACAGAATTTGTTAATATAAAACCTGAAGTGTTTTGACTTGAAATGCTGAGTTGAATGAATGTACCATACAAAGTTCAATGACCATTAAATTTCTGCAGAAACATGACCAGCATACTTCCCAGCATGCATTGTTTCTGTGTTAAAGGAAATCGAATTAGTTGGTGACTGGAGAGTGCTTTCTATCTTAAACTTAATGAACATGTTTTCTCAAGTACAACTGAATTAATATTTTTTTTTCTTTGTTTGTTTTTGTTGTTGATTTGTTTGAACGATTACAAAATTATCTCAAATTTAGTCAACTTAAAATTTCTGTCTGTCTGTTAAAGTTAAAACAAACTTATTCTTAAGGTGTAAAAGTGAGCTGAATACTATGTAAATCCTGATATATATATATTATAGATTATATATTATAGACATTAAGTTTCAAGAGGACTAAAGGGTTTTATTTATTTAGTGAGCAAACAGTGGGGTTATTCATTTGATGAATTTTGATTTTGTGTATGTAATTTTATTTATTTTTTTTTGTTTAAGTATATAGCTATTTAATTCAAGCGAAACCATGTTGCTGCAAAAAGGATTTTAGGTGTCAACAAGACAAAAAGGTTAAATCAAAAGAATTCTTCACGAAGAGGGAAAAAACACACAAAGCGAACAATACTGATGTCCAACCCTCTTCCTCTTAGTCATATATAAACACAACTCGGTATCTAGGACAATGATGTCAGATACGGTAAGAGACATCCAACAAGCGAGGACATGTTCTAATAAATATCATTACATTCAAGCTGGCTGGCTGAAAATATGCCAGCCTGCGAGACGCAACATATGACTACAGTCAAGATTAATGAGCTGAGAAATCAGACCCAAACACAAGGGCTATTTTTTTCCACATCCAGTTCACTCCAGTGTTTAGGCCCGCTCAGTTCAAGCGACATGGGAGGTTGCTGCAACATGCATGAGGACAAAGATTTCTGCTTGTCGGTGCTGCTTCGTTCGTCTGTCAGAGGGTCCGCCCATATTTTACAATGTGGGAGAGGACGATAGGGGCCTGTGGAATACCTGTGCAAAATATAGATGAGGTAGAGTGATGTCAGTGTGAATAAAGCTATTCAAAACTGTGGCGGACACACTCAATAAACTTTGAATCAACAGCAAACAAATGAAACTCAAAAAGGGGGATTGAAAGGTTCCACAGTATATATAGAGGTTTATAGTGAAACCATCTTAAATTTTTGTCATCAGTATTTTGAATTATAAAACATCTATGTTTTTTGTTTGTTTGTTTTTGTTGCGTTTTGATAAATGTAATTTATATGGTTTTATTGCCTGTTTTTATTATTTTTTTATTTTTAAAAACATTATGCCTTCTTTGTCATTACTTTTTTTGTGCCAGCTGCAAACATAAAACTGTTTTAAATTTAAAATAATTAATAATGTACGTTATTTTGTGATTTAGGTGGATGTCTATCAGGTTTTGTATGTAGACATAGGCCTGCTTTATACATTTTACAATATTACACAATTCATCACACCAGTTTTATGTTTTCTCAACAATTTACCCCCCAAAAATGTATTTGCTCGTGAACTAAAAATGAATTGATTTAATTAATTGATGTTTGGATTCAGCTTTTGTTTAAATTGTGACCAACATTTTCCTTTTAAAATATATATTTTAGAATATGTCACAAAAGTTTTACAATTAATTTGTATCATTTTGATCAAGAGGTATCTGGATATGAAACAAAAAAAAATTAAGCTGCATTTTCAGATTTGATAATTCATATGTACTGTGTGACAATATAAAGTTTAAATTTAAAAAAGTTAAATTAAATAACTTGTACTATTTTACATCAAGTTTTATAAAATATGATTTATTTCTTCAATTTTTAAAAGTTGCAAGCAACATTTTCAAGAATTCTCATGAAACAAACAGGAGTGTAAATGGTGTATTTTAAATATCCATACAGAAGTGTTAAAAACTGTATAACAATATTAAATAATATTTTAATTTCCAACAATGAAAATGCTTCTTCGTGCAAACAGAAAAGCTTATCAGTATTTCCAAAATGAATGGATTCCTTGAGTAAATTCTTTGACTGCTTCAGTACAATAGGCGAGGGAACTTTTTCATTATACGAGGGCCATGTAATCTCTGGACCCTTTGTTTTCCTTCAGCTCTCAAATGTTCCTCGCCACCTCCAGAGCTGGCTAATGGATGCCGATGGAGGAAGTGTTTGACATTACGGACACAGCAGTGCTTGTTTTAGAGGAGCTGGTCATGTGGTCTGCCCTAGCAGGCCACATAGTACCCCCTTAATGTGACCCAGACCCCCAAGCCAACTCCAGGGGGTTTCAGTAACTGTCCGCTCTGGGGGAACTGAGTGTCAGTTTAGCCCCCCAGTGAACACAAGTCAACATGCCTTAATCCCCCCATCACCTAAAGTTACACTTTTGGGTCTGTAATTAGCCAGCCAGCCAAATCTCTCCCACACCCTACTGAGCTCGCTCTTTCCCAGCCCTGACATGGAGCTCCGAGTTGGGGCTTGTGGCCAGTGCGCAGAGCTCCGTGCTGGGACCCGGAGCTGCTGCTTGAGTGCTGGCGGTTTCTATGGCGCGGTGCCGGCCCTGGCCACATGGTCCCTCATCTTTCACTGTCACCGTGCTGGAGAGGAAGAGATCAAAACAAACATGTGGTGGCAGGGAGTTCCTGACATGATGAATCGCTGTAATCAGTATCAGACAGCCCAATGCTCGCTCTGATTGGTGGAGGAGATTCTCTGAGTGACTGAGTGACAAGACGCACAGAGCAAGATCTGTGACCTGAAGCACAGCCTCAGACCTGAGATACGTCCGATCCAAGCAAAACCACCAGCAAGCAAAGTCTGCAGGTCATTCCACACTGAATGTAAACATTTTCGATGGTGGGGAAATATTTGCAACATGGAAGCCGGGTGTTTGGTGGGCGCCATGTCCATTATCAACTGGCCCAGAGCCATGCCAACAGGAATGATGGGGGTGGTTCCAGTCCTTGGTATCAGCTCCATTCTGCACATTGTTTACCTCCTGTGTGACTTCCTGCTTCTTCATCTTGGAAGAGGAGCACAGGAAGGCTCGATAGACCCCCCTCAACCCAAATCTCCTGTATGCCCAAACAAAAAGCCACATTGTAGCTCATTTTCCTGTCTGCACCACTGCGCATTTCCAGCCGGGGGTGTGGTATTGGCATTCCTCAAGGTCAAATCTCTGCACGCCTCTGATCCCCTAATTTCACTGTCTGGGGTTGGTGTGGGGGGTTCTCTAATGGACATGTTATCCATTTCCTGCTGCTGCTGGTAAGAGGCGATCCTGATCCTGCTGTCACAGAATGAATCACCATGTTAAAACTCTACTAAACACCTTCAGCGTTGCAAATCGGAGACCTACTGGAGGACTCATCTCAGCTCACCGGCCCCTGAAGTTTGAGCGTTAGATATCTCTGGAGAGTAGAACGTTGCATTTTCATTGTGCACCTTGTACAAACTAATTATCTTTTATAATGTGACCAAATTCAGGGATTAGGGTTAAGGAAAGTTAATGGCTCAGGTTAAAATGATCACTCTTGCAAGATCTTTTGTGGGTCTTGGGTTCCCTTCTAGACACAACCTTGAGCCTTTCTTTGGGTCGGCCAAGAGGACGAAGCTAGCAGTCAAGCAAAAATGAGGAAGAGGAAGTGAGAAAGAAACAGGATCGGCCTCTAAAGGATGCATTCACTGACTTTAAAGGAAATATTCACTCAGCTGAGTTTTTGGAAGAAAAGGAGCAGACTGTGGCCACCCCGCTGGCTTGGACATTACCTCCGCTAACACAGTTATTAATTTCAGCTGGAGAGAGGGAAAGTTGTTAATGGGATATGCACACATGCACTCAAACACACACACAGTCATAAACACGCACAGTGGGCCTGACTGTAATGGCCTTTGACTAGAGGTCTGTGGTTCAAGTTCATGAAAGCAGCGAACAAGCCAGGGTGGCTGAGGAAGGACAGATGGAGCGAGCATTGTGGGGACGAAGGGATGGAAGAAGTTGGGGTTGTGAGGGGCATGAGGTGGTGGTGGTGGTGGTGGAGGGGAGGTGGGTCTCAACCCCAAACCCCCTCTGCCAGAAACAACAAGCAGGCCTTCTCATATTCAAATAAATACTGAGTCAGTGGGGAGCATGGAGGGGCTGCAGATAAGGAGGAGGCAAGGGGCAAGAGCCAGACTGGAGGATGGCTTCTTCTTCTGCTACAGTGAAGCCTATTTAGGCTCACGGGCTGGGCCGAGAAGAGCAAAGCAGGCAGTGACAGATTTATAATGAGCGTAGACTCTGCCCTTACATTTAATACTGGGCTTAAGATGTATTAAAGAGACAAAGGCCGCGGATCCTGCTCAGGGGAAGAAGAAAGGCCTTAATTAATTTGGGGAGATCACGGAGGCCCCGAGCCCACATCATCGGTTCTTTGTGGCAGGAATGCCAGCTATTTACCGGCGCTCCAATAGAGCTGAGGGGAGAGGCGAGGTGATGACGACTGGGGCCGCCACGCAACAGATAGGGAAAGGATACTTTTCAAAAGCTAAAAGCTTCCCAGTTTTAAAACAAAGATGGGAGGGAAAGAGAAGAAGTGATTTTGAAAAGGGATCTGACTCCAAGCCGCCCCCCACCACCTCACCCCACCCTTCCTATGTCCGACACACACATTCCAAACTGTTTTTGCTCTCTTTCAGTGCCTCTGTGAGAAATTCAACTCGATTAATACTGATAAAAGCTCTGAAAGTAATATTCAGAGATATATTTGGGATATTCCTGTCCTGGTGAAATCGAGAAATACACTTTCAGGTATTTTCCTATGGGACAGACTGTATCTTACAGTAACGTACCAGTAGTTGGATGATAACTGGCTTTTCCCCAGTGTTGCTTCAGGTGTAGAGGGGCTGAATTAGGGAGCAGAGTGTTGAGGGCGGCCTGCACGGATGAACCAGGCTGCACAGAGCCTGTTGAAGGGCACAGTTGGCAGCTGTCAGGCCTATATTCGTTAACTGGGAGAGGACATGTGGAGAGAGAACTTTCCTTCCCAAATTAAACAAATAGCGGTGGCACACATCTTCCCAGACAACTGCACAGGGGGAGGGAGAAAGTGAAAATGGTGTGCTTTTCTTTCTTTGTCTTTTATTTCTACATGCCTGATTGGACAAATAGACCAAGGAGTGAAAGTTGTCAAACCTTAGAATCGATAAAGACGAAGACGAGAAACTATATATACATATATATATATATATATATATATATATATATTTCACATAGTGGGCTATAACACTAAACAAAAATATATATATATATATCAAACCAAAGCTTTTTGTTTTAACTTAAAATAGTTAGTGCTGGCTTAAATTTTTGAGTTGACTGAATTTGAAAAGACATGTTGAGATAATTTTGTAATGATTCAAAACAAACTTTTCACATCAAATAAAGTTGATATTAATTCAGTTGTACTTGAGAAAAGAAGTTCAGAAAGCTTAATGTATTAAGAATAACAAGTAACTCCTCAGTCACACTAACAAAGATTACAAACAAATTTGATTCAATTTGATTGATATGTTTTCCTCTGCTATGATGCTGATCATGTTTCTTTCATGTTTTCATGTTTGCTCGCATGTTTCTTCTTCAGTACAATACATTAATTCAATTCATCATTTTGAATCAAAAGACTTCAAATTAAAATAACTCATTTTTATAGGTTCTTAAGTTTTCTAAAAAAAAAAAAAAAAAAGAAAAACTAGAAAATTTAAGTTTAATTAACTTGAACAAATAAAATTTCATGTATAAACCAACTGAAAAAGAAAAGATGCATCAAGAGGGAGGATGTTTAGAAATTTGTTATTCTATCATTTTATAACACCATATTCCTTGATTCATTATTCATTATTATTCGTTCAAAACATGTCGGTGGTTCCTCAGAGTTTTCAAATGAGTAATATTAAAAGGTCTACAGCCTGTTTTCGTACTTTTTAACAATGTGTGTGGGAATATACGTTGGAATTTGTCAGGGATAGACAAGAGGGAATTGTGATTTTCACCTTTTGGTCAACCATTGTGTTCATTTCCATTGTGTTTTTATGCACATGGCCTTTTATGATGACCCCCAAAATACAAAGAGAGCTGGACTGAACAGGAAAACCACATTTATATGCCA
Organism: Lutjanus erythropterus; assembly: GCF_056507025.1. Lineage (NCBI taxonomy): Eukaryota > Metazoa > Chordata > Actinopteri > Lutjaniformes > Lutjanidae > Lutjanus > Lutjanus erythropterus. The sequence goes on along the minus strand of NC_139326.1, from coordinate 33,256,896 downwards.
ACAAGGAAATGTGTTTAGACTATTTTTTTTCCTTGTCTTTTTCTTTCAAAATTGGAAATAATTCCCTATAACATCTTCAGGAAGTTAGTATGGCCATAGGACAAAAAAATAAATCTCCCAATTATAAAGCACGATTACCACCAAAGCTCCCCATAAGACCTGACCCGTTTGTAAAATCAGATACCACCTTACAGTTACTTACTACCATTACATATGGTTTCTAATTAGATTACTTATTAAACTGGAAACTATAGATCATTAATAAAAAATTATAAACAAGTTATACAGTTTCCATACATCAATCACTGTTGCCCTATGTGCTGTAACAGCTTATTAATGATTTATAAAGTCATTACAACCTAATTAATTACTTAATTATAAGAGTAATCTTACTGTAAAAATTGTACCTAAAATAATATACAAACATTATGGGTGCACACTAGATTATATCTTATAGAGACTTCATATTGATTTTAGGCTATTTTGGGCATTTTACTGCATTATTCCTATAATATTCCTTCAAGGGCTTGTAACTTTGTTGTCATATTTGTATCATTACAACAAATATATGGAAACTGACTATAGGATTAGTGTACTGTTGTCGCCTTCACCCATGACTGAAGGGCTACTGAAGGACGATGTGGATCTGCAAACACATGTAATACTAAACTTGCATCAGTATTCACAAACCTCGCTGCAAACGCGTGGGCACAAATAAACTCAGTGTGCACTGTAATAATCTCTTAATCAGCGTGCATATTTGCACACAATAACGCTTTTACACCAATAATTAGAGCGACATTTTTTTTTAACGTATTCATGGGCAACCAACCAACGCCACGGAAAGTCTCCTCTAAATGCCCAACTAACCACTCAGTGACAGACGACAGCAATGAAATTACAAATAAGGAAAAACAAATACTGATAGACATCGGACAAATATTCATCACTGCGGTAAAATGTTTGGACGTTTTTAGTGAAAAACTCCAATTAGGATTCGCGCTGATGTAGACATTTCATTTCGGGAAAGGAGGTGGACATTTTTTTTAAGCGGAGACGTGAATGAAGGCATTCACAAATTCAGCCAACAGACAAAATTAGGGCACTGCTGATGCTTCATGGCAGCAGATTGCTTGCACCTGTACGAAAAGAAAAAAATAGTTCTGCATTTTGCAAAAGGTTATACTACTACCTACTTTATATATTATATATTATATTATATTATATTATATTATATTATGCATTTCAAGAATTTCCCAATTTGGCGTCAATAAAATATGGGAGACCAGGGACAATTGTAACGGGGGGAAATTGTAACACACTCAATTCCTCTGATGAGAAACAAGCTAGAATGATGACACTTCCTCTATGCTCAGTAGGATTCTCTCTCTGTCTGTGGAACAGGACCAGGAACATCTCACCTCAGCAGAGGTTTTCAACAAAAATCTGATTTTGAGGTATGAAAGTTGCTTCTCAGATGTACAATATTTTTCCTCTGCTGTCTAAAGTTTAGGTGACTGAGAATTTTAATTTTATCTAAAATAATTTGAGCCATATGGGGCCAACAAAAAAGTTACACAACAGTTATGTGATTACTTTGTGGTGTGTTTTTATTTAAGATTAAGTGGGTTAATAGGACTTATTTTTCACTGGCCCCAACACTCTCACAACCACCCTAACCAAGGGGGCATTTGAACACTGACTTTTTGCATTAAAATTAATATTTTAGTCTTGTCTTTATTATATAGTCCTTGAAATATCAATTTTTAGTATTTTTATATTAAAATGAAAAAAAAATAAAACAATTACCCCACCACTGTAGTTTAGAAATGTTATAGAAGTAGTTAAGGTATTTTACATCAGTTGCTTCAATACATATAAATATATAAAGTAAACATAAATAAATGAGACAACTTAAAAAACAAATTTCCAAAAGTCAATTTAGATGTATTCTGGGCAGTTATTCATTAGGAGTAAATTTAATATCAATTAATAATTAATTTAAGGACAGACTTTCTTCCGTCTTTCCATAGAATGAATTTTTATTTGCATGTATTTTTGTGCCTCATAATGACCAGTGGCCGGAGGTCCTGCAGATAGTTGAGGCAAATTATTCTGAATGTTTCCTCCTGCATACCTGCGTCTCTCCGAGCATTTCCTAAAGTCCCGCGGAGAGCGGAGACACCCCGGGCCCTCTGCTGTCAGCGGTCAACTGCTCACTTCCTCTGCTTCTTCTTCAGGGATTTACACTAATATTTAGATAGGATTGGGTTTTATACGTGGAGTGCGCCGCCTCGCTCCCTGCAGCAGCTTCAGTCACGCAACGTGCATGTGAAAATGATTGTTTTTATGATGAATGGAATAAGCCGTGATTTATTATCTGTGAAATGATGTGAGCGTGTAATTAATTATTTTATCAGCCAGATCGTGGCAGAGACAGGCTCATGAAATTAAAGAGTGCAGAAATAAATATCTCCACAACGCCAGCATAAAAACATCAAAGGAGATTTGATGCTGTTTTATTGTGCGTCTGAAGAAAGGAGCAGGAAGACAGAAGAAGAAGAAGAAGTCCTTCCAGATTTACCGATGACCTAATCACATCTCGGTAAGAACAGAAATAGCAGCAGCCGAGGCTTGACGTTTACGAGATCTGTGCCATTTAATGAGGCAGGGCGGGAGGTTTTTTGGTTTGGTGATTTGTCATGAAACCACAACAGGACGCACAGGACCACACAGGCCTCTCCTGCTGCAGAACATGAGGAACACAAGCTTCCGATTCTCCTGTAAAGGACGACTAACCAACATGTCACATTGGTAATGTGTCAAGTAATGTTACACTGTAAAATCAAATGCTCACACTGATTAACTGTAAGAAGTGGTGAAAAAAATAGAGCTGCAATGATTGATCAATTAATGGATTATCAATTAATTATCAAATTAATCGATAACTATTCTAATAATCAACTATTCACTTTATATGAATAAAACTCAAAATTCTCTGATTCCAGCTTCTTAAATGTGAATATTTTCTGGTTTCTTTGCTCCTTTATTGCAGTAAACTGAATATCTTTCAAGACATTTGAGGACACCACCTTGGCTTTTTGAAAACACTGATTGATCGACATTTTTCACCATTCTTACATATTATAGACCAAGCAACTAACTGATTAATAAAAAAAAATAATTGACAGATTAATCAACAATGAAAATAATCATTGGTTTCAGCCCTAAAAACTGTTACAAGTTCTGCTGACTTGAAAATGTTATGTGGCAATAGAATTTTGTGTTTATTAAACTCATGTTTTCAATTAATATGAACTGAACATGGATTAATAAGCTTTTATACTTAGAATTATTCAGTTCTGTTAACTTTTTAATTGGCTGAATCAATCATTTTAATTGAACTGTAATCAAAAAGTACATGTAACACAGACTCGAAATATTTAAGCTCTGACAAGCTCCAACTTTTTAGTTTATGAACTCAAATTAAACTGGCACCTAATTGCATTTTTTGACTACTTCTGACATATACGGGTTTACAGTGTACAACTGCAACCAGACGGATGTTTTTATCATCTAGTTTTTATCAAATCATCATAATCTTCATCATCAAACAAATATGTTTATTCGGTCGTTCAAGTGCATAAAGGCGCTCATCAAATGGCACCGAGGGCCCACGGGTTTGCCTTCTGTTGGTCCCTGTCATCTTTGTGCAGTAGCCTGTCAGTTATGTCAGTTATCTTCTTATGAGCCAACTGCGGAGTCTCTCTGTGCGCTCTGGTTATAAGGCGATAGAAAGCAGAGAATAACGCGTGATATGGCTGGATACTATTTTTCGGTGTAGAATTTAAAAAATTCCAACATTTTAACTCCTAAAAGTAACTGAAATCCAGAGTATACTTTCACCGTTTAAGATGGGAAGCTTGCCTGCAGCAAACTCTGAGGACTCGAGTGTGGGCTAATTTATTTTGCGGATTCACTAATTAACTGCATCAAACAACGAAATAACATGTCTGTTTTAGTCTAACTCCACGTCAGCCAAGGCCACCAGGCGTAGAAGCACTTCGAGTAAACGTGGACTGTAAGTGTTGCCATTTTATTCAGAGTATTCTGGAAATCCATACCAAAATGTTGAACTGAATCAACTTTAAAAACACGTCGGCTCAGCAGTAAGTCTGGTAAATATTATAATTTTTTAATAATTTAAATACTTAAACGAATTAATTAATTACATCACTGGCCACAATTAGAATAATAATTTTAACACCATCACATCGTCGATAAAAACAAACAAACATTCTGATTTTATATAGCCAACAGACCAGCAGATAGACATGATATTACAGTTTGTCCGCGCTTTTCTTTCTCCATCAGTCAGTGAGTGTGATAAACTGTGAGGCCGGTGTTCAGGCCTGTATCCTCTAATCAGTGAGAGCTGTTCACAGACTGCTCACTTTGTCTAGTTGTTGTCAGCTTTGGGTCGTTGTGTGTTAAACTCCTCAGGAGACAGTCTGCTTTTTCAAATAATGTCAAAGACATGCGTTAGAAACATAAAACTGGGGGGTTGATTTCAAAATGGAGCTCCTGTTAAAGCTCACTGAATATTATAACAAAAACACACTAAAGTAACTAAGCTATTAATATATGCTGCGTTCAAATGTGCCTGTTGTACACACCCCTGTATATTTACACTTTTTGAAAACTTTTACTGCCCGTGGTGTTACTGACAGGCTCTGGCTGCACTGATTGTGTCTCTTTGCGTGATTCATCGCTTACTCACTTCTATGTATTGAAAGAATTTGCCTTTAATTTCATATGAAGCCTGGAGGTGTGTTATTTTACGCACTGAATCAATTCTTCCTGTCTTTATTTATTGTGAGCTCTCTGTTTGGATTCTGCTCTGGCTTTTCCTCTACTTCCACACTGTTCTTAAATTTGTTAAGATATTTTAAGGGGGGTAAAATGTTGAACCAGTTTATTTTGTCCGTTCAATATTTCAGCTAAAAGTCACTCTTTATGTTCAGGCGTGCAGCTCTGAATGCCTCTGCTGTGCTTTGGCCGCTGCAGAGGCCTGCGAGCAAATTCCAACACAGTCTCTTCCCATTCTGATCTGCTCCTGTATTTTGTCTGTTATCACCTGAGTATTTACAAAGGAGGCTTCCGACTTGGCAATGACGAAGTGAGTCGGTATCGATGGCATCATATCTGATAAAACAGGTCGGCAGACACTGGGAGGAATACATCATCATGGCCCATGGTTTACACTGAGTTTGACTGTGCCATGCGTGATTTCTTTTATACAGTAATCAGTGCGCAAAGGCCACGTTGAGTGTTTCCTGACTTTATGAATAAACAGTGCCACGACAGTGAGTTACAGTCACAACTATCTATCTATCTATCTATCTATCTATCTATCTATCTATCTATCTATCTATCTGCTCTAAATAACATATTGCAGTTTATTTATGCTCCCTGCCTCCCATGGAGAGACATCCAAAACAAATAGATCCTAATCCCCTAACTGCTTTATCTCATTAGAACCCCGCTGCTGTTTAATTCAGTGACTCCAGTGTAAATTAGACTATCCGGCTCGCTATCGCAGCAGCTCCAACAAAACACATCTTTAGTTGCTGCACATTAAAGCTGAACCTCGATAAGCTGAGAGCCAACAAGGCGATAGTGGATGGTAGAGACGCAACTAGGCGGAGAGGTCAAGTCCAGCTCTGCGCTCAAGTGCCACGTGTGTTATTACTCTCTGTTTACTGACTGCAGAGATGGAGTTTTGCTCGGTTAATTTTTTATATTTAAAAAATCTGAGTCTTTATGTGTGTGGCAAGGTATAAAAGAGCAAAGCGGCTGCGTAAATCTCAGATCACATTGTGTAAAATTACGCAATACATTATTTTGGAAAAGTGCCTCAGTAGACAGATGGGTAAGGTCTGGATGGATGGTTGGTGTGAATGAGAAAAAAATTACGCTTAGTGTGGATGGTGTCACCTGAGTGTGAAGCGAATCATTCTTTAAATAAAGTAAAACATCTGCCACTTCTCACTTGTTGCCATTTCGGCATTTCTTGGATACATATTTTGTTTGCCTAAATTAAAAGGAATATTCTTTGTTCTGTTACTCCAAAACATGCAAAACATTTAAAACTGATGCAAACAACGTGAATTAACTACTACTCTTTTGCCATTTTGTTTAAATAAAATTGTATTTACAGGGTAAACTTAGGTAAAAGACTTAGACATTTTCATATTTTCTGCCCTGCAGCCCCTGGTGTTCCAGGGAAACTCGTGGCATGAACAGCTCTATGTGGGCTTGGACAGCTAAAATATGCAAACGCACATATAGGTCCGTAATTTAGTGGAAAAGTGGTGCACTTTGAAGCCGGACATTGCAGTGACGTTGGAGTTGAATTCAAATGACTGGCATGGTCTTATTGAAATAAAACATCCAGTGCAGAGCGCAGACACTTTTTTCCTGGTGGTTCAGGGGGAGGCGTGGATCTCGCTCACTTTTGACATTCTCGTAGCAGTAGTAGCTTCTCCTCAAGGCAAGACTCAGATGACACCACCCCGCCACCGACCGGAGGAGAAACAAGGGAAGCTCTCTGTCTGTTCTCCGCGGATGAACTATGTTTTGACACCGGGACGTGTTTAGGGGTTCAGCAGATGAATCTGAACAGCGTGGAGCTTTTCGCGACTTCACAGTAGCCGTGGGAATACTTTAAGAACCCCAGACTCTCGCACCCACGGAGCTGCCGGTTTGGCGGAATGTGAAAAGCCTGTTTTGGCGCATGTTCTTCTCCATTGTGCGGAGCCTTCTCCTGCTTTCTGCGCGGTTGGAAAGCGGAGGAGGAGGAGGAGGGACGGCTTCGATCCCTTGCCTATGGACGACGGCGGTCCCCTCTCTCCAAAGGCAAATGCTTTCAGTATTGCCTCTTTGATTTCGGCTGCAGAGCAAGCAGGAAACGCAGCGTTTGACAAACAGAGCGCCGGCCTGGACAAGCCAGACCTGCACAGCCACAGTTCCTTTAAAATGCACTACAGCGCTGTCACCCGGGAAATGGAAGGTAAATCTACTTGTTGATGCCCATAAGAGCTGCTGTAGCATGCATACATATATATCAGACCCTTGCATCTCGACATTTTCAAAAGGCACAATAGAAATCAGAGCGCAAACCACATATGGACGCATGAATGAAATGAGCGTAAAACGAAAATCTGACACGGCTATGAAAAATAATGCAAATTCAGTCTCCACCAGGGAGGAGAAGTCTGCATACAAAGCACCCAGAGTGGGAAAATAAAGTTTCCCATACCAAGAGCCCAAAGCGCTGCACAAAGAGTCAACTTTAATTCGTGGACAGGATCACATACATTGAAAGTGAAGCCAAGAGGAGGAGGGTTTACTCGGGCACCCTATGCGTAATGATAAAAACAGACCATAATACGTATATCCAGCCTCAGAGGGGGTGTATATCCACTCCATAGATCTATTTGTCCGTAAAAGCAACAGTCACCTGCTGCCGGTTTGTTTGTTCATGCAAATCAACGTTTGTTTACCTTGTAAACCGTTTACACTCCTCCACTCTGCCGGCCAGATCCTCTATTGTTTGTTAACGGGGCTGATGTGGGCGATACCCTTATCCAAAAGTTAAATGGGTGCCGGAAAGCCCATTAAAAAGGGGCGCACTTCTCTGTCAATCAGTCTCGTCCCAAGGCGAGGAAAAGGCGCATTACCTGCAGTTCCTTATCTAAATAGAAATAAGAACCGGTTTTATCGCAAAGGGGAGGCCCTCTGCGTCAGATAAGAGAGGAGAGACTGGGTTGCAGCATAACACACTGCAGCAGCAGCGCACAACAGAGGCCGCTCACAGCGCGATCGATCCAACGCAAAAAAACTCATTCACACGCATGAGAAGGTCGATTCTGCGAATAGTTCAGAGATTCAACGCGTTTTTGGAAACATTTCGTCACTTTTGGGACGTTTGTTATTTCAGATCAGACAGGCTGTAGTATGCTGGCAGTGGATGCAACCTCAGGGATTAATGAGCAGCCGAGACGGAAACTTTTAAACCGAAAGGGGCTCATTTGTGTGTGACATCTTCATCTGGAGCTCACCGAGTGCTGCTTCTGTTTTTACTGTCTGTGTTAAAGTGCAGTGGCATATTTAGTAAATCCAGTTTTTTGGGATGATTTCAGCCATATCCAGTCCGTGGCTGACGCAGCTGTCCCATTTTTGCGATGTTGCAGCCTTCACGACGAGCAGCCTGAGCAGCCTCAACACGCCGGGGGGCTACCACCTCTCCCCGTCCCCCGGGGACCCCTACAACCAGCATGAGTCCCACTTCGAGCCCTGTCCGGCCGCCCAGCACAACTACAACTACCCGGGCTCTAATCCGGGCCAGGCCCCGCCGAGCGACGGCGGGACTCCCAACTGCTCCTCGTCGTCCTCCAACTCCACACCGAACGGCAAAACTATCGTGAAGAAGAACCCCAAAGTGGCCAACATTAACGTCCAGCTGGAAATGAAGGCTTTATGGGACGAGTTTAATCAGCTGGGCACGGAGATGATCGTCACCAAGGCTGGCAGGTGAGCACAGACTTTACACAGGCTGGAAAGTTTTACTTGACTTATGCACATTCGGATAGACCGGACAAATAACACAGAGCAGACTAAACTTTATTGTAACCTCTAATATTACTCAATATTATTCATGGAAGAAGATCGTGGCGTCAAAATAGTAAAGTTTTTGTATAAATGTAAGTATTTTAAGCAAGATGCAAATCAGAAGATATATATTTACTTTTCGTTTACGTCTTTTAATTTCAAAATATATATGACTGCAAATAGGACCAGATGAAATCAGGATAAAGGTGTTCCATTAAAAATATATTAAAATATAGTATATTTATTTCTTTTTCTGGAGTTTATAATGAACAAACTTTTAATGTTTGGCTCTGTTTTTTTATACTATAAATAATATATTTATAGGCCGATACTTTAGTTTATTTAAATATTTGATTAATGTATTTGTGTACCTTTTTTATTACTGTAATGTTTTCAGTGCCACTGAGTTATTTTTTTTGTGTGCGTTTTGTATTAACAAACGAATTATAATCTTACTTTTTTTAGTATGAAATTTTTTTTTTCTTCACTAGTCAACTTTATGTTGTTTTTCTTGTTTCAAATAACATATTTAAGGACCCATCCAAGTAAAACCATTATTTTGTAATGTAAAACAGGAATTATAATCTTGCTTTTTGCACATTTAGCCACAAAACGTTCATTTACAAGCCGGATGAATTGATTTAATAAACAATATAAACTTATAAACTATTTGACTTTTATAAAATGTATCTAATTTAATCCTGTGCAGCTCAGCAGTTCAGTTCTTCTGCTGCTGGACATGGTTTAAAGTCAAACGCACGGAGGCTTGTGTGTGTGGATGTGTGTGTTTTGTGTGTGTGTGTCAGCTGTAAACACCACGTTGATCTGATCCTGCTGCGTTTTATGGATCCAATAAGCATAACTGTGATTCTCGGCGGCTGCTTTTCTTCACCTTCAGGCTCCATTTTACGCACCGCTCTTATCCAGAACATTACGGCCTTTAAATCTATGAGAGTCTTTACGTGTGTGAGCTAAGATCAGCTCCTGTACAGGCTTATTACAGGGCTGCAGTCTTGTTTTTATTCGGGCCTCGACACGTGTTTACTTCTTTTTTCTTGTTTCCTCAGTATAGGAGTGTATGTGTGCCTCCCTCCCGTTTCCCTTCACCCTTAAACAAATCCATTTTGATTTCAGAAATTGCGTGAATATTATTAATTTTAAAAACACATAGATGGTCGACTTTGCTTTTTTTTTATTATTTCTAAATTTTAAAAGACTTGAAAAGACAATTTCTGTTGGCGATTTTATACTTATTTATTTACGTGGGCCTTTTTAAATACTTACATTTAGCTTATATATATATTTATTTACATACACTTATATTCAGCGTTTGTGTGGAGCTGCTTCTATACAAAAAAAAAATTCCAGCACTGACCACTGACCATAATAGACAGCCAATTAAATGTTACACCAGTATTTTCAAGCAGTGAACGTAATTATGGCACGTTTAAGCGCCTCCAAATACATCCCTGAGTTTTTCACTATTCCAGTAATAAAAAGAGGCACGAGATAATTGATTTAATCCTGAAAGTGAGGGTTGAGTTTCGCCGCTCTGCGCTGTCTGACAGGAGAAAGGAGATCTGCAGCAGAGCACTTTAAGAGCTCCTTCAGCCTCACCTAGCCACAACACTGACGTTAATTGAGCGTTGATTTTAGGATCCCTTTCACTGGCTCGGCGGATTACTCAACTTTCAGCTGAAGGATATGGATCTGCCCTACATGGTAACCTAGATGAGGTGCAGAGGTAAAAACAAATGTTTGTGTGCATGGCCGGATCAAAAACAACAGAAAAAAAAAACTTTCAAAGCGATTCAATGCAAATTCCTGGGGACAAATCACAAGTATTATTGTTAATAAATTAATAAAAATCCCTTAAAAGCATGCAAACGTCCAAATATATCCACAGTTGTTGTTTGTTTTTATATACAAATGTGATTCTGGATATTTTTTCTTCATGATCTTGATGATAAAAAGTTCAGTTCTATAAAGTACCACCAAATAATGCCAATTTGCGGTGTGTGTATTTCCACTCCACGTGTGTGTGTGTGTGTGTGTAGGCCTTCGTGTGTCTGGAAGTCATCAAAAGAACAGCAGAGGAGAAGTTAAAGCGTCCTGCCAGAAATTACAAAAGCGGAGCTAAAAGACAACAAACGCACAGCTCCATTCAGATCAGGGAGAGTTTTATCTGGTTACGCACGGACTGAATCACGTCACGTCCAATAGCTCGAAGCTTCTGTCTTCTCCTGTAGCCTCAAATGAAGCTCTATAGGCCCTGAGCGGCTACATGTCTCTCTGCAAACAAGTTCACTTTCTGAAAAACACTTTGGCTAAAATCATTCCTTGGCTCCTCTGATTAATTTAAAATAATTCAAACAGTTGAACACCAACGTTCACACACACACACACACACACACACACACACACACGATCCAGGTTGAAAAAGATGTACATAATAAAAACTAAATGTGCAGCCATGCAAGCAGCCATTTAAAACCTGGATTTAACAGTCTCGCCATGTTTTTGTCCCTGCCAGGAGAATGTTTCCAACTTTCCAAGTGAAAATATTTGGGATGGATCCCATGGCAGACTACATGCTCCTGATGGACTTCCTGCCTGTAGACGACAAACGTTACAGGTAACTTTTTGGATGTCTTCAGACAACTCAAAACACGCATCTGTCTCTAAAACCATAAAACACAACAGGCTTTTACTGACCTGCACAAATCCACACTTTACAGTATTAAATTTCATTCACAATATTAATAAAACAGTATAATTAATAGAGCCTGACGACCCATATTATTAGCCAGATATTAGCCTATCACAGCTGTATTGGTTTATATAGGTATTAACATCTGATACGCAATGTGAAAACTTCTTTTTTTAAATCGAACACAATGCAGATTGATTTTATTTGTTAGCTTCACAGACTGTATTCTGTGCATATTTAACTCACCCTCTTCATTTAGGTTGGCCTATTTTGCTCTATTTGTATTTTATTTATGCTTATCAAAAACACCAGAGAAAGTTTACCGTTATTGTTAAACCGTAAAATGTTGTGCCTCCATTAAATATCTTTTTGAAAAGCATGAACCACTTTTGAGGGTTCATTGGAAAAAAAACGTGTTTTTATGTACATATTCTATATGAAGAATATCTGCCAATATTTTTTTTTACTCTCCAATAGCGGCATCGGCTCCAAAAATCCAGTGTCCAATAAATAAAATAAAAATAAAATAATCAATAGATATAGATTAGAATAGATAAATAAATATGTGCTTTAATTCATGTTTAGATTAGAACATTTATAAATATTTCCACAACTAATCAATTTATGCCCGAAATAAGTTGGTGACTATAAGTCGATTTTAGAGATACATTAAATTTTCTCTTATCATTGTAACTTTGTATAGCATCAGTGTCTCCATACAAGTCAGCACGTGTGTTCAGGCGGCTTTTATTGAAGTGACTAATGTTTGACTTTGTGTCTAACTAACTTTTTCCGGTCTTCCAGGTATGCTTTCCACAGCTCATCGTGGCTGGTCGCCGGTAAGGCTGACCCCGCCACACCGGGCAGGGTCCACTACCACCCGGACTCTCCGGCCAAAGGCGCCCAGTGGATGAAGCAGATCGTCTCTTTCGATAAACTCAAACTCACCAACAACCTACTGGACGACAACGGCCATGTAAGTGGAAATAAATGAATGCAAAAAGGACGGATCTAAAACTCACTTCCACTTCTCACAAGTCAACTGACTGTACTGAGTAGCACTCTTAAGTCCCATGATCACAGATTTTGCTGACAGCGGCTTAAGGGGTCAAAGCACTATAAACTGGTTACTGTACAGACCGTAAACTCACCGTTTAAGGTCCAGCAGAAAGATTACTAACGTTAACGAGAGGTTGTGCAAATTTAATCGACCTGATATTGATTGATACGTGTGATTTAAGAATAATAAATCTGGATATTCCGACTAATAATCAGATGTTGCAAAAAATCTATTTTCATTCCACAAAATGGCACACTGCACATCAGGCTTTGCTCCAGAAATGACTGCAAGGAAGTGGAATATTTCACCACTGGAAATTATTTCAGCTCTTCCCGCCTGATCTGGGTTTGTGTGTGTGTGTGTGTGTGTGTGTGTGTGTGTGTGTGTGTGTGTGTGTGTGTGTGTGTGTCACCACATTCGTTGTGAAATCAGACAGAAAACGGGAGATTTTAGAGTTTGAGGGGAATGTTTTGCACGTCTGGAGAGGGTCCACCATGGGCCTTAACAGTTAATGATCGACGTTATTGCTCCATGGTCGGGCTTTTAAATGGGAATAATGCTAATAAAATATTCTCAGGTGGCATTTATATATTTATTTAGATAAATGGCACAGTTTCAAATGTGTCTGCACATTCAACAGGAGCATCAGATTATTTCTGAATTTAAAGACATTTACCAAACTTGCTTATATCCACAAATATGAATCTTGAAGATAGTTGACAAGGTTTTATTATTTAGTAAATAAGATAATTTTTAATGTAAGTACAGTTCACCAAACTACCTTGTTTGGACTTAAAGATATTCTATTTTACTTTAATTTGTTTTTACTTTATCTAACCATCATTTATTTATTAATTTGCTCAATCTTATTTATCATAGCCTAACAATGCAACTGCAAGATCGAAAATAGTCCGACTGGTACAATTTAAGCCCACAGAATATTTTCTTTAATGTTTTTATGTTTTATGAATGAGTCGATGTTTTACTATTTGTGCTTTATATCTTTTTTAAAATGTTATCTTAATATATAATATGACAGGAACTGCAGATTGCCTGTATGGCTAAATGTGGCAAATTTTGGACTCCAGTGCTTATGTTAATTAATGTGCATTGTCCCTTCTTAAATAAAATAAACATAGTCCTTCAGAGCAGTGCTGCTTTATACTTCTATATGAGTGCTGATGAATTTTGTTTGAGGTTTTTTTTTTTTTTTTTTTTGTTTTTTTAACAGATCATTCTGAACTCCATGCACCGCTACCAGCCCAGGTTTCACGTGGTTTATGTGGACCCCCGCAAGGACAGCGAGAAATATGCCGAGGAGAATTACAAAACCTTTGTTTTTGAAGAAACTCGCTTCACAGCGGTTACAGCGTACCAGAACCACCGGGTAAGAAGAAGCCTTTCTTATTAACTCGAAACTCACACCGTGTGATCCGCAGTGTAACAGCAGCTATAGGCAGGACGAGGCCCGATACAGGCAAATAAATATTGGATATGTATTTGTTTAAAAATTGCAGGTACGGTGATACCCTGAGAAAATATTACCACAAGGTATACTTTAATAACGAGGTCACTTTCAACTCGACTTCTATCAATAAACGAGGATGTAACAGTCTGTATTTGTGATTGTTGCGCTAATTTTTGCAAAAGCATAAACGAATCAATCAGCTGTGTCAGATTAATCTGTTCAGTTGCGCGGTTTTTGCGCATAAATGTTGCCTCTGCTCTGTGCGCACAGCTGTGCTTCTCTTTTCTGCCTCGACCCTGCTGTTTTCCGTCAGTCTGTTTAGATTCACACATCACTGCATTCCTCGTTTATTCAGAGCGACTTCTAAGAAGTGAGGCATTAGAATAAGATTCGGCTCCGATCAGCAAGTTACAAGTAATGGTGAAGAGTTCAGGTTCAGTGCGCTATTGTGATAGTAATATTCCCGTGACCACATGGTGATCAGAGACCGAAACAACTCTGATTTATTTCATGTTAAATGTCACAGCTTTTCCAAATTAGAAATGATTTACATTTTATTTACACTTGGAGCCCGGATGGCCTCAGTTAAAGTCGCCTTTGTAATGTGCCTCATGAAATGGGGCCACAAATGAGCAAAACTGATCCTGAAATAGGGCTGCACAATATGGTATAGTACTTCATCATAATGCTCTTTTGTCAAAAGTTTTTCCTTTGTCAAAAAATAGCAGCTTTTGCAATTTGGATATTACACTTGGCCATATCGCAATTTCAATAATATTTCGATTACTTGTGCAGCACCACTCTGAAACACAATAAACTTTTGGTGAAAAACATATTTAGTTACGATGATGAAAAACTTATGATTGGGACTGTGGGATTCTTCAGGTCACAAATAAACATACTCTACATCAATATAAGCTCTGTATTAGCTGGCAGTTATATGAATACACTTGTGTTTTAAATAACATTGAATAGACATGATGCTGTAGCCTTGAACAACAGATGATGGACTGTTAGATATTTTATTAAAGACAGCATTGTGTTCAAATGTGATTTTTTTTTTTTTTCAAAGACAGAGTTTTCAGTCCATGACTCCAGCCTATCACTGCTGCCCTTTCTAATAAAAACCGAGTGCAGTGACCATTTAGAAATAAAAAACGACATTGTGTGCGAGTACATTGTGCAGCGCTGAGGTTTATTTCATGTTGTGCTCTGGATTTCAGATCACACAGCTGAAGATAGCCAGCAATCCCTTTGCAAAGGGCTTCAGGGACTGTGACCCAGAGGACTGGTGAGCACTTACACTCAAACAATAATACAGTCTTACTGGCGTGCTTCCACATGGTGTAAAAAAATGTCAGAGAGCATTTGCAAAATACTTTTGACGTTTGTTTAATCTCACACAGGTACCAGAGGGGTGGAGTTTGCCACATAAAAGAACACAATGAGTGCCATAAAGTTTAGAAATCACTGGATATTGTTGGAAAGTCAATCGACTGTGCTCTTCTGTCATTGACAAATTACCAGACACTCTTGTAATTGTCACAATGGAGTAAACCCCACCCATCTGGTATGCTCAGGCAGCTGAAAGCAAAGCAAAGACTTATTCCAAATGCTGTTTATCAAGCTCCGCAAATGACTTTTTCCTTTTTCTCTAAAGCATTAACTTAAGTGAGAGTGGGAGTTTTTGCTAATTTTACAGAACAGGCTGATCTGAGTCATGTACTGTAAAAGGTTGCTTCACATTTCCTTCTGTGTAAATTGAGAGTCTGTCAATGTGTAAATGCTCATTACATGCATCAGTGTAAAGTCTTAAAATGTGCATTCATCATTTTAATATATAATAAAGAAACTGTGCCCTTGACGTTCATTAAATGAGTATGTAACTGAATCCATTCTCCCTGCTCCAGGCCCAGGAATCACAGGCCAGGCTCTCTGCCAATAATGAGTGCCTTTGCCAGAACAAGAAACCCAATGTCATCTCCCCCTCAGCAGAACGGCACAGAGAAAGGTCTGCAGCTCACTCTTTGTTTCATCACAACTTAAGCCTGCTATCAAACAAAAAACACATAGTCACATTAAGTTGTTTACCCTCTGGAAAAATGTTCTTCTTTTGATTGTTGGCATATTTTACCTTATTTTGTCATTTAGTATCAGGCCAATACTGGCTTTTAATTAAACATCAAATATCAGCCAGTCAATGTCATCCACTGCCAACATACTAGAGGTTCTTATGCTATTATATATCTGACTACAGCTTCGTAAGACAGTAAAACCTGCAATAAAAATTATATTTTATTGACACGGTAATTATATTATCTATTAGTTCAATAACAATAATTTGATCAATTAATTATTTTTTAAACAGAGTTTCATCTCAGCTTTAAAAAAATGCAAATCCATCTGAAGAACTTTTATAACCAATTGATGATTTTATAGGAAAACTACTTTGGAATTTATTAATTTAAAAGTATAAGTTTATGTGCATTAATATTTTTAGGAAAAAATATAGTGGTTACATTTTTTCTGGGTTTCTAGTGATCTGCACAACAACAGCTTAAATTAAAAATATATGAATAAATAATACAGTAAATACTGTCAGTTTTAAGGGATAATGTAATTGTGAAACTGTGATTTATTATACATTGTTTATGGACAGTATGGATTTTTTTCAGCTTATACCAATAGACAGTTAGGGATGCACCCAAATCCAAATACCTTATTCAGAAAAGCATAAATAATGTGATGGAAACTGATATTTCTTCTATCCAAAGTTGGTATTTTTAGATACTTGTATATCCTTACTGTAGAGTTTCTATTTCCAATGCAAAACAGAATCTTTTGATTTATAAAACTTTTTCTGGTTCTGATTTTTCAGTATCCCAAAGTGGAGGTGGTGATGTTCTTCAGACAGTTCATAAAACTTAGTTTAACTAAAGCTAAATAAGATAGAATGCTGAAAAAGTACAGTATGATGATGTGGATATAGTTTTTCATAATTAATTATATGCCAATATTAGATCATTTTGATGCCTTGTAGGCATAGCAATTGCACTGCCAATTACTATTAGGTTTGAAAATATATATTTACTGATTTAACATGATTCTAGTATAAACCAGGCCCACTTCTGGTTTTCTATCGGAATATAGATAAAGAGACAGATCATTTTATTGGTTAAACAGTTGCAGATACAAATGATGTCTCTGTGCACCTCTGTTGATAATTACCTGCTTCTCATGGCCGATACCACTAAGTTAACCAATAATTTCACATCTCTGTACTATAAAAAATTAATCTAACCTGTAGTTCATATATACAGGATAATAAAACCTCAGATGTGAGCAAAGATTCAAGTTCATCCAAAAAAAAAAAAAAATCACAATATACTTTGTTATTTCTAGAGCATTTTGTCTAAACTTTCAAATGAAATTACATATTCTGTCAAATTAGATATTATTATAGCCAACATTTATCAACTAAAATTCTATTATCAGAAATTAAAAAAAAGAAATAAAATATAAATTTGCTGTTATTGAACAATAATTTATCAGCCCCAAATGTGTTCATGCATCTCTAATATCACTGCACAGTGCAAACTGTTATTGGTTTAACCCAAAAACAGTGATATCAGTGAGAGCACAGAAAAGCCCATCCCTGTCATAACCTCAAGGCATTTAGAGCTTAACACTCTCACTGTTATCTGCCAGTACAAAGTCAGCCCAACACATTGATCTGCTCTTACTGTTCTCACATTTCTTCCTGCACAGAGGACAGTAGGCGGGAGTACGAGCGAGACCCCAGTGGCACGCCCATACATGCCGACCCGGCTCACCAACTGATGTCCCGGGTCCTCAGCCCCGCCTTGCCCGTCCCAGGAGGCCTCCACGCCGTCCCACTCACTGGTGGCCGACCCAGTCCTCCCCACGACCTTCGGCCAGACCCCCACTCTCTACCCCCGGACACCCTGCACCACCACCCTTACAAGTACCCCACCACATATGAACACTACCTGGGAGCCAAGACCAGGCCTTCGCCCTATCCTTTACCCAGTATCAGAGGACACACGTACCACCACCACATGAACCCAGCCACAGCCAACATGTACTCAGCCACCAGTGGCCCCTCTAACTATGACTACGGGCCCAGATAATGACTGCTGTCCACCAGGGTGATCGGTGCACAGCACTGAGGGAATGGAAACAGGCAGGAAAGGCAACATTTGATGGCTTATGCAACCTGCGGGGTGCGTTAACAGGCTGAAACTCCTTTCTGCTGGATAAACCCTGCCTTATTTATTTAAAGGAAATGCCTGTTTGCATTAAGTGTGGGCACCTGCTCTGAGTCCTTGATGAGGTCCTCTTTGACCTTTGAACCCAAATGGCAACCGCTCCACACCTTGGCACCCCTTACCTGAGCGGTGCAGACATTGAGCCAGCAAACAGAGACAGGAGGGACCTCTCCTTAACACGGACAATACCTTTGATCACAGACTGGAATTGAATTCTTTTGTTTTTTGTGTTGGATGCACTTTTTGATTTGCCTTGTTTTTATTGCTTTCAAAAAAGCCATATGTTATATAGTCCATCAACCTTCTAGGTAGACGAGATGTTTGCATGTTGAGCTCATCAGAGAGAGGGTGTCGAAACACATCGAAATGTTTTTGTTTGAGGAAAAAAAATGCGAGATTTGATTTTGAAACGTTCTAAACATCTCGAGCCGCTCTGAGAAGCTTGTACCATGGCACTGACTTGCAGCAATTCAAAGTAAATAAATGAAGCAGAATGACTGTTCTGTATCTGTAAAATAAACATTAAATTCTTGTAATTCATAAAGAAAACCGTCTTCCATTCAAAGCTCTCTCTGCTGTTGCACTGCTGAGGGGGGAGGGTTAAAAAAAGCTTACCTCACTGATAGCATTGTTCAGGTTTCTCCGACTGGATTTGCCCTGTTGAATTGGGTTGAGGTGTCTGCTGCCCCTGCAGTCGTTGGCAGTCAGGACTCAGAGGCTGTCTAAACATTAGACTGCACTATGATTCAAATGTTGAAATCTGCACCTGGTTCTATGAAAAAAAAAACACACACACACATAAATGCACTCGTCGACCATACTTCCTACCTCTACACACACTTCCCTCGTCGTTTGGATAAACTATGTGAAGCAGCTGTGGTCACATTACAGAGTGAGATTTTCTGTTAAAGTTATCCACTGATTCATTAATAAAGTCTGTAGGAAGAGGCTGTTAAAAATGTTATTAGTGCGATGAAAGACTTTTAAAAATAAGAGTTTAAAACCATTTGATGATAATACTTTTAAGCAAATTGAAACATAGGACTTATTTGGACATTTACTGCTGTCCAAACCATTTGGTTAAGAAGTATTTAATTAATTTTATATAATAATTAATTATAAACTTTGTGTTCTGAAAAAAAACGAAAGACTGGAGCAGTTGTAACTTTTTTACATTTTCATTCATAACCCACAGACTACTTGAAATACACTGTCCATAGTTTAATATAAGAAATATATACGTATATACAATATGTGCACTAATTAATATGAAAATGTATATATTTTCATGATAATGTAATATTATGAGTCTTACAATTGCCCCTTGGTAAGGGCAACTGTAACACTGAAAAAATGTCAGATTAACCCAGTGTGTATCTATAGTAATAAAAGTATGCATCAAAGTAATTGCATTACTGCTGCATCTAATAATGTTACTGAGATTTTTCTTTTGTATATGGCTCAAATTCTGTTAGATGTCAGACATCATGTGCATTCAGAGCAATATTTCTATTGCAGAAGACTAGACAACTAGTGCTAACAAGATATTAATTATTTAAATTGAGTTAAAAGTAATTTTACATATGAGTTAAATATGTACATTTTCTAACAGAAGGCTATGTCAACACAGACAAATAATATGCTTACATTGGGACACATGGCCCAGGGATAATTGTAACTCAGTCTTACAATACATTAAATATCAGTCTACATAAATTCTGGAATGCAAGCTAATAACACCTACACAAGTATTTTTTTTGTTAATGACAATTTTAATAAATAACCTCAAGATAAAAATGATTGAAGTTTAAAATCACAGTCATCTAATCTTTAGACAGAAGAAAAATAACATACATTCAAAAGGTAAATTACATACCTTCTATTCTGCCCCTGTTCCACAGTCAGAGAAGATCCATCTGAGCATGTGCAGAGTTTCTTCTAACTGAAGGAAATGAGTGAGTTACACCCGTGTGACAACTGTCCCCAGTCTCCCGTATTGCCCGGAAAAATAAGAACCCAAGTCATGTCATACACACTGGAAAAAATAAAGCATATACATTTCCTCTCTTCCCAAAAGGATACCATTGCTCATATTTAATGGGACAGCTATGTGATATTTTAAGAATGTCACCGGCTCCTATCTGTGCAGCCATTTCCATCACCTATTTGAAGTCCTGTGAGGAATGCTTTGTTGTCAAGGTTAATCTCGTTGGAAAAAAATAAGTATGCTTTGGGATTTGTGCCTGTCACGATACAAAGGGAAACGTACCATAATGATTCATTTCAATAATGTATTTTTTCTCCTTGAACCTAGCCGCCATTGAGCTGAGAGCAGGGGAAAAGGATGCCTGAGGGCTCCTGACCTCTGACTGTTTAATGGCTTGTAAAGGTGTCAAAGGTTAAATAATGTTTCCACTCATTTAAACGTCGACTAATTGGTTGTATAATTATTGTTTGCGCCGCGACTAAAGCTCCGACGCCATATATTTAATTTATTATGAAGCCAATGACCACTGACGTCTTCAAAGTTTCAACAAATAATTTTAAGCTAGCTACGTATCCTTATGGAAAAAGACAAAACAAAAAACATAGAGAATTGGCACTTAATTTTTAACAAGAAAGTGCCAGTTTCACTAAAGTTAATTAATCATCCGTTTTGTCACAAATGACCTTTTTCACAGCAGCCATTTTGACATGAAATAGAAATAAACAGACCAAGGGCGCTGCTTGTGCATGTTGGCTAACTGTAAATGCTCTAATACACTAAACAGAATTCATTAATTACTATCATTAGTAACACCTGGGTTTACCCTACTGAGAAAAAAATATCTATTATTTAAGGGTTCATATGTTGTGTTTTTTTTCATGTCGCGTCGAAATAAGGACAAAAATCTAATAATACAAATTCACACGTTTAGAAAAAATACTGTACTTGCCTATATTATGTATTTTACTGCCCGGTTTATGCTATCGATTATTATTTTTTCACGTTGCGTCGAAATAAAATATCCAATCACATAAATGTATGTTTAGAAAAATGCTGTACTTGCCGACATAAATAGCCCAAACAACCTATTGAGTGTAACGCTTGATGTTCTTGTGTTGTCTGCTCAGGAAGCCGCCTGCTGCGGGCCGTCGCCGGCCTGCAGGTGCGGAGAAGATCCGCCGGTCGGAAGCCGCAAAGCACCGCGTGATGATACGCACGCGCCGCCGGGGCTCGTGGGGGGGTGGGCGAGGGTAACACGCGGGGCCAAAAGGCGATACTGGGACTGATTATAGGTTTCACAACACTTAGGAGCCATCAATGGGACTGCTGATGCACCTCACATTTAGTATACTCTGTCTAAATGAGGAGAACTCTCATGTCAGTGACCATAAGGAAACCTTGCATTTTCAAGAAAAAATAAGTAATTAAATAGGAAAATTTTCTCCTTAATAGCACAAATTATCACAGGACTCAGGCCCCATAATTCCCACTATACTAAAGTCTTAAAATAAAGCTGCTAAGCTGCTAAAGCTAAACTAGTTTTGGATGCTAATACCCTGTATTGAATACAAACCTGTGGCTTTCAGCATCTAAGGACCCTGTAAAGATCCAGGGCTGTAGTGGCCTACTGGCAAAGCAAGGAAACCTGTACTGTACAAGCTATGTATTCAGATCCTTTATCTGACTAAAAATAGCAATGATGCAATATAAAGATGCTCCATCACATGGAAAACCTTTGCAATTAAAATTACTTAAAGTAATATTAAACCAGAAAAAAACCCTGCATGAGAATAATACACTAAAGTATAATTTATTGTATTATTTGATTATTATCAAATTAAGCAGTCAAGGTGGACCACATTTAATTTACTTTATACTGTTGGGAAGTTTAATCTAACAAGGCAAATTATGCATCTTGTATGCAAATTTACTAATCTGTAAAGAGATCAAATGACAATGCTTTTGAATTGTAGCAGATCTAACTATAAAGCAGCATTAAATGTAAATGCTCAAGTAGAGCACAAGATCAAATTTGTAGCTGAATAATGATTAAATGTGCTTAGATTTCAGCAAAAAAAAAAGAAAAAGTCTTCACGTTTTCTTTCCCCACCATTAACAGTGGTCTACTTTTGTGCAAATCATATCCTCCAATGAAAATGTTGTTCATATGTTGCAGTCTTAATAAATGGTGTCCCTGGTGTAGTATGCATCAGTCTGGGAGACTTGACATTGAAGCCTGAGGCTACTCTCATTTTGTAACCCTGCTCTACAGTCTGGCAGGACTTGTAAGAGCTTATATAAATGAAGAACACAGGAACTTTCTTTCTAATATTAGCCTTTAGCACCACAATGAAACTCAGTTTTAGCAAAATATGGTAAAAAAGTATATACATATACAGCTTAATGGGCAGAGATTCAGGATATTTACATCTTTGCAAACTAAATAAAAGGGGTGATTTTTTTCTAAGTGACAAATCAGGGAAATTGCGCCTACTGGAGGAATAGTGATGAATTGCACCTCAATCCCAACTAAAACATTCAGTTTGGTGCCTGTATTGGAATATGTATTTTCCACATTACATTTCTACACATGCACTTAAATAGGCTCCAACCTGCTTTCAACGGGCCTTGGTCATTTTCAGGCACAATAGTTCAGTGTATCCTTCATTTCACATAGAGGAAAGAGCAACCTGCTCAGGCCCAGTTACACTTCATGTGCCCAGATGTCTCGGGCTCCAGGAGACGTGGTGCCAAGGACTTGCCATTGAAGTATGAAGAGGTAGAGGATGGATGATAATACGACCTGAGGCATCATTTGACACTCAGCTGCATCTGGAACGTCTGTTGTGACAGGCCCATCAGGGTCGTTCCCATCACCTCTGTGTACATTTCTGCTGCTGCTGGGCCTCGCCAGTTATCAAAAACAAGCCAGGTAAACCAATCAGAGTCCTCCAACTAAACAACAGAACACGTGTTTCACGTTTTCCCCCTTACGGCCTCTCAACTAATACAAAAGGTGCTACGGTTTATGGTGTGCATGAGGCTGCTGACGGACATTTTATGCGGAACATCAAAACACATCATCGCCACTGGGCAACAGCCTTGATACATTTGTATAAAGTCACATTTGAAAAAATAAATAAAACCAACTTAACCGTGAGGCGAAACATTGGTTTTGGCTCATGCAGAGGGGATTATTTTCTTCAAATAATTCTTTTTCACTATTAATGTTTTCTAAATAATCAGGCTCAGTTTGGCTTCTTCCACATCCACCCAAAGACTCAGGGACTGAGGTTCAACATGACCCAATGGATTATGTCCTATCCCAGAGCCAGGCTGACCTCTGACCTTTGAGGCCAAGGAAGACACGTTAGGTGATAAGTGAAGCACAGGGCCTATTGTGCAAACGGTCTCCTCCGTCCATTTATTGACTTCCTAAATGATCCATTATGAAGTGATTTACGAGGTCCACCGCCACCCCACCAGGCACTTCTAAAAGCCGGCGGGTTGCTGTCCGCTCCATTCAGCAGACATCTGCACCGATTTGATTTATCAGAGGAACGGACGGAAGCTGGCCCACGCCACCTCTAGTGTTTGTTCAAACCCAAAAGGAGAGTTAGGAAGCTGTTATGAATGCTAGATGTCACCAGTCGGGTCAGGGACAAAAGGTATAGATGAAGCTCTGCAGGGAACAAGGAAAACATGTCATTAAAACCAGACACTTGGAAAAAAGATGTAGCCAAAAAGGCTCTTATTCCGTGTATTTTTAAAATGACGGCAATGAAGGGTTTTCAACAAGTTTCAAGTACAAACGTCCAAAACATATGGAAGAAAACCAATCAAACCTAAAGTTACACACTTTTTTCAATGACAGTAGCTCCACCGCAAGGAAGCTTGTCTAGCGAATGACCTTGTCTTTCCTCTGTTCCCTAATGATTCGTGGCCATTACGCTCGTCGGGCTCTTTGATTTCTCAGGCTTTTCCTGTACAGCGTGATGAGCTTCTCCACTCGGGGTCATCCCAGGAGACAAAGCCTTTATGAAGCAGAACGTCTAGCGTTTGAAGCCCTGGCCCCCGGCCTCTCGGCGCGGTGTCGTAACACATGAGCTCCCATGCTGCTCATCGACTCACAGAGATATTATTAGACAGTGGACAGAAAAACAACACCTCTCTATTTTCTCTGGGACTTTTCACAACAAGACCCCTGGCCTTGCTCATGACAAATGTCTGTTTCTTAAAAAAGACATCTGTATTTGGCATTACATGTGAAGTAAATGTACAGGTTAATAATGGTCTTACAACCCCAATTCCATAGAGGCTGTGACGCTGTGAAAAATGTAGATAAAAACACTGTAATTATTTGCAAATTATTTTCAACTTGTATTCAGCTGAATACAGTACAAAGATATTTAATGGTCAAACTGATAAATTTTTGTGTTTTTCATAAATATACACACATTCTGAATTTAATGGCTGCAATAAGTTCCAAAAAACTTGGGCCAGGGGCAACAAAAGACTGGGAAAGTTGCTCAAAAAACATCAGTTCTGAACATGCCTCGCATACACAGGTTAATTGGTTTCAGATAACAGCGTCATGATTGGGTATTAAAGCGGCATCCTGGATCACCTGTTTGTGAAAAACAGCATCATGTCTGTTAAGCACTATTAATGCTGAAACATACATGCAGGTTTTGAATCAAAATATGCCACCATCCAGACAACATCTTTTTCAGAGACAATGCCAGCACACAGTCTGCACATTTTACAACAGCCTGGCTTCATAGGAAAAGAGTTCATTGCTCTGCCTGCAGTCCAGACTTGTCTCCCACTGAAAATGTTTTTTGGCGCACTACAAAGCGCAAAGTACGACAAAGGAGATCCCAGACTGTTGAACACCTGAAATTCATATATCAAGCAAGAATGGGACAGAATTTTGTTGAGGAAAAACTTCAACAACTAGTGTCTTCAGTTTCCAAACACTTACTGAGTCCTGTTAAAAGAAAAGTTGATGGAACATAGTGGTAAACATAACTCTATTCCAAATATTTAAAAAACATTTTGCTGCTACCAAATTCAGAATAACTGTATCTTTAGAAAAACAATGATGTTAATTTACTTTTAACATTAAATTTCCTGTCTATGCACTGTACCTGGGCTTGTATTTTAACATGCAATTACATGCAAAATATTTATTTTACTCTTTATTTAAAATTCTTGAACAGTTAATGTAGATTCCTTCAGTTTTTCCAATCTTAAAATAGGCGCAAAAAAATAACAGCTCCTGAATAGATAATGCTGACCAAGGAGAACATCTGCAGATCAGCACCTCCACTAAACCAACAGCTCTCTGTTCTTCATGTCCCTGCTGTGATTAACCTTGTTTGGCAAATACAGCTCAGGTCAGGCTAGAGGGCCTGTGTGTTAAGCTAAGACCTGCTAAAATAACAACGCAAGATTACATAGCTGTTCAGGTGTGTCATATACCTTAAATTCAAATCCACTGGAGCAAATCTCCTATTAGATAAGTCAACACAATCACATAGCTGCACAGAGCATCAACAAAAGGCTTCCACAAACAGTGAGCTGAAAAAGTCAGCAAGGCCTAATGAGCTATTTGAAAGATAGCAAATATTTTAACTAGTCTCACATCTTAAGTTAGACTGTCTGCCTGTCAAACTGATAGATATACATACAGCTGTATGTATTTGTGATCACATCAGAAATTCTTTTTTATGCCATGAGAAAATAAAACCTTGTTCAGAACTTTCAGTTTCATGGTAATCTTCATCTTGTTCACCGCACACTCATTAAGATTCTGCAGCTGACATCACAGCCTCAAACAGCAGCCATACAGGTGATCAGAAAACTCTGCTACTCTACTCTCACTTCTTCTGTCATGTACATGCATTCATGCTGACTGCTTAGGACTTCAAGTTTGACATGAAAAAGTCAATCAAAGAAAATGTATACTATGCCAGACACACACTGTTTAAAAAACTGCACGAATAGAAGTACAATCCCCATAGTTAATGTGTCTTTGCAGTTTTTATGTTATGTTAACTGTAGACATTGAGGGACGACATTTGGATTTGTTAAAGAAAAGGCAGTATTATGAGTCTGTAAACATTGTGGGCTGTGTGTGATGAACTTGAATTCATCTCAATATGCACAAAAGGCATGTTTCTCTTTTTTTTTTAATCACCTCAGCAGGTCTTATTCCCCAGGTTGCTAGATCCAGATGTCTCTCAAGTCAAGCTCAGGATCCACGCAGATGCTACTATTTTTCAGAATGTAGGCACCTGAACTGGGGCAGTGTACTGTAGGTGTAACATCTGCACTCTTCTAGTTTAACTACAGTACCTGTCTTGCTCTTAAAGGGATGGTTCACCCAAAAATGAAAGTTCAGTCATTATCTACTCACCCTCATGCTGATTGGGTTTATTTTCTTAGTCCACAAAACACTGCTGGAGTTTCACAGGAAAACAGTGTTACATAATCTCCCAAACAATGTAAGTGAATGATGACCAGTTTTCAAACGTAAAAAAACAACTGGAAAAAAATATATATAATAAAATGCCTTCATACTACTTGTGCGGCATAATCCAAGTCTCCTAAAGTCCCGACATGCCGTTTGCACACAGTCACAACACACACCCCTGGTTCAGACAGTGTACATGTGAATGTGGTTCCAAGCTAAGGATCTACAGTGAGGGTCAGGCTAAAAACTGGTGTAAATTAAAAAAAATGCTGTAAATAACATTTTTTACACAATTTAGCATGTCGGGGCTTTAGGAGACTTGGATTACACCAGATAAGCAGTGTGGAGGCATTTTATGTTTTTATTCTGTTTTTTGAACAAAAAACTAAACCCAACCTTCAATCGGCAAGAGGGTGAGTAGATAATGACTGACTTTTCATTTTTGGGTGAACTATCCCTTTAAGGGCTCATTTGAAGAAGGTAGAAACCAGCCCCACTTAATAGATGATTTATAACAAAATACTGACCAAGTCATTCTTATTTATTGGGTCTGCTCACTGCTTTAGTTGTCATTATTGCTTTGCACTAGAGGGCAACAGTGAGGCAAGACCTCAATAACAGAGACAGCTATAGCTTAATATAATACAGTCAATCCATATGTCCAGACAGCAAAGCACTGCTCTTGATTACTTTGGATTGCTGGCCACTCACACCAACTTCCGTGCATCCACATAGTTCACATATGCTCCTAAAGGTTCAGCCAGTGTCAGCCGTGTCGTTGTATATCGACCACAGGCTGATCCGCTGGTCCTTGGATCCAGCAGCCAGCAGTCTCTGTCTGGGGTTCTGGTGGTCAGAAAAGGCCACGCTTTGCACCATGTCAGTGTGGTACTGAAGCACCGCCAGCGGTCGCAGCTTCTTCCACCCGAACACCCGCACCCGGTGGTCCCAGCCCGCTGACGCCAGAAGCTTACCGTCCCCCCTGATACACAGCTGGGAAACGCCGGGGTTGACCAGCGTCACGCAATCCTGGAGCTGCAAAACCGCAAAGAGGAAGAGGATCTTAGCAGGTGTTAGGAACCAGGTTAAAACCATGTACAGTACTTTAACATGTAATGCAAGTATTTTAAGGCCAAAGTGACGTCTTCAAGCTGCTTCTTTTGTCCAACCAACAGTCCAAAATCCAAAGACCCTTTCATAAATGACAAAGAAAAGCAGCAAATACTTTCATGTACAAACTTGAAACTCAAAAATATTTGACATTTTTGCTTAAAAAAAGACTGAAACGATTGACTGATTAAATTAGTTTGCAACTAATTTTCTTTTTAATCGATTAATAAACTAGTTGTTGCAGCTCTAGACAGAAATCTAAAACTATAAATCTAAACTGAAGCTATTGTTCATGCAAATGAGGAGACAAAAATAATCAGACAAACTAATTAGGTCAGGGAGTCAATTAATCACTGCCGTCTAGGAAACCGAGGCCAACGCAAACAGCGTCAAGGAAAGACTATCAGCTGATCTGATAACTGACATGTAAGTGTGAGGCTGGATGTCTGTTGGACCTAGCTGTAGACTCCTGGGACTCAATCATCGGTCATAAAACATTATGGCACGAGGACCGCGAGCAAATCACTCTGCATCCCACTATTTGGTTTGGAGTTATGGAGGCCTGTTCTGGAGGCTCGTTGGGGTCTTGAGTTACCTTTGTCACTGTTTGCAAGAAAGAGAGAGACCATCTCGCTGAAATGCTTGTTTGCAGAGGCTTTGTTGCTTTAGGCGCCTCTGATGAATTACATTCACACTGAAAGGTCTGGTCAGCGGGAGAAGAGACCCAATAAATACACTGTTGTAACGTCTGCCTGCTAAAGATTAGCCACAGCTCCCTCTCCCTCTGATCTACAGTGTCCCAAGGTCTGTATCAATCTCTCTAAAGGGGCAACATTCTGACATATTATAATGAATGGCGGCTAAGATCACTATCTAAAGGGCCTGCTGCGGTGGGCATTCCTGGGGAGCGAACGTGCTCTTCCTGCAGGATAGGGATATCTGCGGGACCTGTAGATTGGACTCAAACATCTGGATATGGGAGCTGAAATCAAACTGGACAGCGTAAAATTGACTTCATAAGTCGTGTCTAGGGAGACTAATGGCCTTGGATAGGAGGAGACGGTGGAGAATTTATCTGCATGCTCCTGTTCCGGGCAGGAACCATCCACAAGCTGCATGTGGAAGATATAAGCCAGGTACTCAGAGCCCAAGTGGATAAAGTGGAATGCAAGGGAGAGAGGGAGCAGGGAGGAATGTCATTGATCAAAACACAGAGAGAAAGCTATGTTCAGAACAGGCAGTGATGCAATTTCATATTCTTTTATTAATCAAACATCATCATCATCGCTGGTACCCATGGTGTGATCCAGAGTGTGACTAGTTAGACCAAACACTATAAAGAAACCTGCGGGGTGAAAGATTGTTTGGGGCTTTTGTTATTACCTCAATAAGTTGGTATGCCCCTGCCTCTGTCCATCTGGTTTGCATTAGAGGCCTGATAATGATGGGTTTAAGTGTCTGTTTTTGTTTGTTTTGCTTCCCATAGTTTGTGTCAGGAAAAGGCATTTGTTTCATTAAAGGGTCAACTGTAAGTAGTAAATGGCTAATGGTGTAGTAATGGTCATTCAGCGGGGCTGGCTGCCTAATTGTTTTTACTTTCTACAATCTGAGAAAGCAGAAAGAAAAGCAGCGAGAAAAATGGTTGACCCAGTGCCATAATTTAAAATTAATGGTGCTTATGTGCAGCTTTGCTGGGTCCTGAACTGCCCGTGATCAGTGTTTACTCTGTGATTTCATGTGGCGGTGGTGTTTGGTGGTAACACTTTTGAAACAATTAGTGGATTTATTAACTACGTTTACATGCAGACAAATTTTCCACAATAATTCAGAATATGACAATATTTTGAATTGAGCATTTTGTGTTTAGATATTCTGAATTACACCTCATTCTGAAAGGAGCATTTTCCAATTTAGACATGAGGAACGTGCATTTTAAAGAAACCAACTGGACATCAGTTTGCATACAAAGAACCCCACCCACATTTCAGGTCACAACGACAAATACACCTAACTTCAAAGAATATAAAAGACTTGGACATCAACAGGTTTTTAGATATGCGCAAACATCACAATGTAATAATTGTAATGTAATATTCATTTTAAATAGCCATGTAAACAGTTTAGTTGAACTATTGTCTTTTTCGGAACAAGGAAAAAAAGCAGGATGTTTCGTGCAAGTAAGCATGATCAATGACTCGTTAATCAATAGATAAGTGATCACCAACTATTTGGAAATTCAAATGATTATCATAAACGTCATTAATCAAATAAAAACTGCAAACGTGCCGACTCTACTGCTTTGCTTTGTTTTATAGAACTGTAAACTGAATATTGTTGGATTTGGGCTTGTTAGTTGGAAAATTGCAAAAAATACATCTGAAGACATTTTATAAACTACTTTATAAACTTAAAAATAATTGCAATAAACAATATTACAAGACCATTTTATACCACTTCTAATGATAATATAATAGCATAATAATGCAGGTCCACCCTTTCAAAGAGCAGTGAACTTTTAATTAAGAATATTCAGACACTGGCATTGTAATGGAAAAAAAATATATTAAAATATCCTAAATAAATAAAATGGAATCTCAGGCTCTGTTGAGAAAAATGATTGAACACTTTGCTAAAAATGTTGCTGACATTCTTATGTAAACAAATATGACGTAAACACAGCAGGCAATATCAAGGTCATCCAGAATTATTATTGAGTTCATGTCCATATATTGCAGGCGTAGGACATACCTGGCAGAATAATAAAATGATGAAACGATTAATTATTTTCTTGACAGAAATCTAATCCGCAACAATTTGGAGGATTTATCAATTATTTTAAAGTTATTTTGTTTCATTTTATTTTTTTAAGATTATGTTTTTGTCCTTTGCCTTCAATGGATAGGACCAGTAAAGACAGAAAGGTGCACGAAAGACATGCTTTAAAGGCCCACGAGGTGGAATTGAACCAGGGCAGCTGCAATAAGGAGTCAGGTTCATTTTTTCATAAGTAATATGTTGACATTAGGCTCCCCAGCTCATATATTCATATTTACCCTTCAGACATGAGGGAGGTAACGATCTTGAGGAGAGGAGGAGAAACATTTCCAAAAATATCAAACTATTCCTTTAAGCAAAAATGCCACAAATATTCTGGTTCTGTCTTGTCAGATGTGGAATCTTAGTTTCCTATGATAGTAAATCCATTATCTTTGGATTTTGGACCGCTGGTCAAACAAAACAAGCATTTTGAAGTCGTCACATTGGGCTCTGCCAAAATACGATGATATGAAAGACTAAATAACTCATCAGTTCATTGACTGAGAAATCTGCAAATTATTAGATGATAAAAATGACATGAAGTTGCAGCCATTAAAAATATAATTTTTTAATGTTAAAATAACTTCTCGTTGTTCTTAAGTAAGAATTTGTGTTGTCATTTTAATTCCATGTCCTCCAGCAGAAGCACTGTTGTTCTTGCTTCAGAGCCACACGACCACTGAACAAATACCAAGAAAACGCCTTCCAGCGCTGCCATAAACCAGGTCTCCATATGTAATGAAATCCATTAGCTCTAACCGGGGAGTCTTGGCTCGTTTTATTTGACGCCCCATTTTTCTTCCCCTTGCTTCCTTTCTATCTAATCATAGACAGGATTCGTCTTTGGGCTTCATCATTTTTTTTTTTTTGTTTGAACACTCCTTCCTTCCCTGTGTTACAGCATGCAGACACACACACACACACACACACACACACACACACACACACACACACACACACACAGGAGGCTTCCTGTCTAAACGCCAGCTTTCTCAGCTGTCAGGAGGTTACCAGCTCTGCTCAGCAGCTGGGCCCAGAAGACTTCTTGTGGCCTACGACAGATCCAACACAAATTCACACTCCGGGATCCTCTTTTGTAGCATCTAACAGACAGAGGAGACGTTCAAAAGGAGCGTCCACTTGGCAGCTCTCACTCAAGCCTCGTTCCACTTTTCTCCCATCACCCTCCCCTCAGTCTTGGCACGGATCTTGGCGTTCACGCTCGTCTACTGAAACGTCCCATCATCGCTCACTCACTCGAGCCTAGCAGCTGGGAGGCTTTTCGCAGGTATTTCTGACACACCCTGTCCCTGAATCACACTCGGCAGCAGGGAGATTACAGCCTTTTGTCACCTTGCCTGTCAGAGCTTGGCTCCGGCTGATGGGAGATGGATGTGTCAAACAGGTGAGTGGTCCCATTCAGAAAAAAACAGAAGAAGAGGAGGGACGGGGCTCAATAAGGAAAGCAATATTTTTTTATCACAGCAGCTCATGCATACATCAGTCCAGCAGTAGACAGAGGTTAGATCCAACATGACCTGAAGCATCAGTCAGGTTAAATCTGGCTGACGGGTGCATGAATTCACAGAAGACACCATGTAGGTGACTGCAGGGGGGAGACGATGAGGATATCTTTACACCGCAGTGAAGATGAGAGGCAGCAGTTCCACCTGCAGAGAACTGTCATCAGTCTCTGCTGTCAGCCATGCTTGATTTACACTGCTAATCTTCCTCTGTCTATACCTGCTTTCTCTTTTTCCAGTCTGCGACCTCCGTCTATTTCTTTGTCCTGGAGGAACCTGTCACCGCACACGTCAGTAGATTTGAGTGGCCGCCTAAATATGTGTCCATCTGGCTTAACAGCTTGTAAACCCTAACACCCACACCCTCATACTCTCACCCTGACACATTCCTAAAAATGTACAGTAGAAGGAAAGAAGAAAAAAATGCTGAAGATGATGCCTTACTACTATAGCCCCTTTTACACTGGACAAAAAAACAGTAACATCTGGCTTTTGTCTTCATTGGGAAAGGGTACAATTGGCATTCACTTCCAGGTCAAATGACTCAGCAGTAGTCATGAGTATTTATCGTTTCCAGCTCCGATCAGCAGGGATGGAAAGATGATACCCAGGTGGACATACTAATTTTTTTCAGCAGAGGCAATGAAAGTAACTTCTCTGATTCTTTTGACTATGCATCGGTATGTATATATGTATATTTTCTGGTTCCGGCAGATGGCTCTCACCGTTAATAATGAGCCTGGATCCACTCAAGGATTCTCCTTGTTAAAAGGAAGTTTTTCCTCACCACAGTCATCTCAGCGCTTGCTCTTGGTGGTAAGAACTGGATTTATAAACAGTAAGATCTAGAGCTGCTCTATTTGAAAAATGAGATAACTGAGATAAATTTGTTATGACTTGGCGCTATACAAAAAATTAAACTGAAAAATTGAATTATGAAGCAGCAAAATCAAGAAATGTCGGGTTTTCATCAGCACAAATTCAACTTCTATACAGGTGAAAGTGAAAATGAAACAGTAAAGTAAAGCAGTACAAAAAGGGATGAAGGAGAAAAACTAAGCTTCAAACCACAAACATTCAGTTAGAAGTTACAAAAGTAGTGAGAGCTGAACGCAGACTTTTTAAATAACCCTGTTTCTCTGCACTTATGCAAAGTTATGACTGAGTCTGGGCCTTCAAGCACACATCAGAGAAAAAAAGAAAGAAAGGCAGACTCATCCACCAGCAAAGGGAAGAGGGTCAACTGCCCATTTTGGCAGGTTTAGCTGCAGTTACAAAACCTGCATATGCATGTTAATTTTGGTGTAAAAACCATATATGTGAATATATCAGGCCAGCTGGGTCAAACAGCAGATAAAGGCCTCTGGGGGCCATGTGTACAACATTAACCTCCATTCCTGAGGCTATCTGTCTTTATCTGGCCTTGATAAGCTCACTTCACAGCCTTTCAGCTTCACTAAATCATAACTGTGCTGTGTTGTGTCACATTCAGTTTCCCCTCCATTTCGCAAAAAACATCTATCTTCCTTGCCAGCCAGTTCCACTGCGCTGCACTGTATCGCAGAGGCAATTTGTGGGAAGTGGGATGCTGTGGCACTTATAGCCTCCTCAGCCTTTATTGCAGCCTCCCACTGTGAACTACTGTTCCCTTTACTGCAGATGTGTTTTTTGTTTGGTTAAGGGGCCTCCGAGGTTTTGATATTTTTATTACCTCTCACGGGTCGTCCGTCAGGACCCGGGGCCTGGGTCTGCCACCCGGCAGGTCCTCCCGCCCCCTTTCTGCTGCCACACAAAAATACTTTTGTGGGAAGAACTGAGGATAGCTGTCTGGACGTCACACTGAGCTGCACTTCAGGATAATTTAAAAGCCCCTGTTGGATCTTTTCCCTCTCCTTGTGCTTTTTTCCTGTCGTCCTCATCCTGGATTACATGCTGAATCAATATTTTGTTGCTTGAGCAAAATAAACCAAATAACCACTCTCCTCCTGTTTTGGTATATTGAATCAAATCCTTCGTGGTGTTTTTCTAAACGCATTTTCAGGGTGAGAAAAACAGGGCTTTGCAAATATTTCTAATTCAAGCATTCATTTGTAAAATGCCTCGGAAAGAATAATACCCCTTCACGGTGCAGGAGTGTACTATATCAGCCTCACGTTCCTTTCTGCTCTGATTCATGGGGGTTGGCTGCAAAATGGGAGCATTCCCTTTTGCTCATGAAATCAAGAGAAAATAGAGCTTCAAATGAGGCGTTAAGTCTCTGAAGCATTGGCTGTTATGTAAAATGAATTATAGTACAAAGCTGATGTGATCTCTTTTAGTGTGACAGAAGATGCTCCAGCATAGGCTTTAGGGTGTAGTTTGTAGCACTCGAAGGTATTCATGTGTGTGAGAACCTGTATGTACTATGTTTAAAGTACAAGGTAAGTATGTATTTTAATAGTACTCTAGTAAAGAGGAACATTGTATTAATTGTTTTTTAACTGCTCAGTGAAATAACTCTACATGTATTGTCCTATTTATTAATATGCAATAAAAAATTAAAAAACTAAATTTTGTGCCATGTATATACTGTATACTCTATGTTATTCAGGCCTAACAAGTGACTATGTGTCAGTGTGTGTGGGTGGTTTGAATCTAGAGTGACAGCTCCAGACCGGCCCTTGGCCCCTGGCCCTGCCAACGCTGTGTAACCAGCAGCTGATTTATGGCCCCTGGAGCCCTGCTGAGCCTCTTCCTCTCTGGCCCCTGATGTTTTCCAAGAGAGCCTGGAGAAAGGCAACACTCCTCTCCTCCCATCGCCACATCACCTTTCTGCACTATTTCATGGCATTTAGCTCTAATGTGTGACAATTAGTTTGCAGGTAGGGGGAACCAGAACCTTCAACAGGGACACTTCAGTGGGTCATATGAACATTAAAATGGTCACCCAACCAGGCGTAGTTGTGCCCTGACATTACTTCCGCAGTTGTGGTGTACTTAAAAAAATGCAATTTGAAAAAAATGTAATTAAAAAATATATCCATACATTGAGTCAGTTCTAACACCTGAACACTACACAATGCGATTGACATCGCAAGAATAGTTAGCACGTGAGCAGAAAAGTCTACACAGTTAGGTAAAACTAATTGATGAACAAATTAGGTATTAATAGTTCTAACGGTAATCAATAAACAGTTAAAAAGTATTGGGAATATAATTAAAAGGCCAAATGAAATGGGATAAACTGTTGAAATAAAAAGCTAAAAGCAATCAATAAAAATTGTTAAAAATAACTAGCTAAATTAATAATAATAATTAGCTAAAACTAATGGACTAACAGTTAAACTGTATTGGAAGAATGGTGAATAGGCTAACAGTAAATATAAAAGTAAATTGTTGAGATCAAGAGCTTAAAGCAATCAATAAATGGTTGATAGTTAACTAAAAGTAACTGATAAATGGTTGAAACTGTAAGTTAGGGACAAACAGTTCAAATGTATTGGAAAAATTATGGCAAAAAAAAATGCTAAAAGTATTTAATAAACAGGTAGAAAACTATCTAATGAACAGTTTAAGAATAAATTATTAAAAAATTGTTTAAATTGTTTAAGTGTCCAGCTTTCATCACTTAAAGGCAGTCATGCAAATGCAAACAACCTAAACATCAACACTTTAATTGTATCCAAAAAGTATTGTGACCCTATGACTTACACTGTACACTGGGCTTCCATAGGAATGCAACTATCATCACATTTCAATGAGTAAATGTACTTAATAGTGTTAAATAAACATGAAACATGATGGGTGTTGTTGGTGAAGGGGTACATTAGCTCATCTGACAGGGCTGTGGGGTTTCATCACACAAACAAGTCTGGGAGCCACTGGACTAGAAAACTTCTGTCCTCTGCTAACCTGCAGGCTGCTCTGTCTGTCCAGCATCCAGGAGGAGAGTGTCTTCTCAGAGGAGCCTGATATGCCCCTCAGACGCTTGGTGTCAAAGGTCAGGCACATGACAGGCGCGGGGTGGGCTTTGGCTTGGCTCAGCTTGGACCTCTGGGTAACATCCCACAGCAACAGGGAACCGTCCTCGTATCCAGCCAACAGGAGAGGTCCGGGCCCCGAGTCTGGCTGGAAGAGAGGGAGCATGATAAGAGAGGAGGAGGGACAGCGAGATGGGAAGAGAGAGCACAAAGACGAGTGCGAGGTAAGATGTGTAGTAAAAACCACAGAAACCACTGTGTGGTGCTGGAAGCTGAGCGGAGCAGAGGTTATCATTCTGGAAGCTCCCGCTGACACTCGGTAAGACGCTATGGGCTCCATTCGTCAGCCTGTTGCTCTCTCTTTCCAGCACCCCATTACGCCACTCCTCACTTTGCTCCTCATCTATATTACTGAGCCACAGGCCTCGCTGCAGCCAGTGATAATACAGACAGACTGTAAAACCTACTTTACATCTTACAACCTGGTTTATTTAAATCATTTAAAACTCAAATTCACTGACCACTGTTTACTGAAGTTTTTATTGTTGTTTAGTTATTTTTAAAAAATATTTTAGATGTGCACTGATTTGGTATATTTTTTTAGAGAACCTGACGTATATATCAGTCAGCCCGGTATTGGCATATCACTGCTATATCGATCTTTAAATGTTATGATATTGATTACTGATATGTGCCTATATGAAAAATTTGTTTTCCAACAGATCATGCAAACTGGATTTATTTGTTAGCTTTGCTGGCAAAATTCTGTGCACATTTGATAATTTTTTTTAAATTCAGGTTTAATATATACATATATTTTGCTCTATTTGCGTTTTTTTTAATTTACAGTTATTTTTAATAATTAAAAAAATAGTAGTGAGTTCACTCAGTCAGTGCTGTGATAATAGAATAAATAGAATAGATAATAGATAAAATATCCTGCCTCCATCATATCGTTGTCACAAGTGTTAACCACTTTGGAAGGATCACTGCAAAAATTGTGCGTTTACATATATATATTCTATATTCTGTTTATTGCATTCTGTATGAAAAATATCAGTTGATATATTAATATTGGATTTTTTTTAACCTCCAAAATCTGTATCAGCACCAGCCACAAAAGTCCAGTATCTGCCGAGCTCTAATTATTTCTATTTCTTTCACCTTTATTTTTAACAAAGTATGGCCTACTTCTTCTGTTACAAACCTATAATCATATATTACCTTTTTCAATATAATAATTAATTTGCTGTATTCCAACATTTGCACTCCATTTTTCAAACTATATCTTATTTGTTATATTTCTTTAACTTTCAAATTTTAACACAAGGATTATTATTATTGTTTATTCTAGAAATAAAATATCTATTACTAAGGCACAACATTAGGACTGTAACTAAAATTATTTTAATGATTGATTAATATAGGAATTATTTTTTTAATTACAAGATTAATCATTTTGTCCTTAAATTGTCCATCACTTACTTCTTGTGTCTGACCAATTGTTTAAACCTCCCCTAGTCAATTTGCAATCATATAAAACAGAGAAATGCAACTTAATTAATAATTCAAATCCATTCATTTTAATTTGCTTGACTTATTGATGGTCATCTTCTTGATTCAGCTCTTCAGACCTTGTTTGTGCTTGCATACTATAACAAACTTGTGTACAAAAAACACACAATCGTCTTGCCTCATCCCCATTTCACCCCAGGACATTTCAGATGCAGCCGCAGTGTTTACAACTGGTGAAGCCATCAGAGTAAATCTTTCAGATCACATGAAATGAAATGAAACCAGGTGCACAAACAGGCATCAGACAGATGCAAAACCTAAACCACACACTACCTCTGTTAAACATATAGAGAGCAACTTGCACCTGGCACAGAATGGAGTTACACGCTTATGAGAAGATAAAAGTAAGACATTTTTTAAGTAGGACATTTAAAGAGAATGATAAAGTTGTGCTGTCCCACTGTTGAGAGTTACAGATAACCTTGTAGCTTCTCTCAATGAGCATGTAAAATCAGACCAGCACAGAGGTTGCGCGGAGGTATACTGAGCTTGTAAATCACTTCTGTGAACAAGAGCAAAAAGGTGAACTGATAAAACAGGCTGAAAGCTTCATACATCTTTGAAATGCTGGAGGAAAGAAAGAAAGGACTAAAAATGAGGGAGAAGGAGGGAGGAAACACTGATGACATCTAACCTCCATCCCGCTTCCCCGAAATCTGCACACGTACAGTATATGAAGTACCATGCCTTGTGCTACCTAGACCATTCGCCGTCATATTCACATGTGCCTGCTGTGTTATCCAAAACAAAGACTTAAACATTTCAGAGACTAAAAGACTCCATACTGGCTGGTGGAACAACACAATACATTTCAGAGGACCTATGAACACACAGCACAGATATACACTTCACCTGGACTCGTGACTTTTCTTTAAAATACCACCAGGCCTCCGGCGAAAGCTCTGTGCCCTGCAGAAGCAAGGAGGGAAAGAAATTTTTTCCATATGTGCGAGGGGGCCATGTCTGCCATTTTTTCATCCATCTTCGAGTCCTCTTCTCACTTAACGCTCTATATTTCTCTTCTTCCAACTTTAAACAAATTATAGACAGAGTCGTGTATTCCTTCCAAACACATCAGCGAGGACGAACACTAAGGGATTATGAAAACAAATAAAAACAAGTGAAAATCAGTGGCCCCCGCTCGCCGGCAGGGCCCGGGCTAAGCGTTCCAGGCTTGGGGCCCAGCGTTTCACTTAAGTGTAGGACCTCCTTGATTGATGATGTCACGGGTCGGAGGTCGGGGAACCCTGGGTAGACACCTAATTCATTATATCCTCCGCAGGCCTTTCTACAAGAGGGCTCTCTGCTGGAGTGGGGCTGGGGCTCTGGGAGCAGATTCATCACCACTGAACAGCTGGAAAGACAGATGGATGGAAGCTGCTGGAAGAGGCAGGACCAGTGGAGAGAACAGTGGAGCTGGATCCTCACTAGAATGGCTACGAGCTGGGCCTTGACCTATTAACAGATATGTGTACCATTTTTTCATT
This sequence comes from Lutjanus erythropterus, assembly GCF_056507025.1. Lineage (NCBI taxonomy): Eukaryota > Metazoa > Chordata > Actinopteri > Lutjaniformes > Lutjanidae > Lutjanus > Lutjanus erythropterus. Next base: position 33,217,760 of record NC_139326.1, on the reverse strand, counting down.
GGTGTTTTTATGGAGTGCATTAAACTAACATCATTATTTTAAACAACTATTTTAAACCCTATTTTTTAGATTTGTGTCCAGTCTGTTGGTTGTGCAGGCAGTCGGTTCAGAGCACCATGGTCCAGTTAGCTCATCAACATGGCCTCTAGAAGATGCAAGATTACAGGCATGGTTCATTCTTTTTTTTTTTTTTTCAAGAGTAGCATTCAGGTACCTAAGCCACTAATTTCCAGAGTCTCAAAGCCTTTATCATCACATCTACATTGTTACTTTCAATGCAATTGCAAATTCCTTAATATCCACAGCATCAATGCATATTGTCACTTTATTTAACCAGGCGTTAACTATTATGAACCATTATTATTTTAACTTTAATTGTATGTTTTGATCACGATTATTTAATGCTTACTAATTTCCAGAGTAAGGAATAAACAGAGGACTTATCCATGAATGGCAAATATGATGACAGGTCTGTCAGATTTGGGTTTATATGAGTGAGTGAGTGAGTGAGTGAGTGAGTGAGTGAGTACAAGAAACACCAGATTACGTTGAAAATCAAGCATTTTCAAGGTCTATTCCTAACCTTGAAAGCATAACCATTAAAATCAAGTATTAGATAAACTTTTAAGACTTTGTGTGAAACCTGTATTAGGGACTTTAGCACATTATGTTTTTGTTTTCTTCCTTATTTTTCTTCTTCTTCTAAAACAATCACATTTGGTGAAGATGTTTAAAATCCTCCCCTGCTGCTGAGGCAACAGAAAATACAAATATGTAACCTCTGGAGGCACTAAATCAACAAATAGAGACAACACAGATATAATTGCTGAGCTATTAAATCTAAATCAGTTTTAGTTCCTCTGAATTCACTGCACACACAGAATTCATCTCCATAAGCACTTTATCTGTGAGGGCTAAAACTACAGATTGTTTTCATTATCAATTATTTGCTAATCATTTCTCAATTAATCGTTTGGTGAAAAATTCCCATCTCAATTTCCTAAAGACCATGGTGACATTTTCAAATTTCTTGTTTTGTCCGACCAACAAATAATTACAATTGAAACTAGGTGTTTAGCATCCTATCCTTGAAAAAGGATCAGTTTACTTTTGTTGATCAACTAATTGCTTAACTGACTCGTCATTTCAGCAAGGGTTTTTTTCCCTAAGTTTCTCAGTTTCATTATCTGAGTCAATCAATAGATTTGTGTAGATCTGTGTGCCTCTACACTCCTCTTTCATTAGGGGCCCTTGGACTGAACTGAATTTTACGGAAGCGTATTTATTAGCTTTCACTCTTTTTCAGTGTGCGTGACCAGACATCATGATTAGATAAAGCCATGATTTCTAGCATTTGTCCCTGGTTGACCCGGTATTAAAGTGCAATCTGCATCTGGACATGTTATCCAGATAAGAAAAAAACAGGTGTAAGGTAGAAATGTGTTATAATCAGAATGTGATTGGATCTGCCTAACTGACAACTTCAGGAGGAAGTCTAGCTCGCATTGCTAATAAAGGATTTGTCATAGACAGTGTTTAACAAAGTCCATAAAGTTTCCCCTAACTCAACAAAACAGATTTTTTTTTAAGGTAGTCTGGGGGTGACTTGCTGCCAACACATATTACTCACACGCAGGTTTTGCTCTAGAAGACAAGACATCCAATCTCAATGAGGATAAAGAAAACATTAAAAATACCAGGTGTAAACACAAAGGCATGAATGGACTGTTTACAGCCCAGATAACGTATCTGGATACAGATCCCATTTTAATACCAGGCGCCCAAGACAGTGATCCTAAGTGTGTTTTTTTAATTATTATTATTTTGTATGGATTGTAGGTAACTGCCTTATGTTGAATTATGACGTTATATATTGGCGGATGTAACCTGTGCTATTTTGTGTACATTTATTATATTGTATGTATTAATTTTACATAACATGTTGTTTTTATTAATTTCAAGGGTGCCTTTGTAACATCTGGACCCACAGCTGAATATTAGGCTCTTAGGTCAATTCTGGCTCACATACAATATCTTCTCTGTTGATCAATGAGCTCTGTCCTCTCAAATAAACTAAAAACATAAATAAATAAAGTCTAAATGTGATTAGAGAGAAATATGTGGGTGACATACTGAATTTATTGTATGTTCACTATGTCATTTCCTTATGTGGTAAGTCCTTCCAAAGCCATGAACAACCCAGAGACCGGCAGCTTGTTTGCTGATGTGGCCGTCACAGGCCTCAGGCAGGCACTGCTTCAACATAAGGAACCAATCGTTTCCTCCGGTTTTTGTCCCGGTCCTCCATGATGTCATGGCCACGAGGCAGCAAGGTGATGAGCTGAGAGTGATGGATATCTGTATAGGAACATTTCCTTTTCCCGGCCAGCCTCTGTTCACATTAAAAGCCTTGCACATCGTACATCAATACCGTCCCCCTGGCCAAAGCCCCACATCCTCGCACACGTCAAAACACACATGTGGAGGCACTTTCGTCCTCCATGTCTGCCGCATTGTTCACTGCTTCACAGCCAATCAGATTCAGAGAAATCAGATAGCTCTGTCACCTTTTAGACACAGCCCAGCATGTGAGCTCGGGTCAGTGTGGGATTTCGATGAAGGGAAGCTGAATTGAGAAGAAAGTGCAGTTTAACACCGCATTTAATCTTTTCCATAAACTCTGGTGGAGAGGGCCTAAAGGCCAACAATAAATCTGTTGGTGAGTCTGTCTTAGAAATAATGGAGGATAATCACTTCTCGTCTCGACAGTGGGAAGAAGAGAGGGAGGGATGGTGAGAGGAAAGACAGAGGGAAGATCACTGTCAGTGGCTTCTTCCTGGTGTGTGTGTGATAGAGAGAGACAGAGTGGAGAAAGAGGTGACGTCTCAGCTGTTGCCTCCTGCTGGGTGAGGTGAAGGAAACAGTGGGGAGCATATGAGCATTTGATGTGATAGACAACATGAGTATTTTATTATATGACTGACAGATAGAACAGTTGGGTTTAGTTTCCAACCTTTGTGTGTAGGGGGGGAGAGGGTTTTAAGGAAATGTGCACCCCAAAATCAAAAATTCCTAATTTTTCTCTGGTCTGTAGTCCTATTGATTAATCTAGATAGTTTTGGTGCAAGTTGCCAAATTTTGGAGATATTGGCCATAGAGATTATTGTCTTTTCTTGAATAGACCCTACCGAAACTCAAGTGTATCATCACGCATGATTTCTAAAGAGGAATTGCTTTTAAGTTTTGCAAATGACATGTAATTCCATTATATTCAAGAGAGGGAAGACATCTCTACGGCTGATATCTCCGAACTCAGTGACTCACAGAAGGTTTTCCCTGAATTTTTTTGAGGCAAAGGTGACATACGCTTGAGAAGATACATAGCATGTGTAGTGTACACAGTTTGACCATGCAGCGAGCCCTGCACTTAAGTGGAAAAATATATCACAATTTTACTTACTGCTTAGCAACTTGAGGGCAGACAAAGAAATTAAAAAGAAAAAGGACAAAAGAGCGAAGAGCCTGACACTGAAACAAAATCATGAATTTTCTGTAAATGTATTAATATAGATAAAAAGAACAAAAATCCCCCCAAAAATATTTGTGTCCTACTTGACACTAGCAATTCTATTCAAATATTCATGTAAAACATTTATGTAAAGTAAATTAATTCCACATTAGCAATCAAAATGCTACATGAGACAACAAATTTACTATAATTTTACAATCATAATTTTAATATTGTAGTGAGAACCTATTATTGTGGTACTATCCTACCTTGAGTTTTTACATCCCACATAAATAGCCCTGCAGGCACAAGGAAAAATATGTTTTGTTGATTTTTAGGTGAACCGTCCCTTTAAACATGCTCACAAATGCACACAGTCTTTTCCCACTGCTGAGACCTCTCAGTCAGTGTAACAGATGAACATGCCTCAGCCTTGAAAGGAATCAGCCTGAAATGATTTAGATTCACCTGGGCCCTTCTGCTTTGAAGTCAGACAGCTGCCTGTGCTGTATTACAATGATATTATTTAATTTATAATGATATAATTGATCATTATGTTTCCTGGCACTCAACGCTGAACCACCTTCGGTTCATAAATCAGATGATGAAAGGTGGGTGTAACAGCGAAATCAAAGGGAGAGAAAGAAAAACACAAACAAAGTGTCAGCATGCAGGGTGCAGACTCTCTAACTCCTCTACACGTCTCTATAATAACTTCACAAACACAATGTCACCTTTATGGTTTTTGTAATTAACTTATTAAACTAACTATTAGTATTACAGGAAGAAAGGACTGAACGTGCGCAAGGAAACAACTCAAAACTCGCCTCCCTCTGACATTAAAATGATAAGCTGTGTTGCCTGTAAACTGTACAGCCTGTAAAATTTATTCAAACCATCCACAGTCTTGCGTAAGTCTGAAACCCCACTCTGTCCCCTAAAGCCCCAAACCCAAAGAGTTAATAATTAACCGTGAAAATAATTACAGGGTCTCGTTAATGGCTGGAAAATAAAACTTTCGACAGCATTTACAAAACAGAACGCTAACTTTTCTGCTTGCATCAGATTGGATGTACAGCTGCAGGCTGATATATGGCTGTGAACCCCCGGCCCTTCCAAACGCTCTAATTACAGTGCTGGGACTCGCTGCCAGCTGAGAAGAAACGCTTGGAAAAATGGCCCAGGATGAGTTGTTGGGCTGTAAATCATGTGCCACGTCTCTCATGTGTATATTTGTTGACTTTTCTATTATTGTGTCTTCTTATGGGCTGCTGGCCAATCAGAATAAAGCAGGTAGGTATTGAATAGGTACCGTGTGAATCAAGGAGGAAAGAGAAGGTAAAGAATCTGAAGCTTTTGATAATGGCTGCCAAGGTGAACTCGCTGAACTTGAGATGGAGCTACAGAGGGACAGACTGCTGCTTTTTTTGGTTAAAAGCGACTGCCACAATTTCTGTTTAAATAGAAGAATAAAGAATATCTGGTGCTTACTTGCCAAAGTTTGATACACATGACCATCCCCAGGTTAGCGTCTGGTACCAGGGTGCAGACTGGGGTCTTACTGGGTAGCTCAATGATCTTGATCTGCAGAGAGCACATGATAAATAGATGTTAAAACTCACCAGAAACAGCTGACCTGTTCAACTCTTCATTTTACATCCATGCTAGCAGCTCTAAGGCAGTACATAGACACAGCTGTGCTTTGACTTAAATTCAAAACTCAGCATCAGAACACACTCACAATCACAATGCTAACATGCTAATGATAAGCAGATATTATGTTTGCCATATTTACAGGTGCTGCAGAGTTTTACTGCATATTTATGAGAAAAGTTGTATAAAGCCTTTTAGCGCTACAGAGAGAACCATGTGAAACTTGACACTGCCTCAAGTGATGTCACTTGAGTCAGTGTTGGTTAGAGATGAAGACTGAAAATTTAAAAACAAACAAAAACCTGGGGTGTAGACATAGAAGGAAGTGAGATGACCAGACCCCTGTAGCCCACTCCTCATCTCTGCTTGAGGCAAGCAGCTCAAGGCTACATTAGCAGCTACTAGCATAACACACCTGAATCTCTGGCCAAACTGTCGTTGGTCAAGCTGCATTGTAGGCAAATTAGGTGCCAGGTTTTGACAAAGATGAGGAATGTACTGAATAAAAGAAAAGACAATATCTCTGGTTCTGGTGCAATGATTTTAATTTCTCTTGTTTTGTTTTCTTAATGTCCATCGCAAGTCTGACAATGAGTGCAATGCTAAACTGGTGGAGCACACAAAGTACAGCTGAACCTGATGGCAATGTGAAGTTTTTGAACAAATTAAAATTTTGACCCGACGAAGGCACTGGATAAAATGCAAAGGGATTACCAAAGATTTTGGGCAAAAGTTTCATAAGAACCTTCAAGCATAATGTAAATAATGTGGTTTGAGAGAAAACTAGAGTTCTGCTCCTCCTCTTGGCTCTGTTTGCAGGCTTTTCCAGTGAAGGGAAACTGGCCAATCACAGGTTGGTAAGACAGTTGATTGTTGAGTCTCATTCCTAAAATGCCAAAATTTGACAGCCTAGGAATGAGACTCAACAATAAATCATCACTGAGCCACCAATCCAAAGTGTCAGCGTTTTATGTCCTGGGAATGATATCATATATCAACTATCTTTCTCCAGAATTGCTTACTGCACCTTTAATATCTGCACCAATCAATTCATTAGTTGTAAGGACGTTTGACTTAAAACTGCAAATGTGAGCCTCATGGTGGTGCTAGAGAAAGAGACAGGGCATCACCAAAGTCAGTGGACTTCTCTCTCTTCTGGGAACTATGACATTTGCTCCAAATTTCATGGCAATCCATCCAATAGCTGCTATATAAAGTGGTGGACAGACTAACAGACAAGAACAATACTTCTGTCCTTATCATGCTAAAAAGAAGGTATTTAGTCTCTTGTAGTACACAGCCAGGTGTCTTCATGATTGACATTTCATGATTCCTGCACAGTTGTAGGTGTCAACACACTGAACTGCTTTGTGCAGCTTCAGTTTAGGTAACTCATGTTCATACTCTCTGCTTGTTTCAGTTTTTGGCTCAACCAAGCTGTGAGTCATTTGCCCACCCAGGCGCTGAGGGCGCTACCTAAATCTGGCAGGCAGAGTTTCATGTATAAAGTGTCCTGTTTTTAATCATTTTAGGAATTTATCTAATACATCCTAATATATTTTTGTTTTAATTTATCTGTTTTCATTATTTCTAATGGTGTTTTCATTATCGAGACCTGGTTACAGTTACACACACAAATTACAGTTGTACGTGTATTTATCTACAAGCTGTCTGCCAACTCATGATTTGTTTGTCTTTTGAATTCAAATAACAAAGCAGCAACCTGAATCTGTCATTGTGGTTCAGGACCTCCGCAGATCAAGAGTGCCTCCAACCAACAGTACAGTACCATCCATCAGTGCAGAGCAGCCGCCCTGCTGTCTATAATAAATCCTGCTAAAGCCTGACCTCGTGACATGAATGGTGTTTTCTTGCACACATTGGCACTGATTCGGGTAAAATACACAGCCTAATGAAGCCAGTGATAAAGTGTGAGGCTTTGTGTGTGTGTGTGTGTACCTAGATCACTACCAAAACTCGTTCCCTGGACTTCCGCCGCTGCTGATGATCCGCATATTCATCCTCATTAGGGCTCAGATTAAACAGCCCTTTAAGGGAGCGATCTGTATTTTAGCGCTAGGCCACATCTGTCCTGCATGTTTACCTCTATGTGCCTGACAAAGAGGGCCTTTAAGGACTTCCCAGTGCCTCAGGTGATCACTGTTCTTGTGTGGCATCACACTGGCCATAAATAAAACACCCACACTATTAATTAATGTTTCTGCTGTGGCAGCAATCTGCTGGCAGGAATCTCACTGTGAGCAGTAAACAGTAAAACCACCTTAAATAGCTGAGAAGGAAGCAGTTATTCTGTTTTCTTGGTTACATACCTAAATATTGACCAATCTGCAACCAAAGCCTGTGGCAGTAAATCACGCCATTGTGCAGATGTACTGTTTCTTGAGGGAATATGCTTGTGTGGGCGTTTTATTTGCAGATCCATGATAAGCATTTGTCTTGGCCAGTTATGTCTGTGGAATGGGGTGGGGAGACCAAATGACAATATCGGCTGCGACCTGTTTTGGTCTACCTCGTATGGGCGTGTGTGTGTGTTTCTGTTTGTCTGTCTGTGTGTGTGTGTCTGTGTGTGTCTGTTGGGACAATGGCATTATTGAGGTGCTGGGAGTCACAGGCGCCCTGATGCCTGGCCTGCTGGACCGGGGTTAGCAGAGGCACGTTTGGCTGGATCAGGTGACCGCTCTGTCCCTTTCAAGTGTGGCTCCTCCACAGCGGAGCAAGTAACATGAATCTGGAGGCAATAAAAGATTGCTGAATCGCTGGCTGCCCTCTCCCCCATCCTCCCCTCACTCCACACAAAACCATACAGGCCCATGGGTGTCGAGCGTTAACTGTGAGACGTTCTGTGCAGACAGAACTGTGATCTCATTCCAGTTTATTTCCATCAGGCCTGGGAATTCTCTTTTTAAGCAACCAGTCAAGGATTAAAAATGTAAACAGCCACTTTAGTCCCTCACAGGCAAACGGATTCACCAAATGGCATGTCATTAGCCACAGCCAAAATTAACCGACATTTAGCTATGCTGACTCATGACATGACAGCTAGTTTGTTAATGATGCTGTTTAGATCACCGTTTGACAGTTCCTGGCTGCAAACAGCAAGTTCGTATGACATGACTCACAATACATTAATTAACGCTTCTAAGAATCGGCCACCTAATTGAATTTAGGCCTTTTCATCTTTATAGATAAGGCCCAAAAGCAAAAGTGTGGTGATAGGAAAAGATGACAGGGGTTTGATGTATGAGAACAACTCCTGCCGTAGGACCTCCAATTTTTCCATTAACCTAATATACAGAAGCCACAAATATGTGTGAACGTTTAAAGCCAAAGTCAAAGTGGCAACAGCAAGTCTCATCAGGCTTGTACAGGTTGGCATTTTTTATGCCCAAGTCAGACTGTTTAACGAATTAACTATCCCACCTCCCAACTGCCAATAAATTCAAGGATGTTTCCTGCCTTTGATGTCTGCGACATGTTCCAAAAAAGTTGGGACAGGAGCAGAAGAAAAGTTGTGGAATGCTCGAAAAACATGTGATACAGTCCACAGGTAATCAGGTTAAATAACAGGTGTATGAATTGGATTGGAATGGATTGTGTATGAATGGGGCATCCCCAGAGGGCTCAGTCGCCTCAAGCATGGATGGGGTTTGGTTCAATACTTGTGAAAAATTGCGTGGAGAGGTAGTCCAACGGGGGGGCATGGATGAAAACAAAAATTGAATGCCTGTTATCTTTGACCCCTGAGGCAGCATTGCATAAAAAACAGACATGAATATATGACAAATATTACTACATGGGCTCAGGAACATATCAGAAAACTGTTGTTGGTAAAACACAGCTTGTTGCTGCATCTACACATGCAAGTTAAGAATCTACCATGCAAAGTGAAAGCTATATATCAACAATATCCAGGAATGCTGACAACTTTTCTGGGCCCTAGCTCATGTGAGATGGACTGACAGAAAGCGGAAAAGTGTCCTGTGGCCTGATGAGTCCACATTTCAAAGTTTTTAGACCTTATAGACATTGAGCCCTCTGGGCTAAGAAAAGGAAAAGGACGATTCAGATGGTCACCTGTGCAAAGTTCAAAAGCCAGGACCTGTGATGGTATGGGGTTTTGTTAGTGCCCATGGCATCATGGGTATCGGTCACATCTGTGAAGGCCCCATTGATGCTAAAGGGTTTGTCTTCCAAGGACACCTGTGCATATTTCAGCAAGAGAGTGCCAAGACCCATTCTGTATGTGTTATAACAGCGTGGCTTTGTAGAAACAAAGTACCAGTACTAGTCTCCAACTGAAAATGTGTGGTGCATTATGAAGCTTAAATTACAACAACGGTGCTTGTTGCAGCCATCAGGATTCAGAATGAGTGTACATTTACAAAAAAATAAAATGAATCAGTTTGAACATTAAATATCATGCCTTTCTTGTATTCAGTTGAATATAGGACGAAAAGTATTCGCAAATAATTGCATTATAGTTTTTTTGTTTTACACATTGTCCCCACATTTTTGGAATTGGGGTACGTACTGGCAAACCTGAATCTAAAACTTCAGCATTTTGGAAGAAGTACACATTTTTCATCCCGTTTAACAGATGTATGCAAGTATGCATGTGTATCGTCAACCTTATTTTTCACATATTTTTAATCCATATTATTATCATATTATTCAAACTGAAGACAAAAAATCTGCTTAGGTGAACATGTAGCTTGAAAAGCCACTTTTGCTGCACCCATTTTTTACATGCACTTATCTTTTTCAAGGTAACAGGGGGGTAGAGTACACCCCAGCATGCACTGGATAATAGGCAGGGTACATTTATTTATAAATGGCCTGAAGAGCACAAGACACCAAGGCACATTCACATTCACACTACAGACAATTTAGAGCTTCCATTCCTGATGTCTAACCTCCTCTGTCTGTTCTCCAGCAAAGGCCAGCAGGTAGTGTCCAGGGCTCGTCTCCAGCGTAGAGCACTGACAGAATCCAACGCTGCCGGTCCACACAGAGTCTATCACCTCACTGCAACCTTTGCTCAGGTCCCACAGACAGACCTGCATGTCCCGTCCTTGACTGCTCCACCAACAGAAAGAACAAGGACAGACAGAAGCTGCAGTTACTTGCATATTTTAATACAAAGATTACTGGCTGTTATCACAAAACCTGCATGACAAAATTAATTATTTCAGCACCACAAGTTCAACAAATAAATTCACAAATGCTCTAACAGAAACACTTGAAAGACAGATGAATACGACATCTTGTCAGAAAGTTAAGAGACCAATAGAAACTGTCTTCCTCACCTGATGAGTGTATCTGCCCCCTGCAATGTGCTGACCCAGATGACTGAGCTGCCAGAGTGACCTTCCACAATCTTCTCAGCCCTCCTGGTGTTCAAGTTCCACATATGGATGGCTCCTTTCCCTGACCTGCACAGCACAAAACGATGCTTTATGAAGGTTGTTTACATTACTCATACTGCACATACATGTCATTTAAAACTGCTCTGCTCTTACAGATACAGATACAAAAATGTCCTCTTGTCTAACTAACAAATACCAAAAAGAAAGTGAAGCAAACATTGAAATGTACCTGAAGTGCATCCTGATTGGCTGGGCTAGTATCTATTCATCTGCCAATGCAATAAAACAAATCTGTCTATGGGTCTCTTAGGACCAGGCATTGTTTAAAAAAAATTACAAGACCAGTACCAATACTTTTAAAGTGATACTGTTACCAATGGAACACTTCATTTCCAGTGATTGGTTACAAGCAAAACTATACATACAGATATTCTTTTAGAGGTCTAGGTACCAAAAGGATTGAAAGTAAATATTATTTGACTGGAGAAATTTCTATACCGCTTAGTATTCTATTATAACATGAAGAGTCAAAATTATGAACGCTGAGATAAATGACTCACCCAGAAAACAGGAGGGGAGGGTCTCCTCCATGGCAGCTAAAGTGGAGGGTGTTAAGGGGCCCACCAGCCCCCCTCAGGGTGTAGATGGGGGACGGAGCAGGACAGGACATCCCTGGGTCATGCAATCAATGTAAGGACACTGCAGACTCACATCATGACACGCACTGAAAAAGACAACAAGAATAGCGAGCAAAGAGATTACTTCTGTGATATGAAGAAGTTAATAAAAATCCAAATTCAGTTTGAGCTCCATTCGACGAAAACGATACTGTGCTGTTTCAGCAGAAATGATAAACATGTTATTTAATTCATGTAAATTTGACCATTTCAGAGGAACACAATAAGATGAAAGGCCTAAAATCTAAAATCCTCAGCAACCTAATCATCTCATTTTGTTTTTGCACAGTGTGCAGAGACTGTCAGAAAGTAGTTCCATTTTGCCTTGAAGCCTTTCTCTTCCACACAGCAGACAGTTGTGCTTAATTCACTGTCTGTATTTTCTCTATTGTTAATAGCTACAAACCCTGTGGCTCTCTCACTCTGTCTTCCTGCTTCTAGTCTACATGATAACACCTCTCTTACTCAATACGTCATAAATCACCATTCCTGACAGCTTAATTACAGTAAACAGACGGAGATTCAGGCTTCTCACTCCTCCTGTGATCAACAGCCGTTGTCCCAGAGGCAGAGGTAACGGCGCAGGCTTTTATGTCGTTTGTAGGCCGGGCAGATGAGGAAACCAAACCGACCGCAGGTATGCTGCTAGGAAATGATGCTTCAACATTAAATTGTAGCACGATTACATGTAAGTGACACCTTAGATAGCTTATATTCAGCTATCCAACCAAACATTTATCATGTTTAGAATCACAGGTGACTTGAACCTGTTCAATATTCAGTGAATTTAAAACAAGACCATTTTTTAGAAAAAAAAAGCAAAACAAGCAATCCTTAAATTTAGGATGATGCATTCCATTTTCCCAGTGTTATGGAGAGCAATGGACAGACAATAACTTTGACAGCAACGACCCACTCTGATATAAATGAACAATTAGTCTACTAATTCAAATAAAAAGGCTTGCACGTTTTACTGGCTGCAACTCCTCGGGCTGGTAAGTTAACTCCTCCTTCGTCTGACTGAATTCTGCAATAACACGTTCACCAACACAAACTACAAAAGAAGAAATCGAAAATACTTCCAAAAAGTTTTTTTTTTTTTTTTTTTTAAGAACCAACATAGCGAACAAGAATACACTTGAGCTGGCTTTACCTTACAGGTATACTGTGACATTCTGATAAATAAGATTTTGGAGGAAGTTACTTTAACAAGTCTTAGCATAAAAACTGAAAACAGGGAGAAACAGCTTTGGCTAGCTCTGTCTACAAAACAACAATCAGTATGTCTAAATCTCAATAACTGACACATTACACATCTTATTTGTTTAATCCGTACAAAAAGGGAAGTGATTCTGACAGGCAACTAGCAGAGACTCATAGGATGGGTTGCACTAACTGGTTTTTACTAAGCTAGGCCCTAACTGCTAAGTTGGTCTTTGTTAAAACCAGTCTTTATAATGGATTTTAAGTCAGTTGCACCAACTAAATTTGACCCTATCTTGACTACGCCTATTGTTAGTAATGAGCAACCATGTGAATGCCCATATGACTATGGCTACTGCCTATCAGCACACTTAGCTAGGGTTCATGGTTAACACTCTCCCATCATCTTGGTAATTTTTTTAGCTAATCATTTCTAATTTGTGACAACGTCATAAAAGATCAAATAAACAGATGAGGGAATTAAGACTTTACACTTGCTCCTAGGTGAAAGATTTATGCCTGGTCTCAGCGAGAAGAGGGCTTAAACCTAGATGGAGCAGCCAGCCTTAATTATTAGGTTGGACTTAAAACACCAAGTGACAATTGACTTAGTTTAACACAAGGTGTAAGCCCTGTGGGTGCAACGAGCCTCTGGAAGTCAATCCTTCCAGCCAAGACATTGCCAAAGTCACAACTTTGTTTTTTTTCTACAGATTAAAAAAATCTAGACATAATGTGTTAAATAGTGGGCTTCTTTCCGAACAAAGCCAGGCTAGCCATTTGTCCTTGTTTGCAGTCATTATGCTAAGCTAACTGTCTCCTGACTCAGGCTTCATACAGAACAGACAGCATCCTCCACTTTTACTTATCATAAACCTTGCTCCCTGTATTCAGCAGACACTGAAACTGGAGCCCGAGGCATTCAGGAGCAACTCATTTCAGGAGGTTAGTGGTTAAATTGTCCATGTGAATCTGTGGAGCGGAGAGACAGAGACCCCTGACCAGCCTGCCTAATTAAGGACACAAGGCTGTAGCCTGATGGACTCACAGAGAAACGGTCAACCAATCAGCTTCACTATTAGTTTATCACTAAAGGAAGATACACTATTTGAAATAGAAAATATTTGGCATTGTTTCAAAGCAAGTAGCTGTTTGCATAATATACTGACCAACAGGTATCACTCATATCTCTGAACTAAACCAACAGGAAATTGTTCTCCCAACAACTGCACAAACTTGTTTTTTTATGGTATGAAGAAAATGGCAAAAAAAAAAAATGTCAGCAGTGTTTTTGTGAGGGTCTATCAGTTAAGCTTCTCCTCCTGTGAATGGGTGAGTAAGGCTGCATTCCTGAGCCAGAGTCCTGTCCCTGTGCGAGTGTGTGACAGGGTGAGGCTCACCCTGATAACAGGTGGATTAAGCGTCCATTATTGTCCTCTTGCAGTGAGTCATGGACACAGCAGCCTGAAACTGGCTGTTTTCATTGTCTCAAGAACAGGGGCTGTAAGACTTTGCAACGACAATCTCAGCTAGCTGTCAATCAAAGACAACAGTTGAGGACAGTGATGGAAATGACTTAGAACTTGGAGACTTAGAAAATCAAATTTATATCCAAAAAAGGAGTACAATGTCCACTTTTCCCTGCCTCTACTTCCTTAGTGAACTGTCCCTTCTGTTTTCCAGGCGTCAGCATTTCCAAAGTCTGAATTGGTCCCAACAATAGGTCTGTTGTGGTGGCTGCAAGTGAGTCAACCACAAACCCAAATACAAACATGGAGGTAGCTCAGGAAGGGAGAGACAGACACTGTAAACAAACAAGACGGTGGCAGGATGTCACTCAAATCTATTTGCAAGGACCCTTAAATTGCTTCTTGTTAACACAGAGAGGCGGCCGAGCAAACAATCAAGCCAGTCACTTGTCAAGCTTGTGAGTTTGACATTAAAAACATCACCAGTGAATGAAAAGATACCATGCTGGAATAGCCAGGTAGATGTGATCCTCTGCAGGGTTCTTAACCATGGCCTTATGCCCCATGGCCTCAAAAATTTATCAGGGGGCCACCAAATATTACATGTAGGTAGCCCACTGTGACCACAAAGTTTCTTCCCCATATTACAAGCCTTTGCCAATACATTACAGCTCCACAAACATCTAAATTCCTTAGCTTCTTTTTGTTCTACATTCTACAAGAACAGCCAACAGTACTCGTTGCCGGCTAGCTGCCAATATGTCGGGGCTAATTAAGTATGGGTTTCCTAGGCCTACTAAAACTGAAAATGCAATTCTTACAGAAGTACGGTTTCGTAAAAATAATAGCATCTGTTTCTGCTCTCTTCAAAGATCCTCAAGGACAAGTAACTTCTCACTACCCAGCAGTTTTAATGAATCTAAGTAACATTCATAAAGTGATTGGGCAATAGATAACAAAAACCCAACAGGTCAGGGAGCTTTCTTATTAAACATGTCCACAGGAAAAATCTCAGAAATTACAGAACGGGATGACTAGCTGGGGCTAATTAAACTTGTGTGTGGTGGACAGGGCATAATAAATCAGACTGACTGATTAATATACCTGAGCTGGATACGGGAGCCAGTGGGAAGAGGCAGGAGAGGAGGATTGAGGCTCCTGCTGGCCCTGTAACAGATAAGACAGCTCTGGGGTAATCTGACTCTAAGTCCATGGATAAAGGCAGTTTGTCTCTTCTTGGGCCGTCTGTCCACACCTAGTGGGTAATTAGGCCTAATTATGAGAGAAAGGTCCGCTTCCCCTTCATGTTATTAAATAAGAGCCAGTCTCGTCCGCCAAGGATCTCTCAACACCAGCAAGGGGCTGGCGACCTTCAGATCAAACGCAGCCACTATCTGTGCTCCCTCTCGACTGCGGCACCCGTTCCCCTCCTCGGCATCGCTGCACATATGAGGGCTCAGGGAGGGAGGGGACAGAGAGGGTATTCGTTATGATAAAGTTTTTTTTTTTGAGTAGAGTTGAAGGGGGGAGTCCTGTCCACATTCCTGGCTTGGCTTTTTAGTGCTGGTATCATGTGATCGGCAGCTACCCACCTGAGCTGTCCCCTTGTCAAATTCTGCCATTCATAAATAAGAGCAGGGTGGGTAGGGGAGGGGGTATACTGATCACAGGGGTTTATTACAGAAGCTTTATAATGCCCCAGCTTCACAGGAGCCATTATGGAGGCATGGGATCCCAAGATCTCTTGCTGATATCAGCCTCGTCAAATATGAGATTTGAGCTGCATGATGAAAACTGAAAGTAGATTACACATAACTCAAAAAGCTGCATTCTAGATATGACGTCCAATGAAAAGCCAACTTTATAACCTCCCAAACCAACTTTATTTCTTTTCTGGAACATCTCTGCCAGCCTAAGAAATCTAAATGTTTGAGAGGGAGACGCCTAATCCGTTCATTCCTGCCACATCATACCTCAGCCATTAGTCATTCTGCTGTTTATCACAGGCAATGGTCTTATCTGCCGTTTCCCTGCTTTTCACCGTCTCGCCAAGGGGGCACTTCCACCTTGCTGGCTGGTCAGAGGGTGGTAAGCTGGCTCTATGATCCTTAGTCAGCCTTTCTGCCCATACCCTGCCCCCAACTAATACAGATCCCTCTGAGGAGGAAACCAACCTGCCAAATACGGAGCAAGGCCCATTATAAAAATCCAGTTACACAAACAACATGGGAAGTGGCGAGGAAGACGCACGCCCTTTATTGTGTCTTGGTGGGGTTATCTGGACTGGATAAACAGCCCACCGTCAGCTCCAAACTGAAGTCAGACACAAGTGCACCAACACCCACTGTCAGTCACAGATCCAATGAGTGGGAAGAGGTGGCATTGTTCGCGTGAATGGCGTGAATGCTAAGCAGGGGCCACTGCAGATAAGGGCTAAATGCCTTGTGGGTGTCACTGAGGCAGGCACTGATGGAGCACTGTGTCAGAGGGCCCCGTTTTAGGAGGTCCTCACTGTGGTCAACAGGTACTAGCAGCCTTATCTGTTTGTATTATCACCCATTTCCTCCATGAGGTCATTCACCTGGACACTAGAGGATACAGGGACACAAGAGGGTTGACAGCTCAAGTGTCATCATACATCTCCACAGTTCACACATTGTGGGTGTGATGGGCTTTAGGTCTGCAGGGATTTGCTGTCCATACAGCAAAGACATGAAAACAAGTAACCGTTTATTGTGCTATAATCCCAATAAGGCATGACACAACAGGACATCAGGAATACAGAAAACAACAAGATGTTACACTTTGTCAAACACCACATCCCGCAGTGTTACAACTGTCAGTCATCTTCAGGGCTGTGATGAGTGACTGCATGAGGACTAAGTAACTGACGGTGAAAGGTCTGACAGAGTGTTATCTATTTGTACATGGTGGACAGCTTCTGGAGTCCACCCAACTTTGAAAAGATCCTAAAAAAAAATGGCAATCTGAACAAAACAAACATAATACAACTCTAAGCTGTACATTTGTGCACTATCAAAGGAGCTCCATAATCAATTTCCTAACTAAAAAGCACTCATAAAGTACATACATACCTCAGCCAAGGCTGTGTATCAGCCCAATATAGGCCTATCACAGCTATATTGGTCTATATTGGTATGTTATCTGAAATGCACCTACATTTTTTTTAGCATTTTATGTATATCCAATCAATTTTCTTGATTCAGGATTACTATATATATTTTTTGCTTTTTTCAAAATCATGAGCAGTATTGAAAACACTCTTGATAGAGAGACAATTGTGGAATATGTGGACCAGCCATTTCCCTTAATAGAAGATCAAGAGAAGTTCAGGAAATCAGAAGTACAAGAGAAGATAGACAAAAGGTGTTTTATGCTTAAATTTGCTTTAACTAATAACTTTAAGAAATCCATTAACAAACCCCTACTTTCCAAAATATTTGAGTTAGAGCTACATCCAATACATTTCATGAAGAGTCCAAGGTTCAAGGTTTACTTGCCCCGTTGGGCATATGGGTCAGAAATCTACTTGCCCAAAATCAATTTTTATTTGCCTCCATAAAATGCTTTATTTATTATTAATATAAAATACCAACAAAGTCTAAAGTTAATCTTCATGTTTAATCTAGGGCTGCAGGGTTTATAAACTGTCAAAAAATAGTGCATTTTTTTCTTTCCAGTTTGCAAAGTCCAAGGTGATGTCTTTAAATTACTTGTTTGTCAGTCCAGATCCCAAAGATAATCAGTATATTGTGATAATAAACAGAGAAATGCAAGAAATTAACACAACAGACTTTTCTGCTATTTTTGCATGAAAAATTACCATTAAATTTACTATTAGTCATTTGTCTTTAATAGTTCTTATAAATGAAAAATTATGCAGTTTCTCTTGCCTTTGTATTTAGCAGATACATGTCCCTCTGACCCTTATTATCAGTGAGAGCCATTTAAGCAAAAACAGCTGTTTATTGTAAATAAAGCTCACCTTTCATTATAATGCACTGTTCAGTTCAGCTCTTTTAAGTATGTTCTGCTGCAAGATGACAAAACCAAAATTATCATTTAAGTATTTTACAGAACACAGCTCTACTAATATTGTTCACTGCTCTTGTTTGTATAATCTTATTTTGTCATTTATTGTCTGTTAATAGACTTGTTTTGACTGCAGCCATTTTGACATGAAATAATCCAGTAAACACAGGTGTTACCAATGACTACTAACTAACTAAGTTATTATTCTATTCAGGTCAAAGAGTCAGGGTGCAGCTGTTGTGCATCTTGGTTCACTGGGAAGGCTTTGCTTCACTTCATGCAACTGGACTTTAAAAAGAATTATTGATAACACCTGTGTTTAAACTACTATTTCATATCACTATGTGACTAGCGTGGAAAACACATATTATACAATACTTTCATTTCCTTCACATGATAGTACTCTTACGTAGACTGGTCTACGAGTCATGAAGTTCAAACAGGATTTATATTACTGACGCAGACAGGAGAAGGCGCTTCAAAAAAGAGTTGGGGGTGAATATAAGCGTAGATGAACCCTGTGATTGACTAAGACAGTTTGTCGTTAAATAGCCACAGTTTGAATGGAGTTAAGCATAACCGTAATGGACGTTATTAGGGCTGCATTACACTCATAACAGTGTTCATTAGTTACGACTCTGAAGCTAAAGCATTCACTGAAATGTTGGGCTGCAAACAGAAAAGATAAGACTCTGTTTTATGTCTATAAGCACTTAAATTAAACTGTCTGTCTCATGATATCAGGGACAGGTTAGCAGCTAGCTAGCAACTGCCTACAACAAGAGCTGCCTACAACAACACATAAACATTGTTATTACATGACAGGCGTTAAGTAGAGTCATTATAATAAAAATGAAGCTTTAGCAAAACTTAACAAAGTACCATTTCAGCGAGACACCGGTGTTTTGGCAGTGGTCAGAGAGATTCAGCCAGCCTCGCAAGCAGAGGATACAAAACATGCGCCGAAGTTGAAGGACCTCTGTTTACAACAGTTGAGCTGTCCGTGAAAGTGCCTGTATAGAAAATCCGTCCCCCTCGCTCTCTGTGCCTCTCAGCAGCTTTGAAGTCCTCTTTAGTCTTTCCGCTTGTATGACTGCCTGCCCGTGTGTGTGTGTGTGTGTGTAGCGGCTTTTCTGTAGTGTGCCTTTGCAAAGATTAAAAATTAGGCTCTGAAAATACTGAAAAAGCAGAGCATAATGCATAATGTTTATATTTTCTATAGTTTTTTGCAGGCAGCATGTCACTGTTGGGCACAAGCCTCATTTGTCATATTTTGACTTTTTTTTCATAAATCAATGTTATTGGGTACCCTTTATGTCTGCCTGTAGATTTGACAAATACTTGGTTTCTGCTCTACAGTGACATTATGTTTTTCACAAGTGGATAAGTTCACTTGAGGAATCAATATCAGCCAATATATAGATACTGAAATTTTTTTACTACTTAATATCATTACTGACAGCCCCAGTATTGCTTCGGATCTCTTTAAAATGATTATTTTCTATATTGAAGAGAAGAGGAAAGAAGAGAAGAATTTGAGAAATGAGACTCAAAAAACTTTGAGAATACTAATGCGAGATTATACTTTTTTAAAATCACTACTAATTCTATTATGAGCTACTAAACACTGACTACCTAAAAAAAACAGCAGAACTGAGCAATAACTATAGAACTTGCAATGCCTTACAATACTGCAAGAACAGGAGAGTCTTTTTTTTTTTTTTCATCCTTTTCAGTCTAATGGAGAAAAAGAGACAGAGAAAACACAGGGCTCTAATCCACAGAGCACACAGGCCCCTTTCATGGGAGTGCTGGGAGAGACCTTTATTTGTCCATTCCTATCATGGAGAAAGCGGGTTTCAAGCTCGGCTAGGTCTGAGCTGGAAGATTAGATGAAACCAGAGTGTTTTAAACCTCTTCTGTGGCCATGGATTAGAGTCAGACAGTCCCCCTGCTGCACTCTGAAATGAAACAATAAGGAGTACAGGTGGCTCAGAGAGGGTGCATAGCAGGTAGAGCACAGTGGGTTAGAAACCAAAATAATCCATCCACAAACAAAATCACTCCAAGCAACAAAAACGCCAGAACAAAATACAGATAGCGCTCATTTAACTTTTTTAAAAAAAAGCACATAGGGTAGACTGGGGGCAAAGTTGCAACAAGCCTCTGATCAGAAATATGTTCGAGTGATGATACTTATACAACACATGCTCAGTTAGACCCTCTACCCACCAGGAAGACAGAGGACCCATTCAACATCTGCTCCTGCATTTACTGAAAAAGAAAGTTTGGAGGTATGAAAGTATTTTTTCATGAGTTGATTTTTTTATCCTGATGTTTTGTATGAATTTAATAAAACATTGTTGAATTTGAATCATTGTTTTGTTAACTTTTTGTGGGATGATTAGCAAATGTCAGAGTCAGTGTGTCTTGTGACAAGGTGTTGCACCTGTCCCAAAGCTAAGTGGCCACATCTAATCAGACTTCAAAATGGTATTTTTCAACGCAAACAAGTCATTGTTGTAGTTTTGTACAATATGTACATGTTTAATAAAAGTTTGTTGCATTGCAAACTGTTCCATTTTTCCTGCCTCACACAGAAATATAGAGAGATTCAATGAATCTTAAACATCTGCACATCATGAAAGGTAGGCCTAAGTTTGACATGTAAACAAACAAAACTCTCTGTTATCTAATAAATATTATTGAGTAAACTATACTGTACTGTAAAGTTGTAAAACAAAGTGTATTTTCAGTATACTAGCTTACTGAGACAAAAAGCAAAAGTTATTTTTTTTTTAATTAATGTGATTTTAGTTTGGTTTATTTTTTAGTTTGTTATAGAAATATTTGGTTGGTCTAGTCCTTAACAGGTGACCTACGACCCTCAGGTCTCCTCAGAATTACTGGAGGGGAACTGAATTATTGTGTGATATTTTTTCATTTAATGTTTTTGTTTTGTTTTTTATCTAAATTTTAAATGACTCAAAAACTACATGTTAACTTATATCCAACATATTATTAGCAAATATTTGCAGTATTTGTAAAGACAACCCAAAACATTTAATTTGCATAACACTGACAAAAACCTAGCTAATTTTCTAAATCACTGAGTGCTAGCTATTCATCATAGCAAACTAGTTAGCTATGTATTATTGAAACATATTGGCCAATTAGCTGTATTATTATCCCAAGTGTAGCCTACAGACACACTCATGAGCCACAAGATAGTTTCACCATTTCACAAGCGAGAGACTGATGTAAGCCTACCCAGAAAAACCACCGTCAGAAGTCCAAAGGATGAGGTTAAGGCAGCTTAGATTAGACATGCTACAACTGCTGCTGGCTTACAAGCTACGGGGAAGTGCAATGAGAGGAGATGCAAAAATAGTCAATGCAATATACGTAGTAGGGGGTCCCTGGTTCGCTTCTCTCAGTCAGCTTGGAGGTACATGAACTCAAAAACACTGAAGACCCCTCTGTCCCATCTAGTCTCTGAGAAACTGAGAGAAATGCAAAAGTGTTGCAACTGTCCCCAGGCTCCCCTACAGCATAATTTATTTAGGCAAGTAAATGGCATCCTTTAGGTCTATACAGCCCTCGTCAGGGACACACCCCAGTCATAATATTTGGTGTATTTATGGGGTGCAGCGCATAAATTTTAATCTACATGTGAAACCACTTAAATTACATTCTCACCTCCTCCTAAACATGCCGGACTCAAATTATACTAAATGAGACATACAATATTTTGGACTTAGACAGGAGGAGGAGTACCAGTGTATCCAATTCACTAATGAGCTTGATGAAATACATAAGCACTTAATGACATACATGAAGAGGTTGAGTCTCAGTTGTAGAGCAGCAGTGAGTTTAAACTAATTAGTGCAAATGGAGGTGGCAGGCTGGTAACCCCTCAGCAGGAGGTGGGAGAAAGTGTCTGCTGCCCTGCCTGGACAGATACCATGGCCTACATCATCATCAATTATTCCTGGCATCTCAGCTTACCCAGGGGCAGGGAGGGTGTTCGGGACAATGCCAGGGTGCACTTGAGAGCTAGAGCCTTGGACTCCCCGTGGGTCCTCGGCTAGGAGGAGGAGGCAGCGGAGGAGAGGCTGGGTGTGTGTGTGACAAGGTTGGGGTGTGTATACAGTATCATCCATCCAACCCAAGAGACTGCCTGGTAAGGAAATCCCTGGAATCCCACTCTCGCTCCAGCCGCCCGGCCGTGGGGGCAGGCAGGTCACTTTACAGCTCATCACCAAATTAGAAAGGCTGCGGGTCAGCCGGAGCAGCAGCCAGACCACAGAGAGATAGAAATAGATGGGAGCGCTACCAGGCTCCTCTCTCATCATAGCGAGGTAGAGGGCTGCACTGTAAACCGTGGAGGGCAAAACTCCAGGGAGGAACACTAGACAGTGCTTTTAAGTCCCCCGAGACTGACCGTAAAGTAATGAAAACATAGTGTGGACACAGAGAGGTAGTGTGTACTGAGAGACGAACATGATGAGCAGGAGGAATTTTCTTACTAACATACTGGGCATTTAAGATATACACACCAATATATGCTACAGAGCACACAGTAGTTTTCTAATATGTTTCTAAATGTAAAACTGATAACTAAAAATTAAACTAACAAGTACTAAACATTTTTTTTCAAGTCCAAATAAGTTCTTTAAAGGAACAGTTTGACACTTTTGGGTACTCTGACTATCTGGATGTACACTGTGGGTATAATCACACCATTGGGCACTTGTTTTAGTGGCATTGCAGCATCTAGAGCTGCAACAATTAATCAAATAATCGATTATTAACTGATTATGAAATCACCCACTATTTTGATATTTGGTTATTCAGTTTGAGTGATTCTTTAAGAAAAAAAAAGTCAAAATTCCCTGATTTCAGCATCTTACCTGTGAATATTTTCCAATTTATTTACTCCTCTTTGACAGCAAACGGAATATCTTTGGATTCTGAGCAAAACAAGACATTTGAGGAGATCGTCTTGAGTTTTGGGAAACATTGATTGACATTTTTTCACCATTTTCTGACATTTTACAGACCAAACAACTAACTGAATTGAAAAAATAGCTTGCTTGGCTCTGTCGAAATTGTCATTTACACACATTTATTTTGCACAAATAAAATATGTTTTTGCATTGTTTTAGCAGACATTTTTCATGGCAGTCATATTGATATGAAATGGTGATACTAATTAAGATTCTGTCCTCTTCAGTGTATCAGAGCCTTTCCAGTGAGCCAACATGCACAATAGCAGCACCTTTTTGGTTTCCAGTCTTTGGGGTTAGCTAAGTTATCCCTCTGCTCTTAAGTAGTGCTTTCCTACTTTAACTGTCAAAGCACTTTAAATGTATCTCTTATTCACCCAAACTGAAGGCAACAGAGCCGTCATGCAAGGTTCCTGGTCTGTCCACTTGGAGCAAAATGAGGTTCAGTGTCTTGCCCGAGGACCCTTTGACATGTGGACAGGATGAGCTGAGCATCAAACTGCAAACTTAGAGGCTTTAACTGTGTCTCTTGAACAGTTATTAGTAACATCATATTTTTCTGTATGATAAAATGTGCGCTATGAAAAGGCATATTAACTGTTTTGTTTTATCTGCTGTCGCCCCACCTAATGAACCTAACCAATTTATATATCAGTTAATAATTTCCTACAATCTGAGAAACCCTTTTGATGATTCTCAGTGAAGTCATGGACAGAATATGAGACAATAAGCCCCAGGGCATGGACACATAAAAGCCCTCCAACCCCTCCAACAGGAGCAAGACACCCAGACTACAAGATTTACTTTGTAGTCATTTTGCATCTCTTGTCATTTTATGTCTGTTTGTAGTTGTTTTCTGTTTCTTTCTAATAATGTTACATCCCTTTGTGACTGTGTTCTGTCTTTCTGTTCTCATTTTGTCTCTGTAGTCATGTTGCATCTCTTTGTGGCTGTTCTTTGTCTTTTCCTTGTTATTTTGTTTTTCTTTATAGTGATTTTGCATTTCTTAGTAGATGTTTTCCATCTCCTTCTAGTAGTCTTGTGTCTCTGAAAATTTTGCAGCTTTTTTGTGGTTGTTTTGTGTCTCTTTGTAGTCCCTGCCCCTGGGACCTCCTGACCACTTGGGCCCCTGGGTCTGTGCCCAGTAAGTCCATGCAATCCATGAGGGAAGCAATATGAATTATTTTCTTCAGGCAAGGATGAACAAATTTTTAAACTCAAAAAAGCATATGAATTATTGCTGGCCTACCCCTCACTCAAAACACAATATGTGTGTCACTGAATTCTGAGTGACCTTGTATAAATGGGTGTAAGAATGTGTATTTTTCTGTTCTGTATTTGTTTTGAGACAAAATGGCAGCTTCACAAGTGCTATTATTGGGAACTGAACAAAAACTTAAGTATTATCAATCAACAAAACAGGGTGATTTGTCCTCTCAAGGTCCCCTCAAGGATACCAGTTGGACACAGGATTGAATATGTGTCAGTGGACACATGCATCAAGTTATCAGAACAGAAGGAGGAGATACTGTGAATGGGAGGATGTGTTGAATGTGCAGGGATCATAAAATGTGATGGCGAGGCCTCCCCAGCTCATGTTTTGCTTGGGCATCTGTGCAGGTGTGAATGGAGAGATCTCAGGGAGGGCGAGGAGTGACTGGCCCGCCTGTCACTCTGAGGCACAGAACAAAACACAACTTGAATGAACCCGTGTGTAGCGGGAAGGAGAGAGCAGATGCACAGGCACTATCAGCACCGCTGAACCATCCTCCCTTGGAACAGTGAAGAAGGGGAGGCACCCAGTGTCCAAGGTTAATACCTTTATCAGTTCCTTCTGAAACTCCTCTTTAATGATCAAGCTGTTTCTCATGGTCATGTCCACTGGGAGCAGCAGGCAGAGAAAATTATCTCTGACTCTGAATATTACACTCAAGAGTCAGCATTTTTAAAAGTAACCACTTACACTCCCTCTTTTATACTAATACATGTGATGCATGCACACATAAATGCAATGAAGCAATTTCTTTAAGTGTCAGATGCCCGCTATTCAGTTTGCTTCCAATACTCTAAAACAGATTGTAGAATTTGACTTAACTTTGATTTTAGGCATCGATACCGATGTCAGACTCGTGCATTCGTATTATCCTTCACTGCTTTCCCTGACAAGAAAATATTTAGCTGACCTTTTTGATACAAAATAATCAAAACTTTTCTGTCTTTTTGTCTTCCACTTGCAGGAAAATAGCTGGTAGGAGTAACGTGCACGTTCACGTTTTTGCTGAGAGATAGATGATAAGATTGATCATACCACTCTAATGTCTTGAGCTTCATGTTATATTGTTCAGATCGGAAATAAAAACAGGTCACACATCCTTGTTGCAATTCCAAGTTGGAGATATGTGGAATTACCGGTACATTTTCTCCCCCTTGGTGAACTAATGACAAAATGCTGGCAAAGCCACCAAAACTGCTGTTACATTTCAATCAAATCCAACACACTAACTGAAGCACATTTCAAGTACAACTATCGTAACACCACTAAAGATCACTAATTTATAAATTAATTGAATTTTTATCCAAGTAATCTTGTTTTTTTAATCTGAACAAAAAACTGAAGTGTAAAAATGACGAGCCAGGCTAGCTATTTCACCCACTTTCCAGATTTTAAGCAACGTTAAGCTAATAGACCTCTTTGACAGCAGTCATTTTTACATGAAATAGAGTAAACAGACGTGTTACCAATGATATTACAGTCCTGTTCCATTCAGGTCACAGAGTCAGGTTGCTGTTGTTTTGCATGCAAGCTCACTGGAAAGACTGTGCTACACTAAATTTAACTGGACCTTAATTAGTCTCATTAGTAACGCCTGTGTTTCCTCTACTATTTCATATCAATATGGCTGCCCTGGAAAAAGTCTTTCACCTGTTGACTCCAGCTCCATTTAACAATCTTCATTTATCTCTTAGCCATGAAGATAACTGTATTTCTCAAAATATCAAACTATTCATTTATTATAGGTAACTTTTCTGCATTAAAAGGTCACTTAAATAGTAGATATATGTGACATATTTTGTTGCGTCGTATACTTACATTATCCCAAATATTTCAAATAATGTTCAAATGCAGAGAAACATGTAATTGATTCAAGGTAATGATGCATTTCCTGTTAGCCATTGTTAGCTAGTTGCCAGTTGCTATAACTCCCACGAAAACACAGGATATGATTTCTGCCTGAGTCGTATCTCATAGATTTTCATCAGTTATGGTGGCTGTTAAACAGTATAGACAACCTCTTCCATGATCCCATGCTACTTCACAGTAACATCAAACTACATCTTTTGTTATTGTTTTAACGTAAAAAAGAGCCCTAGAGACAGAATTGATATATTGTGTGTTTAAATAAATAGTAAGAAGTTTTCAATTGTTCCATAGCTATTTCTTCAGCCTTTTTTTTTTTTTATTTCTGATCGTAAATTTTTTTGAAAAAGAATTTTGGCTTTGAAGTTTCTTTCTTTACTTTTTTAAGGTTTGGTGCATGGCAAGAAAATGATCTTTAAATCACTTAGAGATTTAAAAAAAAAAAAGTTACATTTTTGCCGTAACTCCACTACAAAGCAGTTGGTAAATTATCGTCTGAAGCCCATCTTTGAACCATTGGCACTCAAAAGGAGCAAAGATAAAGACAGTCTAAAAATACCATTGGGTGGACAGAACCCAGATCAGTGAGTCGAGACGAATGCCATCCCTCGACATACACTAATGACCACTCTTCATGTTGCTGCCGCTACATCATTTGTCATATACAGGATAACATTCAGGCCAAAGGTTACTCTGTGAAGGCTAATTACTGAGCTGGTTATATATACATTGGTCTCTGTTAGTGTGTGTGTGTATGCCATCACATGGCTGTGATAGCGACGCTCCTGTAATAGAACTGTCTGAAAATGTTGAATTTGTTTTTGGAAAGACAGCGCGGACGTATAGCTCTCTACAGCTTTATTTTTAGGGAACGTTAATGTGTACTGAATGCAAGCTCACAGTATACCCACACCATGCCATTCAAACATGCAGTATGTGTGGACATTCGAATGCAGGCCATACAAGAGAGCTCACGTTGCCGACACACCCACACATTCACATTCCCACCTGCCCCCACACAAACCACCTCACACACAGAACATACCACGCAAGTCATCTCTCATCAGACCAGTGACCAATAAATAAACGTAGGCTGGCATAACTGTGAGCTCCAGAAGCAAAGCGAGCAGAAACACGGCATGCAGAATTTGTGTGTGTGTGTGTCTATGACTCAAGCTATTTTCAGGGACACATTTCAGACTCAACACCAGTCAGCTGGGGACGGCTGGTGCAAGTGGGGACAAAAGCCATGTTCCCAAACTAAACTAAACAAAGTTTTGTTGACCTATAATCTTTTGTTAGGATCACTCATTCATTGTCCATAACCATTTATCCTTGAAGGGTCGCGGTGGAGGCTGATGATTATCATAGCCTGGACAAGTTGCCAGTCATCTAAGAGATGACTAATTTACTAATTTACTGTTCTTTTTTAACTAAACTTGAATCTTTGCATGTTAGAAACCTCCCAATCTCAAAAATTAAATGGTTGCAATAAAAAATATGAAATTATTAACCATTATTCACTTTCATTTCAATGAGGTTACTCAACAATTTTTGAAATGCAATTATTTTGAGTCTCTAAAACTCACAGATTCAAGTTTATCTAAAGAAGAAAGGTAAATTATCTCAACAAAACATTATTAGTTTGTAAAACTTTTTCAAAACTTCAGAGTTTTAATTGGGCTCAAAATTCAAAAATTCATTGAAGTTAGTTTCCTTGAAATTTTGAGTATTCTCTTTTTTTTCATTTACACCAGGAATTAAGTTGCAATGTAGCTTTTGCAACATATGATGTTTTAGCAGTCTTTGAAAATGTGAGTGTCATTGCCAGCACATTATTTTAAATGTTACTAGTTTGTTGTCCCAGAATGTGCACCACTTTTTGGAAATGATGTGACACTTTAGCAATGTTGCAGCAACACAATGATATAAAGTACAGGAAACGTCATGCAGGGGACGCTGAACAGACGATACCTCTTACGTTGCAGTAAAATTGTTACACCACAAACGATACGTCACAATTATGACTGCAGGGACATTCTGTTTGTCGGGTGCTAGTCTCTGCAATTTCCCCAAAAATGAAATAAGTAAACGTCAGGGTGTGTGTGTTTGTGATTCATTCACAAACCACTAGTCGCACCAAACAGAAGTTTTATTGGCTAAACAGGAAAGACAGAATCAGTCAGAGAGGTATTGACAGCAGCCAGAGGGCGAGCCCAGCATCACATGACAACACCACGTCTGCAGCTCTGTGTGTGTGTGTGTGTGTGTGTTCTTACTTACTGTATGCCTGTTCATGGACAGGGCCATCAGCAGAAACTGCAGTCTGTGCCAGTTACATGCTCAGTTCAGGCCCAGGCAGTTCTTTTAAGTTGCAGCCAGATGTTTTGGCTGCAGAGTGGGAAGCCATCACAGCACTGGAAGTTACTTTGATTTATGCGATGTGACTCACACTGATAACACCAGAGCCTCAGAGCAGACACATTCAGAAGGAAACTGTCAAGCTGGTGTTTATTACCGATGCTCACTCTCTGCTCTGCTGGGTTAAACCTTTAGGGAGGTGTCATGAAGTAGTTTGTTATTTTCTGTGCAATTAAGTTGATTATCTCCATCAATATTAAGGTCTGATCAGTGTGTGGGTATGAATGTTAAAGCCATCGAATTAAGTCATTAAAAGCGGATATTTGCTAAGTATTTTTACATTTACAAAAAGGTGGCTACAGTTTTATCATAAATCAACTGATAGAGCTTCTGATAATGTACAACTCAGAGGCTTTAATATGTGATTGTGGAAGCGAGCCACATGAAAATCATTTTGGCACTGTTCAATCATTTGTAATCACTGCGCACACATTGCATCATATTTTTAGTTTCATTAAGGAAGATTAACAAAATAAGCCAAAAAGCAGTTCTAAATAATTCATATGAAATGGAAACTCATCCCTCCAGACTATCCTGTTACCATTCTGGCTGGTTTCCAGACTCAACTTCGCATAAGGCTTAACCAGTTTTACAATAAATCTAGCTGTTTCTTGGTACTGTTTATGAACAGGATACAAGCCAAAGTGCCTCACGAATCTAATTTATCACAATTTGACACACCGTAGACTGCAGTTATTGCCAGTCTAAAATGTCACGCGAAGATCTTTGTCAATCTCAAGGATTTACACAGTGTTCCCATAGTCCACATATGTGATTCCACTTGTAGGCTACTGGAAAATTTTTAAATTTTGCTTGATCTCATTATGACTCAGCTTAACATTTGTTCAGCTGCAGAGGTATGGACTCAAAAAAAAAAGACTTCCAACTTGCCTTGAACACCAATGACTTGTGACTTCTCTTGGACATGAAAATACTTGATACCCTACTCCAAACCCAAAGATCAAAAAGTATGTTGTTTGACTTGAAACTCAAAGTTTAAGACTTGTTACTTGTCAGTCTTCACTTGGGACTTGCATGCAAAGACTTGAGACTTATTTGTGACTTCCCAAACAAAAAAGCCAGGCTTTTCACATCAATCCCTGCTCCAATGTTTCCTTCCAGCTCTGACATGCACAACTACAAAGCAACGCGGTACTGAACAACTATGGAATTAATTTAGCAATTAATCTACATGCCATCTGTTTTGATGAATTAAGAGTAGCTGATCAAACAGACAATAATTAAGAGGTTGTTAGAGGTGCAACGACATAATCACAATTCCTGCGAGTTAAAATATAGAGTGCCAGACATTTCTTGTTTAGATCCAAACATCAGAGTGTGTTGTGTTGCTTTTGCAAGCAGACTGCTATTGTCCCACTCGGTGTGGTTTGGCATGTATACACACACAAACACTATCCCTTTGTTGTATGCCATAATCAAACATGAACTCAATAAATCTCTGTGCAGCTTCCAGAGGTAATAAGACTGCTTCCTGTGTGGCAACAGACCTGACTAGATGATTTAGGAGTTGAGGTTGCTGATTGTAATAGCTCTCTCAGTGTCATCTGGGGACTGGAACCACAAACTATGACATTGTAGCACATCCTTGTTACTGTTGGCCACAAGCACCGGTGTTCTACATAAGGCTGTGGTCGGCCGGACCGGTCAAGATAGGCCAAACCCCGACCACAGCGCTACATCCAGCTCCTTTTCAAACACCCATGTATCTTCAGATAAAGGCCGCTGTAGCAGCCATGTGTGTTGAATTTAGCCCGTTCCTGAGGGTATCCTGTTCTTATCAGGGGTCAGATAAGCTCACTTCACAGGCCCTCACCTCTGCTAGGCTACCAACAGGACAAGGGATGACCTCATTGCCTTTTTCTCAATGTTTGTAATAGTAGCAAGAAGTCAAGAAGGGAGGGAACCTGTTGACTGAATGTTTCTAGACACTACAGCTGTAGCAAAATTAAATATGTAGTGTTCAAATCTTTGAAACGACCAAGACGACCTTGACATTCCTGATGGGGAGTGTACAGACAGCAGACTCAACAACAGATTAAAATGTGCCTTTGAACTGAGGAGTCCCAACAGTAGAAAGTGGCATCTGTAGGCTGTGAATTCGTGTGACGTCTGTGAAAATTCTAAGTCATCCAGGTCATGGTATTATCTAGGAGCTGTACGAAGGCAGAACTGAAGAAGCTTTTTCGGATGAGAGGTGAAAAGTCTTCCAGAGCCTCAAGCAAGTCCAGTTGCCCTCGTGCAGCTCCTATAGACAGGTAGATTTAGACATTTTTGGGCCTAAGGCAATCACAGGCGTCAGGCCCTCCACATGCATGTCTCACAGCCTCAGGAAAGAAGTTGTTCTGACATCTGTTGATACGGTGGCAGATACTTCTGCATCTCTTGCCAGATGGCAGCAGATCCAACAGTTTGTGCACCACACTGAGCCGTTTACATGACTTGGCTCGTGTCTTCCCGAATTGTTTGCACATATGTCATTTTAGTGTTTGGATTTATATATTTCTTTAAAGTTTGTGATGCATTTTATGGAGCCCTTGGTAGCTTGGGGCCAAACACCACTTCCTAAGAGGAAGCGATGCGTACGAGGGACCGATCAGCTGATTGTTTTAGTTTTTTAACAGTGATGATGTCCTAACCTGCTGCTTGTGATAGTGAACAAACTGAATGACGTGTCACTTGTTTGAAAAACCACTTGAAGTTTTGTGCACTTGCTTCAACTCCAGAAGTATTTTGTTAGGACTCTGACATCTTTGCCATTTTGGTTTCCCCTCATCAAAGCAGTCAGTAGGAAGGAAGAGAGACTATTCAACCAGGTTGTGAGGTGGCACCTCTTCTATGATTCTCTGCAGCCTTTTTACAGGAAAAACATCATCAAGGACAAGGTTTGGAAGGAAAACAGGAGCTGTTGGGAGGCGCTGCTGCGTTATCGTCTTTATTATGTCTGGACATTTTTTCACCCTCCATCTGTTCGAGTTTGCCCGCTTGTTCCAGTTAGTAAGCACTCTAAAGCAACTGCCAATGTTTGCCTTATTGTAAGTCCCTCCCTAGTGAGAGAAATTCATATGACCAATGAGATAAAAAAAAGAATACAAGCTCATCTCAACACCCTTGTTCCCATTTTTTGTTTTTTGAGCCTACCATTAGTCTTAGCTCATGGCTTCAGTAGATTCTTTGAGCTAATTGCCTCCCGCATGAGGGAGACAGCACCAAAATCTAGTTCAGAAACTCACCTTGGTCTATGCGTCTGCAGGCCCCTCTTTCTAGCCTCCTTAGGACCCCCTCCCCAGCCACCGCACCCCATCCGCCAGGCCCTGCAGGCATCTCAGGCTGACAGCTCTTGAGCCAGATATTGGCAGTACAACAGAGCAGTCATAATTGGCCTCTATTCATTTCTCAGCGATAATCCTCGCCTAGCTTGAGCCTTTTCTGTGTCTAGCGTCATTTTTTCGCTTATGTTTACACAAGGTATGTATCGGTTTCTCCTCCTCCTGAGGCTTTTGCTCCGGCTGCAGGGCTGTATACCCAGCATGTGTATTTTAACGTGTGTCTGAGGGCTCTGCTCATCCAGCGTGGCTGCTTGAGCTCCGAGACCTGAAGTCACAAAGGCCTCATGAATGTCTGACTCACAGACAACTGTCAGCGTTCAATGGGCTGGATTAAGACGAAGCATAGAACCGAGCGCACCCTGACATGTTGACATGTTCTACTAAGTGCATTTCAAGGTGGATTTAGCTTGTTTGCTCCATTGCAGAGGGACACAGGAGACACAATTGCTAAATGGGACAGAGTATTCTTGAGATGGCGGGTGAACTTTACTCTGGCTGTCTGAGTTAGGACTGACACCGTCTTCTCTCTCAGGGTGAGTGAAGCTGCTGTGGATCCTGAGGAGGTTCAGGGGTTTCAGAGAGCTCTGTCCTTAACCAAACAAACACAGTGGAATTTCTGCCATTGTTGGTGCAGAGGGTTGAGTGACAGGGCTGCATAGCAGAGGTGCCTGTCAGCAGAAATGACTCCGGGTCAAAGTGTGACCACCCCTTCTGATGCTGCTCAATATTAACACTGAGCCATGAAGCATGTTTTCAGATAAACCTATGCAGATCCACAGTGTTGCATATTTATATTGACACTATCTGTGATTCCCTGAATTGTTTATTTGGATGCCCTTATAATGCTGTGAAAATGTTCCTCAACAATTTGAAATACAATTTTGGATTTCCTTGCCCTATGTTTGTATAGCAAATACCACGCTAACAGCAGCCACCAGTTAGCTTAGCACATATGAACACAGGTAAAGATGGAGAAACGACCTGCCCAAAGGTAACAAAATCTACATACATGCATTTTAAAGCTCACTTATTAGCACATCATATCACAGTTGTTAACTTTGGACAGATCCAAGTTGCTACCACAAAGAAAATAAACATTTTCTAAAATGCTCAACAACTCCTTTAGTGTTTTTTTAAAATTGTTGTTATTATTATTTTCCATTTATATTTAGCATGGTTATATTTTGTTTTTTTCATTCCACTTTTGTTTTCTTTCAGTTACACAACTATCAGTTTCAAACAAGGCATAAGAAAAAATAAATTAGAGGAGGATTTTTTATTTTAAATTTTGAGAATAAAGTTGAAATGTTGAGAGTTAAAATACCATGTTGAGAATAAAGCTGGACTGGTATTTCAACTCAGAATTTCGACTTCATTCACAAAATAAGACAAAAAAAATTATCCTATTTATTTTATCTCATCCCTGGCACAGACAGTTCTCAACATTTCAACATCAGTTTCAAAATGCAAACTAAAAAAAGAAAATAATGTTCTTCCTCTTATTTTCCCGCTTATGTTTTGCCCTAATACTCCTCCACAGTTTCAGCATCTCATGCACTGTATGCTTATGTGTACACGTTACGTGCACATGAACACACAATACAGATGCAAGCGACCGTGTCTTTTATGCAGAACACAGAACACTCAATCAGTGAGCATCATTACTTTAATGGTGACACTGTGCATAGCAATATGTTATTACTTTACATATAAATTATGTATAACAAAGCTTTAATGGAAAATTACACGTCTCTATTTACATCTACTATAATTGGCAGCCAGGTGACATCAGGCCTGCACTCCCCAGTTTTGGGTTTTAGTGCAGGTCATCATTAGCTGGCCGACCTGAAAGTTGAACCCTGACCCCCTGGAGGGCACAGCTGAGGCTAACTGGTTAAGTTATGGGCCTGAAGCAACTGATCAACAATGGACAAATATCATTCTAATTAGATAGATAAATAAAAACTTTAAAAAATTAAATAATGATATTTGATTTTGTGCGTGTGCAGCCATATTGTGCATAAAATAATAAAGAAAGAACAGAGGGGAAGTGGAGGGTAAAAAGCAAACAGACATTACAGTTACACCGATGGCCTCAATAACTTCCCTCACGTTGCCTTGGGCCCACCCTGAGGTCTCTGAAGTGGCTCGTTAAGCACAGGAACACAGACTCAATTACCCTGGGCAAACACGCTGCTGCCGCTCAGTGCTGCATCAGTTAGCTGGTTGGTTCGGCTCTGTCCGTCCCCTGGCCATCCTACCCAAATGCCCCCCCCCCCCCAGGCCCCTGCCGTGCGGCGCTGCAGCATGTGAGCCCTCTGTGCTCCGAGTGATAGAGTCAAGCTGTTCCTGCTGAGCGGAGGTCAGGGTCCTTCAGTCAGCACCTCGGCCCTGAACAGAGCACACAGGAATCCCCCTTCCCTCCCTAACCGGGGCTCAAACTCGGCTCCCTCTTCTCTGGCCCGGCTCCAAATAAACCTGGTACCTCTTTCTCTTTTTCCTCTCTCCATCTCCTGGCACACTGTCACTCCCCTCATCGGAATCATTAATCAGACCGGGCAGATTAGACTTCAAATAAAAATAAACGACGCCCAGCAGCCTCCTCTTTAAGTCCCCTGATTTCTGTAGCAACCCGCTTTTATTGACAGTCCTCCTCCCTCTCCTCCTTCTTTACTTAATGAACCCAAGATGTCCAACACAGCCAGCAGGTTGAATATTTGAACACTTTGGCAACCTGTGGGGATCCATTACTGTTTTATTGATATAAACAACTCATCTTATCTTCAAGGGTGATGACTCTTTAGGCCTAACCTGCCATCCATGTAAATACACAACAGATAACCCTTATCAGTTTGGCACCAGTAAAGCCAGCCTGCTTGCAAACGTCTTCCAAAAGCACATATCTTTTATAGGGATTAAAGGGATTAAGTGTGCAACCTGAAAGTATTCAGGCTTATGTTTTATCCAGTGACTGCTTTATCCTGTCCTCCACTCTTGGCTAAAATAAAAAAGGGGCTGAATTGGAGGGCAATAGTGCCACCTTTGGGTGAAGCTCAGTAGTGCAGTTACAGCAGAGCTCTCACAGCTCTGTTATCAGTGGCCTGTGCTGTGGCGTCCACACAGCTCCTGACGGCACGTTTGTAGCTCCACTGTATTATTTTGTGCAGTGGGATGGA
Source organism: Lutjanus erythropterus (assembly GCF_056507025.1). NCBI lineage: Eukaryota > Metazoa > Chordata > Actinopteri > Lutjaniformes > Lutjanidae > Lutjanus > Lutjanus erythropterus. Next base: position 33,182,718 of record NC_139326.1, on the reverse strand, counting down.
GAAGGGGCATGGGAGGAAAAAGTAAAAGGTCTGCTCGGCCCTAAACAAGCTGGGGCCCCCTGGCCAGGTCTGAGCTGGCTGACTGACAGGCGGCCCGCCGACTGTTTGTGTGTGTCCATGGGAAATGGGGCGGTGTCGCTGCGGCGACTGCCCCAGGGCTATCCATCAGTGTCACTGGGGGGTGGGTTTGTGGGGGTGTATGGTATGTGTCACCTCCAAGACTAATGGACAGGAAGTACAGCCAGAGAAACAACAATATTTGCAGAATATATATTCAGAAAAACGTTTGGGCTCGGTCCACGGTTCTCGTACGATTTCAACAAAAACCCTGAGTGCGGGCTGTAATCCTGATTGATGAGCCTGTTTATTTAAAAGATGTTCGCTCTGCGGCCAGAGCTCTCACTAACCTGATCTATAGCTCTGTGTTTTCACAGCATACACTCACAAACTGTTTGTATGTGGGATAATCATAGGCTTCGTTATCACATGACATGTGAGTGACACAAACCTGAGCAACCAGTGATGATCTGCAGGACTGGCTTATGAAGAGAGTTCAGAAAGCACTGTGAAACTGGGGGCCATTTTGGTGCCGTAAAGAAGGAGAGGGACGAGGACAAAGAGCAGGATAAACCCAGGTTAACGTTTTTTTTTTACTGCCACAGAGGAACCCTGTGTGCTCATTAGTGTTCAGAGACCGAGGTGCTTAACCTCAGCAGCCGGTTACCGTGGCGTCCAAGCCAGAGCGCTTCGTGATGTTGACCTTGACCACCTCCTCGGCACAGGTTGGGTGGATGCCTACGGTCTGCAACAGGTGGGAATACGTTGCTCCACACCTGAGACACACACAGACAGAGAGGACAGTCAAGTTGGACTAACCTGAAAGTTGGAATAACATGCAGAACAATCTACAGCTTAATTCACTTTTATCCTTATTGCTGTTTAAATCTTTATATTTTATATTTCACGTCCAGATGTTCTTGTTTTAATTGATTCATTCACTTTAACTTTTTTATTTATTCTTAAGGTTTTATTGGCACTTTTATTATTTTTAGTTTTTATCACCACTTTTATCTAAGTTTCTCATTGGTGGTTCCTCTGTGTGGTGTGTATCTTATTTTGTGTCTGCTGAGGACCTGAGAAAGGACACAGCTATAAACTGTATCTGTGTATGTATAATTTCATTAAGGCAGTTCAATGTTTACATAACACTTTTTAAAATCAGGAGTTAATTATACATTTCAAAATGACAAAAAAGGGCCTGAGGGCCAGAAGCAGACATCAAACCAAAGTGCCAGTCATCAGATGCTCTTAATGACATAATATATTAAAATAAAACTGACAAAAGGAAGGAAAACACCACAACTCCTAAAAATATAGATTTTTATTGTGCTGTTGTCTAAAAAGTCATCGGGGACAGTCAAATACTACAAAATGATCCCATTCTGCAGATCTAAGTGATTTTGAGAGAGTTAAAACACATCAACTCTAATATTTGTTGAACACCAACATGAATATCAACTTTACGTGAAATAAAATACAGGATATATATCAAACTTACTGGAGGCCTAAAGCAAAGCCTTGTGTGACTTCTCCAGCGTTTGGACCTGTGAAATGCAGACCCAGGATCTTCTGGTCTCCACCCCGCTCACATATCACCTGAAGAGGTAAAAAACAAACTGAACTTAAGTCAAGGTGGTGTTAGTGGTAGCTGTGTACCATGGTGTGAAATTAAGTCTTCAAAATGTAAACATGTACCAGCCACTGGCAGATCAATGTTCAAAATTCACCAGTCACTCAATGGTAAATCATTATTTTTTGTGTGAAATTTACCAGTCACTTCAATATTTTACCATTATTTGGCTGGTGTTAATTTCCCACAATACTACACTTGTGGATCCCAAAGCTGACTCACTAGACCACAGATGAACAAATCAAGGTGGGCAGGATTGCTGAAGTTCATTCATTGGACCATAGAAATATATATACATAGACAATGCACTGACCACTTTGACCACTGCCGTGATATTTCAACATTGCCGCTATACTGAACCAAGCAAACCTGGCCTGTGAACAAATACAAGTTAATGGGGGAGCTGCGATTTTTCTGAATAAAACATTTATGTAACATTCTTCGTAGAGTTGGAATTTTTTCTCTAACTTACTCCACAAAGATCATGAACCCTTCAATATAAAAGTGATTGTCCAATATGGCGGCGATGTTGATGAGCGATCCAAAGGTAGTATCTACATATATTGCTATGACTCAGACTATTTTAATTACTTTCATGTCAGTTCAGGCCCTGCTACTCCTGTTCTTCAACTACATGCACAAAAAACAGCACCTCTCCACAAACATATTTTACAAAGAACTAAGTTATGCATACTGTGTATTAAGTGCCAACAAAAATGGTTCAAAAGTAAGAAAAAAACAAAATAAAACTCATGTCTGCAATGCAGCCATACCTTAAGGTAACACTGGTTAGCATCTCGCTCTGCAACAGTGAATTCCAGAGGCTTGTAGAAAGCATGGTAGACCTACACAGAGGAAAAAAAACAGGACAAAATAATATAAACAGGAGAAATGATAAGATAGTATTATTATGATCCTCAAATCTCAGCAGTTATATTTTGTGTTCTGCCTTTAGTCAATCCATATTTCACACTGGTCTTTGGTTTAAGCAGCAGAGCTTACTAAAGTGCAAAAAAGCAGTGATGATGATCCCTTCTTGAGCACATTTTGCAAATTGATGTATTCACTTCAGAATAGCAATTAAAATAACATATATGTTATAAACAATAGCATTTACAGATAATACAGCATACCTAAAGAAAGAATTAGTTTTACAAATTAAAAGTACATAAATGTTAGAGATGGACTTTTTAACAATAGCGTAAGACAAAATAATTCATTACATTTTTTAGGAGATCATGGCCCCCAAATTACAAACTGAATTTTGTTTATTTATAACCACATTCTGGTTCTAAAGATTATCTATTGCTATCAATGCGACTGCAACAACTTTTGAGCACTGATTCAAACACACTGTGTAAAATCTGAATAAAAACATATCTCTGCTTGCTCATGATAGTGATTGATTTCAACCTCCGCACTGAAAACGTGTGTGCAGTGCGTTTTATTCTGCAGGCGAACGTGCCGACACAAGTTGCGAGGGCCGTGCAGCTGTCGGGGGCCGGTGCCGCAGCTCCTCCTCAGATCTCAGCGCGCCTGTCATCACCCCATACACACCTCAATCAGGCCTCCTGCTCGCCCGTCAGTCACAGCCAGGAGCCCCACCTCGCCGGCTAAACCGTTTATCAGCGGCCTCGTGCAGGTGTTGGCTAGCATCTGGCACGCCGCTCATGTACGCGAGCACGTAAAATACAGAGCGGCTCGTTGCTACATTGTATACTTATGTCAATGTTTGTTTATGGGTTATGGAACATTGTCTCTTTTATGCAGGTTGATGGCAGCAACAAGCTACAAACACTGCCTGAGTTACCTCTTTTGTGCATGTAACCATTAATTTATCGGTCAAGAAACATAATAACTCATAATAAAAAAATGTTACAGTCACTTGTGGACCAGTGCTACAGCAGTTCTATGTTATATACTGAGATTAATGACTTAACTCTAACTAGTTTGGGTTAACTTAGGTTGATTCAAAGTATGAATTATCTATTAAACATGATTAATACAACTTGCTTAAATAGGTTAATTTTACAGTGAGTAAACTGAGAATTTTTACAGACCGCTAACAAAGTAGCCTTCTACACAGAAAATATGATTTATCATCAGTTTGTATCTCAAAATTTAAGCACCCAAACACCAATGCTTATTTTTTAATATATAAATTTTAAAAAGATATTTCTTCATACCATATGCCAAAAGTTTATATTATATATGCCTCTCAATAAGGGCTCTTCTATTTAATGTGGGCCTTCCTGGTGTATAACTAAAAAGTTTAGAACTTATTTTTCTACTACTATATTTTAGAAGAAACTACCACAAATCCTGTTTTTTTTTAAATTATATTTTAACTTCAAATGAGGACACATGAAGGGTTTTCATTCAAAATACTACAGATTGTTGGAAATATTAACAGCTGGACGCTCACTGTTTACAGCTGTATTGTTATGACACACCCACTACTTCAGTCTTACCTCTATGCCGTCTTTTCCGTGCCTCTTCTCAGCCTCCTCCTCGGACAGACCCACACAGCCGTATTCGAGGGGGGTGAACACTGTGGTGGGCACCTGACACAAACACACAAACACACAAACACAGACACAAAATCGATTAGTTGTTTGAGAGAAAATTCAGCAACCATTACAATATTTAAATATTCTTTTTGTTCACTTTTGAAGCAAAATGCCAAACCATTCTTTAGCTCCAGTTTGAGGATTTGGCATTTTTTTCTTTAGGTGTAAACATGAAATGATTACCAGCTTCACAGTAAAGTTTCTGTTTTAAATTGTAATGATCAATAAAAGTGTGTATGACTGACGTGCTTTGAAAATCTCACAGTAATACTGTCCAGCATCAACTACAGTCACCCAGACACAGGCAGAAGACAACTGATCACCTTGGACTTTAATAAATTATAATTAAGAATTTTCACAATTTTCTGACATCATATTAACCAAATAATTATCATATTAATGAGTCAATCATGAAAATAATTTTAAGTTGGAAGGGTTTTTTGACTGTTTCTGAACTTTAATCATGTCTGAATAAGTTACATCATGAAGTAATGATTACTTTTGCTGAGCATTTCAATACCATGGTGGGAAATTCAAAAGAGTAAACAAATATCAATAAATCATGTTGGTATGTCTGTGTCATGACTCATCCTGAGGAGAGGCCTGTGGTACAGTAAGATGTGTGAGTTTATCAGAGACTCCAACCACAGAACTCCGGTGACGCTTATAATTAGCCTCGAATTAAGCAGAAAACAACAGGCTGAAAAAGCCACACAGACACAAGGTGTGGAAAGATGGAGGGAAATCATCAGTTTCTGTGGGTGTGTGTCTTACATTGTCGTAGTTCATGAGCTCAGTGCTTTGACCAGCCAGTCTGCGGGCGAGGAGCTTTCCCGCTTTAATGGCCGTTGGGGTCAATTCAGGACGACCCTAAGAGAAGAGACAATTGAATTTACTTCATTATTTCTGTCCCTCAAACAGACCTATGTCTAGCAGACACAAATGATTTAAGGATTTGTTGTTGCCAAGTAACAGAAGTCTGAAGTTGAAAGTTTTATTGCCAACATTTCTGACTACACACACAGGAAGCCAGTGGAGAAACGATGTAAATACAAACACACAGACAAGGTGGAAACAGTGACAGACATAACTGACAAGCGCTAAACATTTAAACCGTTCGGCACACTTAAAGAAAAATCTCTGCTTCTTTGTTTTTGCCTTTATTGTTCTGGATGTGTGCCAAAACAACAAACACATACTCTTGGATACAGACACACATGCATCTACATCAGAATGGTGCAGGAAAGAGTAGAGCTGCAGGGCAATTCTAAAGGCATGACTAAAACCTGTTAAATTACTGCCGCACATCCTGTTCTCCAAAACATCTCCTGCACCTCTGCATGTATGTGGATGTGTGCTCTGGTATTCCAGTAACTGTCGGTTGTCATCGAAATGCATTTCTTGGCACACTTTTCTAAGAAGGAAAAAAAAACTCAACAAAGCACTGGACAAATTGAGATACAAACACTCCAAAAGAAAGAATTAAAAAAAAGCCTCCTTGCTGCTGTGAAAAGCTGACAGACAGACTGGGGTGAGGTACGACTCATCAAAGCAAACTGTCAATCAAAGAGAGAGTGTGTGTGTGTCATGAGGCCTGGGAGGCAGGAAGGAAACACACAGCTGGTCGTAGTGAAAAAACAACACACTGACATTACATGCAGCAGGTAGAACTAGTATTAACATGGCTGGTTCAGCTTGGAACAAATAGTGGCAATGCCAACGATTATATGAAAGCTGGTTAAACTATTCTCACTTATTACTCAGTCTTCTGCCAAAAACTAACTGGTAGATAAAAAGTACTGTATGTATACACAAACAATTGTCATTTCAAAGCAAACCTCATTTTTTGGCAACGGGACAGGTTAACATTTCAATTCTCTTTTACACACTGGGTTTGAATTAGGTCAGAAGAACAGAAAAAGAAATATTCAAAGAAATAAAATGTTGATTTTACAATTATTGTGCTTTTTACACATAAAGCGATGAGATGTGGGAGACCTCAGGCTTTAGGGCAGTTAAGCTGGAAAATCTAAGAGTTTATCCAGTTCTTCACATCTGATATAAAAAAATCATTTTGACCCAAATTCAAATGAAACTTATTTACATAACTATGTAGTGTTTTTTCAGCTGTGACTGTCTACAACAGGCCTATGCAATTACTTTTGTCAAGGGCTAGATTTTAAAAAAATGCCAAGGGGCCGGATGTTCACATTTCCTACGTCTGACCTGTAACCTCAGGAATTTAAATGTGTAAAACAATGCACCTTTTTACTTTCTCCACTTCACAATTGGAAAATAAGCATTATGCACAAAAGAACATAACAATCCACCACTGCAATCCTTCATTAGAATTTTTTTTTTTAAACCACAGTGTTGCATTGTTGTGTTTGCAACATCTTTTTTCATTCAGTCTGACTCTCACTGCTTAAAACATCCTGAGTTAAAATCTTTTACAATAGAAAGCATCTCTTTGCACAAAACAACAGACACGAATGGGCTAATAAGCCTACTAATAAAATGTATTAAACTATGTAAGTACCCATGAAATGAAACTGTAGGTTATTTATATAAAATCATAGTGATATGCTTTTTTCATATTTGGAAATGATAAAAAAGGCTGGATTGAGTTCGTAAAAGGGCTGGATTCTGGATTCAGCACACCGGCTGCCATTTGCACAGGCCTGACCTATGTCATCTGGGCTGTTTCTGCTGTCAGTGTGGTGTCTGTTGACAACACCTACCTCACCGATGTCACCAAAAGCATAGATGTTTGGCACCGAGGTGGATTCGTCAGTGCCCACAACTATCTTCCCCGTCTCCTTGTTGAGTTGCACACCAACCTTGTCCAGGCCCAGAGCTTTGGTTTCAGGGGCTCTGCCTGAGTTCAATGGAGGGAAACAACACAAGGAGAATATTACATTACAGCTCCGGAGAGACAGAGGTACAGGAGAGGAGAGAGGCTCTCTGTACAGTGTTCATAACACATTCTGCTGAGGTTGTAAGTTCACCACTGCCCACCCAACACAAAAAAACCTTACTCAAGAATTACGTTAGTTATCAAAAAATAAACACTGCAAAGAGGAGGGTTATCTGTACAGTGTTCCTAACACCACAGTAGCATGCAGCTAGAGCACTAAAAGTGAGGACTGACTAAAACAATACAGTTCCCCAATTCCCCTTCATGGTTGAAATCTGTGATAAACTTCTGCAATGAAAGCTCCCAAACTCTACCTTCAAGAATTACCAAAAAAATAAAGAACTGACTGCTTCATCAGATATTGCTGAAACAAACAACAATTATTAAAACAACAAGACTAAGAGTGTACAGTCATGATAACAGCTCTGTGAAGCTGTACTTGCATACAGCATTGATTTGACCTCAATGCTAACATGGTCACTGTGCTAACATTGTGATGGTTAGCAGGAATAATGTTCACTAGCTTAGTTTAGTCTACTAACACGCTAACATTTGCTAATTAGCACAAAACTGAACTGAAGCCAATGGGAATGTCAGTAGTTTAACAGGTATTTAGTCCTAAAGCAACTGACAACTTATAGCAAGGAATTTAATATTATTTGCCATTACACTGTCAAAACAACTCAAAATGTCAGTGCAGCTTACAACAATAGATTTTTTGCCCCATGCAAACTCTTAAGTTAAAAAAGTAAAGGTAAGTAAAAGTAAATTAACTTAACAAAAGATTAATGGCTGGTAAAACTTTTTCAAAACTTCAGATTCAATGATCCATTGCAGCAAGCAGTAAGAGAAATTTTGAGTTCTCTCAGTGTCTCCGTTTTTACAGTGTATGAGACTAATCACAAATCCTACAACAATTTCATAGGTTTTTTCCGAACAGCCCTCAATTGTATGCAGTCATCAAACCTTTGAGAAGCCCTGCTCTAGAAATCTTGACTGTCAACATCAGCATAGTGCTAGAGGAAAAGTCAGAGGAACACCAAAGTCTTGAAGATTCATCTTTATGGGACCCAACAGTTGTTTAGATATTTCAGTCTGAGCCAAAGTGGTGGACTGACCTTCTCATTCCTACAGCCATTTGCCAGTATCATCCTTCTAAATACGACAATTTGCTGCTTTTATATCATCATGAAATGAATGTCTCTTCATGGACAAAACAGGAAAATTACTATTCAACAACAACCAGCTAAAATCTTAAAACATCAGTCCTAGTGTTGGCCTTAGAATAAAAATGAAGGACAAACCCTAATTTAGAATTCTGTAATTGCAAAACAACATCTGGCCAGCTGAGAGAGCACAAGAGGAGGAGAAGCTGATGAGCAGCTGGGAATTGGTATCCCATCGACCCCTGAGACACCCCAAGGTGTGATTCCTGACACTTCCTGGGGGACGGCTGACTGATGCTGTCGACACCGAGTCTCTACGGTGATGGTGCGTGGACCACTAGCTCCCCCGCTCCTCTCCATAGTTCCTCACAACCTGTCCGGGTAGCATAATAAACACCAAGCCCTGAGCTACCCATGTAGATGCTATCGGACAGCAAAAATAACAAACCCCCGAGACCCTTTTTCCTGGCTGGAGCCGAAGAACAACGTCCTCCCCCTCTTCTCAGACTGGTGGGGGGGCTACTGGGACCGGTCTAGTACTCCACAGCATGGGTGGCTGAAGGCGATGGACAGCACAGAGAAGGAGGAGAGAGGGGAAGTCGGGCATTCATGACCAATTCCCAAAAGCAAGACGTCTAAATATTTTCATGTCCTATATGTCCACATTCTCTAGTTGGCATAATTCTAATCCTTGTGAGCTGTAGTGGAATTAGCATTTGCATTTTTCTGTAGGGCTGCAACTAACAATTATTTTTTTGTCGATTAATCTGTCAGTCATTTTCTTGATTAATCAATAAGTTGTTTGGTCATTGGTGGTTCATTTAATAGTTGACAACTAATATCAGAACAACAACAACAACAATAATAATAATAATGATGATATCAATCAACAAAACTCCATATGTTAGGATCTGACTGGTAAGTATAGACTTTCTCTTTTTATTTCTGGCCTTCCTGTCTGCAGCTCCAGTCACTGCTGTACTGTAGCAGCGACCCACAGCCCCATTGTACGGCGAGGACATAACAACAGTCGGCTGGCTGATAAGGGACTTGGTTGGAGCTGAGACACATGCGCGCACACACACACACACACATACACTGTGGTCCAACAGATAGGCCAATCTGAACAAAGCCTGTTGTGTCATTAAGAGGAAGCCTCTAGACTGTTAGGCTAATAAGCCACAACAACCCTCCACAAGTTGAAATGAGAGACACTTATCTGATCAATCAAATGAACAAAGACAAAAGGGACTGTTTGTCTTGGGGGACTAGATTGTGCAGACTGCCAAAGATTGATTATGTGCTCTATTTCAGGCCAAAAAACATTTTAAGATGCAAATCAATAAAGCGCTCAGTAGCTGTAGAAAATACTGGTAGCGTTTTTGCGTAATGAAAGGTGTCAAGAGAATGAAAAAAGTTCTGAAAACTCATTGCATTACATGAATTTGACAGATTGGTATGTTTTACTGTCATCACTGTTCCATACTTGTAACTTGTGCTTTCAGCTTGCTTTTAATTTATCACAGTATTATTCTCTTAACCAGTGACAGAGCTTTCTTCACCACTGCATACACAAGCATTGTAGACCTTGTTTTAAGGACCTCAAACCTATTTTCAAAATCACAATAAGTGATGGGAACCTGCAACAACACACTATTTTCTTCAACAGTTAGAGCAGGTTGATTCTGTCATAGGACAGATTTCTATGTTTGTGCTTCTCTCACTGGTTCAGAGTGGGTGTGGCTCAGTTGGAAAAGGGTGATGTCGTGTACTTCCATCCAAACAAATCACACCCACACAGTCCTGTGTACTCAATGATAAAAGGTTAGTGATGTGCAGGTCCCAAACCCACAAACCCGCTGGTGGCGTGGGTTTGGGCCTCTGATCACTTCTCTGCTCCAAGCAGCAGGATCAGCCTCTTGGAAATCGCTGCGGCCCTTGTGTTACTATATTAGGTACAGTTAGTGAACTGTGGTTTGCGTTCAAGTTGTTGATTACTGTATATTTTTTGTGGGCTGAGCAGTGTGGAACAGCTCTCATATTGGGTTGAGTGAGGGTGGGACTAACCTGTGCATCACTTATTTGTTCAAACTTAAACTGACTATTTTTATTCAGGGCACAATATGTATTTTTTGTCTAATACTAAAATATTTAAAACCAAAATTTCAGCAGCTTTAAAAAGTGGTCAGATCAAGTCTAGCAGTTGATTTTAAAATGGATAATACAATTTTATGTTTTAATACTGAGTAAGACAGATAGAAGGTAAATAAGACATTTAAACACAGACTCATACAGTGAATGAGAAAGAAAAGGGACAATATTTTCAAAATAAATCTTGCAATGAGATCACACCAGCTGTGCCGTCCGTCAACTTGCTGACGTTCCAACCCATGAGTACTTAGTAGTCATTATTACAAGAGACAGACCACACCCAAACCAAACCTGTCCTTCATTTTGATCTCACCATACACCTGTAAGGTTCTGTGACTGCATCTTGCATGGTTGTGAAGCTACCTTGTTGACAAAATCTGTCTACAGACAAACAGACACCTGGCAAAGCACTCTTAACCACTTCTGTGGTTTGTTTCAGGCACAAACACGTGTGCTACGATATGATTACAGAAATGCTTGAAGTCACGGGAAGTCTGGGCAGCTCAGTTCCCATGTATGAAAGCTGTGAGTCCTCTGCAGTGGCTGTGGTTTCGACTCTGCATGTGGCCCTTTGCTGCATGCCATTTCCTGTCAAATCTTCAGTTGTCCTATCAATTAAAGGCATAAAAAGCTCAAAAAAGTCACCCCTCAATTTGATAAGTAACAAGAAAACAGCACTGTGCTATGCTTCAGCCAGTATTTGGTTTCGAAGGCCAATACTGCTACAATATTTTGGAAAAAATATTCAGTGACTAACAGTAACCATGTTCTTTCCCAGAATCCACCTCTATAATTGGAATAATATAAAACTATTCTTGGTCACTTTGGTTTCCTTATTGCACAATTGCAAACTCACTGCAAAAGACAGATCGAGAGACAGACGGGAAACACGCAGGGATGTCATCAATAACTTATAAAACCAAGACAGGCAAATGTCCTTTTAAAAAAATGGGGAAATGTTTTGAAATGAGTACTGCAGAGTGCAGTGAACAGACGAGGAAGACTAATGTGCCCACTGTCCGCATGCAGACAGGAAGTGTGGAAATGTTCTGTTTCCTGGTGTGTTTCTGCGGGCACACCTGGACAGGGGAGCGGCCATGAGGCCAGGAAGGAGCAGGGGAAAGGTGGAGGGAGGCAGGGCCGTGGAGAAGGATGTGGCAGACAGTGGTGATACTGTCCCCCCGGTCCCCTCTGGCCTTTAATAACTCCACAGAGGCCTGGGACCCTGCCTGGCCCCTAGTGTAAGGTCACAGTAAAAAGGAAGTGGCCTTGTACTCATAACTCCTGCATGTTCACATCAAAGAGCAGAGGCCACGTTCTTACTGGTTCTCACTAAACTGTCTGGGAACAAAAGCTGCCGGGGATGTAGCCCGATCCTCCAAGGTCTTAGCTGGTAGCACTAACACAAGAATACCGCTGCTGGTGTTACGGAAATTTCAGGAAACACTTTTAATATGTAATGTCTCGATAAATAAAGGAACTTAAAGAGGCAGTTCACCTTAAAATATAAAAATACACCATCTTCCTCTCACTTGTTGTGCTATTTATCCATCTTGATTGTTCTAGTATGAGTTGCACAGTTTTGGAGATATTGGCCAAAGACATGTCTGCAAGGTACAAAATAAACTGTCCACAAGTGAATGTTGAAATTTTACCAACCACTAAATAGATTATTATTGTTTTTTGGCTGGTGAAGGAAGCAAATATATCAGCCACTTGCATACTTTTCCGGCATTTGGATACCAAAAATGTTTGGGTAGGAGTGCTGCCTGGACTCAAAACCAGTTTGTTTGAAGTGCTCTTTGGATAGGGGCATAAGTGTACAAAAACTTCCCAAAAGACTTCAAGTTTCTCTCTTTTAAAACTAGTAAAATACCTTAATTCATGTCACGGACATGACGTTAGACCTTTAAATATTCATTAGGAACAATGGCTTGATGCTGAAACACAGAGTTTGGTCATTTCAAGGTCTAATAAGATGATCATGCCATGACAATAAAGGCATTTTAACTGTAGGGATATTTGTGTATAGATGGAAGACACATTTGAAAACCTTGAAATCAATGTCTCCTTGTAGAAATACTTAAGGACTACTTGTTTCCCAACGACAGAAAGAAAGTGGTTCCTACATGAAACTGCAGACAACAATGTGTGTGGATTTTCTTGAGTAACTGGGTCATGAGTTCTGGAAAGAGGCACTGCTGTTCAGATGTTTCATTTTTTAGGTGCTTTGAGCACCACAAAGTAAGTGGCATCCACTTCCTGTACATTTGAGAGAAGGCAGATCTCTCTATGGTCAATATCTCCAAAACTCAGCAGCTCACACCAAAACAATCTAGATGGATAAATAGCACTACAGAAGAGGAAAAAGTTTTGATTTGGGGATGAATTGTAATAGTAATTTGCTGCATTTAATGGAAAATGTAATGTGAAAGAGGCTAAAAATAGGCTAAAATACTATGTTTTGTGCACTGAGGATTGCAGAAGAAAATAATTTACATGGCTGGTTTTGCTGGATCCCAAAATGTCCCAAAGTGCTGATTTTGTGTGAGAACTCACATTCAAATGAATACAGGAAACATAAGGGCTGCAGCGTCTCACATGTCTCACAATACCTACTGATACATGCACTCAATGCAAATGTCATTCTCACCCACAAACCTCACGCAGACACAATGTGGGAATTGAACCACAGGAGGGAAGAACAAACGTCATCTCAGCTGCAGGGTCACACACATCCTTGTTTCTGTCACACGCACAGAGCAAGAGAGGACCCTCACCCCCTGTCTCCCTCCCACAACACTCACATGAAGCCAGACAGTCTGGTGAAGTAGGCACTGGAAAAGCCTGGTAGTCAGATTTTCAGAAGCACTGCCCTGTCACAAATAAACCAACAGCAGTAGACGGATGTTCCCTCCATTGTTACTCATTCTGCTGCTGGAACAAGAGAAGTCAAATGACAGAATAGAGAATGGATAGATGAGGAGGAGGAGGAGGGCTGGCGGTAATGGCAGGCAGAGGGCCGCGGGCAGGGATGGCAGTGACAGATGCGGGGTTGGTTTCCGCAGGGCTGGCACGGGCAGGAAGGCTCAGAGAGGGAGAACAAAGAGGGGAACGTGGTGACCCTGCGCCGGGGTGCATCCTGCCCTGTCCTGGCCCTCTCCAACTAGAGAGCCAGAGAGCCAGCGGTGGGTGATTAACACTTCCCCTGGCCATTCTCACTCCCATCACTCAGGCTTTATTACTTTGTTTTCAGCCTTGATTCCTCTGCTATCTGCTGACAATGCACTCTATTGAGGATGACAATGAAATTGATGGTGGCAGAGAGAACAATCATACCAGTGTTTTATTTCAGGGAGATACATGGGAATTTATATGGCTGGTGTATTACATGGAATTTAAAATAAGGGATAAAGAGTTCATTACTGCATTATGGAGCTACAGCTAACCATCACTTTTATTACCAAATAATCTGCCAATCATTTCCTAGACTGTCTGAAAATAATGAAAAATCTCCATCCCAGTTTCTCAAAGTCCAAGGTGATGTCTCCAGATGTTTTGTTGTGTCAGTCAAAAACCCAAAGATTTTTGGTTTAATATGATATAAAACAGAGCAAAGCAGAAAACTCCATATTTGAGAGGCTAAAAATGTATTTTCTGCCATTTTTGCATAAAAACTACTTAAATGATTAACTGATAATCAAAACAGTTCATGTATTAATTCACTATCCATGTCGTATCTGGTTAATGTTGATGTGGCAAGGTGCCTTCATAATTCAAAGGAATGTACCCGACTAAATAATTCAGGCTAAAGCATCTGGGGGAAGTTCAAGTCAAGTTCAAAATCAATCCAGACACATCCAAGTCAAGATCCATCCATTTGACAGTTTTCCTTTCAAACCTGTGTTAACAGTGTTTTAGTCAAGGTGTGAGACTGTGCCTGACTGTCTTTATTTGTTCTAAGTCCTGGATTTTCTCAGGCCAAACTTGATATTCTAGTGTTTTTGCTTTTTTGTGACTCAGAGGTTTTGGAGTGTAAGATGTACAGGGTTTTTTTTGGCAGAATATGTCTGAAATTTAATATAATATTCATGTCACGAAAGCCTACACACTGGTCTGACCTGTGTCAAAGTTTCACGTCTAAAGCCTTGGCATCTCCTCTACTCACGTGACATAATGAGCCTCCATCACTTTTGTTGTCCATTTAAACCTGACCCCTCTGACCTCCATGAGGAGGGGGTGAGAGGGATTCTTTAAGCATATTTATTAAATATTAAATTATCTCATGATCACACACAGACTCACCAACTGCCCATAACACAGAGTCGTAGGTGTCACTGTGTTCGTTGCCTGTATGAGTGTCCGTCCAGGTCACCTGCAGAGCTCCTGAGGAGAGTTTGTCCACTCTCTTTGGGGCACACTTCCACGCAAACTTGGTCCCATAAGCCTCCATGTAGTCTGTCACTAGACCTGCCATTTGCTGCACAAACCAAAAGAGAATATCCATATTCAACCATAACGATACATAATATGGATTTTTGTTCAGGTGATACGGATAATTTCCTGCTTCTTATGATGATAAGATAGTAGTTTATGTACACCTGATACAAAGGCTAAGAAGTAGTGAGTATCTAACTGACATTCCTATCACAGTTCTAACTTTTCAAATGTTTATTTTTTTCTAGTAAAGTTCATCAAAAAACTTCACAAATGTACTTTGCCTTTTACAAACTATTTGCCTAAGAATTCAGATGAACTAATGTGAAAGAATCTGTTAAATCAGATATTATTTTAACCAATATTTATTGACTAGAATTCAATCACCAACAATAAAATATGATAATAAAAATTTCCCATTGTTTGCCGCAGTATTTACTGTGCATCCCTATTCAACCATGACAAAAATCACTATCTTGATTGCCAAAATATTCTGACTGTAGCTGAGAGAGCAATACCTGATCAAACCCCCGGAGGGCGATGCTGCGAACCATCACTGTGGTGTCCAAGCCAATGCCGGTCAGGAAGCCTGCACACTCCAGAGCCACATCTGAGCCAGCAGGTTGAGAATTACAATGTTTTTGCATGTACTGTAGCACATGATGTGTGGCCAGACCCGACACTTTTGCACAACAAGACACAAGCTACAACAGAAGGGAAATCACAGCCGTGCAGCAGCATATAAACAATATAATGTTTGTTTTGCCCTGATTTACCAAATAGCTTCCACATGATGTGTTTTAGACTGAAAACTTATCTGAATGGTCTCAGTGGAAAACTACAGATATGGCACCTCAAGTTTGAAACAAGAGTTATTCAGAAATACTTTATGAGGAGGGAGGAAGAAAATGGAAAGATGGGAAAGGTTTATTGTAGCTGAAGGCTGCCAAAAAATTGGATTTAACTAAAAGAACACTAAGTGTAGACTTATGATAATTTTCTTTTGTAATTGCATTGAGAGGTTATCAGGTTTTCCATATATGATGATATAAATTTACCTATATGATCAATCAAGTTTTTTTTTCCCCTCAATGTTTTGTGAATGATTTAGGTTGTTAGGCCAGCTGACATAAATTGTGAGGATATACCAAGTATGTGTGTGCATATCTATCAGGGTGTATAAGTTTTATGTTGTATTTTAATGTGACTGTGGTATTGTTTTTATTGTTTTGCTTATTTTTTTGTGTCAAGTTTTTGTCAAATAAAGACTAAAAAAGAAATACCTTTTGAAACAGATGTGATGCCAATGTTATTATATTATGTGAATAACTTAACTATTTCACTACTCATCGGTGGACTGCACACAGGGGCTCCATTTACAGCCTTTCAGGCGGACAAAGGATACAGCTGGCTCCAACCACAAGTCTGCAAAACACACAAAAAGAGAAGCTCTTAGACAAACCAATAACACAATAAAAATACATCTCATCATTTGTGCGGCACACTTTGGCCAAATAAAATAAAGCAAGTCCAAAGTTGAAAAGGTTTAAGCCTTGAATTAGAGAGGCGATGAGTTACAAAACTTCATAACCTCAGAGGGAGGTGTGAAGAAAATGTAGAAAACGGGGACAGGAAAGTGCTCTGTGTGGGTGTACTTGCAGTTTCAGTGTGTATGTCTTGTGTGTGGTCCAGGTGAATCACACTTGTAATCCAGCCTTGAGATCAGTGGCGTTGAGGAGGGCTAATTGCCAGTGTTTAGTCTAATCCCTGCAGATGAAGAGTGCCATGTTCAGGGCTCAAATCCACACATCAGCTGGCTGAGTGACGCTCATCACCCGCATGGATGAGGCCCTTCCCTGCCTTGTTTTTACCTCTCCAAACCAGGCCTCCTTACCTCAGGTCTGCTCCACTTGACAGCTCGGGCCGCCTGCGGCACATCCTGCCCCTGTCCATGCTAACACTATCCACTAAAAGCCCCGGTGCCCACGCTCTCTGTGTCTGTGCAATGCACAGCTGCACTTAGCACATATTGTGAAGTGGCTTAAAGAAGATTAGGCAAAGAGCTTTAGCTTGATTCTACACTTTCATCACTGAGAAATCGTCTCCTCTCCCCTCGCCCGTCTTCCTTCTCATTGTACACTGGTCTGGAGTCTATACAGCTGCTGCATTTTTCAACTGAAGCATGATGCTATTAGCTCCTTCACAACCTGTCTGACCCCTTCAACAACGGTGACATATAGAAAGCATGCAGGCAATAAACAGAAGCAAAGGCGGAGTGAAAAAGTTCCTCCATTTGTGTCCTTTAGGAAAGCTGTTGTATTACTCTTCAAAGGAAAAGATCTGAAGCACCAACTCTTAATCAATGGCTGAACGGCCTCTTAAGCTGCCTCATCATGGAAAAACTGACGGCTACTACAGACAATCCAAAAAATATGGGGACACCTAAGTTACCTGACTAATCATTTGCTAACTTTCTGATGAAGAAATGTAGCTCTGGTGATGTGCATCTGTTCTGTAATGTTTTTGTGTCCATATTTTTGTGGATAAAACATGAAAAGCAACAAATATATTAAAACAAAAATGAAAGGTCTGCCAGCTTCCATATGCAAGTGCAGCATGTGTAAACTCTTGAAACACAGGGGACATCAATCAGTATATTATCTTACACTAAACAATGCGTACACTTTTGCATTGCCTCAGGGGAATCTAATCCGGCAGTCTTGCTTTCACAATTGTATTTTCAAGAGTAGGAAAGCCTGTTCGGCATACAGTATCTTCAAGTTATCAGCTGCACAAAAATCTAGCCACATTAATCAATTTTCTGTCCCCCGTTTTGATTTTCATCCATGTCTCAAACAAAGTGCCAAATGCTGGATTAAGGGAAATATCACAGGCATGAAACGGGCAAAACTATATGTGTGTCTAATGAAGGTATCCACTGGGAAAATGAGAAAAGGGGGGCTGTCTGGTCCACATGTGGGGTTAAGATCTCATACGACAAATTCAGAGTTACACGCATGTCGCCATGGATAACTTCAGACCCCTTTACATAGAAACTGAGACTTTCAATGAGAACTTTACATTTTTGTGAGAAAAACCACTGAAATAGTATTTATATCACGACAGACAACATTACTATAAAAACACAAGACTAAACCTGAAATATGACCAAAATAGTTACGTTAGTGGTGCCTCTGAGAGGAAAGTGGAAATATTAATCTCTCTTTATATTAATTACCGCATACTGTATTTAAACAAACTGGAACACACCCAGATAGTCTGAAGGGGATGACTCTTAACTGGCTGACATAAGGCTTACATGAAAAGCATTTATTAGACCTCTATATCGTGCTAAATTATGAGCAGGTTATTATAAATCTCTGTAAAATCTGTAGATTTAGCAGATTCATTTGACAAGTACATGATAATTCTTCCAATGTTTTCTTTACTTTTCTTTGGCTTCCTAAAGAATTCTGGATATTTTTTTTTACGTTTTCATGTGTAATTCATAAACTTTTCAATAAAAGGGGAATGCAATGTTTTTTGTTTTGTTTTTACAGAAAATATATTTTATTTTATAAATTTTATGTGTTACACTAGCTTATACTACTTTTCATTCTGGACTATTTCCTGGTCAGGTGCACAAGTTCCTCACAGTCTACCTTTTGTGTTTTTTAGGTTGATATTATGTTACTTTAAACAATTGCCAGGCAAATGTATTTCTATTATTACTGAGTTTCTATTTCGTCTGAACTTTATTTCTTTTGATGCATTAATCTGCCTATCAGGAGAGAGGTACAGTATTTGTGTGGCTACCCTGCTGTGCAGCCTGTTATGCCAGAGTGAACCATGTATTTTTCTCATGTAGATGGTTTTTTTTTTCGTCTAAGATTCTGCACCACTACTGTACCAAATATACTTTCATGTTGAGACCATGTAGGCTGGCATGAGACATTCTGTTAAACAGTTTCTGGTATTATACAGACTGCATGTATGAAAAAGAGACCCTGTGCATGTTTTGTTTCTCTACAATTGCTGGGAAGTTATGCCACAGCCATCTGTGGTGCTTTGCAATAAACTGCTGAAAGATATTCTCAGGAAGTGTGTTCCCTGTCCACTCTACAACACAACGCAGAGTTAGACCCTCATGCTGCTCCAGCTCATTTGAGTACTAGTTTCTCCCTCGACCAGTATCACAGTCCTGCTGGCACGTGCTCACTGCTTTCTCCTGATAGTATGATGATGGCAGCTGCCTCTGGGCTTCATCCCTGCGGCCAGATCTGTCACTCAGGTGTGTGTGTGCGCGCTCCAAGATCCATTAGACACCCATCACTCGGCTGGTCCCCCTCCCACACTAGCCCCGCCGGCAGAAAACAGCCTCTCGGACCTCACCTGCACGGCTGACAGCTCGGCAACACAACATCATCTCCGGCTGGAGTGTGTGTACGTTTTAGTGCCCTTATAGAGGAAGCTAAAGCTAATGCTAACCTCTCACAGCCTGCAGGGAGGTCGAGGACTCCACTAACCATCACTCTCTTACATCAAAGGACTTCCTGAGCTCAAGTGGATAATTCTGCTGCATTCATACAAAGCTGTGTTGTTGAATGGGTGAATGCTGCAGTGGTAATTGTTTAAGGATGGTCACAGTGCATTCACGCTCATTTGTTGACTATGAATGATTTTGTATTGCCACCAGGTGGTCAAAAACATGAATAGCATACATGTTACTACACATATACTACACTGGAATACCAAACATTTTGGAATTAAAATAACAGAGGAACTAACAGTCCTCAAAAAGATTTTAAAAAATGAAATTAAGTGCTGCATTCCATTTGCCAAAAACAGAAGCTCTAATCATCATCAGCCAAAACAGAAAAAAATTAATTAAAAACAATTAAAAACACCATATCCCAGGTGCAGACAGCCTAAATATATATGAAGCTTAAATATCAGAATCATTATTTCCGCTTATCTGTCACCATGAAGCAAACAACAACCACAGCCCAGGTACGCCACAACCACTAGTCACCGTCTGCATGTTGTGCCAAGAGGAAACATCAGGGAAGGACCAATTAACCAGGCGATGACAGCGGCTAAATGGCTGGATTAAAGGGCTTGTTCTGTAAAGGTCAGGATGCACGCCGCTAATCTGAATCATGAGGCGAAGACAGGCTGACAGGAAGGGAGAAAAACAAACTGCATGTCACTGATGAATGATTACAGTGCGTGACAGTGGGACGTGTCGTGTCAGCGAGCAAGGTAAGTGCGGTGAGTTAGAGCCAGGCATTAATACTGCAGAGGTTAGAGGTTTCCCTTCTGGCTCATTGTATAGAGAAAAATGCCAACAATCCTACACACACTAAAATGTAATCAAGGCTGATGTTATTATTTTGGGACTAAAGCGGTGGCAAAATATTTGTGATGTTCACCAACTTAAATTTTGAGAGTTTTCATGTAAAAAGAAAAAATACAGAATATGAATGGAACTGTTGCACCCCGACTATTAGGTTTGGGAGTATTCTGATCAATATAACTCAGTCTGACCTGTCTTAAGTTGGTCTTTTTGATGTTCCTATAAAATCAAATATTTTTAATATCATCAGAAGTTAGATGCACTCTTTCCAGCACCAATCAGGAAGCAGCAAACTGGGTAGTTACTTTGGTAACAGCTGAAAAACTTCACTCACACAGTAGATGGTGAATTCATGGTTTTATGTGTCAGTGTTCAGGGTGTTTCTGATCTTATTTTAGTCAGAATTCTTCATTTCTGAAATGGTTTACCTTTCATTCCCACAATCTTCTCACACTAAAACAGCAGGTGACAAAATCTCAAATGTTAAGATTGTACATAAATACAGGGATTAGGGATTATACTGATGCCTATTTGAGAAAAACACTGCCAACATATGACGCCCTTTATCTTGTGCTTGTAGAGTTATGTCTTTTTATGTGTCATATTTCTTTCAAGGGAGTTTAGCATAATGTTTCCCTAAAGAGTGCAGAGAGCTTTAGTTTAATTCAAATGTTGTGGGAAACACAAAGCAACTGCCAAAGTATGATAAGTTTGACTGATGTTAGCTATTGGTGTGTTTAATAGTTTAATAAATGTGTGTACTGATTACTGGCAGTGACTGATCAGGCTAATTATCAGCTAATTGTATTCTGTTTCTAACTGTAGTCAGCAGTAAATGGTTGCTCTTTGTCTGTGTTTATCCATCACTGCTAAAAGTACAGTACACAATGAAAAACAACTATATCATATAGTACTATAAAACTGATATATAGTAGGAAATGGTGCATTAAGGTACACAGGTCGCACCCCCACTTTTCACCATAACTAGCCACCCATGTGTGAGTGTAGGTGGAGGGTTGCCTCACGTTTTCCCGGGCGACTTTTTCAGCCAGAAGATGTCGTCACTGGTGATGCCATGCTCCATTGCTCCAGGGATCTGTACCAAGAGTTAAAAGCTTTGAAAAGAACTATCCAAGCAACTATCAACAGACCTATCAATGATGTTCAACACAACCAACAGTTTGCTCTCTAAAACCTGCAGCCTGTGTGTTAAGGCTTGTATGCGTGCCAGAGAGTAATGGCTTCAAACCGCATTGTACATCACCTCAGCGGTTTGGGCTACTCTGTTGCCACAGGGTGTCTCTTTTCTCATTTGTTTGTCTACCTGGTAACCAATCAACCACACAACACCTGCTGGCAGAGAAAAAGCGAAACATCTTTGGGGAATGACGATGGCAACATTACGCACATTTGTGGGGTACTTGGGTCGTCCCCCTGTGGCGATCACAATGTTCTTGGCAGTCAGGATCGTCTGTTCAGTATGAGAGAGGAGAGAAATGTGAAGTAACAGCCTTTGTTCATATCCTTCAGAAAACAAGGAAATGTCAAATGAAAGCAAGTGGTCTCCACAGTATTCTGCATGAAGGTGATGATGGAAACACTTTGAAATTACTAGAACAAGGAACAGCAAGATTCCAAAGTTGACTGAATTTAAAGTTGCACAATTTGATTACTGGGTAGCAGAAAAAAAAGTATATAAACATAAAAGCACTTAAATGCACAATTTATAATGTACTAATAAGAAAAAAAACTGTAAAAAGAACGATAGCAAAATAGTATTTATATTAAGGAACAGAATAATTATAAATATGTACACAAGGGAAGTCTACACAACCATACAGAGGGATGCAATAATATCACACAGTTTATACATGATAACATGCTTAACAGAGGTTTCATGTTATAACTTGATACTGATCCTTTTTCTCTTTGCCTGATGTTGCAGTCACACTTCCATAGATACATCATCAACTACATTTAAAAAAAGCATGTGAAATAAAGTAAATCATACATTTCTTGACTGCATTCTCAATAACTGAAAGCTAGTGATGAGTTTGGGACTGACAGAACGCATGACTGAACGTGTGAATAAATGTCTTATTGTGAATTATCAGCCCACCTCTTTCCCCGCTTTAGTTAATCCTTTAACAGTGTGCTCATCCACCAGGCTTCCTTTCATGTTCAGATACTTCACCTTCCTGAAACACAGACAATAAACAGCTGGTTGTTCCCGGCGGTGCTCTAACCTGCTGTAGTAGCGCACATCACATACAGTTACTGTTGTCGACTTTCTCATAAACTCGTGATCTCATACTCTCTGCACTTCATCCTTTTAATCTGCTGAAACAGAAGGTAACTATTGCACTGCTAGAATAGGTGTTAAGCTGCATCTATTTATGGATCACTATCATACATACTGAGCATCTGGAACAAGAGTGAATTATTCTGGTTTCACAAGTTATTATGAACATTTTTAATTTTGTCTTGCTTTGTTTGGTTTCTACAGTGAAAGCACGTGATATAAATCCAGTGTAATATTAACATTAACAGTACAAAAACATTTTGGATGAAGATGCAAGAGCCAGGAGTTTTGCATTTTAATTGTTTTTTTTTTAAAAATACAAAATGGATTTTGACCTTTTTTTAAAAAAAATGTAAATTCAACATAAAGTAAGCTGTGCTGTTACAATTTAGAGATTTCATTGCAAAAACACTTGATTGGAATGGATTGTGAAGCAAAATTAAATATCAATCACTTTTAAGTTTAATCCACTTCCTTTAATTTAAAGTGTGATTTTCAGCTTTGATTGTAATTAATCAAGTGTGAAAAATTCAACATGTTCAAGACAAAG
This sequence comes from Lutjanus erythropterus, assembly GCF_056507025.1. NCBI lineage: Eukaryota > Metazoa > Chordata > Actinopteri > Lutjaniformes > Lutjanidae > Lutjanus > Lutjanus erythropterus. Next base: position 33,159,579 of record NC_139326.1, on the reverse strand, counting down.
ACACTCTTAGTTACACAAATCTCTTTACCCACAAGTGCTATTTTAAATTTTCATGTGCCAACTGTTAAGCACCATCCACACCAATAGAACTTAATTGCTTGCAGGAAAGACTAAGTTAATTATTACTGATTAAAAATGGGACAGTCATTTAACATCTGTGCTCCATTTTATTATATTCCTAATTAATACACTTGTGTAAAATGACTGCTTTGCACTGTGGTTAACAATGCCGCTGTTATGAGAGCCTATCGCGGCTAATTGTTAATTAAAAGTAAATTAAATCATATTAGGAGCATTACTTATATGCTGAGTCCAAGGAAAGGATGTCACTGGTTTGAAAACTTGTTAGGTTAAGCTTGGGCACATTCGCACAGAGGTTAACACCTGTTTGCCCTCCAGCCAGACACTCAATCAACATGTGGTCTCTGACTCTCAATCCTTCAGCTGTGTACCAACAGACATGTACAGCCTTCAGCAAGACCTCATGTCATATAAATAAAGTAAAGGTTACAGAAAAACAGGCCTAAATGTAAATATTACATTACTTCACAGACAGTCTATTTTTATAAAGGAAAATTATTAGCATGGAAAAAGAAGGAAACAAAGCTAGAGTGAGAGAATAGGTGTGACATGATAAGTGGGTAACAGGGGTTGGTTTTAAAAGCCTCATAAACACCAAATTAGATCAAGAATATACATTTTTAGTCTTGGCAGGATATAATCATTTAGACTGGGGACATAACAATATATTGAATATCACAATATTACAATAAAAGATGTCTGTTCTGGACGATGATGATATCTATTGACTGCTGCAGTGAAACTGCACATTCAGAATTTAAGCATTCATCGCTAAAGATAATCAGGTCAGTTTTTTGCATTGCATGCATTTTTCTTTGTTTTAAAATATCACATTCCATATTGTATCTTAAACTTATTATTATGGTATTATGGTACCTGGATGTTTGGTATGATCACATGCCTAACTTAGACTGTAACAGAACATAAAGACGAGCTAAACCACCCTCAAATTAAAAGGATGTAGTGACTCCTGAAACCCTGACTTTAAATCCACTATTAAATGAAACATCACAGAAATAAGTCTAAATAAACCAAGCACAACCGGTGTCACTTACTTGTCCTGGAGCTGAACTCTGTGACCCCAGTTCAGAGACCTGACGTGGTTCTGAACAGCCTCTGCCATGGTGGCCCTGGAAAACACACCAGAGGTAAAACTATAAACAGAGCCGACCACTGCATTCCTGAACAGACTGACGGAGGAATAGATGCTTAATGCTGTGTTTGCTCAAAGGCATAATAATACTCAGACACCACATGTTCAAATTACAGTTTGACAAGCCATAATTTTTAGCTAATTATTTGGCTCATCAGGGAACCATGAATGCAATTTTCATTATACTCAGTTTTTGTTTTTTTGCATTATAATCTTTAAGGCTGCTTTTCTTTTGTCATTTTAAAGATTCATGCTCAATCTGACTTGTGAGCAGACTTTAAGACATTAAAAATAAATCTCATTGCCATTAAAGAATTAATTTTCTAACCAGAAGTAGTGTCTTTGTCCTGCTGCTATGATGTCACTAGGTGGTGCTGTTTAGCTACTCATAAGCATTTGCTTACTTTTCCCTTCAGCTGATAAGAAACTTAAAGGAGACATTTTAAATTGACCCACCAGTCATGGCAGATTGGCTCTGGGATCTGCCAGCCGTACTTCTTAGCATCTTTGACTGCAGTGCCGAGTAGAGCAGCCTGGTGCATGAGCTTCTTAGGAATACAGCCGACATTTACACATGTGCCACCGAGACCCCACTTTGTGCCTGTTCAGAAAAGCATTTACAGTGGACTCAACAATGGTAAATCTTCAGACAACAAATATTATTTTTTATAACAATAGGTTCAGGAAAATGTGTTTTACCTTTAACAGATGGCTCCACATAATCTAAAACTGCAACTTTCTGTCCCACCTGTGCCGCTGCAAAGATGGATAAAATGTAAGTAAAACATTAGACAAAAAATAAAATCTCTGTGCAAAGCATATATACCCAAATTAGAGCCTGAACGATACTGGATTTTAGGAACTGTTGCTGATACAACACAACAAAAAGTTTCTCTAACTCTAAAAAAAATTTAGAATACAAAAATACAGATATTTGCAGTGTTTTCTAAAATGTAGTTCTCAAACATTTATGACAAATACGTGCAATAAAGACAGGATATTTTACACTTTAGTAAATAATAAACTATTGTCCAAGAGAAAAAAAAATCATACTGGCATTTATCGGAGGACATATGCTGATATCAATATGGACCAGTATGGACTGTGATAGCCCAATAATATATTGGTCGAGTTGTCACCCAAACATTAAGGAACAACAGACACTGCAAAAGATCTCACCTTCTTTGGAACATGCAAGGCCTCCTGAACCACCACCAACAACCACCAGGTCATAGTCATACTTCCCTGTATGAATATAATAGATAATAAATAGTAGACATATTACAACTGATGTAAACAATATGGGTATGAACCATATGATATGTTGCAGTTACCTCATTATAAAAGCCTTTTGTGTCATATATCAACCCACCTCCTCTGTGGAGATAAGCTCAGTAAACTCCACCCAAACTTCCGCCAGTTTAATAGACAGTGTTGCCACACTGACATGAAACAGTCGGGGTGTAGACACAGATGTCACCAATGATACTAGTGTAGGGCCTGTTCCGTTTAGTGAAGGAGAGTCTTTCCAGTGAGCCAGTATGCACAATAGCAGCACCTTGACTCTGACATGAACTGAGCCTTTATTAGTATCATGAGTAACACCTGTGTTTATCATACTATTTCATGTCCAAATGGCTGCGGTGAAGGTTTATTAATGCACCTAATTTACACTCACACTTTAACACCATCTATTCTCCAAAAATATGTAAGGCCTTAGCAAGCAGAATAAGGAGTAGATGTTTTATTTAACTAATGAAGGTTGATTGTTGCTGTTGCTGTTTTTTGGTCTGCTGAATTCCAAGTAATACAAGTTTTAGCACAGAAAGGAAACAGCGTTTTGATGGTTAATATGACTAAGAAGCGTAATACGGCTAACGACAAAGATGCGTATTCAAATGTAGTGGTTTTATCAGACTGTGAGATGACCTGTGAGGCCCAGGGCACCAGCTAAAATGTAATGTGCCGTAATTAACAGGCTAAAAATAAGCAGCAGATCCAGCAGAGTCAGAGCAGCGTTGTTGGTTTGTGAGTCTGTCCGCTGAAACAAACATCTATTAACACGAAATATTGACCGGAGCCCGTTTTCTTCTCTGTATCTACACAAAATATACACACATAAAGTGTTACCTGTTAGGTTTCTTGTCAAAACATGCAAACAATTAGTCCTTTTCCACCGGTGTCTGCCCCTGCAGAAGGCAGCCATATTGTTATTATGAAAGGACCCACGTTGGTCTGTGATGGCTAGAGAATTGCCTGAACAGAAATGGGCCGTATACAATTGCATCAAAATTACTTAACCCTCACTTTTTTCAACAGGATATTAAATAAAATGTCTCCATAAATTATATATTATTCATATTTGATAAAAAAATAAAATCTTTACAAATATAATGGAATAATTATTTGATTTAATGCAAATTAGTTTATTAATGCATTTTATGCATGTAGAACATACATGAAAATGATGTCATTTTTGTAACATTAACAAACTCAACATTTTCCCAAGTATTACATGTAAATAAGATGAAGGAAATGTACAAAGTGCTAATATGACCTTCTTGTTTTCTCACTGCGATCAAATGTATCATCCCTTCCTGAAAATAACAAAATTACCTGGAATAAAAGCAATGTAACATTTCACTAAATACACCAGTGAAAATACAGTTTTGTTTATCAAGTAACTTAAATTGTGGCATAAAGTTTTGCTACATCCATTTCTGTAAACAATACCTTTTTCATAGCAGCTGTACATGAAATATTAGGATAAACACAAGTGTTACCATTGATACTAACTAAGGTCCCAAACCATTTAGAGTAGCAGAGCCTTTCTAGTGAAAAAACATGCACAATAGCAGTAACAGTAATTAATGTGATAATTATTTTCACGAACCCTTATAAAAATGCTGATCACAAAAGAGCCCAAAGTTTTCGACAGTCCAAAACCCAAAGACTCCTGGTTTACTATCATACATGATGAAGAAAAGCAACAAGTCCTTACATTTAAGAAACTACACTCTGCAAATGTTTGACATTTTTGCTTGAAATATGACTGAAATGCTTTATTGATTATCAAAATAGTTGGAAACTCTTTTTTTTTTTTGATCAGCTCATTGATAAATCACCTAATCGCTGCAGTTCTACACAACAGCAGCACTACAATTCTGTTTTAGCTGAATGGAACAGAACCTTAATTAGTATCATTATTAACACCTGTGTTAACCAGACGATTTCATGTCAATATGGCTGAACCGAGCCGTCGTTAGGGTTATTAGCTCCACCTGTGCTGCTGCTGCTTTGACACAACTACATGTCAGCTGTTAAAAGGATCTGCACAGGGGATAAAGAATAGTGTTTATTAATATCACAGTGTTTAAGAGCAGTAACTACTTTGTCTTTTAAAGGTCAAACATTACAACTCCAAGTTTAGACTCATCCTACATTTACGCCCACATATGCATACAGTCATCCATTTTTATAACTAATAACTTTATCATTACAGTGAAGGTTGAGGTGGCTTTTAAAGCCATTTTTCAACATGCACTCTCTCTTGTATATGACTTCCTTTCATAAGGATTTTAGAACAACATTTTGTCAGGTGGTCCCTATAATTCCTTCTTTCATGACTATTGTCTTGTTCAAGAATAATCCAGCAGGGCTAATGCTTAACAACACTCAGACCTGAACCTGGTTCACTGATGCCACCCCATTTACTCATTTGTATATGCTTCATCACAGCAGATGATTTGTCCTACACCTCAAATATCTCCAGTGTGGCAGACCAATACAGAACATCAAAAACTGAGAGCTATTCATCTAAATGCTAACAAGTATTGTCTCATCTACCTCTGGTCGCATACAATCATGCAGACAGCTTTTGGTTTAATTTGTGCAGATTTTTAGGTATGCATTTCTCAGACTCATGTTTCCACCCCAATACAATAGAGGTGAACTGGAGAAAAAATTAAATGAAAAAATTCTACAATGGCATCTTTTTCCAGGAACAGTGTCCTCCCCATTACTCTGGATAATCCAAAGTCAAATGACTATTTCCTTGGTAAAAAAAAAAAAAAAAAAAAAGTAATTCCAATGTAAAGCGTTTGCTGTGAGCGCCACAAGTGAAATTCCATTTTTGTAATTTAGTGAGCTGACCCGTTAAAATTCTGGGATGGGTTGTGGTGAGCATTATAGCCTTTAGGGCGTGCTATCATGACTTAAGCACCTGACACTTACTGGAAAGTAATAATATGGTGTAAAATAAGACACAGAGCCAAGCAAGACCTTCTTTCCAGGCATGATTTATTGAAAACACACCAAATTTATACTCTACAAACCAGTATTTTTCCGTTATGTTTAACAAGCGTAATATTTGCCTCTGGGTATTAGTAAAATTAACATAATACATTCTGTCACTGTGGCATCGCTTCTGCTCGCTACGAAAGCATTAACAACTTTACTCCTCTAGGAAATCAAAACCATTTTCTCGAATGACTCTATCTTTTTAAAAGTTTATAATACAACGTAATACAAGGCAGAAACCCACCAACAGTCTAAACTACTCAGGATTGAGGGGGGGGGGGGGGGGGGGCAGTGGGGTGGAAGGGGATGGGGGTGCAGGATGAATGAATGAGTGAGCTGATTGGAGGAAAGAAGGGAGGGGAGGGTGACACGGGAGGAGAAAAGGGAAGAGGCGAACAGACAGGATGGAGAGATGACAGTCGAATAGGGGAGGAATAAAGTTATATAAAACACACTTATCTTTATCTACCATGGAAAAGGTTAAGGCACATGATAGGTACAAACACATCTGCTACTGAGTGTTACAGTTACTTTTATTTTGACGGTCTTGAATCAGTTATATCTACACAGGTAGGTTCGTTTGATTCGATGTGTGTCCGCGTCCTGCATCGATTCTACAGCACAGTTGCTTGGCTCTTTATTTTGTAAATGTTACACCGCACATCCACAAAACCAAAAACCCCCTTTTTTTTAATGAATGCATGTAAATACAACTCCAGATCCTTTGGTTGTGGTACTGCTGGGCGCAGTCAGGAACAGACAGTCATATGGGTCTTTGTTGCAAGGGTTCAGTATCGTCCAATGAAAGCACACACTTCTGAGGACACACGAAAGGGATGCTGGGTATTCTTATAAGTTTTTTTTAACCTCTGAAATTAAAATTTATACAGTATGTTTTTTTGTAGTTTATTGATTTTTACCACAACGTACATCTTTGTAAACACTGTGTAAAATATGCAAGCTTTATAAAGTCACATACGTCACAAAGAAAAATCAGACTTCAATGCAGGCACATGCCGTTCGCCTTGATGACGCGTGAGTGATACCAACTTCTCTTTTCCGTCTCCTGTCCGCAGCGCATCAGGAGACAGAGGCTGCAGAGGAGACTGGATTTTGTCTCACCAAGCGAGAGAAAAATGGCAATATGATTCAATATCTCTCTGCTTTTCTGCATCACAACTGCCCACCCTAATATGTTGTAAAAATATATACTATATGACCAAACTTGGATGTTTTGTTTTGTACAGTGTGATGCTTTTATTTTTCCTTGAACATCCAGATCCACTCGTTCCACCAGCACTCTCTTCCTGCACATGAATGAATTAGTTAATATCCAAATGACACCACAAAAAAACTGGCACTTGGAAAGAATAGAATATAAACATCTGTACAGTTTTTCTTCATGCTCACGACTGAATATTTCTCTTTAAGATGCACTGGTGAAGGAGGGTTCAGGGTTGGCGGTAACTTCTGAATGCATCGGGAAGAAAAAATATGAAAGGATTTTTTATTAACAATGCCATCTCTTGTCTATCCCATCACCTCTGTCTGACCTCTGACCCCTTGGCCCCTCCGGAGTGTCTTTTTTTTTTGAAGGTGCAGGGGTCGTCAGACAACAATTAATTCATCGCCTTTAGAAAGAACACTGCAGATAAACTTTTTTTCTGTAACTTTTTTCCTGACAAATACAAAATATAAATAGGTGATCGTCGGCGTAACTCGACAATATTTGACACACATTTAAGTTATGTGGTTATTTCTTGTTTACAAACATGGTGAGCCTTTATCAAATGAGATGTGCTTTCCAAACAATGTGATATTAATATACAACTAAGAAGTCGGAAGTTTTTTGTTGTTTTTTTTCCTTCATTTTTCCGTTTTTTTCCTTTTGATCCTAATATACATTTATATAAAACCCAACAAAAATAAAAAATGCTTTTAGATCTATCCTTTCAACAAGAGAACAATCTTCTGCCTCTCTTTTCAAAAACACAAATCATTTATAAACAAAATGCCGTATATCCTCTTTAATACACATCATTGACAAAGAGCAACCAGCCAGAAAACTCGTGAAACTGCGTCGCTGCACAACCTGAGTGGTTACACAAGTAACCACAGCTCTGTGAGTGAGGGTCAACATGCCCGTCGGCTCATACATGTCGACCACAATGAAACAAAAAAGTTTTGTTTCCGTTTTAGCTTACTTTTGCGATGCAGTGTGAACAGAAACTGTGATTCCATCTGATGCACACACCATGTCACTTTCCTCTCTCCAGACAACACGACTTGCAGACTCCTCACTTTATAAAATGGACATCAATCACCTTGTTTGATTTCAAAGCATCTCAGTGCACTTCTTTTTTTTTCTTTTTTTGAAAAAACACAGTGAACCAAATGGATTGCAAGTCTATGAGAGCAGGCTGCTGGGAATTGTACATGTTTGTCCACTATGCTACAGCTCTTCTCAGGCTCGGTTTCTCTCCTTTTTTTTTCCTTTTCCTTTCACGTGTCCGCCCCCAGCAATCTGAAAACAAACATTCAGTGACCTTCAAATGTCCATTCCTGTTCACATCAAAATACCAAAGCTTGTCAACAAACTGAAAGAAAAATTCTCCAAAAGCCACGAATTTGAGGCTTGAACTTCTTCCAGTTGTGAAAACCAAAATGTAAAAACATCCTCTTCCCATTTCCTCTCCTGCAGATTTCCTTCCAACACATTCCTTTTCCATTCACTTCCTTTACCGACCTTCATTTATCCGTTCCTTCAGCAGCACCGGCCTCTGTCCATTTCTCGTCACCGGCAGAGCTCAACAAGAGTCAACACTGTAAAATTCACATGATGTCCAGTGGGAATGTGGATATGTGAAAGTAGTAGGAGTAGTCTCTTTTTATTCTTTTCTTATTTTTTTTTTTCTGAAAAGCATGAGAACGCTGGCTGCCGCTGGGTAGTCGCTGTTGTGATCATTATTTTTTATTTTTTTTAAATCCTCTTCTCTGTACAAAGTCCAACTCCAAAGATGAGTTCCATGTGAAATGGCAGTGGTGATATGAGAGATCCTCCTCTAGCCGGGGCGTCGCACTGTCGTTATTTTAAGCCTGAAGCACGTGGACAAGAAAGAAAAATATTAGAAGAATTACACGTACAGTTTGAAATCACAATAAATGAAGAGTGTCAGTCAAATGCCAAATATTACAACCATCATGATAAATAATAACTTCTATACAGTGATCTAAAGAATGAGGTGCCATTATTCTATGATTTTTGTTACTGTCAACAAATTCCATTTAAAGACCAAATCCAGCAATTAGTTAGTCCATATGTCAATACTTCTTTTCTGACTAAAGATGTTAATCTATCAAGCTGCACTAATCAATATTTTTATATTAACAACAGAATAAATGTGAAGGAAGCAACTTTTAGGCAACTGAACCCTCTTAGTTCAGTCTCGCTGTTCTCATCGACCCTCTGGCCCAGTATTCAAAAACCTGAATAGTCCCCCCAGAAAAATGTCCCAGGTGACTGAAAGCCCATTTAGAAAGACAAATGCCCATTGCTCTAAAAATACACAATGCAATCGCTAACCTTAACCCTAACCCAACCTGTGTGATGGGGGCGCATGGACAGAGCTGGCAGAGAGTGTGTGTGTTTTTGGGGCAGTGGGCCATCGGAGCAGAGGGCGTTTGTTTTCAGGATAATGGGCTTTCGGTTCAATTTCGGACATTTTTCAGACTATTGAGGTTTCAGAATAATGGGCAGCCAGAACAACGATCAGTTCCCACAGATACTTAGTGAATAGCTGGTGAACATATTGGAGCATTTAGCTGCTATAAAGCCACATATTTCCCTCTGGAGTTGGTGGTGATGAAAACTAAAAAGAGACTGTGTCTTGTATTTACAATCGCCAGGTGGCCAGAGACAAGAGTTCAAATGAATATTAATGATGCTCCGTGTTTGCTGGAGATGTAAATAAGCAACTGTTTGCTAACAAATTAATTTTTGAAGCCATAATATGTTGAATGTGATGTTTACTGGACAAACAGTTAGTGAGGTTGTTGAAGCACGTCCACCCTCAGATGGCTGAGGTAGGCTAGACTTGATATTTGCATTCATGATTCTTTTATTGACAGTTAACACCCCACCTCTTTAAGTCGCTATCACTCTTAATATCTCAAACATTACTCAAAGGATGATGAATAGTGCATTTACTGAGGTCTATTTTCAGGAGTACGACAATATATATCAATAAATACTGTAGTGGGATCAATACATCAGTGTTGTTTTGGTCTTTTCATGGGAATTGTTGACAATAAGAAATATGAACAATATCATCAACCTTTCCTTAAATATTTCATACTATAATGTATGTTTTTAAAGTAGGAACCACACTTAGCAATTAATGGATGAATAGTTGCTTTAGAATAAAACTCTTCAGATGAGCTTTCAGACACCAATCAGCTGGCATTATGACAGCACTTTTTAAATCACATCAAAGTCAACAAATGCTTCGATGATGGGATTCCAGATGGCAAATGGAGGCAAGAAACAGCAAAGCAGATGCTTTATGTGTTGGATAAAATCCTGCATGTGCTAAAAAAAATCAAGTGAAAATTACTTACCTGATGGTTCCTTAATATTACCTACAACATAGTTTTTTCCCCTAAAGTGTTCAAATTACCATGACTACCACAAATCAAACCACTTTATCTCTCGGAAAATCAACACGTGATGTAAATCCTATGATAATGGAATGGATATAGATGAAAGGATTGAGTGGATGGCCACTGGCAAAGACGACTGAGATAAGAGGATGAGGATGAGGAAGACAGTGAGGTCTGACAAGAGGCCTCTGGCAGAGGAGAGGACAAACAGCGGTGAGGAGGAGGAGGAGGAGGCAGGAGGAGATAAATCCTGCTGATAGAGTAATGACAACTACTGAAGCTCACCCAGATCAGCTTGCAGCTTTACAGAAGTCATGTAGTGGGACATAAAGTAGTGGGTCAGGTTTGGGAATTCAGTCAAACAACATGAGGCAAGCAGTCACTAATCCACTGCAAATAAAATATGTACAATACAGGTTTTAGGATGTTAGTAATTCAGATTTCTTCCCTTGTGACTCATAACACTTGGTTGCCTTACAACCAAGGTGCATGGACATGAAACGCTGAAAAAATGTTGAGAAAACTCATAACTTTACTAAATTGTTGAGATCAAATTGAAACTTTTAATTTTTGAAATAAACTAAAACAAGTTTTGCCAACCTACAATATTCAGTTGAGATAGTTTACTTTTTTTCTTTAATAAACTAGAATCTTTGAGTTTTAGAAACCCCCAAAAATTCACTGTGAGAGCTCTGAGCCAAATTTGTCAGCTGTCTCTTGAAATGGTTGCACCTGAAAATATTACATTATTAACCATTACTCACTTTCACTTGAACTAGTTTACCAATTTTTAAATGTATTTCTTATTTCTAAAATTTAATATTTAGGTTCTTGTAACAATAAAAGTAAATTATCTCAACAAAAGACTATAGATTGGCAGAACTTGTTTTAGTTTATTTCCAAAGATACGGGTTTGAGTTTGAGTCAAAACTAAAACATTTAGTGACGACAGATGCCTTGAATGTTTTTTTTTACAGTGTAGCTCTATCCTCTCAAACTGATAAAAGCTTTCCGCTGAAACAGATTTGATTCTCCTCTAAAATAAAGACATTTAGGAAAACTCTCAACCACAGAGAGAAGCTGAATTTCTCTCTTTCCATACTTACATGGAAATATGACAATCTAAATTACATAAGAGGCCCCTTAGTGATCATTTATACCATGAATTCTAGCACGAAATAGTCAAATGAACCACTTCAGACCTCAAAATGTATGTAAACTGAATTCATGTGTGAGCTCACCCTCCATTACATCTCTCTGTGGACATATTATGTGTGTGCGCACAATATATGTGTTGGCTTCCATTATCAAGTTATCAACTTACATGAATTATTTATCTCGTCATCTTGCTTTGACCGAAGAAATGATATGTGTGATGAATGTAGACAGAGAGGAGATTCTGTATGTGAGCGCGCACATCTTTTCCTTCCTCCCTACTGCCTTTCATTAAAGGATAACGGAGTCCCTCGAGGATCCATCTGAAGTGCGGAAGAATGATTCTGCTTTATCATTTGCCACCAATTTCAGCAAAGGCTGCCAGGGGAAGCGGTGAGTTAAGCTCGGCGTTCATTCCAATCAGACAGGTGGTCCTGAATTGTAAACAGAGACCAGAGCCTGTTGACTTTCTACGTGTATTACAAAGCGGCGAAGGGTTGGAGAAATTACAAGGAAAACAAATGGTTGTTACATTTTAATGTAATCCTGCTTGGCTGCTTAACTCACATACTTGTTAGTATTTTCACAATGTATTTTTTCGCTTTCAATGTTACGACCTTCTCAGATGAGGACGGACTAACATATTTGGCAAACGATGCTATCTTGGTTGGGGTAGCTGTAATATAATAGTATGACAGAGACAAAATGTGACCCTAAACTTTGACGGCAATGAGGACCAGCTTAAATAACATACAGTGGATGTGCCATCAGAATTTTAAACTTCACTGTAAGTCTAAGGCACACAAAATGGATCATTTTTTCTTTTTTTTAATTAAAAACCTTCACACATTACTTGCACAGAAACAAGTGCCTGGTTTTGCTAAAAGCCAAATTTCAGGCAGAACAATGAAGACTGAACTGAACTGGGTCTTGAATGAGCACTCACTTTTTTAAAGCAGCCTTGTTATTTTTATACTATAATTAACAGACATTATATTGGAAAAAGCAGTGAAGTATTGATGCTTTTGACAACATTAGGATGCAGAAGTCATTAACCAATCATTTCTTAACCTGTAATCCCACAAACCCTAGTTAGCTATTGATGTGCTGCTTGGCTCTCAAACAAAGCTGTCACAATATGGCTTACAAATCATAACTATTCCACAATAAACTATATATATCTCATAACACATTTCTCTAAAATAACATACCATAATTTTCATATAGTGACGACCTTATAAAATATGATGCATTGCTGTATACCTCTATTGACAATATTGTAGGGATTACTATTGGTGCTTTCACAAAATATTCAGAAAATTGCATCACTTTACTCTAATGCAGCCTTTAAAACCAGGAAAAGACAACACTTATGTCACAGCATAATATAACGAGATCCAAAATCTAAGATGATATTTAGTCGCATATTGTGATATCAATATAAAATCAAGTATTGTCCAGTCTGACATTGGAAATAAGACTTCGTTACTGCTATGGGAAGTAAGCAAGTTAGATAGACATGCTTACAACTGAAGCTTAGGTCAGCAGGTAAACACCACCTTCTGCCTTTGTGGTTTTGGTTTTAAAAAAGCCAGGAAAACACCCAACACACTACAAACTCTTTAAATGTAAAGTATCACTCTTACTACAGCACCATGCAAACCGCTTCAGTGTTCTTCTGTGCCTAGTTACTGTTTCTACGGCTTTGACTGAACAGTCATTGTTCAAGGGAGGAATTTAGCAAACGATATAATAAAGTATAACAAAATTAGACATAGTTAAATTAAAATACACCCTGGGATACTGGTATGAACAAGCTGCGTATTTGAAGCTTTCTCTTTTGATAATAACACGGTCATTCAATTTCTTCGAGCACCATATTTCCCTCAATCTATACATGCAGGTGTGTGCAACATAAATGTGAAGAATGTCAATATGTACACAATGTTCGTACATTCTACATAAGTTTCAAACAAGCTGCAAGTGAATTGTGTAAATCTGCATTAAAAGAACAAGATGACTCGTCCAGCTGACTGCTCTGGGTGCAGGGTGACAGCAGGTCTACATGGTACAGTGCGAGGAGGTTGAGAGGAACACAGGCGGAAACGATGAACAAACGGGATGAAAAAGGACACAGTCCAACTCAAAAGGTGAAGGTCGTTATTTTAGTTGTGCTTTTATTTTTCAGACCTACCATGCATGCATTTAGACCCAGGAGTCAACAGGCTGGGGCTTAACATCACAAGCGTCCACCAGACTGACCGCAGGCCTGTTACTCCTTATATAGTGTTTCCTATTTGTGTCATTCTGTGGCCACAGGAGGACGGGGTTAAAAAACAAAACACAGCAGAACAAAAAGAGGTCAATACATTTCACAAATACGCTCGCGCACGCAGAAACACACGCTCACACACATGCATCCAGGATCAGAGAAGCCAGTGTTAGTTCCCTGCCCTAAGGAAAGCTTGGAAAGAAGTCAGAGTGATTACAAAACAGCAAAACCAAACCATGCAAATGAAAGAGGGAGAGAGGAGTTTCAACAGCCAAGCTGCATTCAAAGCAGGCAGAACGTCTCTGGGAAGTACAGACGGCAAACTCAGAAGACTAATGCTAGAGGGCCTGCACACTCTGAAGACAAACACGACTGTTTGGTGTGTATCTGCCCTTTCAACAAGTGACAGCTCTAAGTGCTTTAGTAGTTAACCTACATATCATGAAGAGCAGGTGGCAACAAAAATGGATTGAAGCCTGAGGTCAATGTGGAGTTCTGAAGCTGCCAAAAGCTTCTATTTTGTGCTGCAATCCTTTATTTTATCTATACATCTGATGAAATTTGCACTTATTTTGGTGTAAAAGTCTCTTTATAGTTATAATACACCATGCAATACTAAAACGTACTTCTAAAATACACAAAGGTTTCAGTTGTGTTATGAAAAAATGTTCATTGCAGGTGTTACACACAGACGCCATGAAGAGTTAAATCCTCTTGTGCAAAACTGCGGTGATGTTTCATGTATTCATTGGCTGTGTGCAGAATGGACGTTCTTTTAAAATATAGTTGCAGTAATTCTTAAAGTACACTTCCTTGTTAGCTCTGAGAGCATTCTTCATTCCTTTTTATTTTTGTTTATCACAAACAGCTGCACTGACATAATATCAGTGCAGAAAAAACTAAACACCAGATGAAAAGCTTGTTTATGCAGAACTCCTGTGGTTTAACTTCTTCACTTAATGCAGTGATGCAGGAGTGTGTTCCAGTATGTGGTCAGAGGTGCAACAGAATCGAAACTTTCCACCAGAGAGGTCAGTGAAACATTGTTTTCCAGACTGGTGTTTAAAGGGATAGTTCAGATTATTTGACATGGGGCTGTATGAGGTACTCAGTGTATCACCTACAGTAGATGCCCGTTGACACACCCCCAGTATGGAGAAGCAGAGAGGAGCAGCAGCACAGAACCAAAGCAAAGTACTGCTGTGGACAGGTTCTCGTTAAACCAGGCTCCACTCTAATTTTACTTTGCATAACATGGTTGTTGGTCTACCGCTGCCTCGATCAGTTTGTTCGTTTGTGTTATTGTGTGGCTTCCATGTTTTAAAAGGTTAGTTCAGATTCACCAAAGTCACACAACAGCATCTGTAGGTAACACACCGAAGTATCTCATACAACCCCACTTCAAATAATCTAAACTATCCCCAGAAATCCTCCTTTTAACAAAACAAATCAGCGCCACCTTTAACTTTAGAAAGAAAATAAATTCTGTAAGGCAACACATTTTAACTGACATAACTGGGTCAGTCGCTGTCCTATGAATAAAGGCAAAAAAAAAGCCCATAAACATAATCTATAAAAAAAAGGAGAACCTGTGGTACAATGAACACTGTTCAGCAAAGGTTATATAGGCTCAATTTAAGATAATGAATGTCACATTTTTTGCTATATAAATGTAAATAAAAAACGCAATTGCAACACCCTTATTTTAATAAACTTAAACTATCATAAACTATACTAAATTTAAAAATGTGTGACTAACTACCTAATAATAAAAATAATAATAATAAAAAAAAAGTCAAAAACAAACTAACATGTTGTTGGAATCCAGATAAAAAGCCAAACACCACAGATCATTAACTCTGCTCCAGACTTAATTTCCAGCCTGACGTTGCCTCAGGAAGATTTTAAGGACTTTTAAGAGTTAACCTGCATGTAGAGGCAGATTTATGACCACACACCCAAAGAGACATATGCTAAACCAACTCTAATTCACTTTTAATTGCATTAATTATACAATCCCACAGGGAACATCCTATTCATCTGGCACTGAAGATCAAAAATGAACTACAAAAGTACTTGAGAGCCATCTGACACGTGTCAGAGCTCCTCTGAGGCCATTATCCTGTGACTCCTCTTTGAGGCTGGATTGCCAATCAGTTCAACAATAAACAAACTTTGGATTCAGTGTGAAGCGGCGGTGTAATCAGCAGGCCACCACTTGATAATGCAGCAGTCTGTTCATTGCCAAGGCAAAGGGTCGTCTCCACGAGGAGCGCTTGTTGGCGGCTCTTTTAATCAGTCTCAGATTAATTACTTTACAGACACCAAAAGCTTACACTCAATTAACTGGTGGCTCTCAGATCTGAGGCTGTCCACGGCGCTGAGTTGTGGCGGGCAACATTAACAGAGAATGACAACTCTTTAAGGGATCGATAGGATTAAGAGCTTCTAATGAGGACCACCACAGCAAACATGAAGACAGAGGGACAGAGAGGAGAAAGGACATGTGATAACATTTCAATGAGACATCATTATTTCATCCTCCGTGCCCTGGTCCCTCAGGAGATCAGCAGAGGTCTGCTTGTACCTTTAATGGCTCCCGTTCTGTCAGGTCCACTGAGCCGTCGCCCGTCTTGTATTTGCAGTCCTTGTCCCTCTGGTCAATGGTGGAATAACCATCTAATGAGGTCAGAGAACAACGGTCAGTTAATTCTTCTCCACACTCGATTAAATCAAAGCAGTGACAAATCATTTATAGTGTTGTCTTAACCTCTGTGGACTGACAGGCTGCAAGTTTGCACTGGGACACTTGCTGGAAAATAGTTTGGACACAGAGAAGTAGACTAAACAGCTCATTCTCAGCTTGTGCTTGTCTAAACTTTCTGACAAAATAAACCGGATTTAGTGTCTGCAAGTGGTATTTGACCGTCCTCACAACTGACTTCAAAATGTAACAAACTGTACATATTTCAGCTCAGGGCCGGTAATGATCAACCTGTCTGTCCTGTTAGGAATCAACCCTAACAGACCAGAAGTTCTAAAAGTAACTCATACTGTATTCAGTCCTACTTTAAGAGTTCAAGCATTTTACCAATGTTATTAAAGGGTAATTACAGTATTTTTCAACCTGGACTCTACTTTCTTGTGACTAAGAGAGACAACAGTTTTAGAAACAGGTCCAGTATTGAGCAAGAGCTCTGCAGACAGCAGAAGTAAAACTAAGCTATAATGTAATCCTTATAGACAATTATGCACATTAAAGCACTTTCTCTAATAGTACTTTTTTGTCTCTGACAGGCAGGAAATACTGAGGTCATGAGTCACTGTTCAGGGGGGTTGGAGGCACCCACAGATTCAAGAAAGTTGCATAAAAATTGTGGAAAAGATACACAGGCCTGATATGTCTTTGAATCAGAAATAAAACACTGTAAATGTAATTCTTCTTATTCTTGCAGTTATAAAGTCTTTGGCAGCACAACAACCCAGAAGAGACTGACTCCTCTTACATGCAAACATATTTATACATCCTTTTTGTTTAACCAGAAACAGACACTATACCACTCTGGTAAAAGTGACCAGACTCCACTAACACGGCCATTTTACCCCTCTGGCTTCCCACTGCCTCGGTCGGTTTATAACTATTTAAAACAGTCTCACAGTAACACAAGCAATTTAAAACAGTGTTGTTCCTATTACTCACTTAGACACAAAAACTCCTGAAATATGGTCCAGACTGAAAATACTGAAGTTAGCCTTGAAGGTAAGATTTAGTTATTTTGTTAGGAACTGCCAAAAGAAGGCATTTAAGAGACAAGCATGCATATTTTGGATGAGGAGAGACATTTCTTGATGGCAGTGAGATCACTGAGAATGTTAATACTGGCAGAATTTGACTGAACTCATATGAGATGAGAAAGAAAGCCCATCCAATGTAGCTTTCTGACAGTGATGATTTGGGTCTGTAACAACCAACTAGATCAGCAGTAATAAATCAGACTTTTATCACTTGCACAGCTCCTAATGTGCAGCTTCATTTATTTCTCCACCACTTGGTGTAAAGTCCCTTTGCATTCATATAAATCATGGGGTTATTCATCTACTGAATCATTAAAGGTCCAGCACGTAAGATTTACAGGGATTTTAATGGAAGAATATAGGAATTGAATATAATATTCACAAGTATGTTTTCATTTGTTTCACCTGACAAATCTGAATTACTGCCTTAGAATAAGGCTCTCATAACTACAGAGTGAGCGGGTGCTCTTCAAGGAGACCGCCATGTTGCACTGTGATGTTTCTACAGTGGTCCAAAATCAAACCAAACACTGGTTCAAGATACAGCCTTTATGGTATATTTAGTGGTATATTTCTCAACACCTGCTGATTACACAGTTAATCCCCATCTGTAAAGTCACATAAGTGGACAACAAACAAAAAACAAAAAGCAAAATTGCACACAACATGTAAAATGTGGTGCTTCCCACTGCCATTGTTAAACAATGTGATTGGATAGAAAAGTTAAAAATATGTCACACAGATAAGTTAAATTTCTATGTTAAATTGCAGATGCATTTATTGTTTCAACATTTTTTTGTTTTAACAATATATCATCATGGGATTTTAAGCTATTTATTAATTTTGGCATAAAATTTTTGCACAGATAAATTTAACACATGAAGCCGATACAGAGCAGTGTTTCTATTTTCAGCATTTCAAATATAACCACTCTGTTAAGGGACAGTTCACCCCAAAATCAAAAATACATGCTTTTCCTCTTACATGTAATGCTATTTATCCATCTAGACTGTTTTGGTGTGAGTTGCAGTATTATGGTTCCCCTCAGGGCCAGTTGCAAGATTATCTAAATGTATCTTCATGTTATCATATTACATAACTGCCACTGCCTTCAATTATGATCTGTTTTCATAATAACTTAATAAAATAATAGCAAGCAGACATGCAAGTGTACAACTACTAGATTTGAAAATTTTATGGACGAAATGTTACACAAAACACATTGTAGGTTAATAAAATTTGATTAAATTCTTAACAGCAATTAACTGTTTAATGATGAATCATTATCATCCCTCCCAACTACTATACAATTTATTTAAAATCCATTCAGTGTGCAATAATAGAGTTGTATTCCTCAAGTTGTATTCACATAAAATGAATCTGACTTGTGATCTCGATGGATAAATAGCACAACAGGTTAAAGTAAAAATAAATATTTTTGATTTTGGGGTGAACTTTCCCTTTAAATTCTATATTATTTATGCTGCACAAGTGGTTGCCAGTTTTTACTTACAGCCTACTATGTAAATGGCTTATTGTCATATATCATCATGGGATTTAGGCTGAAAAATTAAACACATGAAGTCCACACTTACAGATGATGGTATTTTCTGTATTCTGAATTTTAGCACTGTTCGATATTTCAAACTGAAAACAACAAAACATCCTCATGAGTTCTGTTCAGTAGCTCTGGGTGTTGTAAAACAGTGACTTCACATTATCTCCTGGGAGTCCTTCTCCTTGTTGAAAGTCAGTGCAGGAAGCTTCACACAGGTCCTATTTCATAGTGGAAGTGATTTTAGTCCTTGTTTAACTTTCAGCACAATTCCTAAGAGGGATTGTTAGACGTTTGATAAATATGGGCCCAGAGACTTCGGAGGAAAACCAGCATGATGGAGGGTATCTAATTTAAGAGGGTATCTTTGGCTAAGAAGGTGAAAAAACAAGTTAGTTCTTCACAGCAAACACTCTTATTCTGTCACTCTTAAGAGTCACAAAATTTGTGATTTCATGAAAGTGAGAAATGAGAGTATAAAAGTTGCAATTCTATATTTTTAACACCAGCAGGATTATTGACTTTGAAAGCAGCACAGCAGAGGAAATCTGCCCTGTGATATATTAAGAGTGTATTAATTTAACGGGAGTACCACCCACATGGTTCGGTTTTGAGCTCCTAATGAAGGCCCAGCTTTGCACAAACATCTTTTCAGAGAGGGGTCTCGCATACAGCATCAAAGAGCGTCATGTCTGAAACTCGGTCCAAAGCCATCACGCCGCAATCAGAGCATTCGGCGGGTTTGAATTTTCAGATTAAAAATAACATCTTGGCAGTCGGTGAAGAGCTAGTAGAGGAGAAGTCGAATCAGAGAAGACGCTGTTGGACACTGGAGAGAGATTAGAGGAGAGCTAGCTCTTCTTCATGCAGTCTGGCTCTTACCTGGACCCAGCTCATCCATAGGTATCATATCACCACTGCCACATTTCCTGGTGCCTGAAAAGCATTCATATGCCATTTGTACAAACGAGGCACAAACACAAACTGAGTCATTGAGCCAAAACGCTGCTGCTTTTCAGGCTAATGGTTCTCGGCCAGTGATTGAATAATGCAAACTGAGAGTGGGCAGGCATGGGCGCCGCGATTCATGTGCATGTATGGATGCAAAAAACAGAAAAAAAAAGAAAAGAAAAATGGGGCACAAGGCCAAAAATCAGGACATTAAACTGCTGCTATGCTATTGACTCCTCTGTAAAAGAGATGTTTGTTTTTGGGCCAATGTCCCACACCCTCCCCCACATATTGTATACTGCTGCTGTTATAGGAAACCATTATATAACACATAACATTAAAGTGGGGATATTTTCATTATCTCTGACCCTAATATGTCAACTTAAAACCCACGGCAAATATAAAAAAGAAGTTCAGCCTCTAAAACGAGGACACTTTTTTCAAATTCAGTCAAAACTTTTTAAGTGTTGAAGGTTTTGGTTCAACAGCAGCAGTACGCTGTTCAAAGCTCCATCTCCCATTTTATGCACTTTATTTTTGACCCCTATGAACGGCGTTGCTGCAAAATGTAACACACCACAGCTTCACCACGCAGAGGATGAGAGTAGTAATGTGGCAAGCACAGCGCTTCAATATAGCCATGAGAAAAAAGAGATATGACCTCAGCAGAGTGGACACAAGCCGTGTTCAAGTTTTTGGTTTTAGTTTGAGCCTGCTTTGAGGACTAAACGTGTGGGATTCTCCAGATCGGGACTAACTTGACTGACTGTTTGTATACTTTGCAGTAATTAAACAGTCTTATGCAGGACTTTGGGATAAACTTGGTGATATTCCATATTTTTCTTATTGTCAATAAATCCCATGTAAAGATCAAAACTATCAATCAGTGATCACTGCAAACAAGTGTAACAAAAGTCTAATAAATCCAATTCGTCTGCAGAAAGAATTCAAAACAATTAAAACCACTGTTGTACTGGGTGACATGTTCCTTCATTATGATGAACATGGGGACTGTAGTTTATTTTGAGCCAATCCTAAATCAGTTATTACGGTTTTATATTTTTCATTAGTTTTTATTATGATTTTGTTTGTCATTTTTGTTTTCAAATTAGATTATGTGGGTTTGGGTTTTAGTTGCAGTATGAGTTTTATTTTATTGAATTATGAGGCGTATTTATCAAGGACAGGATTTAAGAAATTCAGAGTAGGTATTATACAAACGGTGCACTCATGCAGAATCACAGTCTCAATAAATATATGCACCACTGCCTCCTCATTCCTTTTGTGTTGACAAATTTGACCAAACTGACTACGATTAAAAGTAAAAAGATTTTTTGGACATTTTTACTTAATTTTATTTTTTGTTAGTTTTGCAAGTACACAATATCATTTCAGTTAGTTTTTGTTAAACATTAAAATGTTTAGCATTGGTTTTAATGCAGTTTTTTTATTTCAGGTTTTAGTTTGCTTTTATTTAACTGTAATACTGGTTCGAGCAGCTTCTAAAAACAGCTCTATGAGTAAACCTTTATTATAGATATTTTTGTCTTTTTGTTTTGGTTTGTTAATTTGGTCTGCCTTTTATCATGATGCGTTCCATACTGTAATTTAATTTCTTACTTTTTATATTTTTTGTGTGTCCATGTAAAGGATGCTATGTAAAGAAAACTTTATTTTCTTAGTTACTTACTTTAAAAAAAAGGTCCAATGTCCATGATCTGTTATGTTTTCAGTCAGAACCAATGAGCTTGGGGTGAAGTGCTAAAGGCAGTGTAGGGACATCAGAGAGACAGACTGAAACATTTTTAAATTTGGCAACTTTCATGAGATTTGTTGACAATAACTAAAATCTAGAACATCACCAGCGTCTTTTAAATTAGGCACTGGACCCCCATGTGGTCGTCAGACTCTACTGTATTAAATAACAGCTAAATTTAATTATCATTTTTGCTGAGAACCCCTGGGATCTTCTATCCATTAACCCACCCACTTTGTCCTCTAAACAGGCAACAATAACACACACACACGCGCGCGCTCTTTTACTGACCTTGGTTCTTCTCCATCAAGGGTAGAGTGGTGTCGTCGTAGCCCGGCTTGCCGTTCTTGGTTGCTTTAGGGGTGGCTGTCACTGTGGGCTGAGAGAAGGAAGCGGCAGGTGAACACAGCATCATGCATACAGCTCAAACAAGAACATGTGGAACAGGGATAATTCATTTTCTCTACCAGTGCTGGGTTAAGAGTATGATTCTTACCATTTTACAGGCTGACAATATGACAATATTAGAAGCTGACGTGTGTAACATCATCTGTGTGTATATCAGAAGAATATGAAGACTTAGTGTGTCAGTTAGTTATGCCTTTATGTGTCAAATGTGTTTTGCTTCACACACGTAATATAATAAAACATGTAGTCACTGGAGGTTTATCTCAAATTATTTTATGCACTAAGGAGCAGGCAATAATGCTGCTAACAGTTTTTGTCATGCAAATACTCTCTAGGTGGAATACTTCATTAATGACACAGTAGTTCTTCCCTAAATGTTACATCTCTAAATGTTTAAATAATATTTTTTTTATTGGTCTTTGATTTTTTCCACTCTCTCAGATGTCTTAGGGGTTCTTTCTTGAACCAAGTCCACAAATCGGAATGTTAAATAATTTATTCTTAGTCTTGAATACTAAACAAAAGGATGTTATCGCATTCCTAACTCATTTGGTTTGGCAATGGATTCTGTTAGACTGGAAATTTCCCTCATCACTACTGCATTCTGGGTGGTTAAAAGATATAATGTCATATTTAAACTTTGAGAGGATCAAAAGGATGTTTTACTCACAGTGGCAGCCCTTCCTTTCTTATTTTACAAACCTGTCTGTATTACCTTCAGAGCAGAGACCATATGGTGTTGAAAGATGACCTAATTTAGTCCATGTTATGCTGACTTTGTCATTACTCAAATATATTCTCATGGTTTTGGCTGGATAAATCTTAACATCAGAGAGACAGACTGTATCTGTACTTTTATTTTCCAATACTCCTAATGTGAGGGGTGGGTGGGTCATCTGTTGCTCTGTCTGTTTTGTTTGTTTTGTTTTGCTCTACTTGAAAATATGACTTGAAATTTGGAAACTCTCTTTACACCTACACCTCCAGTAAGAATAATACTTAAGAGGAAAAAAAACCTTTTCAAGAACCTGATATTGCAATAACAATACTTAGGATCCAGACAATACGTGAAGGATTATTTAACAAGGTGACACTTCTGTACCTGGAAGTGGCTCTTGTTCCAGCCGTCCTTGGTCAAAGCGTTCCTCAGCTCCTTATAACTCCACACGGTCTGCAGCACGTGGGATGCCGCCTTCGTTTCGCGAGCTGATTGGCTGAGAGAGCCGCAAAAAAAGAGAGGGAGGAAATACATGAAGAAACAGCTACTGCAATTTAAGTCAGAAACCTCATCTAACCCCCCCCAAAAAAGTGACGGCTGGGTTTGCTAGCAACCTGCTGCTGCTGCTGCTGCAATCAATCTTTTTATTCAAAGACGTCGAGTCCCCTGAGTGGCTCCAGGGTCTAGTTTTTAATTCATAGCCAGATGAGTGCACATTTCCTTTCATTAGCTACCTCTGAGCCACCAGTATTAATTACATGTGGGTGGGGGCCTCACTTCAAAGAAAGCTAATCTCATGAGGCTGCGAGGAAACACAGCTATTTGGTCTGTGAATGAACTATGTATATTCATGCTAGTTAGAGCCACTCTCCGTGTGATCAATACTTCACCACACAAGGACGAGCCTTTGAAAAGGGCTCTTGATCTTAAATTAAAAGTGTGGCGCTGCAGACACACTTCATTCCGCAATGGTTAATGCTGCGGTTATAAGACACTTGTTGAATATCTGATTTAGTATCTGTTACTTTTCATTATCTGGTTGTTGAGGAACGGCTCCTCACTTACTTGCACAAGCAGCAGCTTCAGAGGCAAACATCCCTATAAGAATGGCCTCCAGTTCAAGACGCCTGTTAATGAATGTGTGGTGGGTGGAGTGTGTGTGTGTGTGGGCTCAGGCTCGTTAAGAGTATAGTATTGTGGTAGCCAAGCTCGGGCCATTAGAGACACATTACATTCTCCTCCATGCATACTAATATAAGGGTTCACCATGCAAATTGCAGTCAAGGTCATACTGTAATTATGACATGTATAATGTCTCTGTGGTACAGCCACACTTCTAGTTTACATAAATATGAAGATATACCACAGATTCTGTTTGTTTCCCTGTCTGCAATACAATCTGTTTGACCTGCAGTAAAACTGATGATACAAACATGAGTGGGTAATGTTGCTGATGCCATTTGGGGCGACTTATGTGTGAAAAGCATCTCAATTAAGGCATAAAAAAAACTTCTGGTTTAGGTGCACCCAACCTAGAAATAATTAGCTCTTAAAATGCTGTTGAGCAACATTAATTCAATTCATGGTGCAATATGCGATGCACTGTATATATGAAGTCATACCTGGTCCTGTTGATGGCGACCAGTTTCTCGATGGCCTGGGCCTGGATGAGCGAGCGGGCGTTTTCAGAGCTGTCGGTGACAATCTCATGGATCGTGTTGAGGATGGCGACCACGGTGTCCTCCTCCAGGTTTTTGGCAGGCCGCTGCTGACCGCTGGGCAGGTTGCTCACCAAGTCCCGCATGGCATAACTCCCTGTAAGACATTTTTTTAAAATGAACCAGAAGAGTGAATTCAGTGTTTGGATATATAATCTTCAAGAAGTGCTCCATTTTATGTCTGGGTAATATAATGAAATTCTGCTGACAGCAGGCATGTAGGCCATTACAAGGAAATGACTTAAAACTGACTCACCCAGTTAAAGACAGTGGTTAGATAAAGAACAGGAAAGATTTGTGATGGGAAAAAAAACACTTATTCTCAAGAGTCAAGGAGGATGTGTTAAACATAAAATCTGAAAAGTTTAGTTTACCGTAAAAAAGCCTTAAAACCAAATAATGCAGTAAACTTTATTATCAGTTGTAAACTGTAACTCTTCTTTACTTGTATGCTTCTATGTCATGTTGTTGTACTTGTGTATGTGTAAAGACAATAAAAACATAAGTGTTAAAAAAGAACATGTCTCAAAAGTCATGTAGTACAATACAAACTTGTGAATTTTCCAATGTTGTTTCAGACTCAGGAACAAGACTCAACTTATCTTCACTTGAGTCAATGAAGTTCTTTCTTTTTGCTTTGGAAACAGTTAATGTCAAACTCCAATGGGAAGATTTTATCAGCCGTATTTCCACGGTCCTATCTACAGTCCTTCTTTCTTGTAAAAATGTATTCTTAACTGAAGCAAAAATGACGCAGCAGCAGCCCAAGGACTGTAGCCTTTGTCCCTCATTTCTTTACAAAAGAACCATATCGTAGAGGGATCTCCTCAGGAACTGGAGGAATAATTACAGCCACCGATGGCAGACAGAGGTAGCAGGGAAACAGAAACACGTAAAGCCAGAATATTTTCATTTTTAACTTGGTAAAAAATTTATTTTGACCAGGAGAGTCAGAGGTAGTAACGGCAGAGTGTGAAAACTAACCAAAATGATTCTGGTGAGTTTTATTTTGTTTATGTCCAGTTTTACTATGAGTTAACAAGGCAGCTGAGCTCATCTTAGTTTGGTGAAAGAGTGAAACTTAAATTCAGAAGGTGTGCTCTTGGTTTAATAATGTTAGAACATTTCTTTGTTGACAGTTTGTGAGTTTGTTTTTTTTATTTATTCAACTAAAAAAGCTAGAAGACTCTAACCTGGTTTGAAAACTTAACATATCGTCCAACCCTTGCACATACAGTAAGAGCATGTGAGTATTTTTGATTAAATCTTAAATCAGTGTGTGTGTGGTATTGCTGATGGTTCGTACCGATCAGGTCCTTGTTGCGGCGGTCGATGGACAGGTTGCGCAGGGCGATGGCCACAGCTCGCACCACCTTGTCGGAGTCAGAGCGCAGCAGCTCCACCAGGATGGGAAGACCTTTCTCCTTCCGCACCGTGGCTCGGATGTAGTTGGACCACTGGTGGGGCAGACAGAGGGCACGGCGTGACCACTTTTTATAATTTCAACCTTTAACGTCTGGGGTAGGCTGAGCGAGCACACGCTGTCAGCGACATCCTGTTTGACATTCAGGCAGACGTAGATATTCCCACCTGGGAGCTGCCCAGCACGGCCACACATTTTTTTTTTTTTTTTTCTGGTCACTGGGAGAGCCCCGCTGGAGGAGTCTGGGTCACCTCCATGACACCAGTGGGGACAGGGCAGGACATTTTTGATATATCACCCCTCACGCTCACACACACACACACATTCAATCATTCACTCACTAACTACAAGGCAACTCAGCTCTGCTCCTTGGGCCTGACTAATTCACACCATTACACAGCGGGGCTTTGAATGGACATATGATATAATTTGTCTTAATTTAAACATCAGTGGATTTTACTTCTCATTTTTTTGTAACATGAAACATTAAGTTTGACATAAAAGGGTTTCTCTTCTGAGCACTGCTACCCCAAGAGATGTAATTAAACAGAGGATAGGCACAGCTCAGCCACCAGGTGGCAGTAGTAAGCTTTAAAAGGAGGTCAGTCCAGTGGTACAGAACTAAGCACGAGCAAAAGATGAGGAGGATTTAAGGGAGGAAGCTCTGATATCCTCCTGGGAAGCAGGGACATGCTTTGTCCAGCCACCAGATGTGACAGTGAGATGGGTCACCGGCTCCACAGGTTCCTGAGCCTGGCTGAGCATTCTGATCAGGTTCAACATGAAAAAAATACACAGAAAGGAAGGAAGGATTTCAAAATGTTCACTTCAGCTGAAAATCACTGCTACTAAATTATTGAAACAAAATGTGAGGTTCAGGACTGGATTTTAACTCATCTAACTAAAAAAATCAGAGGAGTTCAGGTGTTTTTTCCACTCAAGGTAGAGAGGCTTGGTGCTGCTGATGAATTCAGAGGACTGACTGATGTGTTTACAGTCTGACACATGGGTGTTAAGAGGAGCGCTGTCTGGATAATGCCGCTGTGGGCTGAATACAGCCAGCCTGCTGAAAAACATAAGTGACCGCTCTTGCCCGGGGTGCTGCTGCCGTAAACTGGCATCTGACAACTAGCCTTCCCTGTTGATAATTCACTGCTGCCTGCGAGCCAGACAGCCTCTCAGCGGCTCCACAGACACTCTAATTGGAATAAATGTCTGGTCCTGGCTGGAGAGCCTCTCATATCATCCATCATCGCAAGCAAACACCTAACAGAGATGAAACTTTGGTGTTATTTAACCCTTATCGCATCATGCAATCCCACTTAAAAGCCACTTGCACACATGCAATCTGTCCTTGAAATGTTTAGGTGCGTTTCCTGTATGGGGTCATATGTAAATGGGAACAGGGACTGAAATTCAGGGAAATCTGTAAAGCCAATTTCCCACCTCAAGAACTAATAGGGCTGCCCTCTGAAAGTTGAAGCGTGCATTACAATAACAGGATAGAACAGATAGAAACACACAAAAATGCACACGGAGAACATTTCAATGAGTAATTATAAATAAGGGGAATCATAAATATATTGTTATATTAGCTGGCACACTTGCGACAACATGCGCTTGTGGCGAACTAGTGAGTGAAACGAGAAGTTGGCAAACAACTTTCAGCTCTTGTTTTTTAGCTGCGTCACTGAACGCAGAGCAATGCAACAGCATGACAGGCTGGAAACTTTGCAAACCCAGTTTCAAAATCACCACAATCCAACAAACTAATTGCAGTGGAAGCGGCGGAGAGTGACAGAAATGGAGCAAAGGTGAAACGCGGCAGTGGCTTACGCATTGTCAGCAACCCAAAAGAGACGCTCTGCACCGTGCTGGGATTTTATACCTAATATGTGCAGGAGGACTTACACATTTACTTTCTCTGACCGTGTGGAAATGTGAGGTTTTCACAATGACAGATGACAAAGACAGGCATTAAAACATGCATCTTGCTGGTGAAACGTAGTAGTTACAAAAATTTAATATATACAGTAAGTTAAAAAAGAAAAAAAAAAAAGTCAGGCAGAGCCCAGTGTCTTGTGTGTTGTATTCTCCCCAGCCCTGGACTCACGGTCCACTGTCCAGCGCTGAGGTTCTGCAAGGCCCCGGCAGCGGCCTCCAGGGTGTTGTAGTTCTGGCTCTCCGTCAGCAGAGATAGGTAGAGCCTCACCACTTCCGGCTGATACAGCAGCTCGAAGCCTGCAGGGAAATACAGAGAAACACACACACACACACACACGATGGTTAGACTCCCTGGCAAGACAGACAGGCCAATTAGGCTGAGCGAAGGTACCAGCAACCAGCAGTACAGTGCTGAGCTTTATCTCGGACCGTAGGGAGAGTTCTTTGGCAAAGGGAGAAAAGGGAAGAAGCTTGGGTTTACCATAACGCACAATACCTCTGGTAACAGCCGACGACCTTGACAAAGGCAACGAAATTTGGACTGCAGCTTATTTTGCAAAGTTTCAGTATAAAAATTCCACAGCAGTGTAAATTACAGTCCAAGCTGACCACCTGCTTTCACAATAGGCGGCTAAGAAATTAAGAAATGCTGGAACGCTGCCTATCTTTCCTCTTAGCAATTCTAAAGCATTATGATTGAATATACTTCAGTATTATAAATGACGACAACACAAGGAGAAATTATTGATCCGACAGCCCTGACCAAACCCAGAGCATTCGAGAGGGAGGTTTATCTCACGAGCACATAACACATTCCAGCACAGTCAATCATTAGGCCTCCCTCTGATGAAAACGTAATTACATTATCAGCTATTAGACAGTGCAGGCACAGGGAGAGACAGAGGCGCCCAATCACATCAAATCAAATTTATTCACCCAAGTTTTTTTTTTTTCTTATTTCGCACAAACAGGTTCGTCAGTGAGTGGTTTACAAGGGATCAACAAGACCCCAAACAAATCAATTAAAAAGTCAGAGACTGTAGAGTGAGGAGGTTTCTTCTGTCAAGGTCATTTTGAGCTGTTCACATCTCTGGAGGGAATCATACATTTTTTATGGCAGGATACTTCACACCACAGGAAGGGAAGACAGCTCGTCAGATTTTGATTGCTTGAGAAAAACACTTCTTCACTGTTTTTGTTTAGAAGTTCTCCCTCCTCAGTTTGAATAGAGCTCAACAGTGACTGCCCACTTTGTTGGCAGCTCAGGTTCTGGAAGCGCATTTCTCATTCACTCATTCCATTGACGTTTCAGAGAATCCTTCAATAATGTGTTTTAAGCCTGGAACAACGTCTACGAGATGAATCGTGACCATGAAAACATTTGATTCTGTGCAAAAAAGGAAAATAGAAAAAAGGCAAAAATACAAGATGGCCTACATAATATTAAAAGTGAAGGAACTACTCATCCCATAAACCATTGCAAAGTATACCGCTTCTTCTTAAATGTAACTTTTGTCATTATTACAGTGTTTACATTGTTAATAACAGTGTTGCAATACATCATAGTTTTTATATATTCACTGCAGCATAACAACATGAGTACAACTTGCGTTAGCTATCTAGCTAGCTGAACTTCCGGTTCCATGGTGATAGCAAGCTCCACCAATCAGAGACTTTGCTGTTACACTTCAGAATTGTGGGTAGTGTAGTACTTCCCCATGACACAGAAAATAAAACATATTTTGTACACTTGTTGGTCGATAAGTGCGTAGGAGAAGACCATGGGTCAACAATAAAAAGCCAAAAAGACTCGCAAATTGTCTTCTGCACTTTCAATCAAAGATTTTAAGAACAACAGTGTTATTAAATCTTTAATTGCAACTGCAAGAGACAGTGTGTGAGAGTCTTTTATATTTTAGATTCTTAAAATCTTTTCACATTTTTCTTACCACATAATTCCATACTTCATAGTTTTGATGTCTCCAGTATGAATCTATAATTTCCAAAAAATTATAAAAAAAAAAAGAAAGAACATTGAATGAGAAGATGTGTCCAAACTGGTACTGTATGTGTAAAGATACGCAATATAAAAACACAATTGCCACTGCCATCAATCTTACAAAGTAGTCACAAAGAAAGAAAATGCAACCATAAAGTACAAAGTTTTAGAAGTGATGTATGTGTTATCATTGACTGACCTTAATGTATTCAAACCTAAAAATAATTTTAAAAAATCCTCTTAAATTTGGGGTCTGCAGCATGAAAAAGGTTGGAAACCCCTGCATCAATCTATGGAAGAGTGGACTGTAAGTATCTTTATAGTAAGGAATCAAAACAAAGCAAGAGTAAGGCCACAGTGCTTGAACAGAGGGCACAATCTGCTGCCTCTCACCGAGGCTTTAACACACTCCTGGAGTCTGGATCACAAGTTAGCTGACGCTTTTCAAACTGTTGGCTAAAATCTTCTTTTACAGAAATACCATTTCAACAACAGCTTCCTTCCTATCCACTACAACAGCACACAAGCAATTTCAAATCCTCCTTCTATCCCTCTGGGCTCAAATTAAAGAAAATATAACCCACTGTTTCTTCCCATGTCTTCTGAGGTCAGAATTTCCAAGGTTCTATTTGAAAACCCCGGTATTATGTGGGCAGGGATATATAGTAACCCTATTTGATTGATGCACCAGGGCTGACAAGGCCCACAATGCATTTTTGAGACATAGAAAATGATTCTTTTTGTAATATGAGTGTGAGTTGGGTCCAAGTATAAAAGCAGAATCAAAACCGTTAAGAGGGCATCTTAAGGTAATGTCTCCCTTTTTATTGACTTACTTTTCTGAGTAGAAGAAAAGAAAACAGTGAAAGAAGGAAGAGTGTCATTTGTGTGCTTTGTGAGGTACAACGGAAACCAACAAACTGACATTTGTGCCTCTAAATCCACATCTCACACCCGTAATTTTGCAGAGAGCGGAAGCCTGGGCGCGCTCTGAGATTGGCAGATTCAGACACAGCTACATAGTTGTTAACACTCAAAGAGCAGGGTTCTTATCCCTGTGGCGTTTCTCCCCGAGATCATGCCAAGCCCGCTCCAGACTGCGTGTGGGAGGAACTGCCAGGTCGTGAGGATGTTACAGAAGGTGCTGCATGAGAAGCCTTGAACTTACTTTTCAAAGAAGCAGCAGGAGTCGTCGTCGTGCAAAAGACCCCGGCTGTAAACCATGCGCTACAGCATGAATCAAATCAATAGGTTTTCTCGGGGGCTACGCGAGAGGGAAGAGTCTGCAAACCAGACACTCAGCAACATTCTGCATGCTCCTCATATTTCTGGGCCTACTGGGTGCACACTCAGCAAACTGGAGACCATCTTGCAGGCAGTCCTGTTGACAGACACTTCATCTCCACAGCAGATTCTCTCTGCACGAAATGTCAGCCATGTTGAACCTTTGTTGCCAAGTTTGCCTGCACTCTAAGACTGTGCCTTTTATGAGAGCATTTTTGTAATATAATCTGCAAATACACATTTCCTCCATCTTGTAATTCCTGTGGTCTTGGCTTGGCAACCGACTGAAGTGACTTATGAAATTGGCGTTTTACAAATGAGGGACTGGAGACAAAAAAAGACATGTACTGTTCAACAAAAGAGGATGAGAGTGGAGGGAAAATTCACTGGGCCTTTAAACTAATTCCTTTATCCTTAGTGGAATTTCTCGCTGTTGAGCCAGAGAATATCTCTGGCAGAGCTTTCACTCAGCGTCTTTAGGGGAGGGGGGGCTTAATGTCAGCACCAAGTGCCTTAGGTCTCTGCTAACAGCACTGGCTCGGTCAACTCTGTTGGCAACCATATACTGTAGTGTTGTTCTTGCTGTCATCTCTTGCTAGCCTTCTGGCCTGCTAGTTGTCAGTTTGTTAGGCAGAATCACAATTCAGAAGGGGAGATGAGCTGTCAGTGTGACATGACCTTGGCTTTGCTCAGGGCAACGCACAGCCCTATATTCTGTGACAGACTGCAAACATGATGAGATTACTTAAATACAGATGCATCCAGTGGTGGAGTGTGAACTGTATATGAGAAATGCACTTCTTTTTTAGTTTTAAGCACAAAGCACTGAGGCATCAACAGAGCACACAGCTAGTAATAGTCACATATGATACAGCCTCAGTCACCAGTACTGGAAGTATTCAGATCCTTTCTTAAGGCAGAAGTTGACATACTAAAATGACCTCATTCAGGTTGATGCACCTAATTATGAACTGTTCAGAGCATCTTCACCAAGAATAAATTGATTCAGAACCCGAAAAGCTGCTTCCCATTTGAAACAAAAAATAGCAGGTTTGCCTTTGTTGTGCAACTTCCTCTATTGATGACATCTTTGATTACAATGATTCCAATCAAAACTGGTGGACTGCTGGTTCACTAGATAGCACCGCGGTTCAATTTTTATCAGTTCCGGGTCAAGAATCAGGTGGAATAATTTGGTGGAAAAGACAGAAAATTATCACTAATCTCCGCAGCTCCCTTCAGCTCTGTGGCACACCTGCAACTTAACTGTTGTGGTTCACTCTTACCGCTCTCATCAGTATCACCTCCAGTAGAAGCAGGCAGCCATTTACAATAAAAATGCTTGACTGAACTACCTGCGTGGCACCAAACAACAGATAGCTACTAGCCAGTGATCACAATGAAGCATTCAGGTGCCAAAGAACCTGATATTTAGTTGGTGGAAACAAGACCAGAGCTAGAAGGAGAGTGAATATTAGATTCATTATGACATTATCACCTCTCAAAAAGCAACTGTTTACAAAGAAGTTTGACAGGTGGAGTCAAAACTTGATCATGTCCTAAAGTGGCCACAAAGTATCAAAAGTTAAAGTACTGATGTGTAAGTAGAATGATCCCTGGATAATAAGCATAAGCATTAGCATTTTCATATTCAAGTTGACTGAGGTTGAAGTTATTCTAACTTCTTTAATACTGTGAAGTAAAATCTACAACAACTGATCACAATTTATAAGCTGATCACGTTTTCTGCATCTGCACAGGTAACTAGCTACTATAGCTGTCATACACAGGCAGTGTATTAAAAATGCAAGATTATCTTGAAATGAATAGGACCTATTTGAGCATGAAAAAAACTATACAAAATTGTGCATGAAAGCAGCTAAAGACCTAACCTGTAAAAAACAGAAGGTGAAAAACAGAAATTTCATAATTGCAAGACAAATGTCTTCACTCATTTTTTTTTTGTTTTAAAGTCAAATTCAAACCTCCTGTAATATTTTGCGGAAATAATTTGCTTTTCTTTTTCATACCCCAAAAATTCTCTTTCAAGAACTGCTCACAGTGGGTAAAGTCAGTTGCACTCATTAAATTATTATGAACAATTTCAATTAAATTAATTTCAGACAATTTTTGAAATACAAATTTCTTTGTATCTAGAACTTCTAGGCTGGCCAAACTTTTTCTGTCCACGCACACATAAACCTAGCCGATGATACAAAAATAGAAGAAAATCTATAAATGAATACATTATAGTGTAATTAATGTTAGTGCCAACTCCCAGTGAGCTGAGCACAGCATGTCTACTTCCCCTGCTTGTGTGTTGGCGTGGCAAACATCACACACAACTGTGGCCCCCTTACAAGACTCCTGCTGGGCTCTGCTTCATAAAGCGTGCTGAGGGACAAAAGTACACACCAACACACGCAGACGCCCAGCTTTGTTTCTCCACACACACACACACACATACACACACAAATAAACGTGCACAGTGTGTAACATGCATGCAAAATGCTCGGGAGATTTATGCTCATCTCTAAATGAGGTGAGAGGGGAGGAGCAGCAGGTTACTTTTCAAAGCAGGAGACGATGGTGACAACTCCTGCAATTGAGGTGAAGCTCAATTAGTGCCCGGGAAGTGAAGAGAAGGGGCTTTGTGGCGCTGCAGTGCGTGAAAACTGGGTTAGAAACAAAGTTAAGTGGAAGTGATTGAGTGATGCTTGGCGCAGAGCTAAAGCTTTCATTTGATTCAAGTAGCTTCACTATTGGCTGCAATTAAAGCCAAGGTGTAGCAGTGTGACAAGCCGGTAAATGATAATGGATTAAGTGACGGATGAGGAAGAGACAAACACACTCATACATGCATGTGAACATAATGAAGACTCCTCTCTCAGACTCAGACAAACACCTCACTGACTCAATTCTCTCAGCCATCTGCCTTTCCTCAAGGATAGTTGGCTGCATTTGAGCAGAACTGGATACACACCTCTGCAAACACCTCCGTACGTGCACACACAAAATCCACAAACACGCCGAGCCCCCTCGCTCCGGTCATGTCAAAAAGTGATGTTCATCGATCCGGTCTGCCTACAACACGTACAGGGCCTCTTCCTCCATCTACAACAAGCGCCGCACTATCTCCATTTATCTGCTGCTCCATTTCCAGCGCACAGCGCTTCCATCGAATCAGGGGGACATGATGGTGTATCACTTTCTACAACTCATGGGGGAGTTTTACAGCGGTGTGAAAGACTGGAGCGAGATGGAGGAAGATAAAGAGAGTGGCAGCTGAGAAAAAAGCTGAAAACAAACTACAAAGTACAAAAAAACCTCTATATGTCATCCTCGTGTCATGTCATTTTTCTGTAACAGCTTTTTGCTCTTTCATAGTCATTCTACGTTATATAGTCACTCAGTGTTGAGAATCGGGACGAAGATGTATTTTGAGTGGGGGTTGATTTTTATTCCTCTGAGAAAATATGTTTTAAAAGATCTAACTCTTGTAATAGGTCGTTTTTTTAATTAATTGGCCTTTTTTGTAGCTGAGGAATTTTGTCAACTTCACACAAAAAGTCATAGAATTATAATAGAAAACGTAAGAAATATTTCATGTTTTTGTTGCATTAATCACAAGATTACTTAAAGGAGAAATCTGAAAAATATGTACTGTAATAATTCATAAAATGACCAAGACAGAATAACTGTTTTCTATGTCCATTTCACATTAATTGGAGTTGCATTTTTGCCAATGAGTAAGTGTCTGTTTATGAGTTGTAAGAAATCATTTATAATCTAGAAGGTGTCGATGTTAACTGTTAAATTGACCAAAATGTTAATGGAGTTCGGCAGGCAGTGAGTCAGGCAGCCACTTAACTCATCATCCTGTGAGTGTTTTATTTCAGAGCAGTGGGCTTTTGTTTTCAGGATAACAGGCTTAACATTTACATTGCTTTACACTGACAGACAGTCAACACATAAACAGCTGATCATCTTACAGTGGAAGACTTGTTGGCGCTTGTTACTGTCAGTTTATGATGCATCCTGCACTCCTGCTAAGCTCCCGTAACCTGCATGTGTCTGGGGAGGAGGGGGCTGTGGGAAACAAATCCCTTCAACCATACATCATATATTAAACAGGATTACAAGTACAGTGTATGGCTCTAACTCACTATTTGGGCCATTTTTGCACATGCGATGGCTATATATCACTCCTTTAAATAGCTGTATAATACAAAAAGTTTTTTTCAAGAAACAAATACCATTACAGTGTTGCACACTTACAACTGTTGATAATGTAATTTGTCTTCATCATAAATAAGATATCATATCACTCCATCAAATGAAATACCTGACGGAGTTAGTGAAATGTTACTTTTTTTCATTTCACAGCATAGTCACAGTAAGTAGCTATTTCATTTTTTAGAGTTGCAAAGAGTCTCTCTTCATGCTAATCAAAACACAGAGATTTAAACCACAATTCCTATTTAGCTTTGATTTAGAAAGGCTATGGAGGTGACGTGTTATGGCTGAGACACATCCAACTGCAACACTATTTAATGAATTTGTCAAAAAACACAATCAGGTTTATCAGTGCTTGAGCAGAATTTCCGCCTTTTCCAACCAGGAAATGAGACAGGGGTCCTTAAGGTATAGCTTAACCTCTTTATGCCTGATTAAATCATGTTTTTCTGAAAATCTGACGGAGTTGACGGAAACAAAGATGATTATAATAACACATTTTTACACCTATATTATCAGTAGGCATTGTTAGTTTTAGAATTTGAAGGTTTTTAAAACATTTTTTAATTAGTCCTGAATTCTTGTCTGGAACCAGAATGTTTTGTGGCACAACGCAAGTTTAGAATTTAAAAGAAAATACAGCTGACCAAAAATATTTTGGAAATAATATACATTTCATATATACAATCTCTCAAAGAATATATTTTCAGCAAATAATTGGAATTAGAGTGTTCGTAGTAATTATTCTGATACTCTTTTTGGTAGGATATGATTCCTCCTAGTTCTCAAGAATGGGTGTATTGTAATAACACACAGCCTCTGACCTTTGCACTCCTCACTTCTGGTTAATTGCAATGCAGGTGATGTCCAGTACCGTAGGAGAAGGAGCTTCTCTCTGCCGTTACTCTCATTATTCAGTCTCTACGTGTCACAGAAAGACAGAGACATGGACGACTGAGTAAGAAAAAGAGGAGAAATACTTGCAGAGCGGCGCTGACCACAGGGTCTCATTCTCCCACTATGAAACACATACATAAATAAATGAGGCCATTCCAGTGGGGAAGCCTCGAGTCCTCGAGTCTCCTAGTCTCATTCCACATCTGTAACTCATGCACATTTAACCCCGTCGGCACCCTTTTTATGTAAAAGTATCTTTATATAAGTACACGCTAGCGTATAGAAGAGTGCTATAGTGCTAATGAATGCTGTCACAGGGCAGAGCCGTGGCGGGCCGATGGCTAAAACAGCACATCATTAAAAGTGGTGTGCCACCGCTATAATGATGGTCGTGACTCTCTCGGGTTCATTAGAAACCAAAAGGTGAGCGGTGGAGCCACGTAAACAAAACAAGTAAATTGGCAGAGTTCCCAGGGGCATGAGAAATGCCTTCAACACTTCTGCCTTGAGTCATACAGTGTTTGCAAATAATGCTTTTCTTTTTTTGTAAGCTGCTTAAAAGAGCACCAGATGGATGGAGTTTACAGACAGTGTCATTATTCCAGCGCATGACAGATAATTATAATTGGACAGGCCATAATGCATGTAAACCATCTGTAAATAGAGCCAGATCAGCTCTGGAGTATTTCAGCGGGCCACATTATGTTTTTTTAATGACGAATCAAATTGTCAATAATATGACCACAAATTGCTCAAGAAGTGACCCCTTTTTTTCTTTTTACCACCGCAAACAAAAATACATAAAGTGGTAACACTTTAATTACTAAACTTTAGTTTAGTAGTGTGCAAGACAGTCATAACCATGTCTTTATACCTGTCATGAAAGTGAAGGTATTTATGAGTGTTAATCACTGTCATTAAGTGTCATATGGACAGTAATGTCATTTTTAATGCAAAATTGACATTGCTTGAGATGTCTTTGTTCTGACAACTTGACATTAATTAAACCAGTAATGTATTTCATTATGACAACATGACATTACCCTAGAAAAAAAATGTCTCTGTCATGACAACTTGACATTAATCAAGACAATAATGTCTTTGTTATGACAACTTGACATAAACCAACACAAAAAAAACATAAGCTGTCAGTGACTTTGTTATGACAACTTGAGATTAACAAACTTAATGAAACTGCTTAGCTTTGTGTTTTAACATTCATTATTTACTGTCATATGGTTGTGACACTGGTCATCATGAGACCATCATTAGTGTGAAATGAAAGTGGTACATTGTGGACATGTCATAAAGATATCATTATTTTTTTTATTACACTGTCACATCCTTTTATTCTTTTATTTCCTGAATATTTTCCAGTGTCAGTATTGTGCAATTACAGACAGACTATGTTACATCTTGTTCACTGTCAAGTTGTCATAAGAAAGGACATCTGAAACAATGCTGACTTTGCATCAAAAATGACATAATTGATAATAATGAGTCACAAACAAGACAGGTGTAATGACATGATTATGACAGTGTACTGACTTCAAATAAAGTGTTACCCATGAACTTCACTGACTTGTTTCAATGGAGTAATTGCATGCACATAAATCAGTTTAGGTAGAGCCATATTTGTTAAGAATAGATGCCAGCATCCTTGGTAACGGGTACATTCATCTTTACTGTCGATCCTCGACTGTAGGTACAAGTAGAGGAGATGACATGCATTGAGTGGGCTGATAAATTTTCATTCCATTTGGATTCTGGAGATGTATTTTAATGTCAGGTGTGAATGTAATCAGCCCTGGGCACGAGATGCATGCCAATGCTGGGTATGAATCACAAAAAAGGAGACTTATTGACTTTCAAATTCTCTGATGCTGCTTTCTGGAATTGTTTCTATTGTGGCAAACCACTGTGAAATTCTACTACTCCAAGCAGGTTACACCAAAAACAAACACTACTGCAAATAAAATTTGACCCATGTGTGATTCAACTGATTTAAAACACACAAGTGTCCTCATTCTAAACTGGAGGGACAACATGTGATGGAAGCTTGCATTCCCTTTCTCTCCACAGCCCTCCTGACAGACTTGGAGACGAGCGGAGCCAAAACAGAGTGCACTGCCAGGTTGCAAAGGCCGTTCACCCCCTGGTCACCCTTTCAGACTGACAGGGTCCAGGAGTCAAAGCTTAATTTTCTCCTCTCGTACCCGGTTGGCCCCTGCCGCAGATTGGCATCTCTATAGGCAGCCCCAGGGCACCCCACATTAGCATACCCACACATTGGTTTGGCCTTAGTTTGTTGGATGTTGACAAAGAGAGGCCGAAGGTGGCAACTGGCCCATCTCTTGGACAGCTACCCATCAGCTCTGGGCCACAAAGATGCCCTGGTGTGATGGGGTGGTTTGAGAGACGGGGGAGGGAGGTGGGGAAAGACAGAGTGGACAGAGAGGGAGAGATATCGCTGAAGGCGAACATGCAGCACAGACCCGTCCCTTCCTTCCTCCCTCCATCTTGCCATTTCACAACAGGGATCCTGCTCCAGTGCTACCAAAAATCCTGTCCATGAAAGCTCATTTCCTACCATTTAGCACAATAGGAGCCTTTTTAAGCAAGCTGCTTCTGCAGTGACAGGGGAGTACTTCCTCTTTCCTGTGCTGATAGGCCAGTGAAATCCCGCTGTGAGCTTTTAGTCCAGAGAGGACACATCAACACCGGTAGCAAGAACACGCTGACAAAACTGACACCAAAGTGTCTGAAACGTCCAAGCACTTCTTTAACAAAGTCCATCGGAAATGCTCCATCTGCCCAGCTACAACCCCTGAACTTTGGACGGAAACACAGAGCCAGTGGGTCTCCCACTCTTGAGCCATAGCTGTATTAAGTTTTCTGTGGTTCGCTCAAGAATGTGCCTCGCAGCAATCCAGCCTCTCAGTGGATCAACAGTGGTAATGCTCTGGTTGTTTGTTTCCAATGTTCTTCGTGCTAATGTAATAGTGTTTCAGGGCCTGAGGTGATGGCGTTAGTTTATATTAGAATCTCTGTCAGGTGGAGATGTTATTTCCCTTTGGATGAAAAACATATTGACAAGATGTGTCACTTTTCGACTTGTGTAGGGTATGAAAAAGCCTTTCATAACAACTTGCCACAAATGGCTTTCAAAGCTAATATTGGCTGATGTTTAGACAGAGTTGTCATGTAGCGCCGATTGCTCATCTGTGCACGAAGCCACACAGGGCACTTGGAGGTCCAGGCTCTCTCTCTGCTTTGTGCCGTGCACAAGTCTGGCTACAGTGTTTCTATGTCTGGCTCAGGTAAAAGCTGCATGTCACAAATAAAGGTACTGTTAGGTCTAACAAAATGGACTGGGAGGAAAAAGTAAATTCCATTTTCAGTCAGGCCAGTCATGTGCACTCATCTGAATAACAATATGTGTGACTGCACTTGAAAACAATATTGTCACCAAACATTTTAGAGTCCAGGTGGAGATAGTATAGCTTATACATATATATATATATATATATATATATATATATACATATATATATATATATATATATATATATATATATATATATATATATATATATATGTATACATGACCAAAATAAGTCAGAATCCTGCTGGTATTTTTTAATTAGTGCCACCTCTCTTCATCATCTCTATTATGCTGTGTTCACTTTATGAGGGAATTATCTTAATTGCCAGCTTCAGACTTAAATGTGACATGAATACCATTTGTGTCAAAAGTCGTAAAACTTTTCCAGGTTGTACTATTTAGCTTTTCTGAAAGCCAAAAAATACATTACATGTAATATGTGTCATCTCAGCTGAACTTTGCTGTTCAAAGTAAGGAACTGTATTTACCTTACACAGTATTTTTAACCTTCATCCGGCCAAAAAAATATCACAATCTATTCAACTGCAGTCACGATTATCCACAAACTGTAATCCTTTTTTCTCCATTTTGAAATTGCCTGTAGATCATAACCAGACTTTCTTTCATTAATTTCTCCAGTTGCACCATTAAAACACAATATTGCATTAGAGATACTACACAGGTTTCAATATGGTCATTAAAACCTGAGTTTAATTTCAAGAAGCAATACAGAGAAGTGAATGCTTAGTTGCATTGTTTATTATGTGTGTTTGGAAAAAAGTAAGTAAGAAGACATTAGATACAGCACCTGAAAAGTAGATTGTGGAAGTCTTGGATCACAGTCTCAGTATTTCCCCTAGGTTGACTGTTTCTGGAGGGGCAGATGGGTCGCAGACTACAAAATGAGATCAGCATACTCTCTGTGTAAATACTAAACAGCTGTTGCAGTAACCAAGTTAAGTGTGTGTTAATAGTTAACACACACTTTTCAGACCAGGCTAATTACTGAAATGAGTCTTTACCACTTTACAGTGGCACAATAAATACATCATGTCATCATGAAATACAGAGTCATGCTATATGAGCCTGACAACACACCATCAATGACTTCTGCACTGTAATGACAGCAGGGACATAGCAGAGAATAAGAGGGAAGACAGGAAGCAGAAACAAATGTGGAGATTTCAAGATAAAATTTCAAAATAAAAGAGTGAATGTGAAGAATTCACTACATAAAATAAAATACAGTATGTTGTTTTTTTTAAAAAAAAATCACTGCAAATCTAGATCTAGAATAGTTAGATCCCCAAACACAACCAACTCTACAATCATAAAACCCTTCCTTAGCACTATTTGGCCAAAATTATATGTAAGCTGGTGCTTAAATCGCTCCCCTACTTGCATGCCTTCATAATGTTTTGTTAGCAAGGGATTGTTTCATTATGTAGTATTACTTTTGATAATTCTCTTATTGTTTTGTTGGTGTTGCCAGTATGGGTTTGTTTTGGGTTCAGAAGAAAAGCACAGTTGAAAGTTGGACTGTAGGGGGTTTGCAGGGATGATTTGAGTCTGAATGCTCACCAGCACAGGTGAAATCTATAGTCTAGAGAGAAGCACAATAGCACCTTATTCAGACTGACACAGCAACTCAGGTCAAACCTGTATTGGCGGCCAATCTGAATCAACATGTGTCAGATGACCCATCATTGTTCAGGGTCAGACACGGGTCAGATGCCGCTCAGATCTTGTGAACTGGCATTCTTATCGAGGATGAATAAGAGCCACATTTAAACATAAATTAACCAACTGCATGAAACAGAGAGGGAGAAAAAAAGGAAAAAACATGCAAGAAAGAGAGTGGAATTTCACTGTGATTCTGGACAGTTCTCT
Source organism: Lutjanus erythropterus (assembly GCF_056507025.1). Classification (NCBI taxonomy): domain Eukaryota; kingdom Metazoa; phylum Chordata; class Actinopteri; order Lutjaniformes; family Lutjanidae; genus Lutjanus; species Lutjanus erythropterus. The sequence continues at coordinate 33,118,001 of NC_139326.1, read as the reverse complement.
GGTTTATCTGTAAAGCGTGAGGAACTACAGTGCCACCATGCTGAGCTGTCCGATCATGTGAACCATCATATATCATAAACATTCCCATTTCCACCTGATGTGAATGCAGGTTTGGAGCCTGTTCTACACTGCTGTGCATTTACACAGTCAGTCATGAAGCTGAAGCTGCCTGACTCCTCTGCATCCTACATACTGCACACACACACACACACACACACACACACACACACACACACACACACACACACACACACACACACACACACACACACACACACTGCAGATATATGTCTGGACTCTGCTATTAAGTTGGCTGCAGATGGAGAACAGATACAGAGGGGCCTGCTGCTGTGCTGAGAGAACATTTATTTTCTCTCCCTGTTCCTCTTCTCTCTTTTTCTTCTTTCCTTTCTCGCCTTCTCCCACTATCTTTGTCTTCTTTTCTCTCCCACGACCTCCCATATCTCCACCACACAAAATGCAACAGACATGCCAAAACTGCTCTATCTATTGATGTAGACAGTACGCAGAGATGAAAGAGTAGATGATGGTAGTACTAGGGTTGCTATGGAAACCCCATCTCCATCGCCACTAACAAATCTGTTCATTCGGCGTTCATGCAAGACAGGACAGCAACAGCAACACAAGGAGAATCTGCATGTTACATAACGCCACATCTTGGGTCATTTAGGTGATGAAGACCAAGCCGAAGTAGCTTTAAATTGAGACTTTCTACCTATAACTTCCATGATTCCACAGCACCTGGCTAAAATTCTAGCCTGAGGGCTGCAATTAGTGGCCAAGCCTTCCCTGTGCTCCGTGTAAGTTTGTGTTTAGCTGCAGCAGCTCCCTCAAGTGCCCAAGTGCTTCAGAGTGGAGAGGCATGTGTATCTGCTTTGGAGCACATTAGTGTGTATGACTCCGTGTGTGTGTGTGTGTGTTTGTGTGTGTGTGTGAGAGAGAGTGTAGTAGGTTTCAGCATCACCTTGAGTGCCTGCTGTCTTTACCCAGGCAAGTCACGTCCTCACCCAGACACAAACAAAACTAGAAACTCAGGCAACAGCAAGAGCCTGCCAGAGAGAAACAGATAGAGGGGGAGGAAAAGGTAGAAAGAGAAAGAGATAAAAGGTTGGGGGATAGAGAAAACCTTTTGGGGGTGGTGGACAACGTTTCCTATTTCCTGTTTGGCCGTTTTAGTCGCTCACCTGAGCCTGAAAGGCTGAAAAACAAGCTTAAGTTGTCAGGGCGGTGTTGTGCTTTCACCACAAATTCCAGCGTACAGTCGATTCCCAACATGCTCCATCTACCTGCATCTGACAGGGAATTCACAGAGAAGCAGTGCAGCAACAGAGCAGAGGAGAGGAGGAGGAGGAGGAGAAGAAGAAGGAAGAGGAGAACAGAGGGAATGAGAAATAGGTGATGGAGAGGTTGATCGGGGCAGGGCGGTAGGAAGGATAGTAGTGGCAAAAAGGGGAAAAGAGAGGACAAAGTGAGGCTGTGGAGGAGAATGAAGAGAGGAGGAAACAAGTTAGAATTTGCAATTGGTACGACCAGGAGTGGGACTAAGTCACACCAGTGGAAAAAGTCTGCTAAGACCAATGATGCCTGCCGCAAGGCTCTATAACAAACGTTTCATGACGGGTGTGAATAAAATATAGGCTAACCTTCACCAATGAAAAAGGGACTCCGCTGAGACCAATGATGCTCCCACAAATGTCAAAAAGAAATGGTTCATGAGTTATGAAAGGGGGCGTGGCTAAAGTGTAGGGGCCGAGGCAAATCATCACCAATGACAAAAGAACTCCAGTAATGACAATTGCATAAACAAAATATTTAAAGGACTGGTCACACATGTGCGAATTACGGGGAGGAGATGCTAATTTGCATCGTACGTTTGTGTCGAGGATAAAGTCACAGCCTCAACAAATATCAAAAACAAAAATAAAATAAAATAACAGCAGCAGAGGAGGAAAGGAAGGCAGGTGACCAGAGAAGGAAAGGAAAGATATTGTGGGTGAGGGAGAAAAAATGAAAAAGTAGAAGGAGTAAAGGGAGGTGGATGGATAGAGACATAGAGGAAATTGTGTGCATTTGAGCTATAAATATTGCATGGCGTTTGTGACAGCTGTCTGGTAAAAAGTCCACAGAGATGCATGGATCGTGTCAGGGCAACAGACGAGAAATAAGAGAGGGAAGAAAAAAAATAAAAAAACATCTGTAGTCTACCATAAGACAAACTGATGCACTGCAGTGCAAGCTAAATGATGCACTGTGCAGTTTGGGATGGGGGTTTGGAGGTTGGGTGTCCAGCCTTGGGGAATAAGCCTAGATAATCCTGTGGACTGCTGGTGTGTGTGTCTGGATGAGTGTATATGAGGGGGGGTTAACAGAGATATGGCAGTGACTGGAATGATGACTGAAGATAGAGACCTTAGAATGAAGCAGATGTGGGGTAAAGGGGGGGAGGATTTGAGCTGATCAGGGCTGGGGTCTGCAGACCGGATGATGGAGAGGAATAAGGCTTAATCACATATATACACACGATAGAGTCACGCTAATGTCTGTGGCTGAATTTTGGGTTTAAGTAAAAACCTTTTTCATTCCCAAAAAGTGGTGCAGATATTTGATGTTACAGCAGTGTGCATAAGATGTAATGAGTGAGTGAATATAAGGGGAATATTCAGTTTTAGCCTCATTTTTGTAGCTCAGTACGATGCATGTAACCTCTGAATGTATATTTAAGACACCCTTTGTAAGATTAAAAAAGAGTCGGCTGGAAACATTAAAAACTCAGCCTAAGACAGAGTTTTCAACCAACTCATCAAGCTAATTTTAACTTAATAAGCTGGCTAGCTGCAGTGGAAACATTTGCCAGCTAGAAATGAGAGGCTTCCTCTTGTCTACCACTGTGTGGACTTAGGGACCAGTTATTTCCAAATGACAATGAATTTGGAATAATAAGTCTGTTATTGTTATCATTGTACAACTGTCACTAGATGGGGTTGTAGCAGGAGGCTGAGCGAATGGTCAACTGACATAAACTGATTGATGAGTGGACAAAACAGGCCATTTTCACAGCAGCCATGACATAAAATATTAGGGCGTGCACAAGTGTTACCAGTGATACAAATTAAGGTCAGGGTGCTGCTGTAGTGGATGTTGGCTCACTAGAAAGTCTCTGCCATACTGAGTGGAATGGGACTTTAATTATCAATATGGCTGCCATGAACAAACCAAAGCTTAGCCATGTAATGAGCGTAATGTAAAGCCATCTTTCACTAATAGGTAAAATACTGCCCTCATTAACAGTGTATGAACATCGACATGTTTTAAAGTAATTTACCTGCAAGAGGATCTCATAAGATGTCTTTGGTTTTGGGTCAAAGTTGTGTTTCTTTTTATCTCTTTGTTAAGTCTCTGGAGGTCCTCTCGGTTTGCTGTTCGTCTGTACTTTTGTCTGCCTGTGTTTTAATCAGCCTAAAAGCTTTTACCTGTGTTTGTGTGTTTGTTTGTTCACCTGTGACCCGTCCACAGTATTTAAAGCATCTACAAAGCCTTGGAACTGTACATACACCTACACAAGTGTCACTTATTTTGCCTGATTACACCTCTCCTCAGGACTCTGCTGGTAAGTACAGACTGATTGACATTTCTCTGACTTTATTGTTAGTTTTGTTGTGCACCTGTTCGGTTAGAAAGACCTGCACCATTATGATTTTTATCAGTAAAAGGAGCTTGATAATTCCCACCATTGCTCCATCCAATTCAATGAAAAGACCTGTGTGGGCGTGACGTGTAAGACCTTCAATTTGCTCTGGCTGTTCAGTTTTTGCTTTGGTGATTTTGCTAGCACCAGTAGAGGGTGAGTAGTTTTTGAGGCAATCATTTCTGTAATTTAACAGTGATAGCACACATCTTTATGTGACAAATTGAGGAAGAAGTGGGGAGTCGCTGAGTGTTGATGTACACACTATGCACCCTAATAAAGCAACATAAAATCTAAGAGAATGTACATGGTTACTGGTTTCACCGTTTGCTGGATTTCACCTTTAATTCAGACCAATTAAAAGATCCCGTAGTCTGACTAGCTGCCCCTAAATAAGTACACCCTCTGTCTCCAGCTAGATCCTGCACCTGGGATGTGTGATGACGCCTGCGATGGTGTTTGACGGTGGAGGGATTTCCTGTGTCTAGGTCAGTGTCAGCACCCATCTCTCATTTAACGCTCCCTCCAGCCTCACCAGCCTCGTCTTTGTGAAATGGCACGCTGAAGTGTGATGGATACTCTGGATTAACTCTCGCCTTGGAGGATGACAGTCTATGCTTTTCTCCCCATACACACACAAACCAGCAAGCAAACACACATATTGTAGCTGATGCTGTGGTCAATTTTCCCAGGTAATATTCCTCTCTCTCTCTCTGCAACACCCTGACAAACACCACCTCTAATAGCTATATAATACCACCTTCGTGGTCAGAGTTTGACGGAGCATTTATGCACGTAAATGAGTTTGGGTGTATGTGCGTGGCTGTGTTTGTGGACAGCTGTATGAATCAGGATTTAGATGTGTGTGTGTGTCTGTGTGTGTGTGCTTATGAGAGTCAAATGAAAGGCAGCGAGGATGAGATGAGTTGCCCCCGCCGGCTTAAATGAACCCATCGTCAAATCAAACGCACATTAAAATCCAAAATACTTGTGATTATAGACCAGTCAAACAGATTGGCTGTGGATGCTGAAAAACTCAACGCCGAAAAAGCATTTCATGTCGTCCTCTTCCCACTCACTCTTCTAGCTCCCTTTCATAAATAGAAGCTTACATCTTTCTCCTTAGCCTGGTTATACCTCTACTCGTCTCTTTCATGATGGCTGTATAGTCACAGGAATATTGTTAAAGTACTGAGACCTTGGCCTTTTCCACTCTTCTGCTTAATTTGCTTGCAAGGAGGGCACAAATTTTATGTTGCAGAGGATGTTAAATCCCTAAAAAATAATTTACAGGAGAAATCTGTAATACATTTACTGTAATTTATCATAAAATGAGCATGACGTGTGAAATTAAGGAAACTGAGTTTTCTCCAGTTTCCTCCTTTGAAATTATTATTTTTTTGCCTGTTTCACAATAAGTAGAGTTCAAATTAATGCCGAAAGCTCGCCACATCAGTTAGTGTCTGTTTATTAGCTGTAAAAATTATTCATAATCCTCATGTTTATAACAGTTAAATTGAAGAAATATATCAAAGGCAGGCAGTCACTGAACTCCAGCTCCAGAGTGTTTTCAGAGCAGTGGACTTTTGTTTTCAGGATAACGGATGTAGCTTTACATCGACAGACAGCAGACATTTACAGACAAATGATCATTTTTCAGCGCAGGACTCATCCTTGCTTCTTATTTTTGTCATTATTATGGTGCGATCATCCTGCACTCATGTAATATTCCTGCAGCCTGCCTGAGCTTCCTTGGTTTGGAGAGGAGGAGGCGGGGAGAAACAACTTGCTTCAACTATAGTATATTAAATATAGATTCAACCTATTTAATATACAGTCTGAAGTACTCATTTTTGGATGCACAGTTGTTACATATTGCTCTTAAAGCATCCTGCTGTCCTGATACACACTGTAACTCTGACTGATTTTATGCTCAGAGTAAAACCTCAATAGAGGGAGAGTTTGATTGGATGTGTGCCAGTGCTGAACTCCTCTCTGCTCCCTCTGACCCTCTCCTTCGATTGTATACAAGGACAGCAGTCCTTAGAGTGTATTTAGGCGCTCCTGTTTACAACAGTCTAGACTGTTTACGACCAATATTTCATTTACTGTTTACCAGTAACAGGACAGTGGCAAATTCTGGAGTGTTTTTTTTTCCCTTCACTAAGCCTCTGTTGTAGCTGCAGTGATGCCAGTCAGTGCGCCATTAATCTGCTTTTAATTAGATTAAAGCGTCTCTCGCAGAAACAGGAAGCAGCGCTGTTGTGCCTCGAACAGGGCCAAACAAAGGCTCCAATTGGCAAGTAAATCTCACCGCGCTGCCTCCTACTTCCCTGGAATCGTTCTCGTCTCATAATTATCACTTTGCTCCGACTGCTCAGGTTTTGGGGGAGATGGTGGAGGCGAGTGACATGGTTGATGATTTAAGGAGGCTGATGTTGCTGGCTGCTGTGGATTCCCGGGCACTTTTAAGAATCCCACGGAGCATCGTAGGAGGAGGAATGCTGAGCTATTAGGGGGTAAGGAAAGTTTTAACAAGTTGAGAAACAGTTGATCACTGCTGTGGTGGTGGGTGGAAGTGCTGTTAAGTTTATGCACTGCCACAGAGGAAGTGCAGGGGAATTAGCGGCGCCCCACTATCCTTCGCCAAACACAGGTGGATAAATGCTGCCACGCATCAACGCACACACAAACACACATGCTAATCTGCAAGGACTTCGTTCCACTAATGATGTGTGGAGCAGACACTCTCCACCAGACCTCCTAGGAATAGCATTATTATGCAAACCTCTTTGTATTTCCAACAAAACACAAGGTGGTCCCACTTAAATAAACCTCTCGCTCCCCTCATTTGTTTTTACTCCTCCTCGCCTTATTATCACTCCTTTTCATCACTGCCTGTGTGAAACCGCTCATGAGAGGACGGCGGGGAGTTGGAGGGAGGGGAGTTGGGGGGTTGCAGTAGCTAAAATGTCAGCTGCACGCCGCTGGCTATTCACATAATTAGCCCCCTTTTCTGTGTTGTGCTTAGTTTTATTATCAACAACAAAGGAGGGAAAGTGATTGGCATGTGAGGAGTGTCAGGCCGGTTGCGGCCAGCTGAGCGGGCTCAGTGGCACTCCCAACAGCTGGTGCGACAGAGTGGGATTCAGTTTTAATCTCAGGTGAGATGGGAAGGGAGGGGTGAGTGGAACATTTAGCAGCTGCAGTGAGCTTTTAACATGTTGGAATGCATTATAAACTCACAACATTATACTTTTCCAACAAATACATGCATATATCTGTCTCCATGCCGTGTTCCCAAAATCCATAAAACAGAGAATTAGGTCTGGTTACTTCAAATGACAGTAAAAGCGTCTTGCATCCAAATGATACCCAGATGTAAATGGTTCCACACACAGTATGTGTGTCTCTTTCACAGCCCTGGTGTCCTCCTTTGTTGTGGCCATTAGCCACAGGGTCGTGCAGTAGTGTGAGGAGTTTATTTGTGCTTAGAACATAACCGCTATAAAACAAACAGGAAACCAGCAGTCCCTCCTCTCATTCAGTCTCTACCTTGCATGACCACAGCTGCATGCTCTCTCTTTTTCTCAAACAAATGGACACAAACCAAACGAAACCTCTTGGTATCGCTATTTGGCAGCATAAACTGCAGGCCAAACTCACACACAGAAGCTACACGTTGTAAACCAAGCAAGGACACAACCATCATGGTATAGTTCATGATCTCCACCTGGATAGCACCTGCTTTCAGAAATACTTCACACTGACTGTGAAGGAGTCTGATCACCAGCTTATATAACTGGTCACTGTTGTGTGACACTGGGTTGCGTTTCTCCAAAAGCTGACTCTCTTTTCCACTGCACGTCACTGCATTTTTTTTTCAGTATCCCCTGTGGCCCCAACCTCCACAGTCTAAATGCACTACCCCCATTAATAATGTAAGCGATACCTGGAGTTTCAACACCGCACCTGATTCTGTCAAACGTGTCCTTTGTATGATCTGATTGACTCAGACTTGCTTTTCTCACCATTTGATGCAAATAAATAAAACAATAAAGAAACTTCCCCCAGCCAACATCTCGAATTATTCTTGGGCAAGACACTAAACCCCAAGTTACTCTCCATGTACCACAAATGGCTGCTCACTGCTCCTTCAGGATGTGTTAATATGCAGAGACTGAATTTCACTATACATTGTACTATGTATGATTCTGTAAGTGACCAGTGAAGGTGATTCTTCTTCTTCTTCTTAAAACTTGTAGTTGGGCCTACACCTGGAGCTGTTTGGTAACTGCCAGAAAATGTAAAAAGCTGTAAAATACATTTTAGCTATACAGCTAACAACTAACCATCAACGAACGCAAGCACATGGAAGGGCAACGATTGGAGCAAAAGTTTTGTTAATGGTTTCTCACTCACTCTTATAGGTCATTGTGCTGTCGCATTAAATGGCTGCACTGATCAAAGATTAACTCTACACATACACTTAATTCCTTCTGTTTGGCAAGTTTCAAAATCCCTGGAGCTGGGTTCTTCTGGCTGCTTTGTTGTGACAGGGAGAGGAGGTCTAATTTCTGTTTCATTTCGCGGTGGTTTACAGTTGGACAGAGTTAAGATTAATCATGCAACCTGAAACAATGGATGAATTCACATCTTTTTAACATCTGGCTTGAATTCATCTCTGCAAGTTAATCTGAATCGGTCTTGAATGCTTCACGGCTGCATTTCCACTTGATTTATTAATATCAGATCTGCTCAGGATGCATTAAGTTAAGTGTAACATCTGTGACTTGACTCAACAGGCATCAATTATCTATTGCCGCCACTTGGTGCAGCTCTGCGTAAAGTTGTTCAGAGCAGGAAACTGTAATTACTTCTAAACAGTTTGGGGTGAAAAATTCCAGAGGAGCATGATAACATCTGATGTTTTGGTTCTAGGTTTTTGTTTCTATTTATTTATCCTTTATTTAACTAGGACGTCTCCTGAGATACAATATCTCTGTTTGGTTTTTGTTTATTTGTATCCCATTCAGCTTTGCCTCTCCATTTGAAGGTTACAGCAGAAAAGGAACAGGAATATAAAACCAATTAATCACTCCTCACACCTCGTGATACACTGGCCTCCTTTTCTTAAAGGAGGATACACTTCCCTCTGGACGTGATGGCATCCAGTAAGAAACCAAGAAAAAACAACACAGGCGATGCAACACACTGTATATTTGGCATAAGGAAGGTGTAATTCCAAGGGAAACGTAATGACTGAGGCCAGAGGGAGAAGGAGAGTGATCTGAGGTGCCAGACAGTCTGGATCCAACCCTGTGTGGAGTGAACGCTATGTGTTAAGATAGCAGAGACACTGAAAGTGAGAAAGTATGTGTGAAAGTCCACGAGCATGTGTCCGTACAACTGTTACATGTTTATATGCATGCTTTCTGTTTGTGACAGTCCATCTCTGCGTATCCTGGTGCAGACGTTCATGAGGTAGCTACACTGTAAAAAATCATACAGTAATTTAGTGGAATCAATGTAAATATACAAGTTTTATTCATTTAAATTAATTAAACTTCAAATTTCTATTTTTTTCAGAACTTAGAAACATCTAACTTCTAATGTGAACTATTTTGAGGTCAAATAATGACTTGATTGAATATATTGTTCAGAGTCTAATCAGCTCATTAAATTAAGTTTCTTAAGAAAGCATGCATTCCCAGCATGCATTGTTTGGGACAATGACAAGGCCCTTCTTTATTATTGTTCACAGAAAACGTGATGAAAACTGGCTGTGCACTGTTAATAAATGTTGAGAAAATTCATAAATCCAAGGCAACTGCCTTAACTTAATTTTGACATGAGATAAACGTTTGGCTGACCTATAATCTTTTGTTGAGATAATTCATTTCTCTTCTTGACATAAACTTGAATCTTTGAGTCTTAGAAACGAAGTGAGCTGTGAGTCTTATTTTTCATTATTTGGCTGCAACTGAATATATTAAATTATTAACCATTATTCACTTTCACTTCAATGACTTCATTATTCGTTGCCAAAAATATTTCAGAACTTGAAAGTTTGAGTCAAAATTCTTTCAGTAACATGCTTTGAATTTTTTTTATTTTCTCAATGTTTTTTTGTTTTGTTTTTACAGTGTTTGCAATAAGCTAGCACAACATGGTTGGTACCACTGAATTCCTTATATATTCTACTTTCATAGGATCCCAGTATCTTCACTCAAACTTTGAGTCCACTACAGCCTCTGAGAGAGAGTACTGTCAACTGGAGGCAGCCAGCCGAGCAGAAAAGGTTAAACGTGTGAGTTTAACGCAATAACAACTGTATGTTCACCTCAAAGTACCTCAAGAAACATGATTATTGGTTATTGGTTTTTCAAAACTGAAGAGCCCGAGTTCAGCTTAAAACTCAAAAATCTATTGAAATAAGTTGCCTTGAAATTTTTGTTTTTGTTTTTGCAGTTTGTGTGTCTCTCATACAACTGAAGATAAGCCAGGGTTGCTTGTCTTCACAGTAATGAAAACACTGCAAATCTGTTTTCTCAAGTACAACTGAATCAATGTCCATGAATTTGAATAGAAAAGTTTCTTTGTTTTGAATCATTACAAAATTACCTCAGCTTGTGTTTTCAAATTCAGTCAGCAACCTGGACACTAACTTTTTTCAGTTAAAACGGTTTATTTTTGGAGTGCATCGTCATGTGGGGTCTCACTTTGCTGTGAAATGTGATGGCATGAAGTGAGGAAGAGGAGGCGAGGGAGCAACTGAGTGGTGTGTTTAGCCTGAACAAAAAGGGTAAGTGATTCAGCAAAGTGGTCAACAGGTTGCAAACTAGCAAGAACTCAGCGAGGCCAGGAGTCAACTTTCACTGTCTGGGTGTTAAATTCCACAGCCAGGAAAGCAGAGCACACATACATTAGAGCACTGCCTAGAATTTAGGGATTGAGAGTAAATTATTCATGATATTCAGCTTTAACTCGGGGTGTAAAGTAGACACAAAACAGGACAAAACTTTCTCTCCCGTCAGAATTCTGCTACTCTGAAAGCCGTCTTGGCAGCACTTAATGACGCAAAGACGCTTTATCTTGAAAAATGGATCTCCTTGAACATATTTGCTCACTGCGGCACGACGTTCATCATGCCTTTGGGCAAGACAATTGTTTTTCTTGCAGCGGCTTATGAGCCATCGAGACATCGCGGGGAGGATTAGAAGAATCAGATTCATGCCACAGAGCCATCAAGTGAAATATTTCTCCTCCATGTAGGACGACAACAGCACCAGAGACAAACAATGAAAGTGTAGCTCCGTTTTCCTTAATTCAATTGAGCCTCTGACTTTTCAGACTTCAAGAGCTGAGATGCATCAGAGACGGAGATGACTCCGATAGCAGAACAGTCAGTGTTCATTATAGTACAAATGGAGATCTCCAGTGGGATGATATCAAAGAGGGTTATACAATGCAATACATAACAGCTCGCACCAGTGTTGTTTGTCAACGCTAAGACCTCTCCACAAATTAAATGCTCAGCTTGCAAGACAAAGCAGCGAGACATGTTACACAGTTGTCGTCTTGGTAAACGCTGCTGTTTTCTCAATTGCCCGGTGTGCGTTTGGGAGGCGAGGGGAGCGCAATAAATCTCCCCGGGATGGAGAGAGCACTGAAGTGGCAGCGAGCAAGAGAAATGAGAATTAGTAAGCGAAGTAGAAAGAGGAAAAAAGGCGGGAGCAGGAGGTCCAGCTCACAGGGAGCACTGGGGCTTTTCAAACACAAGGCCTTTATTGCTTAGTCAGATTGCCCTCAGTGTCAGATATGACTAATTAGCACTTCATAATGCAGTTGTGATCAATCTACCTCACTGGAAACTATGAGCAGTTTGACAAAAAGATTCATCATGCTGGGAATAAGCTCTGTCAGAGCTTACAGCATTCACCCACAAAGTTTCCAATTATTTTCTCATATAGAAAATACACTGGTGGGCAGGATGTCGGCCCAGGGGTAAAAGGTAAAAGGCAATCAGGAGTTCACAACGTAGGTTTACTTTTGATTGACGTCCCACGACTCACTTTTGATTTTTAATTTGGCCAGACTAGCAGCAAGGCTCAAGGGATGGCAAAGTTGTTCTCTTGGTTGGTTAGTCGGTTGGTTGGTCAGTCAGTCGGTCCACCACTTTGGTCCAGGCTGAAATATTTCCACAACTATTGAATGGTTTGCAATAAAATTTTGTACAGGTCTTTATAGTCAAAGTTTCCAGTTATTGCATAAAATATCTCCACATTTACTGGATGGATCGGCACAAAATTTGACATTCATGACTGTCTGATCCTCTAACTTTTACTCTCTTGCCACCATGAGGTCACATTTGTAGTTTTGTAGTTACTACTGGGTGGATTGTCATGACATTTGATACAAACAATTATGTTCCCAACAGGATGAATTCTTTAAATGTTGCCTGTCCCCTGACTTCACATCTTGTGTCTTGATCAGGTCAAAATTTGTTGATTGTTTTGTTTTGTTCTTGGTTCAACTGTCCAATATTTAAGTTTATGGCTAAATATGCTAAATTAATGATATTTACATCAGTTTCTAATTTGTGTTGAGAGCTAATTAGCTTAGCAAGCATGCTAACACACTAAGCTGACAACCATCATACCTAATAACATCAGTATCTTATTATCATCATTGTGAGCATGCTGATATTAGCACTTAGCCGATAGCACCCCTGTGCCTAAGTATAGCTTCAAAGAGCTACTAGCAAGGGTAGTTCTTGGTTGCTGGATCTGTGTTGTGACATATATTTTGTGATCTGCCTTTTCTGTGAACATCCTTGTGCCACCAAAAGTTTGTCACTTGTCAGACTGCCCTGTAACTGTACATACGCTAGAATAATAAAATGCAAGATGCTCAATTGCAAAAAATATTGGCAGTGAACTTTAATAAGTCGAAATCAGAGATTTAAAACAATGAATCAATTATCACAAAAGCTGGTGATTAATTTAATAGTTGACAACTAATTGATTAATCAACTTACAGCTGCAGCTCTACAGCATATGCATATATCCATTTGTATAATGTATAAAAGTGTGAGTGTATCTGTCGTCCACATACAAATCTGCATCTGTCTATATCAATACTGAGGTATACCAAATGCTTAAGTCTTCTTGATAAAAAGTATAAAAGAAGGTACTGAATTTCAAGAGTTATGGCACCATACACCCTGCAGCATGACTTCATTGATGAAATGTGCAAGAGTAGTTGGAGACGTGCAAAGGAATCCAGTTTACACTAAGTTACCTTGCTGCAGACGACAAATAAAGCCATCTTCACTCATCTGAAACATTTTTTATGAGCTGAGCTGTCTGTCAGTCCCTCCTCATCTGTCAAGGTCAAATGATTCCTGACGCAGTCTTGCCGCGATCTGAGCGCTTGTACTCATTTACTTGGGCTGCTGGAGCTCATTGAAAACACACACACATGCTCAGAGAAGACGTGAGGCTCTTTGCGCTCTCCTGCATCGTGACACCGCTCTGACAATACAGTGAAGTGAGACGAGCGCAAGAGAGATGAGATGGAGGGGGGAGGGGAGGGAGAGAGATGAACGCTGCATGAAAAGTAAAGGCTAATTAATTTGAGGCACCGTGTTTCTCTCAGGACAGCAAACAACTGATTTCTGTATTCTCTCAACTTCCTCCTTGGGTTGGAGGAAACCTCAGAAAAAGTAAAATTATTTTCATTTTTTTTTTTTTAAACCTCCACTCTCAGAGAAAATGCGACAAGATCCGTACAAGTGCACACAGTCAGTCATCAGACATTACCCTCCTCCTGCCTCCCCTCACCTGACCTTACCCCAATTTAAAGGTTTACGCTGTGTTTCAATTAACTGCTGGGAAAATGTTTCATCATCTCAGGGGCTGCCGCACTCACCGGCTCTTTAATGAAATGCGTCTTTTCACACTCCTTAATTACTTTTGTTACAGCCACCCCTCTCTCTTTCTCTGCCTCTGTTCTGGGCGACATGAATAATGCACCGCCAGTAACTTCTCTGCTGACGTACGAGTCTGCAACAGGTGCCCTTTTTGTTGCAACTACACCAACCAAATAACTCACTTAATCAATGAGGGAGGACAAAGTGGCCACATAATCAACTACAAGGATGAATAACAACTAAGAGGAGAACAAACAGCACTGATTTTTGAGATATAGTCAACAGAGTTTTAATAATCGCAGAAGAGGAGGCACTGATCTTTGGCTAATATGATCAAGTTTTGGCCTCTGTCTGCATGTGTGTCTGGATTAGTGCTTGTAGGCAGGGTTCAACATTTATGTTTTTTTTTATGTTTGGTCTGGCAAGTGGGTCAGAAATCTACTTGCCCCATGTAAATTTTTACTTGCCCCAGTACAAATTGGCTTTTTATTCATCAGATAACAACAGAGACTTAAGTTATTGTTATGTAAAATCTATGGCCACAATGTCTATAAAATGGTGCAGAAAATAGTGAAAAATGTCCATCCCAGTCTTTCAGAGTCCAAGTTGATGTCTTTAAATGTTTTGTTTTGTCAGTCCATAAACAAACATAATTGTTTTAATGTGATACAAGACAGAGAAAAGCAGTGAATCTCCATTTTTGCATTAAAATTACTTTAACGACTAACTATTATTAAAATAGTTTAATAGTTTTTTAACACTTGCCCAGTCAGGAAAGTCAGTTGCTAGACTTACTAGCCCAACATGGCATTTTACTTCCCCCTGCCAAGTGGGCAATCCTTACTGTTGAGCCCTGTCGTACACCTTTAACTTTCAGGCATACAGATAATGGACTTTTACTTTGAAAAGAAAGTATTTTATTTTGTAGCATCTGTGGTATCAGACTGTCAGTTCTATTATATAAACCAACAATTCCCTTTTTTCAGTTTTTTCTCAAACTAAACCTTCCTGGTTCAGGTTAGGGAAAGATAAAACATGGTCATGGTTAAAAGAAACCATCGTTGGTTGTTGGTAGGAGACATTAGACGAACCACAGACCATGGTGCTAAAGTCAGTTATCACTGTGGTTACAAGAAACCAATGTTGTATTTGCTAGGGGACGGGATGTGAACCACAGTCTAGAGGTTTTACGGTGGTGTTACAATATAACAGTATTTTCACTTTTGCTTTTCAGAGAGGACATTCATTATTTATAACCTGCTTCGCTCTGCCAAGTTATCACTGCTTTTTTGGCAACATAACGGTGAGGACAAGACTGCAAGAAGTCACTGAGTATTACAAACAGTCCAACACATAATCCACTGTCAAATCCAGGGTGGTGTTGTAGATAACTACATTTAGGTAGTTAATTACAAACTACATATTCTTTGTATTTTTTTTCTTTATGTTTTCTTTGCTATACAGTATGATAATGTAAAACAACTCATTGGCCACAGTTGACACTCAAGTGCTATTTGATTATAATAATGTGTGGTTTGCAACCAAGATGTCTACAATTGAATACTATACATTTCCCAAGAAATGTAGCATTTTCCTGATTATACTTCAACATTTACTGCCCATCCTCTTCTCCTTAAACATCACAGGGCTGCCTAAGCGAGGACCGGCCTGCACCCGTCCTTAAATCAAACATACCTACACTTAGCTCAGTGTCAGTTCACTTGTACCTCTGTGTAACAATCTGAGATTCCAGATTCAAATTGTGACATTTGCCCATGATGTACTTTGGATGTGGTTGAACTAAAGTTGTTGGCAAAATCACAAATTGATGACAGCGTTGGTTTTTATAGCTAGCTATCTAGGCTAGCTGTTTCCATCCAAGCTAAGCTCACCGTTTCCTCGCTGTAGCTTCACAATTTCTGTACAGAGTGATATCAATCTTCTTTTGCTCTGCAAGAAAGTTAAGTAAAAATGCAAAAATTATACAAAATATATTATGTTTCATATTTCCAGGTTTCAAAGGACCATTTTGGTGCTCCATCATGAGAAAAACATTTTGTAGGAAATACTGAATTATTCAGATTGACAAATGGTGAATTTTGAAGCAGCACCAATAAATATATTTCTAATAACAATGACTACTTGTAATGTGAAACAGGATGTTCATAGCGACAAACCCGCGGAGACTTATCATCCAACTCTGCTGTTCTATGGAGCCTTGTAGCATCTTTCAACTCACTGTTTTGGTTTTACAGTCCTTAAAACGTACTATTTCACTCTGCCTCGATGTAGCCAGCTTCACTTCCAGTCACAGCTGGCATCCGTACGCTACCTGCTCCACACAAAACATCAGATGGACAAAGTCAGCGACTAGCTGCTAAAGGGACTGATAATTTTCTCAGGAGAGGGTGGACATCAAAAAAGAGTTGAAAGGAGAGTGAATATTGGACTCATCATGTGGTCAGAAACTTAACTCCAAATGAATGTTAACATTGGTCTGTGTTTGGTCTGTGTTTGCTAAAAAGCAAGTGTTGCCTCTTTGTTCTCTATTACACCTTTATAAGATGATAATATGTTAATGTTGTACAGCTTGTTCCTCAAAAAAGGCTTTAAAGATATCTAAAAGAGATTTAAAAGGCTACTGGCTTCAACAACCAAAACATGTATCAAACTGCTCTGAATTCAGAGCAGTTGTGAAACTAAAAATACCCATCAGGCCTGTTTCTCTTGTCTTGTTCTCTCTCTTTCTCTTTCCTTTGCTCTTCAAGCACACACATCCACACAAAAACAAAAAGATTAATCGTCGCCCACTGCCAGGTCCTGCCTGGTCCCGGTGTTGACCTCTCTCTGTCTGACATCAGATCAGGACCGGGATACACATGTAATCTCCCGTATCTCTCCTCACCATCGCCACCGAATGAGAGGCGCTGTCTCTATCTCTCTCTGCAAACTCTCCACAGATGACCAGGGGATGTGGCGGAGGGCGGAGTACGTGCCTGAACCGCACACAAACATACATTTTCATAGACAAACAAACAAACAAGGCAACCGGATGAGTTTTACGGCCTCGCAGTCACCGGCGCCATCACCTCTGATGTTTCCCGAAGACGGAAAAGTGATAAATGCGCTTTAAAAGTCAATGTGGGTTTTGCTCTGGTGATTAAGCTTATTATCCATGCACCTCGCTGTTGTTATTCGCCTGTGTGTCGAGCTAATAAACGTCAGCCATGATTTGTCTGTCTGCAAGCAAGAAAATGCAGAGCGCTTTCTCCAACGTGAGCACACACACACACACACACATTTCAACTGTGCATGACATTTAGGCCTATAACGATAATTGCTTTCTCTGGATTCAAAACTCCAAAGGGTGTTGTTAGCACATTGTGTAACGTAATCACACCACAATTGTAACCGCTATAGATCCACAGTTGCAGCAGGCCAGCTTGGCTTTTACCCATGAAAACCCAGTGAGTGGAAAATATTAATTATCATCCTTGGAGCTCATCTGCTTCCCTTTACTTTAGGAGTGATAAAAAAAAGGCAAAATCGGCTTAACTTGGAAAAGCACAGCAATTAATTGTGATCTAGTTTAATGAGAGCCCACTTTGCCACGTTAATGTGGCTAATTAACAGTCAAACAGGAAGTGGTATTGACTTTGAGTGCCTGCCACTAGACATTGATGAAGGTGCTGATGTGTAAATACCACATAAGGGCGTGTAACAAGTGCAGGCGAATTCCACTGACACCACTAGACAGATGGACAGCCGCGCGCACACACACACACACACACACACACACACACACACACACACACACACACACACACACACACACACACACACACATTTCCACACAGGAGCACATTATACAGACTCACACACACAAACACACATTCTATTAACGTCCGGATGCACCGGTGTGTGTGTGTGTGCTGCATACTAATTTGCTGTTATGACTGTTACGACTGCCTGTCAGTGCCAAAAAGCAAAAGCAAAGAGAGGATGAGAGTGCATATACACACAGTTAGTCACACTTGATCGCAAGAATCCGTTGTGGTTGTACTCTTCATGTGGTGGGAGGAGAGGAGAGGAGAACTTCATGACCTAACAGCAGTGCAACTTTTCACATAAAAGTAAAACACCTCTTTCCATCCAGTTTTGTGTGTTTCTGATATACAATCTCAATAACATTGCAATGTTACAGAACTGCACTGTGTGAGTTGGGCAGCATGATGATAATACTGCATGTCATGATAACACTAACTTGTCAACCATCAGCAGTTTTGGCACACAAACACAAATCAATAAGCAGGCCTTCTTTATGGCTTTATGTATGTAATTTGTCCATGTCGATTTCTAGAAAGTTCACAATATTATAATATGTATATATCAATATCCTAATCAAGGTTGCAATTAAAGATTATATACTTTGACTAGGGCCCGACTGATACTGGAGTATTGGAGCCGATGCTGATACCAATATTAAGGAATCAGGGCACCGAAATAGTATATTTACAATGTTTTTAATGATAATAGATAAATATAAATAAATAATAAAAACACAAAGACAGCAAAATACTTTGTGTACATATTAAACCTGAATTAAAGGATCAAGTATACACAGAATGTGGCCTATAAAGCTAAAAAATAAAAACAGCATCTGCATTATGTTCTGTTAAAAAAGAAAACATTGGGGCACCGTGTTTCTCTTAGGACAGCAAACAACTGTTCTCTGTATTCTCTCAACTTCCTCCTTGGGTTGGCATCAGATACTGATGTATAAATATAATATATAAAGTTTTCAATTAAATAAAACTGAGAAAATCATCAAATCCTTTCAACTGAAAAGGTAGAAGCAGGAAATGACTGTAATTTCTGCTGGGAAAATAAATCAAATGATTAACTGACTATCAAAATAGATTGATTTTCTGTCCATCAACAACTCAATTAATCAACTACTTGTTTCAGCTCTGTCCTCAACACTGACAGAAGATTTCACATCATCCACTCCCATCCACAGACTCAGTAGTCAACAGTGAATTAAAGCACAGCACAATGCAGACTGAACAATGGATGCCCATTAGCTACAAACTTGATAGAGCTCAGTATACAATAGCAGGCTGCTTTTTTATTGCCTTTTGTATGCCAGCGCATTGTTGCAGTATTTAACAAAAAGACAGCTTACAGAGTTGATGCTCTCACACGCTGCCAACAATCGACCGCCACAGTGAGGGCACAAAACCATCAAACAAATCTAAATGACCAGACTGCCTCTTTCTCTGTCAAAGGCCTTCCCACGCTTTTGTTGGCCGACACACCCGACCAAACCGATCACACTCATGTCTTCATGAGCACTGCAATCTGCGAGATCTGACTCATTTCCTCTTTGTCTTTTCCTGCAGGATGAGTTTCCTCTGGGACGTTCTCACTCAGCGGTTAAAGAGTTAAGGGAGCGATGTCTTGCTCGACAGACGAGGCTTACCTTTTGACGGCTCTGCGCGCTTGGGCAGATCCAATGTGTCGTAGTTTTTGTCGTTCTCACCGTTTTTTCTGCCTGGGTAGAGGAGAGGGGAGGGGAGACGATGTCAGTGTCATATCATGAGACAAGTGGATTATAGGAGACAATGTCGCTGACACCAGGGTTAGACTGACATGGGTTTGGAAGGCTGCAAATAGCTTGTATTCAGTGTCTTTAAATTCAGGGTTCTTACTAAAGTTCTGAAGTCAAATTCAAGCACTTTTCAGGCATTTTCTTTTTTCTTACAAATGTGATAAATTACATATGAAAATACATATCCATGCTCAAATGATTAGAGCCTTTTTTGTGCTATAAACAACCAACATTCATGTTTTGTCATATCATTCTGATATATTTAAAGAAAACATAGCAATGTTTCATGTTTCAAAATGTGTCATCTGACTGTAAGTAGACTTGGCGCCCTATAAAACATCTCTTATCTTATTTA
Organism: Lutjanus erythropterus; assembly: GCF_056507025.1. Taxonomy (NCBI): domain Eukaryota; kingdom Metazoa; phylum Chordata; class Actinopteri; order Lutjaniformes; family Lutjanidae; genus Lutjanus; species Lutjanus erythropterus. The sequence goes on along the minus strand of NC_139326.1, from coordinate 33,098,395 downwards.
ATTTGTTTATCTACAAAGCAAACTATTGAGTCAAGTAGCAACATATTATGAAAGTAATGCAATAACAATTTCAAGCAGTTTCAAGTACTGTAACTAAAGTCCAAACACTTTTCAAACCTTGAAAACACTACATTAAAATTCAAGTGTTTTCAAGGATTTCCAGTCCCAATAAGAACCCTGTAATTTGAATACTGCATTCTTTTCATTGTAAAACAGCCTCTCCATTTGAAAAAACATGTCGGTCTAATCCAGGTCTACAGACCCGACCACAAAAAAACAAAAGCATGAATGTTTGCATGTATACGCAATACAGAGAACTAGAAGCGTGAAATGTTCAAACACACACATTTCTACACTGTCTGATCTTTTCACAAAAACATGAATTATATATATACATGTGTACCAGAAACTGCATGAGTGCAAGACCACACACACACTCACACATATGACTGCATACACCTTCTTCCCTTCACACATATGTACACTTTCCATGGTACTTCTTAAATGGGCAAACCCCTTGAATAATGCAGTGGAGGAGAGGAAATGGGGTGGGAGGGGTGGGAGTGATAGCAGCTCAGCCGGCTAATGGTCATCTCACATGCACATGAAACATGCCCATGGGACAGTACAGAGATACAGACACATAAAGCCTGATTCCTCAGCTGGACGGAAGTCAAATTTCCGGTCACTGCCGACACTTGAGTCGCCTAAATCAAGTTTAGAGGTTATTGGGTTCAAAAGTGAAATAAGATATCAGCTAGTTAGTGCTGTCTTCCTCCAATATATGAATCTGTATACAAATGATCCACATTACACTAATTATGGAAAGCTCAATCTAAATTATTAGTTGTTGTTATGATTATGAATTATCATGAATTATTGTAATATGCATGAATAGAACATTTACTTTGCATATTTTGAGCAGGGCCTCAATGGGCAGCTTCATTATTCCACTGTCAAAAGGTGCTTTCAGACAGAAGGCAGGTTTTTTCAAATGTTAACAATGTTGGAAACAGTGGCCTTGAGATAGGAACGAGAGGGTGGCTGTTGCTCTCATGTATATGCCAAAAAAAAAAAGAAAAAGTAATAAGAAAATATTAAATGCAAAATCGGTGTGCAAATCCAATCCCAGTTGGGCACAGGTGCAAGGCAAAAATAAAAAGGAGATGCTGTCTGCACATGGTATGCAAACAACCTCTCCGTTATCTTTAAAAAATATATGAATGATCAAAAGCTGTTCTTGACATCACTAACTTTAACTTCAAATTCTGCTAATCCAGTCTGAGCAAATAAACAATGCTTATGATATTAATTAAACTTTCTACAGTGCTGCTATAATCCTTCTACTTAAAGCTACAACCCACTCAACTGAGCTTTGTGCTGGATGAATAACAACGCTATGATATGTGAATTAATTTTAAATTAAAATATGCTGGTCTATTCAGATCAGATGCTGTGTGCATGGCTGTTTATCCTTCCAGTCAATCATGTTGGTGTTGTGTTCTTTATCAGTAGCTGATGTTGCGTAAATTCATAATTCTGTAAGTTTGGGTCCTGGGGAGAAAAAAACATTTGGGATCTGGAGTAGATGGATAGCGACAACCCGTACTGTGTGATACAGGCTGTTCAAATTACAGAACGCCGACAACGCTGTCTGAAAGCACCTCGAAGGAACGGTTTGACATTTTGGGAATTGCACTTACAAGTTTTCTTGCAGAGACTTTAATGTTAAAATCAATATCACTCTCATGTTGCTTTATGGTAAAGATGAAGCAGGTCATCGGCTTAGGTTAGCATGAATACTGAAAGCAGGGGTAAACAGCTAGCATCGTTTGTTAAGACAACAAAATCTGCCAGCATTTCATTAATTATCACTTTGTTTAAGGCAATTTTAGAAGTGCTGGCAGGTGTATTTTTAAAATTTCAACACAGCCAGACTAGCCGTTTCTGCCACTGCCACGGCTCATTCTTTACATTATACACTAATAAAAAACATTCTCATGAATATTATATTACATTCCCGCCCAAAATCTTACACACTGGACCTTTAAAGCACAGACATGAGAGTGCAGGTATTAAACTTCTTATTGAACTCTTAGCAAGAAAATAGAGAATTTTCCAAAATGTTAATATATAACTGGTAAAAAACTATTTCTGTACAATGATAAATCTCTAAAATTTTGCAGGAAAATGCCCAAATTTAAAGACAGAAAATCATGGCATAAAACCTTGGCTACGGTTTCAAAACAAAACAGTTTGAGTATCAATAATTCATATCGTTCAAAGACTACATACGCACACAAACAAACAAATACACACACTTCCAGGGTCTGCAGCAGAGCTTGACATTTATGCTTGGATACAGTTCGAAGCAGTTTTTCCCAGCTGTGAGGATTAGTTTTATCTGAGTGTAAAAGGTCGTACAACTCATCATAGATCCAGACAAAACACATCATGTGGATAGATTTCAGGTTTCGATTTTCATTATTTTCAGTACATCTTTGAGTCATTCGATTCGTCAAGCTCTACTTTACATCCTGACAGACACCGATGGACTTACCTGCTTCACCAAGAGCTGCTTTACCTTTCACCTATCTTAGAGAGCCAAGGGACAACTAATTCTAGCAAAATGTGAAGACTGGGAGGGGTGGAGTCTACAATACTCAGTGCAATAGCAGGTAGGTATGGTGAAGGGATGCATGTGGAATGAGTGAAAAACACCCCAATTTTCTGAAGACCTTGGAACTTTTTCAGGTTTTTGGAGGACATCCAAAACTACTTCTAACTATATTCTACAGCCAGGGGGAAGGAGGAGGAGGAGGAGGAGGAGGAGGAGGAGGAGGAGGAGGAGGAGGAGGATGGAGAGGAGAGCTGAAGTGAGAAGGGTTGAAGGGGGGACACTCACCTTGATTAAACCATTCCTCTATAGTTAGCCAAGGAAGCAGCAGCAATGCCAAAAAACACAAAGCGGAGAGAAGAGAGAAGAGGCATGGTGAAAAAAAGACGTGTGTGCGTGTGTCAAGGAGCTGTGCAGTAGATGTGAACAGTTTCTCACAAAAGGAAGTCATCTTTTATTGGACAGGGAAGGAGAAAGAGTGAAGGAGCAAGGAGAAAAAGGCCAAAATAGAGAAAGCGGGAGAGAAGAAAAGAGAAAAAGGGGGAAAGAGGACTTTTGAGATTGAAAAGAGGCGAGATGGGAAGCCATTAGCAATCCATAGGTGTTCTCTGGGAAGCATGTTCAAAGAGTTGGCATCAGTGGGATGGCTTTTTGCTTTTCACAGAAAAAGGCAGAGACAGAAAGAAACAGCCAAAAAAAAGAGTGAAACTTGAAGGAAAATATGAAAAAGGTAAGATGATAAGCTCGCAAGCCAGATAGAAAGAAGAGAGAAAGAAAAGATGAAGAAAGAAAGGAATCAGCTGTAACACTTTATAATAACCATCATTAATAAATGATGAATTGATAGTTATTAATAAAATTGAATGCTGTTAATAATTATTATGTTAATAAACATTTAAACAATCAGCTGCAACTGTACAATGATAATTGTATGGTAATATTTATACACAACTCGCAATAATGAATATGTAACATCCAGGTAGACTTTCAAAATAAAAGCAACAAAGCTGCTTAGGTAGGTTTAAGAAAAATCATGCTTTGACTTAACTTAACTTTATAATTCACCCAAGTATTATTTGTTAAAGGAATAGTTCGGATTACTTGAAATGGGGTTGTATAGGATGTTTGTGCATAGTCCATAGTGTATTACCAACGGCAAATAGGGAGAAGCAGCAGGGACCACAAGGATGGAAGCTAAGCAATGGATTTCTGTGGGCGGGGCAAATCGTATTTAAACTACTTAAAAAAACTTGTCAGAACACAGGGGTTGCAGCTCTACCGCTGCCTTGATCGGCTGGTTTGTTTGTATCGTTGCGTGACTTTGGTGTTTTAAAGGGATAGTTCAGGTTCACCGAAGTCACACAATGACACAAACAACCGAACAGATGGAGGCAGTGGTGGACCTGCAGCTCCTGTATTCTGCTGGGTAAAATTGCTGATTTCGCGCACATTTAAACTGATATTGATTTTTTGAGATTGACCTTTTTTAAGTGGCTAAAATACCTTTTGTTGCTGACCCTGTCCACAGCAGCACATTTCTTAGCGTCCATGCTGGTACCATCTACTGTAGGTAAGACATAGACTATTGAAATACTCACCCCACTTTGAATAATCAGAACTATCCCTTTACCAATTAAGTAACTATTAACATTTAATTAACTATGAATTTACTGTTTATTAATGATGGTTATTCAAAAATGTTACTGAATTAGCTTCCATTGTTAAACAGAAGGGCAGGATAGAGAGTTACAGTGAAATATACACAGAAAAACAGCACAAACTGCCAGCATCTCTGCTTCATTAAAATCACTGTGTGGGAAGAACAGATATGCGTTCAAAGAGATGGAAATAACAGCCAAGAATCAGACTGTTTATTAGCTAAAACAAAGCTTGAGCTGCTAAGCGTGTGCTGATCATAATGGTATATTTCAGACTGAATGTGACATTAAACTGAGGAGGAGGCCAAACTTAGCCTACTTAAGGTAACAAATTACCGAGCATATTGCCGACAGTGTTGCTTAACCACCCACCTCCACGCTGCTTTATAGCTGCATTTAATGTTTCTGTACCTGAGCCTTGCTTTGTCAAAGAACACCTTCAGGGCCTGGAGCAGCTAAACACATCTCATTATTCACTGTGTGTGTGTGTGTGTGTGTGTGTGTGTGTGTGTGTGTGTGTGAAAGCATTTATGTGGTTAATTGGCGTCTTTATTTCTCTGTATACATGTAAGCTACTGTGTTGCGCTGACCCCTGAACCTAAAGGATTCTCCGATGAGCTGTTAGGAGTCGGGGGGTCACGGGCTGGTAGTCACACCTCATTGGCTGACTGATTAATGGCGGCCATTATTGTTGTACAGCAGAGAGATAACAGTGTCGTTTAGCTAACAGCCTGGGAGAATGCTGATTAAGACAACGACAAAAAGCCCCTGACGCAGCACGAGGTGCCGCGACAGACGTCCATTATCGATGTGGCTGAACACAAACATATCATCATAGCCTTGTACTGAAGGAACGCGGAGTGTAAACATACTAAACAGATCCTGATCACAGCAGCCGTTTTGACATGAAATAGTGGGGTTTTGTCTTTGATGGAAAAGGGAACAATTTGCATTCATTCCCAGGTCAAATGATTCCGCAGTAGTCGTGGCACCAGCTCCAGCAACGATGGAAAAATGACAACCCAAATTTTTGCCTTTTTTCGGTGGAGGCAATAAAGACGAATAAAGAAAGATCTCTGTCAGTCTGCGACTCTTTTGCTCCTTTTCCATCCCTACACCTGCTGGCTTGGCTTGACTCGGTTTCAGTCGGTGCATCAGCCTAGCACAGCAGAATTTGGTGTGTATTAAACCGATCATGAGGTGTTATAGGCTTCATATTCTTCACAATAAAAGTCCTCTGTTGATTTCTTATCGAATAGCTTTTATTATGAAGCTGCAAAATCAGGAAATGTCCGGTTTAGCAGTAAATTAACTCAACTCCTATACAGCTGAAAACAAAAAGGTACAATAAAGCAGGTACCTTAAAGTACAAACAGTGACGCAGGAGAGAAACTAAACTTAAAAACACAAAGATTCAGTTACTGGCAATAGGAAAAGGGTCAATCAGATATTTTTAATCAGTTTAGTCGTGTTTAAAAAAAGCATATATGTTAATTTTGGTATAAAAATGGTGTAATTAAGGTTCCAAACCTTTCAGGTCAAACAGAATCAGGATGCTGCTATTGTGCACGTTAGCTCACTGACACAGTATCACTGCTAACACCTGAGTTTACCCTACTATTTCATATCAATATGGCTGCTATGAGCAGAAAAGGGTGAAAATGTTATATTGGATCTGGCCGATCTATTGTTTATCTGAGTTGGTTCAAGTGTCCCACCATGTCACATCTTTGCTCACTGTTTTATGTCATTTTGGGGGGGCATTTTAAATCCTGTATACAAACCAAAAGCCACCTAGGAAAGTAAGGTTTAAGCAGAGTTATTAAATATAGTTGATGAAAATACTGACAAATTGAGATCAAAAGATGTTTTCTGGCTCAATCACCAAATGAAAACAAAGTTTAATCTATCTAAAATCTGAACCATATTTTCATGAAAATGTCTTGAGAGGAGAATTGAATTTGAGACATACAAAATATATATCCCATATCTTCACATTTTCTATCATCTTGCCATTGTCAAAGAGGATTTGTATGAGCCCACCGCTCATATAAAAGCAACAATGAGCAGAGATACAACAAAGAAGAGGAGGACAACAAAGAAAAGAATGGTATCTCTGCAATCCAGCTGTTCAAATAACAGCTCTGCTCTCTCTCAATTATTTTTATATCCTACAGATTTCATGAAAAATAAATAAATAAAAGAAACCAGAAGATGAAAACAATAATAACGACTATGAAAACGCTACATGCAGCTCCTACCAACCATTTAAGCCAAATGTTCCACACTTACATTATGAAGAACTTTTCTAATTAGTACTAAGTTGCCTGTTACGTTGTAAAAATCATAATTAAAAAAATGTATTCATTTAAAATTTCTACTATTATTACTTCTGCAATAGTAAGTGTTTTATTTGCAAGGCAGAAATGTCTCCCTCTTTCCTCCTTCTCACCTTTGGCCTTCTTGCCTCCAAAGCAGCCGGCGTCATCCTTTTTCTTCCTCTGTGGTCCTGCTGAGCCAGGGGCCTGTAGTGCTGCGGGGTCCTGGAACTTTTCGGCCCCCGGCACCTCTTTGTGGACGTGGTAGGACAGGTTCCTCATAATACAAACACAGTTCTCCACAGACTAGGAGGAAAGAGAGACAGAGAAGTTATAATCTGTAAGTACTCTGTGTGATACATCAATAGGATATACAGTATAGCTGCACGTACCATTTGCTTGAGCTTATTTAGTAAGCGAGTCAAATGTTGTCCTACCTTGTTGTCCATGTCTTTCTTCCCTACAGCTGATTGGAGAGCGTGCAGCAGGGCGTCCACCAGTCCCTCGCATTCCCTCAGTCTGCGCCGAGCCTCTGCCCCATCTGAGCTCACATTTCTGGAGGAAAACAAGTCAGACACACTGTCAGTGAGCATGAGAGAGGCATGTAAGAGAGCATCAAACAGATGTAAGAACTACACTGTGACAGGTCAAACAGCTGCTCTGAACTTGCTGTAAAACCTGCAGAAATCATATTCGCAACATAGCTCCTCTGCAGCAGCAGCAGCTGGAATTTCTGTAGCCACTCCACCGCATACGAATCAAGTTTTAGGGAGATCGTGAGAAGCGATTTGTATCATTTAAATTCAGACTTCTTGTATCTTAACTGGCTCCCAGCTGGAAATTTCTACAGCAATGCCCCTTGAAGTTGGATTTCTGACTTGGAAAGTGGGAAGAACCTCACCAACCCCAATGTCAAAATCCAACATGGCTGCTCTGTGCATCAACACTACATGAAAGCTGTAGTAATATACTGTTTGTAAGCACTTCTGTCTTCCAACTTCTATAATATGGACATGCTGCCGGAGTGTTTTTATGTGAAAAATAGCCCAGAAAAAACAAAAGTCAGTATTTTAAGCCAGTGGTAATTATGTTAACACATTTATCACAAAAATAATTTATTACATTATGTTATTACCTGCTGCATTATGTATATGTTATTACACATAACAAATTCCATAAGGAGTAATTAAGTTTCATTCATTCATAAAAAACCCTAAAATATTATAAACTGCTGAAAAAAGAGGTAGCACACTACACTTGTCAGTTTACTATTAACTTTACCATCACTGCTACGAACTCTTAGTACAACTACTAGTACTAGTAATTTACTTTGTCACAGAAAATCAACATAAATGGCTCAGTGAACATCAGGAACATGAACAAAAGACATTTAAAAAGTGTATGGGTGCATCAAACCTGAGCACTATAAAAGAGTTGTTTTTCATTTGTATTTTTTTTTTCTTATCAGTATGAAACATTACTATCATCTTAAGTTTAATGATTCCAGAAGGAATAAGTTCACAGACTGGATGACAACGACTGTCAGATGTATGAGAGTTAAAAAAGCCCAGTATAAGTGAACCAATACCAGACTAACCCCACCATGTGATGTTCTGGGTTTGCATGTTACCCGTGGCCTTTATCCTCCCTGTCTGCCTCAGAAGTACAATGTAATAAAGCCTGCCTGCTTTAGGAATAATCTTAAGAAAATGATGAATATAAATTTCATTTTCGCTACAAAGGGAAATGCCATCCGTGTTACGTCAGTTAGCGCCCTGAGCACAGCTCCTATAAGCACGGCAGCCGAGCCGGTGCAGTCTTAGCGCGGCTGTCTGACTGACTGTGAAAGGCGAGGCTTTAAAGAGGGTTAAGGGATAGCTGGGGCTCCCCGCTCCTCACCAGGGACTTCATTTATGAGGGCTTCCAACCCACATAATCCCATTAGCCGACCCCCAGTTAGTCCTGTGGAAGAGTGGCAGCCGTGTGGAGGTAAGCAGAGCTGGAGAGCTTTATTGTGCTGTGTGGACTGAAACACATATCACATCCAACACTGCTACACATGTGGATGTGTTGAACAAAAAAGGACAGAAGTCATATTGTGCTGTGTTTAAATTATATTAGTATAATCCTTTTGTGCTCAATTATTATTAATTTACAAGTCAGAATGGATGTACAGTGCTCTATACACTCACAACCACATCACCTGCTTTACACGAGAGGCTTTATTAAAGAATCTTCCTAACCTGCAGACCTTTCCTAACTGTTTGGTAATCTGGTAAATATGATTAGGACTTGATTTATGTCATTACAGAAGAACAGTTCCTAAGTCAGACAGGAAAAGTGTCTTGAATATTAAATAACTCTCCTGACTTTAGGATAACCTGCCCTCACTTTCACTTTCCCACCAGTAGTAGTAACTTACTAACTAACTAATGGTAGTGTTAACTAACACTTTTGTTGGCTTCTTTGTTTAATCTGGATGGCTGCTCTTGTTTTCTTTTTTTCTCCAGGGACACCAGATATAGCGGAGACTGCATCTGCTATCAGTTCTGTATATTGCAATGTCTGTTTAAAAAGAAGGCAGAATTACTACCTTGCCTCTGCCAAGCTGCCATTTACATTCATGTCTGTCCAAACTCATATAATAATTACATATATGTTGGAGACTGACTGAATTTAATGAAAGGTTATTAAGGGTATTTGTCAAAATGAAAATTATTACTATATTTACATGTATGATTCTAGTGAGGAACATGCTGTCTTCACTTAGAGACTATTTTTAAAGAGGAGGACAGAGGACTGACTTAGAGCTGAACATTATGATGTCACAGTGAAGTTACATCCCAATAATTTGTGTTGTGAGGTCAGTGACCTTTGACCACCAAAATTTAAATCCAAGTGGAAGTTTGTACTAAATTTTAAGAAATTCCCTCCAAGCTTTGTTGAGATATTGCATTTACAAGAATGGGGCAAATGTACAACCAGAAGACATAATGTCTGTAGTCAAAGCAGTTGCCAGTGCAGAGCCTACAAAGTTGTCTAGCTTGGCAAGATGAGAAAAGGGTTGGTTACTAGGTGTAACACGTAAAAGTGGATAACAAATTCTGGATTGAGTACATAAAATTTCCTAACCTGGGATAAGATAGGATAAAGTAAGATAAGTGAGGATTCCTAAAGTTAGTTAGGGTTTGGATTTTCTATCTTTCAAATAGGACTTTTCTGAAAAAGTGGCCCCTGGTCATCTTCTTGGCCGGCGTGCGAGTCTCTCTATCACTTGTCCATGAAGCGGAGACCCACAGAACCATCCTGCAGTATGTGCTAATTAAAACTAATCTTTGGTAGACACCAGACAGACAGCACCGGCCATCTGGACCACTCATAAACCAAACCCATCCGTCTTCAGCTGTCACAGAACGGTCACCACCTCCCCCGTAAAACGGATTCAGAGGAGCACCCATCTTCGATTTATTTGACAGGAGTGTGTTTCGGGGCAGACAGACAGAAGAGTTTTATTGTCAGCTGTTTCATTTCCAGGAGTCTTTGAGGGAGCAGTTGTCTTGGTCGAAGGTTTATGGACGGTGCATCTGTCAGTGGAGACAGTGCAGGAAGGTGCTGCTGTCACTGGACAGGTTCTCTGGTGGTCTAATATTTAGTTAGGGTCTGCAGGTACTGCTGAGTATTGATCTATCTGGGAGTTTATGATGTGTTGTTCTGCTGCTGCACTTTCTCTCCATGTGAGTGACTTTTTGATGCAATTAGATATTACAAAATCACTTTTTATTCATGATAAGGTGTTAGAACCATACCACCTTTTTGAAAAACGTAGTTCACTTTTGATTCGTGAGGCCTCTTTTATACCAGTAGCATTCTTTATCATGTTCACCTGCACAATATGTATATACACCTTTTTAACTCATTTATGTATTATAAGAATTTATTTTAACAAGCTAACAAAACCGGAAACTCTGATGTAACATATATGGACTAACATCAGTATTAATACACACTAGTCCTGTTCATAAAAAAGAAGTCTGCAGTTTGTGCTAATTGGTTAAGTCTGTGTCCTTCATAGTTTTTAAAAATAAACTCAGCTTTCATTTTAGTGTTTCAAGGACAAAAACACTGATGTGTCATCATGAATTGATTCTGTTCTGCTTCTAAAAGCTTCTCCCTGCATATGAGGCATTCTGGTATGGAACAAATACTGTAGTTTGTCCTGTGCACAAAAAGCTTCAAGTTCTTCTGGTGAATCTATGTTCAGGTGTCTCCATGTGTGTTTAGGGCTGATATAAGCATGATTTTACTTATGTTTACAGTAATAATCTTCCATGTCTTGTCCTGGAATTAGGTAGTTCTGACTATTGTTCACCAGGACACTCACATGCTAGGAAATGTACTGTGACAATCAGTAACCATGAGGGGCAGTGACACCAATATCTGCAGCATATTTAACTGGATTTTTAGCCACACTAGCAACATGGCTCCAAGGATGACTATGTCAGTCTATTGGACTATGAGTCCAGTGGTTGGTCCTTGCTGAAATATCTCTACAATTATTGGATGGATTGTCATTAAATCTGGAGAATGAATCTAGCCAGCTTAAGCATTCCACTTTACCTCAAGTGTCACCACAAGTGTCACATCTGTGGTTTTGTGCAGAGTGTTTGTCTGGGTCCAGACCTTCAAACCTGCCCACAGGTTCAGCTGTCCTTTGTGTTTGCTGCTACTTAGCAAATGTTAGCGTTCTAACATGCTGCACTATGGATGTTACCGTGAAAGTACAGCTGGTAAACATCAGCATGTTAGCATTGTCACTGTGGGCATGTTAGCATTTAGCTCAAAGAACGGTTCTGTCTTACTCTTGTTTTAATACTTGTACAATGTTTGTTGTTTGTTTCTGCTGCTTGGAAAGTGGAATACAAACACACTGTGTAGTGAAATGAAGGGTTATTAAAAATGCATTGTATAAAGTGGAAATACGCTGATTTTGCAGTGCCCTTGGCTTGCCCCCCTCACTCATTATGGCAAGCTGTTATAGACCTTCATAAGTTGTGTATTGCCACACACAATGACTAAATCTTATAATCCACAAATTTAAAGCAGTTTAGATCAGGCTCTATGAAGCGCATCCACTTTTTTGACATGCAAAAAAAAAACTGGTGTCATTTATCTGATATAACATTGACAAAGTGTATTTTTATGACCACAACAGTTTTGGATCCAGAGCCATTTTAGAAATGCTTAACAGGGGCAAAAAATCTTCCTTTTCTCCTTCAAAAGCAAACAGACTGTCTGCCAGTGAAATCACTGACAAAATTATGTTTCCTCTCACATTTTGATTGGCAAAGAATACAATGACAAAATGCCAAAATGCAGATACTTTTAGCGAAAAAGAAATATGTTATTTTAAAATGTAGACCCTCTCAAAAGAACATGATCTGTCATTATTAGTCCGGAAATAGTTATCTCTGTGACACCATTGGTTTTCAGCATGCTGTTCTCTTGTCATTCTTCCTAATGGCAGAAGAATAACAAAAAAGGGACACTTCAATGGATTAGTGCCAATTTTTTTAAAATAAAGGGTCCAATTTTATTCAGGCCATCAAATTGGACATGTATACCATTTTGGCACTTCGCAAGTCAACATATTTTGGTTATTATCTTTTTCTGGTGTCATTGTGTCTGGACCAACAACGGCTATCGGGAGTGTTTCATTATTAGAGGCAAAAAGAATAAGTAGGTGTTCATTCAGAGGTCTGTGTGTGTCTGCACTGACACTGACAACCTGTCACTGTGATCCCGATGTGTCTTAAGTGCGTCTGATTTATCAGATGAAGTGCGGCTGTGAAGGTCACTCAGAGTCATGTGGCCATCAGAGGACAATAGAGCAGCTGGGACAAATAGACTGGAGCAGGACAGAGGGAGACTGATGGAGATGGATGGATACATGGCTGACCTCTGCTATCGCCCAGCAAGGTCAACGGCAACACGGCAGGACCATATGTGCACCCTGGGGTTAGGTATCCTTTCGGCTTTATTGATTCTGATTGGATTTCTGATTCAGCTGATGTATTCTGCCTCTCGTTTAATCCTTGCTCAAATTCTATACTTAAATATGTTAAAATTCACCTTTAATATCTGTAGATTAAATAGAAAGTAGACAGAAGTATAAATAATAAAATGAATGAAGTCTGAATTACATTTCGCTGCTTCAAGCTTCAGGTTCCTGATACAATTTATTTCATTTTCTTTCAATCTATTAATCGATTAATTGATTAGTAGATTGAAAGAGAATTAAATTCCAACTATTTTGATAATCATATGAGTAATGTTCAAGCAAAAATGCCAAACAATTTCTGCTTCCAACTCCTGAAATATAAGGATTTGCTGCTTTTCTTTGTGATTTTTGACAGAAAATGGTGAGTGTTTGAGTTTGGGATTGATAAAATAAGTGATATGGAATCTGGGAGATTGTGATGAGCTTTTTTCACTTTTTGTGTTGACGATTTATAACTGAACAATTAATCACTTAATCGTAAAAGTAACCAACGATGAAAGAAATCGTTATTGCAGCCCTGGTTCACAAGATTTAGGGGGATCTATTGGTAGAATATGGTAGAAATTGAAAGGGAGTGTTCAGGTGAACAGTATCCAGTTGGTTGCAATCTGCAACTTCACTGCCAGATGCCGCTAAATCTTACACAGTGGTCCATTAAAATCAGACACACAACTAAACTCTCCCTCTGATGTGACATGAAAACACCACACATGTCCAAGCAGCACTAATGCACATGGAGGTCCAGCAGCTGATTTGAAAACCCTGTTAATTCCCTTTGTCGTACTAGAACCAGTTCTAATTCAGAACCAGCTCTTGATACCCAACCCTGGTGCACACAATCAAAGACAACACGCACACACACAAACACACATTGTTGAGCCCACAGTGTAAACACAGTAAATAAGCCGGCTCTATCGACAGAGGAGGCCATTATAATAAAACTATCCCGGCTTTATTGAGGTGTAAGCTGCGTCTCTGTTGGTGTGAGTAAACAGATTCTCCCTGGCATCAGCACTTCTCCCCAGTGCACACAAACCCTGCGTCTAGGCAACCGCGGGCTTGGTCACAGTTACCATGGAGACCCATTCTCGTCAGCGCCTGCATCGAGGATGGAGGGCGTGAGAGCGACAGGGAGATATTGTGATCTGTGATGGTTGTGAGATACGTGGCATCAGCGGTGATGAGGTTTGTGAAGAAGTTGAAAAACATACAGTATACACACACACACACACACAGACAGAAAAAGACAGATAATGAAAGAAATCATGAGAAAGACGATGAGAAACAGTAAGAGACAGTGAGAGCAAGGTTCCCACTGTGGCCCTGATGTAGAATTCCATGAGTTCTCTATGACTTTCCTCCGTTATATCAGAGTGCTTTCATTTATTCCCTTTTGGTTCGTTAATGCTGCTCTTCAACTCGGCAGGGGAAAAAAAATGTTCTAAGATTACAAGCAAGTTTCCACACTCTCTGCAGCCTAAGAAAACTAGCTGGAAATCATGCAATAATGTGTGAAATACATTCTGGTGCTTTCTGTCTGAGCTGGATTTGGATGATACACTGTTCTGGATGTCAACCAGCACGCAGCAGCGTCTACTCCAGGAGACGCTCTGCAGTCTAGACGGGTTTGGCCGGCCCGGGAGGAGACAGCACAGCCTGGCGTGAGCCGCCGCGATAACCCACATACACACTCTCTGCCGTCTACAATTTACCACAGTCTGTCATTCTGAGCCGAAGCCAAAATGACAGATTCAGCGGGGAAGGTAGAAGAGAGGAGATACTTGGAGAGGGGAAGTTACTTGGAAGTTAATAACAGGAATTCAAGATCGCTGCACTCAAATTGTCATCCTGAGTTGACGACAGCATTAAGAGCGAGGCAGAGAGGATGTTTGACTGAAGCCACTTTTGAGGTGTACTTGATTTTTGCCTGACACTTAAATTGCCTTCATTTTGAAGGTTTAGGTATTCAGCTGCTGTTCTTTTCTAAAAAACCTGTGCAATTTTGAACACAGGGAAGTTTTAAGGTAACTCTGGTGTAGAGCGTTTCATTATTGATTTTCTGCATTAATCAATTAATCATTTGGTCGATAAAATGTCAGACAAGTGCCGCTTACAATTTCCTAAAACCCAAATTGATGTCTTCAAACTGCAGACAGTCTAAACCCCAAAGTTATTCAGTTTATAGTCACTTTTAGCAGCAAAAAACAGTAGAGCTGCAACAGTCACTTAACTACTCCATTAGACGACTGAAAGAAAATTAGTTGCCAAGTATTTCGACAATCAATTTAATGTTTCAGTCATTTTCAACAACATTTTCAACATTTGCTTGACCAGTCTTCTTAAATGTAAGACTTTCCTGCTTTCCTTTGTAATTTACGACAGCAAATGAAAAGCGTTTGGGTTTTGGACTGTGGGTTGGACAAAAGAGGCTATTTGAAGGTGTCATTTTGGTCTCTGGGAAATTGTGATGAGTATTTTTCATAATTTTTTTGACATTTTATAGTCTAAAAGATTTATCAGATAACTGTGAAATGCAGAATTCTGATAAGAAAATCCCTAGAATTTATAAGCTGGAACAAGAAAGTTCTTCTTCTTTTTGCTTGAAAAATGACAATCGATTCTAAAAATTGTTGCTGCTTACTTTTCTGTTGATTGACTGCTCAATTAATTGACTAATCATTTCAGCTCCACTCTGATACACTGATTGTGAACTTGAAATTAAAATTGCAATCAAAGTCTCTGACAGAGCAGCAACTTGAAGAGGATGCAATTCTTGCTGCTCTTGACTCCTCTTTGCTATCACACAACAATACTATCGATTAATGCTGTCAGACAACCCCACAAGTATAAAACAGTGATAACAGTAATTAACACTGGCCTTGAGCGACAGGTATGTAGCATTTACAGTATTAGCTTTATGCATTCTTCCGCATGAAAACAGAAAAAGAAATATCAGTCTATTAGAAAATGCGGAAATTTGATACTTTTCATGTGGCTGTGCAGTCAGTGTTGATGGTAAATGTACAGTATGTGTGTAAATCAATAAATTCATCAGTACATGCTACATTGACCAAGAAAGCTGAGTTCTCCTATTTGCAGAGCCGTGCCATCAGTGCCTACATGTACCAGGATTCATTGCGTGTGAGCTTTGGACACCCACGCCCATGTCACTGTGTATCATCACCCTAGTCTATAGCTATTACACTGTAGGCCCAAACATACTAGAAATCACAGCTGAATAGTTCTTTCTGCATACAATGACATCACTGTGACATCACTGGATGCAGGAAGATTCGATTTTCACGCAACGTAGCACGCACTGAGTAATTTCTTGCTTCAACTGAAAACATTTAACATTAACTCTGACCGGACATTCAGATAAAAAGCACAATTTTTTTGTAACTGTTTTAAAAGACAAAGAAAGTATGAAAATAATCCTCTTAACACCGGTGCAAATACTGCAGGAAATTGTTCTGTAATGTAACCGCAGCAGAAGAAAACTAATATGGTCCAATAAACATAAACAGAGGAATGGAAACCAAGTCAGTTGTGAGCCACACCAGTGACCACTGCTATGTTTAACATTCTTGGTGTTGTCTTCAGTTTCTAAATGGTTTCATATAGTAATGTAAAGAGCATTCAGTGATTTTACATCACCTGAAGGAATGCATGTTAACAAAGCACACGATAACTTTCAAACCAAGGTCGGTGCCAAGCAACTTACCCACTAACACATTATCAATCTTGACCTCTGTGCTAAATATTTTCTTGACAGGTGTATGGAATATGAGAAGAATTCAATTCAGTGCCTCATACTTCCATAAACTAAATAGGAGAAAGGGGAAGTTTTTGCTTTAGTGTGAACCTCTAACTTTCAGATAAAACCCTGGCTGACACAATTTATTATCGTGGATATTGTTGGATGACATGTCAAATGTAAAATGGATTCAGCACCTTCTAGTGAGACTAACAGGTTCAAGCCAAACAATCATCCTGTGGCTTTGTTTCATCAGCCTGGAGTATAGTGACTGGCTTGCAAACCCTCAAAGCCTCAACAATTGTTGTCTTCTTCCACAGTGTGTGTACGTAAGGGGTTTAGGCAAGGGCAAACTCAAGCTATTATCTCAGACTGGAGCCCACCCCCCGGGACTGAAGCCGACCTCCAGTTCTTAAAACAAATGGACCAGAAAGGGTCAGCAGAATGGCCGTGTGAGTCGCACCACTTTAACAGCGCGGTACATTGATGTGGAAATGGAGAAGTTAACACCATTTTGGATGAGTGACCTAAGAACAACTCAAGGCTTTCGGCTGCAGTCACTGAAAACAGTGAAAGCAGAGCGGAGGGACTTTTCATTCCTGGGTCAGAGATGAGAATGATTTAAACATAGAGGTTAAAAACATACTCATCCAAAAGTTAATGTCTTTCATCGCAAGTTTGCATGCTGTTTTTCATACCAGCCAAAAAGGGAGTACAAACCAAACTTGACTTGTTGTCATGAGGCAATGAATTGTGGGTTCAATTTATCTTCTCTCAGCCTTAACGAGCATGAGACTAATTTCATTTGTGTAATTATCTAATTCTGACTTGTTTAGTCTCCAGCTAATGTTACTCATTGGCCTCAGGGTGGGGTAGTAACAAAGTTACCCAGTCCAAGACCCAGACAAACAGAGACGACAAGCACGAGACGTATAAAGGAACATTCAGGAACCATTTCCTAAAACGCAGCAGCTACTGCAGACATCTTCTTCAGTGATAACTAAAGTGGGGCATCAAACACCTATTCCAAATAAGAATCAATTTCAAATTATTTATATCAACCTGCCTATCTGTATATGCCTACAGACATGCAAGTGCATGCATGTCTTCCTGTTTCTGAATATATCTGTCTTCTCAGAAGTTACTAAGTTGCTTGACTAACTAACTAACTAATCGTGTGAGTCTTAATTTAGTAAATGGTATGTCACAATATGACAACAAGGGCAGGAAACTCCCTATTGTTACAGTAAAGTAGCCTAAGAAAACCCAAATATATTCAAGAAACCGGAAAAGAACCCACCGTCGTTATAGTCATCTAGCTAACATTAGCCCAGCTCATTGTTTCTGCTGGTAATGTTTATTCATGGGTACTCAAAGAACTAGAATCAAGAAACATTAAGAACAAAAATCACGGAAAAGAATCTGACTTGTTAAATAGCACCCAACCCTAGTGATAACACACTGTACCACACCTGTACGGTGTCAAAAGCAAAGGCAGAGGTTTGGGGGTATGTCATAAATAGATTTATGTTTTATGTTTTCCTAAATTCCCAGACCAAAGTCACCCAGCAATCCTCCTGCAGACATACTTCCAACATACTTCACATACCTATAGACACAGGGGAACCAGGATGGAAGAACACAGCATCTGCCAGATCATAAATTCTTTTGGTACTCAAAGATCTTAAATCTGACCTTAGGTCAACAAGAACACATGTGTAGTCTCATATATATCACACCTGTCCCCAGCTACAACTGCTATCTCAGTATAAACAAACTCTCAAGGCCTTTGGCGTGTTGAAGGTCCCCTCTATTAAATCCAGGATGATCTCTAAAATGTGTCCTTTGAACTGACTTTAACTTGAATACATGTCTCTGTGTCCTTCTTAAATTGGCTTCCAGGATTTCATCCTTTAAGTAAAAGCAAGACAACAATTTTTTCTCCATAAAATTTCTGTGTCCAATATTTAAATTGATTTCCTTGCTTTTTCTTGGTGCAATTCCCACTTTAGACTTTTATAATCAGGGGATATTCAGCATAAAGCTGCAGCTAACAATTATTTTCATTATCGCTTAATCTGTTGATTATTTCCTCTAAACAACAGATTAATCAATTTCACTGTAAAATCAGACAATAATGAAAAATGTCCATTATAATCTCCCATACAGCCATTAGCCACGCTTCAATATAACTGTCATGCAAACTTGTCACAAAGAAGAGAAAAAGACAGAAAAGAAAATGTGAATTTGGCACGTTTCCGTCAACTGAAATAAATTAGGCTAGACAGAAGGTGGAGAAGAAGAAGGAGAACAAGGAGGAGGAGGAGGAGGAGGAGGAGGAGGAGGAGGAGGAGGAGGAGGAGGAGGAGGAGGAGGAGGAGGAGGAGGAGGAAGGGATTTTTGTCAGTTAGGCAAATTGTGAATCTTTCATGGTACCGTCGACCCCAACAGCAGAAGCAGCAGCAGTCTCCTCTTCTTCTTCTCATGTAAATTAATCACATCATAACTACATCACAACTTATTTGGAGAAGGTGTTTCCATCTCCCACTAATTTCTTCAAAGGGCAAAAACTGCCTCAAGCGACTGTTTTCTCAATTTGGCAAATTTGCGGAAGGTTTTTCAGAATTTTGACGTTTCCATCAAACTTTTCTGATGAGATTAAATTGATGGAAACACAGCTGTTTAGTTTATGTGACTCAAACGATTTATTTCGGATTTTCTGATATTCCACCAAAAAAAATCTGACTCCTCAAATTTCCCCACCTGTAGCACATCTCTCAAAAACCCATGACTAAATTCAGAAACTAAACTTTTTGATCACTTATTGTGTAACCCTACCTGAGGCAGCCAGAGGTGTTCTTGAAGACGGTGGTCCACTCTGCGTCACGGGGCTTGGAGTCCTCGTTTGGCTCGTGCTCCCACCCCGAGTGGGGGATAATGACCTCGTTGGTCATGGTCTGAAGGCCGTGGTTGATGATCACCATCTTCAGAGGTTCGTAGGACGATAAATTCCACAGGGTTCCTGAAGGGAGAGGGAGAATAAAAGAGAAATTAAAGACATATTAAGAGGATAGCGATACGGGGCAAGAAATAGGTGATTTGGAAAGAGGATTATGGTGAGAAATAGGGAGGATTTAAGAGGAATAAGAAGAGGAGGGATGAAGAAGAAGGGATGGCGAGGAGGACAGATATACAGTATACAGAGAAAGAGAAATTAAAATAGGTAGAGTGAGGGTGGTTTTGGACAGGAATGAGAGATTATAAAATAAATGTGGAAAATGAAAGAAAATGACAGTGGTACAGGAATAAGAGTGAAGAGAAAATGAATGACAAAAAGATTGAAGAGACAGAAAATAAAACATGTAGGCAGAAAGTGAAGGTGATGCAATATAACGACAGCTGTACGGCAGCCAAACATACTGTAGCAGACTTTAATATTGCAATCAAAACCACATTTAGATTGGCAGTAAACCACATTTGAAACAAAACTGCTTGTTGTTTTATAGCCAGTCATGATATTAGCTGGCCATATTGCACCTTATAAAATAATCAATATGATAGTTTTATTATTTTTCCATGAGGGCAGAGCTGACTGCCACTATGTTGTGATCAATACTGGGTTTACAGGTCTCTCTCTGTGATATTTCTACAATATTATCATAATACCGCTGTAGAAATAATGAGGTTACATTAACCCTATGATAGTTTATGTCATTTCTCCACAAATACAGCATCATTAATGGTATAATATATCAAATGGAACTTAATGCATCCATATTCTGCAGATGCTGTGGGTGTACAGGATCAAACAGCACACAGATCTATCATCTCCTCTTCTTTCTCACCCAAACAATCCGAGCAGGAGAAAGAGCATTTTCTATTTACCTGCACGTCTCCGTAACAGGCAGCCTATTTTATACTTCAGCAAAAGAGGTAAACTAAATTGAGCCGGGTATGTGCATCCTGAGGGTTCACAAAACAGAGGCAGGCAGGCAGACAAAGAAGAGGAGGGCATTTTTGGCAGCTGCAGCCAGGCAGCCAAGGCCAGAAAATAAAACGCTGTGTTAAAGCGTCAGCATCAGATATGTTTTCAGTCAGGCGGAGGAAGCTCTGGAGCTCGGGCAGACATTACCCTGAGGACAACGAATATGCTGCACCAAAAAGAATACTAGAATTACCGCTTTGTGATCGTGTGTCTCCGTCAACCACTCACGTCGAAGTTTACATCTATGTCTTTCCATGAAACATATATATAAAGGATTTTCAGGAATTTCATAAAAGGTATAAAGTAGAGCTGCAAAGATTAGTCAGTTAATCGGCAACTATTTTGATAATCAATTAACAGTTTAAATAGCTTTTCAAATGTCCAAAGCAAGACATTTGAGGATGCAACTTGGGCTTTGGCAAACAGTGACCAATATTTTTCTGCATATTTTGATGTTTTGTGGACCGGACAAATAATCGACTAGTGGGAAAATGATCGACGGATTAATCGATAATGAAAATAAAAAGTTCTCAGTAAACTGACATGTAAATTTCCAGTGAATAACTTCCAGTGAGAAAGATTAGAGACTATTTTTACAGAGAAGTACAGAGGACTGATAGAGAACTTCAAGGGTTTTTGCAGAACATAATGACATTATGAAGCTGACTTTTCACTTCTGGGCGTAAAATATCCTCACCTCTATCTAGTTGTGAGAAATTTCTTCATAATTAGTGTATAAAGTCTTGAGTTATGCCCAAAAAATGTGTCTTGTGAGGTCACAGTGAAGTCGACCTTTTGGACATCACCTCACCTCATTTTATTATTTTTTGTGCAAAATGTCTTAATTCTTGTGTTACAGTGATTTTGACCTTTGACCCCCACAATCTCATCAGTTCATCCTCGAGTCCAAGTGGACGTTTGTGCCAAATTTGAAGGAATTCCTCAAGATGTTCTTGAAATATCACATTCACAAGAACGGGTCAGATCTCCGGCCACGTCTGTCACTGACATGGAGGGATAACACCCAAGTTTCTGTTTTTAGTAACCTCTCCCCCAGCATTCTCTCTGTCTTACCACCCTCTTTTTCTTTTCTCCTTTTTAATTCAGGCATTTAGCTGACACACTTATCTGGACCATCTCAGAGTGAGTGATTTGTTAGTCAAACATAAGGGTTCATAAAGTCTATGCTATCAGCACCATTAAAAGTATGCAGGAGTAGCTGTTAGCAGTTACTGTTGCCAGTGTACCCATGGATGTACAGATAACTATCACAACATTACTTTGATACTGAAGAATACTCAACAGATGTGATGATTATCAGGCAAGTTCTCAAGTTATAAGGAGCATATTTTCTTCTACAATTTTTTAGAGGATTTATGGGAATTTATTCATTCATCCTCTGAAAGTGTCAAGTCCTGCTGGATCTAAAAATAGGTGTATTGGATTGTATACGTGATCCCCTCTTGCCCCACAATAACAGACCATTAGCGGAGCAGTGAAACTGTCACACTTCCTCGCCCTGTTCTTTAAAATCTTTCTGTACATTTTCCAGATGGTCAATATTTCCTCTGTTAAATCATGCTCTCCGCACACAGGGAAAAAAAAAAAGTCTCGGCAGACAGGCCCTCGGCTAAAAATAAATCCAGTCCTTCTGGTGTGGTTGAGCCTGGAGAAAACTGGTTTTTCTTCGCCAAGACACTGAAGAGAGAAAACTCATTAGACTAATCCGCATACTGTATTCTTGTGATATTTTAAGTTTGAAAATGTCTCATGACCTTTGTCACTTTATCCACTCTCCGTCAGATCTCTATAGTAACCGCATTATCTAACCAAGTGGAAACAGTGAACATCTATTCTCTGTGTGGTTAGAGCTGGTGACTAGACCGGCTTCCTGTGCGTCAGAGACTACCAGGCTACCAGTATCTTACTGGGAAGCTATTAGATGTGGAAGCTGAGGTGTGGCTCCGCTCTGGGACACATTCACACATAAATCCCAAGTGTGATGCAGGATATTAAACACGCACTAAAGCCTCAAGCCAACTTTATGTAATCCTATCTGCTTAACAGATCATGTTTATGGGCCTTTGGAAGTCTTCAATGCAGTGAGAAGATTTAACATTTTGGACAGTGTGGACAAACTGCTGTAATTTTACTCACTTACTATCAATATCATCACAGGTTACCTCAAACTATACTTGCTTCACAAGGCCTGTTGGGAAAAGAATATGTCCTGAGAGTAAACATTACCTGGCAAACTAATTTCAGGGCAAATTGTCCCCTCATCCCTAATAAACCAGTGTTCAGGTAATTACATTCTTGAATGAAGGCTGGTTTAATTTTGTGCTTCATGTGTTTACTGTAAATTTCATACCTCTACAAATTCAGAATTGATTTTTTTTAACAAGCACTTTCACGGTACATTAAATTTGCACAAAAACAAGCTGAGATGTTATTTAAACACATGGATGTTCTTCCATCAGCCCCGATTGAAGAAATTACAGCAGTGTAATTTAAATGCTTGTTTTCTGCCTTTATTGCATATTGTTATCCCCACAGATCTGCACATAGTTCAACCTAGGTGAGTCTGATTCAGTGTGTGGGTGCTGAGTCAGGTGTTGGTCAGTGTTGTTTGCATTTTATTGTAGTTCCGGCTATTGTTTATTCCACCTTCATGTGCCCCTTGATTATCTCCACTAGGCGTAAGCTTGGAGGGGATTCTGTTTTGTGTGCGTGTGTGAGATCAACAGAACTCGTCCTCAAGTAATCTCGCATACCATTGGTCCGATCAGCCTAATTTCTTTGGCGCACTTTTACGATTGAATGCTGAAAGACCTCCGTGATTCACAGTTTTTGAAAAACGTTTTGTTTTTATGGCTCCACACTGGCAGTATGTTTTCAGGCCATCCCATCCCATGTGAACACAAGTGAATATTTCAAAAAGACCCATCAACACAGCAACCCACACATGGTACAAATGACCACTTGGGATCAAGAATGAACATGTCTGCCCCTTTTCTTATGAACATAGTATCTCGCTTAGAGGGATTTTCTCCAACTTTGGTACAAACAGCCACATGGACTCCAGGATGAAGTGCTTAGATGGCCATAAAAGGTCAAGATCAGTGTGACCTCACAAAAGACATTTTTGACCATAACTCAATATTTCACACACAAATATGACACAATTTCACACAAATGTCTAATAGGATATTAGCAGCGCTGAAGAGTATGTACTTACATGTAACTAGTTACAGGCAATAAAATTACATAATAAATGTAATCAGGGCTGCAAGTAATGATTATTTTCATCATTGCTTTATCAGTTGATTATTTTCTCAATTAATTGATTAGTTGCTTGGTCCATAAAATGTCAGAAAATGGTGATATATTCTATTAATAGTCAATTCATTGATTAATCATTGCAGCTCGAAATGTACTTGTAATCTGTTAAAGATACTGAGAAAAATATGTACTTAAATTACAGTAACATTTGGCAGTTTCAAAGGGGTTACACTCAAATATTCTTTTTGGGTTGGCTGATGGAGATCTGCAGTCTACTGAGTGACCTTCCACATTTAAGTGCTATTGGCTGAAAATAATAAAGAAGACCCTGAAACCATTACTGACGACATCTCTCCCCACTGAATGGAAGTTTGTTCAGTCAAACACACACATGCACAGACCTCTTTTTGCACAAGCAAATGCAATTTGCAATTCAATGGTCCCATTTCTAACTTGTTTATATGTTTTTCTACTCTCTCACAGACAATGGTTCACATATGCCTAACTCATGAAGTTATTCTGGTAGCAGTCAAAGACATCATTAAAATTTTTGTGTGCAAGTGTAGCACAGTATTAGCACACATGTTTAAACATATTTGCATGTATGCAGGCGCAAGAGAGCCAATTCTACACTAATGAGAATTATGGTTTTATTGCTAATGAATGATTCAACACAGTGAAAATCCAAATGAGAAAAGTTACAGTAACAGTATGTGATGTTTAGGTCCAACAGAGCAAGGAAGTTATATTAAAAACATTTATTCTGTTGTTTGGTTTTTTTATATCTATATAACTGGCATCGTTGTGATTTCTTTTTTAAACTCTTATTTGACTTTTACCACTCATATAGTATTATTTTAAGTAAAACATACACTCCGTCTTTGATGCTTTTCCACCACTCCATTTTTTTTTTTACCAGGACAGTTTTGTCATCTGTTTCAACCACATGAATGAGGATGAGAGAGAGGAAGTATCAGCATCCAGGCATGAATCACATTAACAAATGTGCTCTTGTGGTGTGTGCACTCCAGTATGATGACAACCAGCGAACATCCAGGCCTGCCTGCCAGGCTGACAGCTTGATTACCTCCACTGTTGTGTCACTAGCATCGGTTTTACTTGTGACAAGCAACATTTAACATGCAGTCGGCACACGAGGAGCAATGTGAGCTAAAGGAAGACGAACAGCGAATAGAGAAAACTTGGGGAAATATTTACTACTTGGGAACTAATTTATGAGTTCTGCAATGTACCACAAATTTATTGCTGAGGAAGAATAAACAAAGAGGACATTAATAATCCATAAAATAAATCTTCATTCATTTGCGCGGTATCAAGTTTAACATTCAAGAACCTGATGTAAAAGCCTTTGTGTACAGCCTGCTATGAGATTAATGATGTGTGATGCCTCTAATTTACACTGTTCACGTTGAGCGTTATTGTTTCCACATCATCATAAAACAGGTTCAACAGCTCGTATCCTACATCGCTGCAAATGTGTTTCTTTATATAAACGTGAAATATGCCAGCATCTATCTCTGACTTGTCTTGGCTAGCACAAAAAAAAACAATCATATGCACCTCAGTAGTTTGACGTAAAGATACCTACACCTTGATGCAAAAAGTTTCATCCATCCATGCAAACTTTCTCTGTCAACCATCATCTCCAGTATTCCAGTGCTCAGACCGTCAGCTGAAACTCTGATCACATATGCCAGAGGGGAGGAAAAGACATGTCATCGCCGCGGCTGTGATCCGTCAAGTACGACAGGCACACAGCCCACGTACACAACGTTATTTAAGATGATAGAGTGCTGTGGAAGTGATGGCCTCCATTCCACGTCCTGCCACTGTTTCAGCCCAGTGACTCTATATCACGTTTAGTCCATTTGCTCTCTTCTGTCAGCTTGTCACAGGTGGGTGTGTTGGGGATGTCCTCCCTGTCCTTCCTCTGAGCAAGATACCATGCAATTGTGATTTTTACACGTGGGCCACCTGTCTTACAACCTGGACTGTGTGTTCGATTTGTTTAGACAAAATCATCAATATACTCAGATCTTTTAATCAGAACATGAAGAATCACAGTTAGTTTAGTCTAGTGTCCTAGATGGGAATGTCAGCCATCATAAATGGGGTCCCTTAAAACAATTAATCTACACATAAAACTGTGGAGTCAAAAATTTGACATTTGAGATGAACCACCTCTCAACTACTGACGCTGCTTAAAAATAAAAGAATGTCTGATCAAACTGAAGTCAAAGAAAATATGCCTGGATCCTGTCTACACCTGTGTGACGAAACAGATCCACAATGACAATCCTCTGTATTTTTAAGAAAATCCCTGAAATAAAAAAAAAACTGTTTGGGAGGATGTGGAGGAGGAGGATCAGAAACCTGGAAAACTACTTTCATTCTGTTATATAGAAACTAGTTCCTACAGGAAGCTGCTCACAACAAGGTCTGTGGATTATTTGAGCAACCACGTCACGATTTCTGCTGTTGAGTTTTTTAAAATGTATTTTTTTGGTGCTTTGAGCACCTCAAGCTGAGTGCCATCTAGGTCCATTATGTTCAAGAGAAGGCATACTTTTCTACAGCCGATATCTCCAAAACTGCAGCTCACACTAAAACCATCTAGATAGATCAGTAGCACTACGGGCCAGAAGAAAAATATGTATTGACTTTGGGGTAAGCTTTTTCTTTGACATTTTGCTCTTCTTGTTTGTTCTCTTGCTAGGAGCATGACGTAGGATCAGAGGACAGACGGCTGAAGGATACGAGCTTGGCGCAGGTGATGAAAGTTTGGGGAACCAGCTAATCTCTACCAAAAGAGGTTAACTCTAATGTTCTCTTACATAGATGTAGTTTACTCTTAGCTGGCTTGCTGACATTAGGAAAAGTTAAGCCCACAGTCAGGAATCAGCAGATTTTATTCAGAGTTAAAGGTATGTTAACTCTGTAGCTAAGCTAACATTACTGTAGCTGTTGATGGTCCGTAAATACCTTCAAATATAGTAGATGTAACCAGATGTCACGTTAATCCAATATTCTCCATCATTTCTTCAACAATGACAGACACATCAGAGAGCCGTTCATCATTTTGACAGACTAAAACACTGAAGCAGTCTACCGTAACTTTAAATAATTCACACACACACAACACTGTCAAACATCACGCAGGTAACCGAATCTATCAAAAAAAAAAAAAGATTCCCCTGGGAGCATCTGAGCCTCATCGCTGACCTCGACATTGGAAACAATGCGTCATTCTATCTGGGTTCTGCCGCCAATTGCAGAGCTGCACGCTTGGAGGCCTTGGAGCATGTCTGTGACCGCTGAGGGTCACAGGTGCAGACACACTCCTGGCGCAAAAGGAGCACATGCTGTGGGTTTTTCTAAGGATGAAGCAAGTGCTTCCAGGATCAGGAAATCACTTTCAGAGAATCATTCATATTTGCCTGCTAAGGCACAATGGCTATAGTGATTTAGTGACCACTCTCTTAAATGCATCATTTGTAAGTGTGTTCTGAGTATTGTTCTTAAAAATAAATGCAATTAAATATGCTGTGTCATTATTTAAAAAATTACGATGAAAGTCTAACTGGATGTGACGTGGGTTTGGAGGCATGGTTGTTAAACAATAATGTAACTGTAATGTGCTCTTCATTATCTACCCAAGTAACACATGTTGTATGTAATGACTTATTGACAACCTGATATGGACAGAACCTTGAGAGAAGTGAGAGAAAGTTAAATAAAACTACAACGTCATTAAGTCATTTGGTGCACTGTCCCCTACTGAACTATAGCTGAGGATTAATATTCATTTACAGCTTCAACATTCTCCTCATTAATAGCTACTTATTTCTGAATCTGCCTGCTTGCTCCAACATCCAAAATTATTCCCTTGGTTTCGTTTGTATAACGTGTCTGACACCAACCTACACTCATCAACCCAAACAAACACACCTCTTCATCATATAATACCGTCCAGGCTGCATGCCATTAATATGAGTGTACTTTCTAGTAAGATGAAAAAATATTTAGCTTTGATATCTGCAAGTGTTTATGTTTATGGCTGCTTTGGTGATGTAATCTTAAACCACTCCACTTCAAAAAATCACAACTATCCCTTTCATGAGTCTTAAAACTGGATGTTAATGCCCTGTGGTAAAATGAGTCCCAAGTTCAAACACAGAATTATGATCTTAGTTAAAGTGTCACTTTTCTCCGCGGTTTGTTATCTAATAAAATCAGGATTCCCAGTGAGGCCATAATATAAAATTCCAAGACTTTACCATGACCTGCTATAACTGAGTCAAACTGCTTTCAAGATCTAAAAATGTTATTCCTTTCTGGTTTATTAATGTTGTTTATCTGCTGAAAATAGTTCTGAAGGGGGTAAACAGTCTGGTTGAGTTAGTCGTGAATGAAACCATCTAAAAAGCAGCATCTACTGAAATAACTGTGAGAAACAAGTAAAATATATTGTGATATATTCTCATTCAATTAAAAAATATCTGCAAAGACATATATATACATACGCTATGCCTCAATTTCCTTAAGAAGAAAATGCATAGAAAAGGCTTATGGAGAAAAACTTTGTGATCTCTTACATATGTAGCAACAAACTTTCCCATAAACCTGTGGTTTGCCTTTGATTCCTTTCCTTTACATCAATCCAGCTGCAAGGCAAGCTCAACATGTACATTATTATCTGCCTCTTCAATCATGAATTGCCACAAACAGGCAGCTTGTATTTGTCAGAGCTCGACATAACCCAACAATGCTAAGATCAAAACAGTGTGTGTATTTGTCAAAGAAAAATGACAAGATGGGGAGCTAAGGCGACACGTTGTGAGTATTAACCTTCCTGTTTACTCCTTTTCATTTGCCTTACATCACCCTCCTCTCCCTGATACCTGCATGAGAGGGCTGAAGGGAGTAGGACTGGGAATGGGACTGGGGGCTAATTAAATTTTCCAAGCACCACTGGCAGGCATGTTGCTCTTCTAGCAGGGCTATTAACTTAGTTCTGCCCATTACCGTTCTCCTCCTCCTCCCTCCCTCCTGTCCTTCTCCTCCTTACCCCTCATGCCATCCATCACACTCGCAGTGGTAAAGAAGGAGGAAGACAGAAAAAAAGGAAAGGACATGCGAGAGACATGAGTGGAGGAAGAGGAGGAGGAGGAGGCCTCAGTAAGTGGACTCACTCTGTTGTCTGTTACTGCTGAAGATTTATGTGTGTGCGTGTGTCCACTGAGGTCGATCCACAGAAAGCAGTTAAGGAAATGAGGTAGGAAGGGCGAGGCAAAATGTGCAACATGCACATATTCTGTGCACGCTAACACACACGCATGCATGCTATATAGGCCAATGATGATCTCAGCAGGGGGTCTCATGGATCGTGGTAGGGGTCCTCAGGTATGTTTCCCCCTCTTGGAAATGGCTTCACTTTATTCCACATCATTATATGGACCATGTCTATGAGTTTGAGTCGCACCTATCTGCAAGTGTAGGCTAGGGGAAGAAGGTATAAACGCTATAGAAAGTAACCTAGTTTAAATTTGCCCTACGGTATGAATTTTGACCATACTGTGATACTGTGGTAGAAGTAGAAGTTACAACGAAATGTTTAAAGCACAGATAAAAGAAGCAATAATGCCAGAGCCTCGCCAAATTTGAAGATCCATGGCAAACTAAGCTAAACAGACAGCTTTGGTTACAGCTTGTTTGTAACAATTCACTACAGTGCACACAACACAGAGGAGGAGGAGTTGGTGCAACTTCCATCATATGGACATGGTTCAGGTTTAAAAACTCAGGAGCTGGTAATCTGCAAATCATGCCAGATGACAGTGGCTATAACTGGTGTTAATACTTGAAACACTACAGTAAATGTTTTGTATTTTTATTCTATTTATTATTCCAGTTTTGCACATTAAATGTTCTCAAAATATTTCTTTACTATGGGAAATAGTAATACAGTTAAGAGTGCAGTAGAAGCTCTCAAGCAGGTGTCATACACGTGATTTACCCTTGAAGAAGAATTAGGATTGAAATTTAAACTGTGATACCATCCATGCTTTAAATTATACCAGGATAAGAATTTTAGGCCATACAGTCCAGCCTTAGTGTAAGCCTATATGTGTGTGTACAATATGGTAGCACAAAGAACACACTGTATATTCTGTATGTTAAAACTGTGTCTGAAGCTTCATTCATAACATTGACATTTGAATTCTTATTCAACATTCGAATACTGTACAGTGATTCTGCACAGTTGCAATTAAAAAAACATTAGGCTACACTAATATTAGTATTATACTATTTGTAGGATAATAGTACACATACAGAATACAGAATAGTAGAAGATTCTGGTTGCAACAACGTCAGTCAATCATTTCTAAAATTCATCTGATAAAAGATCCTGCTTCAATCCATATTTTTTGATGTTTAGCCTTTCAAAAGCAACATTTTCACTTCAGTGGAAAACAAAGCTTTCTCTCCTGTTTGCTGCACACAAAGGAAGGCAGGCACCTCTGTTACATAATATACATGTAGGTTGATGAAACTGACAAGTTAGATTCATCAAAGAAAGTTGATTTAGTAAAATAAAAGACGAATCCATTTATTCTGATGCATCACTTTCTTCAAATTGAGGATTTTGTTAGGATAATGATTTCATAAAATATGACGACAGACAAAGATTCTTTCAAAAACCTCAATAGAAGCTTTTAAAAGAAAAAGGTTTGGTAAAAACTGTAAGGTCATGTTTGAGATCACATACTGAAATTCTTTGATTTGTGTCACGCTGGTTGGTGTATCTATGGTAACACTTCAATCCGAGTAATTCATAAAGCAGCATCGAATTCATATGTTAGATGAGGTGACAGTAGTCAGAAAACAATAGAGGTAAGAATATGGATTCAATTTGTATTCTCCAGATGAGAGGCTCATGATTACATTTAAAAACAGTACAGTACAGTCATCACTGTTCTTCAGTGTCCTTCACTGTCCTTCAGTGTCCTTCACTGTTCTTCAGTGTCCTTCACTGTCCTTCAGTGTCCTTCACTGTCCAACAGCTGACTGGTACAAAATGAATGCTTGTCTGCTGCACCTGTTTCTGGAGTTCGTCTGCATCAAATGAAAAATATGACCTACTGTGCATCTTTTGTTGGGTTCATTTCTATGGAAGCCCATTTGCACCAATAAAAAGATGCATGTGCATGTCAATGTAATGAGAAACATTCTCACAATAATGGCGTATTATCTAAAGCTAATGAGTTAGTATCTCAAAACAATGACTTAGTACCTCAAAATGGTGTCTTACTATCTCAAAATAGTTTCTAAGTTTCTTAAAATAATGACTTGCTAATCACTAAATGTCTTAGTATCTCAAAATAATGGGAATCCTTCTCAAAATAGTGACTTATTTTGAGAAAAGAAAGTCTTTATTTTGGCTTGTCATAGCAGACAAAGCACAGGTGTAATTAATTACACTAACGATCCAATCAAATGTCTCAGGAAGCCATTCAAGCAAGCCCACATGGAAATGGAATGGAATGCAGCCATTAATTAATTAATGTCATTAGTGACATCTGTGTGCTTTCCTTTTATGGTATCATTCCAAAATGACTGCAGTGAAAAAGATGTATTGTCTGTCACTATACAGGTGACAGAGTGGGTTTGATCCATGGGGCTGCTGCCCAATATTCTTATGCAACTTTTGTATTGCTGCAAAAATGCACTTTTAGGAGTGCACTAGTGAAAGCTTTTGAAGACTAGATTCTCAGTGGGACAAAATCAAATTATCATGTATATTTTTCACTAGTGTCAATAACAGCACCAACAGTATCAGTGGTTTCAGTCTCTATTGTTTCACATTCTGTTCAAAGTTCAGTGTTTTCGTTCTCACAGGCCATCGGTGTTAAAACTGAAATGCACTAATAATAAAGTTTAGGTACTTTAAACCAAATCATTCACTAAATATTGCTGTATATATTATGTGGCACCCAGAAATAGCCTTAACACAGATATGCACGTCTGTCTAGACTCTATCTCTCTTCTAGCTTAAAGGCCTGCCAAAGCTGCCCTATATGCATTTTTCATCCGAACGAGTGAGGCACTTTTTCACCCAAACGACACCTGCGAGCACCTGTCTGAGTGTCAGTCCACAAAACTGTAGACATCTCCTGCAGGATAAACAGGAGACAAATCCGTTTAATAATCGACATTTCCAGGATGGGAATTGCTGGAGGGCACAAACAGCCCAGAGCCTTCCGGGAGGGAAAACAGAATTACTCTGAACGGTACAAAGCTCTAAAAATACGAACGACTGGTCTGTCTGTCTTGTGTGTTGGAAAATAAAAACACTTCCACGTCACCCATTTTCCCCCTGCAGAAAACAGAGCTCTCTGTGGTTTTTACAAGGGGCAGCAGCACAAACTCCAACAGCAAACTCTTAAAACACATGGACTAAGAAAAGGGGCCTATATTTAAAACCTCATATTTAATTGTAGAAAAACACGGCCAATTCTGGCCACATGGGCTGAGGCTGTAAGCTGAGCTTGCATTGTGACTGGCCTGTTTTCACTGGGGCCAGAACTCTGGAGATGGAAACCAAAAGCTGGAGACAGACCGACAGACGGAGAGAGACGGAGAGGATAGGGAGAGAATCAGCGAGAGTGTAGATAATGAATGAAGGAGAGAAAAAATTAGATTGAGCGAGGGAGGGTGGATAATGAGTGAGAGAGGGAGGGAAGAGGAAAAAAAAAAGAAAGCCTCCCTCCATTCTGTCCTCCTTGTCTTGTGGTGCAGGGTTATTTTTAGCTACGATGGGGAGCAACACGCTGCTGTAAAGGCAATCATTTCTGCTGCGGCACAGTCATCGCTCACCGCGACATCTCTGTCACAGCAAAGGAAAGCTACACACACACAGACGTACTCACTTATGCATGCATGCACCTACAGTTCAAAAAGAATGTTTTTTAAAGGAGAAATCTGTAATATATTTACTGCAATAAATCAAAAAATGTCCATGATACGCCATCAGAGATCAAGGAAACATGTTAAGTTGAAATACTAACTTCTCTGACATGAATGCTCAAGCTGCAGTGTCCTCCTTTGAAATTTCTATTCTGGACTAGAAAAACCATTTTATGTTAGTCAGAGTTAAAATTAATGCTGAATGTTACCTGAGGGTCTGTTTATGAGTCATATGTTAAACTAAGCAATATGTTAATGAGTCTGGCAGGCAGTAAGGCAGGTACCCACTGAACTCCAACTCCAGAGTGTGTATTTTCAAATCAGTGGGTTTTTGCTTTCAGGATAATGGGCTTAACCTAACATTGAGAGACCACTGACAGTTATAAACAGCTTATCAAATTACAGTGTAGGACTCATTATCACTTGTTATTGTAATTTAATGATGTTGCACTGACCTGCGCTCCTGCAGAGCTCCTGCAGAGCTCCTGCAGCAGGCAGGCAGTCACTGAACTCTAACTCGAGGTTATTTTCAGAGCAGTGACCCCACTGTTCCAGAGTGTATTTTCAGAGCAGTGGGGTTTTGTTTTGGGGATATAAACATCTGATCAACTTGTGGGGGGATCGACTCATTGTTGGTTGTCAGTGTCAAGGTATAATGTTGCACTCTTCTCACGCTCATTTAGCTTCAGTGTTCCTGCAGCCTGCAAGTAACCTGCCTGAGCTTCAAGTCTGGGGAGGAGGGGTTGATGGGAGAAAACTCACTTCAAACATTCAATGATAGACCGATAGGCTATTAAATAGGGATTCAACCTATTTCATATTCTGTCTATGGCTCCAACTCGTTGAGAGTTTTGAATGCTAGGGTATATTTCTCCTTTAAAGGAACAATACCACTATCAATACATCTGAACTGAAGCGTCAATAGTAAATATCTTGTATTGATATTCACTCTTCACTCTCAGAGAACTTCACAACATGACATCCAGCAAGAAGCTATTAATAGCTTAAACAATTTTTTCTCCTAAACTGTAAAATTATCCAAAAAGTAAGCCCCTTCATGTCTTTGGGTTACTTTACAAAGGTCAAGTATCTCACTTTAAAGTGGTTCTCATTTTTCACACGGGTGCACAGAAAACAAAAGCCCCTTCTCGGATGGCGAAGTGTGCATACCAGCCAAAGTGTGTCGGGTCAAACCAATCATGTTGGGGATTAGCTGAGCACGCACGCACACACACGCACCACTGTATTCCCCAGTTGACATTTACCAGGTCAAGGAGAAGCAACCCTATCATGGCGTTTGAATCAATAGCTCCCCTTAAAGGAATTAAAACATATTTCATTACACAATGCAGCTAATAGCCTTTTCTCTGAAAAAATCAATGTTTATGTGCCATCTGCTTTTCTATGGAGCATCAGTCTACTTTCAATCTGTCCC